>NC_091284.1:336471846-337152346 GCF_032444005.1 Ranitomeya imitator | reverse complement strand
CCCGCAGGGAGCCCCCTCCCTGCGCGATGCTTCCCTATGCCCCCAGAACACTGCGATCATGTTGATTGCGGTGTGCCAGGGGGTTAATGTGCCGGGAGCGGTCCGTGCCGGATGTCAGCTGCGATAGTCAGCTGACACCCGGCCGTGCTCCCCCCGTGAGTGCGGCCGATCGCATATGACGTACTATCCCTTCACTGGGAATTAAGTCCCAGGTCATCTTGACGGGATAGTACGTCATATGGGATTAAGGGGTTAATTGGTGTGGGCGGATCGCGATTTCGCTCTTGCCCATTGCGGCCACATGTCAGCTGTTTATAACAGTTGACATGTCGTGGGGGATACTGCCAGCTGACATACTATCCTGTCAGCTGGCAGAAAGGGGTTAATGAGATGATGAGCACAGAGGTATGTGTGTCACTGGTATGTATATGTATGTGTTCACGAATATTTGAGCCCATGGATCCATATTATGTCCATTTTGCAAGTCTGCAAGAAAATCTCGCCATACGGATGTCACACAGATGCTGACATGTGAGAAAATTGCATCCTCGCACTGCACACAGATGACATACGGATCACGATTCCCCTCCACAGCGGCACTGCCATCTATGCAGTGTAGGGAAGTGCGAAACAGCCCTATGTATGTGAGCAGAGCAGCTCCCTGTACAGCAGTGCCACTTTGACAGTAAAAATGATGGAGAATTGACCCCATAACTGAGAGTATTTACACCATTGTATAATAATTGGGAATATCCCTTTTTTTTTTTAATTTAAAAAAAAGGTAATATCTGCAGATTATCTTACACCTTTTTTTTGTTTTTTTTCCATCTACAGTTAGATTTTTTTTTTTTTGCAAGGTCACCAATCTTTCCCATCAGGAAACAATGTACAGTCGGAGTTATGTCAACGCTGCAGTTGTTTACTTGGAACCAGAGGTGACTCCAGGTCACCAATAAGCTGCAACCTTAGAAGGAAGGTAGACTTTTAAATGACTGTTCAATAATACGGAAAATCTGATGGTTCAGAACCTGTCTGGTCCCTTTTAGGCTGCATTCATTTTTATCTTCAGTTTTAAAGCTGAAGTCTTACAGGTAAAGTTTTTTTTTTTTTTTTAATTCTATTCTACTTCCACATATGTAGCAAATATTTTATATGTACCTGCCTGAAATCGGCTTGGCAAGGAGTTCAGCATTCTGGAAAGCCCCCAAGGCAAATGTTAGGATTTGTTTAAGCTTTGTGGTAGTATGCTTTAGGGTAGTGTGGTGCCACCTACAGGTCATTTTTCCTTACTGCAGGTTTATGAAAATTAATGTTTAAAGTGTATCTTGTGATCACATCTTGGATGTGTGGTTTGTTTGGCTCTTTTTGTGCTGAAAGGGGCAAGTTTACCTTTCAAATAGTGTATCATTTGTGTGTGTGGGTGCAGTATGAACGGAGATACAAAGTAATCACTGAAAGAGTGTTTTGAAATAATATAGAAGGATAATCTATTAAGATGTTGTTGAAAAGTTTATATGGAAAACCAATTGGAGCAAGAGAAACCCCCTAAAATTAATTTTATTTTTGGATTTAGGTGTATCAAAAAGCCATGCCCATAATAAGGTTGACACTGATCTCAAAGGGGCTGGTACCCCATCCCAAATCGACGTGGAGTGGGGGTGCCAAATCGCTAGCCAGGTTGCCAACCTCCGCTGTAAGGAAGGGATATGTATATAGGGTCATGCACGATCTATCTTCCCTAGATAATTCCTCTGTGGATTTTTTTTTTTTGTTATTTGGCATTAAACCAATGTGTCATTTTTGTATTTTGATTATTCAACCTGACTGACATCACTATTACCAGAGCCTCCAACACTCCTGTCCATGAAAGAGCTTTTGGTTCGTTTTGATTATTTGATACTTTAACACTAGGACTACTGGTATAGTCATTTTGACTACTTACTTGCAGTAGTTCTAGTCAGGGTTCATGAGTCCAGTATTCCTAGTGCTAAAAGTGTATGTATGTACAGTTGTGGCCAAAAGTATTGACACCCCTGCAATTCTGTCAGATAATACTCAGTTTCTTCCTGAAAATGATTGCAAACACATTCTTTGGTATTATCTTCATTTAATTTGTCTTAAATGAAAAAGCACAAAAAGAATTCCTAAAGCCAAATTGGATAGAATGCCACACTAAACATAAAAAGGTGGACAAAAGTATTGGGACTGTTAGAAAAATCATGTGATGCTTCTCTAAGTTGTGTATTTAACAGCACCTGTAACTTACCTCTGGCACCTAACAGGTGTTGGCAAGAACTATATCACCCTTGCAGCCAGTTGACATGGATTAAAGTTGACTCAACCTCTGTCCTGTGTCCTTGTGTGTACCACATTGAGCATGGAGAAAAGAAAGAAGACCAAAGAACTGTGTGATGACTTGAGAAACCAAATTGTGAGGAAGCATGAGCAATCTCAAGGCTACAAGTCCATCTCCAAAGACCTGAATGTTCCTGTGTCTACCGTGCGCAGTGTCATCAAGAAGTGTAAAGCCCATGGCACTGTGGCTAACCTCCCTAGATGTGGACGGAAAAGAAAAATTGACAAGAGATTTCAATGCAAGATTGTGCGGATGTTGGATAAAGAACCTCGACTAACATCCAAACAAGTTCAAGCTGCCCTGCAGTCCAAGGGTACAACAGTGTCAACCCGTACTATCCGTCGGCGTCTGAATGAAAAGGGACTTTATGGTAAGAGACCCAGGAAGACCCCACTTATTACCCCGAGACCTAAAAAAGCCAGGCTGGAGTTTGCCAAAACTTACCTGAAAAAGCCTAAAACGTTTTTAAAGAATGTTCTTTGGTCAGATGAGACAAATGTAGAGCTTTTTGGGCAAAGGCATCAACATAGGGTTTACAGGAGAAAAAGAGGCATTCAAAGAAAAGAACACGGTCCCTACAGTCAAACATGGCGGAGGTTCCCTGATGATTTGGGGTTGCTTTGCTGCCTCTGGCACTGGACTGCATGACCGTGTGCATGGCATTATGAAGTCTGAAGACTACCAACAAATTTTGCAGCATAATGTAGGGCCCAGTGTGAGAAAGCTGGGTCTCCCTCAGAGGTCATGGGTTTTCCAGCAGGACAATGACCCAAAACACACTTCAAAAAGCACTAGAAAATGGTTTGAGAGAAAGCACTGGAGACTTCTAAGGTGGCCAGCAATGAGTCCAGACCTGAATCCCATAGAACACCTGTAGAGAGATCTAAAAATGGCAGTTTGGAGAAGGCGCCCTTCAAATATCAGGGACCTGGAGCAGTTTGCCAAAGAAGAATGGTCTAAAATTCCAGCAGAGCATTGTAAAAAACTCATTGATGGTTACCGGAAGCGGTTGGTCGCAGTTATTTTGGCTAAAGGTTGTGCAACCAAGTATTAGGCTGAGGGTGGCAATACTTTTGTCTGGCCCATTTTTGGAGTTGTGTGAAATGATCAATGTTTTGCTTTTTGCTTCATTCTCTTGTGTTTTTTCATTTAAGACAAATTAAATGAAGATAATACCAAAGAATTTGTGATTGCAATCATTTTCAGGAAGAAACTGAGTATTACCTGACAGAATTGCAGGGGTGTCAATACTTTTGGCCACATCAGTACATAGCTCATGTTGTCCTCACCAGGATGGCAGCACCAGGAGACAACCAGTCTGGAAGGAACAGAAAAAAAAAATTAGCACAAAGTACAGAATGCAGTGAGAGACAGACATTTTCAACACTTCTATACTTACATCCAGAGTCTTGTACAGCGTCTTGTGCTTCCATCCAGAGTCTTGAGAGTAATGGACTACCTATCTCCAGACCCCCTTTTATATATCAGTGATTTTGCAGGTGGTAACCCAGTTTCCTGGACACGATTAGTGTGATGTACGCTTTGCATATTGAACGCATGCGTACACATGTCCTTGCATACCAATGTGTTCCCATAGACAGTAATTCGTTTTGACACAATCGTCTGCATGCGGATTGCGCAATATTTGACGCCTCAAAAAATGCAACATGTTGCATTCACTGCACACCGCGAAACGACGCATGCGTATGCACAAACATGTCTTTGCGTACACCATGTTAAATATATGCCAGTATGACGCATGCGGATCAATGCAGATCAAATGCTGCGCACAAAGACTCAAATGTGAAACCAGCCTAAGTTTGTTGGAAAAAATGAAAGGTCAGAGAAACAAGGCTAGGTTCATCTTATCCGACATTCCATTTTCCATTTTCTATGTGCTTTTCTTTTTGTTTTTTTTGTTTGTTCCCATTCATACCACCTGTGCCTTAGGATATATGTGATGCTAGTAGAAGCATTGCAATCACTTCTGTAACAGAATAGTGGTTATGGAAAGGGGCTTTTTGCTTTATAATCTCTTTATATGGGAAGTAGGCGATATGGGAAAAAGTAGCAGTAATCATGACAAAGCTGATATAGTAAAAGAAACTGATGGTGATAGCTGATTGAATTTAATATTCTTCCTAGTGGAACAGAATGCAAGAACGCTTGATGTATGTGTGTGGGTTTTTTTTTTTTTTTACTTATTCTAGTCAGTGTGGGTCCAACAACCTAGAAAATGGTCATTAGTTATTCCTGTTAAATCTAATTTAATGGTGATGTGAATGGAGTAAAATGTCACCTGCATGTTCAAACATGAAGTTTTGAATCAGATTCTTCTGCCAGTTAAAAATTTGTCAAACCTTTACTGTTCTGGGGTGGGATTCAATTTTTTAACACGTTCCCTGTTAGTTTTAGAAAACCGCACCCATTTAAAAAGCCATACTGATTTTGTTAGCCACACACATTTTTCTCAACCACAAAATGCAAGTAACAGTAACTAAAAATTGAGATTGTTATGATCCGGTGACCTTGGAGCAGCATGAAAACTTTCACTGGAGTAGGTAGTAACTATACTGACCGCAAATCCTGATCTTAACACCGCAACTAGAAGTAGCCGTGGGGTGTACCTAACAAACCCTAGACACCTCGTCACAGCCGGAGGACTAAATACCCATAAAGATGGAAATAGGAATACTACCTTGCCTCAGAGCAGAACCCCAAATGATAGGCAGCTCCCCACAAATATTGGCTGGGAGTAGGAGAGGAAAGACAAACAGGCAGAAAACAGGATTTAGCACGAGAGGCCACTCTATCTAAAATAGGAAAGGATAGGACAGAGTCCTGTGCGGTCAGTATTAAAACCCTTCCAAAAATATCCACAGCAGATTATACAAAAAATTCCTCCATCTAACTAAAGATGTGGAACGTATATCTGCAACTCCAGAGACTCCTACACTCAGAGCAGGAATACAATAAAAAACAAGCACACAGCTTGTGTGCCATAGAAAAAGAAACAGACACTTATCTTTGCTGAATTGGCAGCTAAGCAGGAGAAGCCAGACATAGATCCAACACTTCCCAAGAAACATTGACAACTGGCAAGGACTAATGAGTCCTGCAAACCTAAATACCCCAGTCAGAGTTACAATCAGCAGATACACCTGTCCAGGACTGCAAGCCAGGGACAACTGCATTATCACCTACAACCACCGGAGGGAGCCCAAAAGTAGAATTCACAACATGAGATGCTGGATCCTTCTTACCCCATCTTATTGTCTCCTGTCCACCACACATTGTCCCAGTCACTTCTTAGTATGGTGAATAGTTTTAAAGGGTTTGGTACTAATTTTCAAAAATTGTAGAAAAGGAACCCTACTCAAATTGGAAAGGATGACTTGATGTCCATCTGTTACCTCAACTGTCTGCTGCACCTAATCTCTGACCTCAACAGCAAATATGTGCACAATAACATCCCACAATAACCAGACTAGATATTACCTCCACATAGTAACCAAACATATCATATACCTGGAATAAATACTGCCACACTATGACCAGACCACATATTACCCACACATAATGACTGAATAATTCCATATACTAGGGACAAATACTGCCACACCGTGACCATACCACATATTTCCTTCATATAGTGACCAAACACCACATACAGGGGATTAATACCACCACACAATGACCAGACCACATATTACCCCCACATAGTGACTAAATAATTCCACAAATTCTGTCCCACTATGACCAGACCAAATATTACCAAAACACAATACTAATGTTACCATAAGTTCCATAATACACCGAAGCTCTGTATATACAGGTCCTTCTCAAAAAATTAGCATATAGTGTTAAATTTCATTATTTACCATAATGTAATGATTACAATTAAACTTTCATATATTATAGATTCATTATCCACCAACTGAAATTTGTCAGGTCTTTTATTGTTTTAATACTGATGATTTTGGCATACAACTCCTGATAACCCAAAAAACCTGTCTCAATAAATTAGCATATTTCACCCATCCAATCAAATAAGTGTTTTTTAATAACAAACAAAAAAACCAACAAATAATAATGTTCAGTTATGCACTCAATACTTGGTCGGGAATCCTTTGGCAGAAATGACTGCTTCAATGCGGCGTGGCATGGAGGCAATCAGCCTGTGACACTGCTGAGATGTTATGGAGGCCCAGGATGCTTCAATAGCGGCCTTAAGCTCATCCAGAGTGTTGGGTCTTGCGTCTCTCAACTTTCTCTTCACAATATCCCACAGATTCTCTATGGGGTTCAGGTCAGGAGAGTTGGCAGGCCAATTGAGCACAGTAATACCATGGTCATAAACCATTTACCAGTGGTTTTGGCACTGTGAGCAGGTGCCAGGTCGTGCTGAAAAATGAAATCTTCATCTCCATAAAGCATTTCAGCCGATGGAAGCATGAAGTGCTCCAAAATCTCCTGATAGCTAGCTGCATTGACCCTGCCCTTGATGAAACACAGTGGACCAACACCAGCAGCTGACATGGCACCCCACACCATCACTGACTGTGGGTACTTGACACTGGACTTCAGGCATTTTGGCATTTCCTTCTCCCCAGTCTTCCTCCAGACTCTGGCACCTTGATTTCCGAATGACATGCAAAATTTGCTTTCATCAGAAAAAAGTACTTGGGACCACTTGGCAACAGTCCAGTGCTGCTTCTCTGTAGCCCAGGTCAGGCGCCTCTACCGCTGTTTATGGTTCAAAAGTGGCTTTACCTGGGGAATGCGGCACCTGTAGCCCATTTCCTGCACACGCCTGTGCACGGTGGCTCTGGATGTTTCCACACCAGACTCAGTCCACTGCTTCCTCAGGTTCCCCAAGGTCTGGAATCGGTCCTTCTCCACAATCTTCCTCAGGGTCCGGTCTCCTCTTCTCGTTGTACAGCGTTTTCTGCCACATTGTTTCCTTCCAACAGACTTACCATTGAGGTGCCTTGATACAGCACTCTGGGAACAGCCTATTTGTTGAGAAATTTCTTTCTGGGTCTTACCCTCTTGCTTGAGGGTGTCAATGATGGCCTTCTTGACATCTGTCAGGTCGCTAGTCTTACCCATGATGGGGGTTTTGAGTAATGAACCAGGCAGGGAGTTTATAAAAGCCTCAGGTATCTTTTGCATGTGTTTAGAGTTAATTAGTTGATTCAGAAGATTAGGGTAATAGGTCGTTTAGAGAACCTTTTCTTGATATGCTAATTTATTGAGACAGGTTTTTTGGGTTATCAGGAGTTGTATGCCAAAATCATCAGTATTAAAACAATAAAAGACCTGACAAATTTCAGTTGGTGGATAATGAATCTATAATATATGAAAGTTTAATTGTAATCATTACATTATGGTAAATAATGAAATTTAACACTATATGCTAATTTTTTGAGAAGGACCTGTAGTGTCATTATACAGGGATCACCAGTGACATTATACACAAGGGCTCTGTATATACTATATCGTGTACAGGTAACACACTGACTTAACAGGGATGTCTGTAGATAAACTGATTCATCTTGGCTTTTCTTCTTCATCCAGCGCAGATTGCCATAACTACTTCCAGCCAGGTCTCATCCCTGCAGATAACAGTCATCTATAGCTGATCACTTCTAGAGCACATTCCCCACTTTTTCCATGACTTCTACGCTTTGCCAGATGAAGAGAAAGGCAATAGTGTCTGTTAGGGGAACATAGCAGCTGATTAAATCGGCTGTCATGTGCTTGAAAAGATGTGTTAGCTTTTAACCAGCAAAGGTTAAACCCCCCCCCCCCCCCTCCCCAGGTGTTTTTAACTAAAAGAGCCATCTTGTGCAGCGCTAATGCTGCATTCTGTCAAGGTGGCTTTTATTTGGGTTCCCTTCCAACACTGAAATATTCGTTTTTATAATTTGCCCGCCCTACCTGTAGTCTGTCCGGGGGGGCATGTCTTTTCCCCCTGACACAAACGCCTTCCAGCCATCACTCATTTCCTCCGTGCGCCGCCTCCTGTGCCTTCGTTAACATCCCCAGCGCCTGCACTGTAAGTTCCTATCATGTGATGGGAGTCTAAGGGCAGGGCAAACTGCGCATGCCTGAAAAAAAAAAAACTTACAGTGCAGGCGCCGGGGACGTAAATAAGTGCAGAGGAGGTGGTGCCCGGAGGAAATGAGTGATGGCTGGGAGGTGTTTGTGTCCGGGGAGAAAAGACATGCCCCCCGGACAGACTACGGGTATGGCGGGCAAATTATAAAATTAAACATTTCAGCGTTGGAAGGGACCCCAAATAAAAGAGCCACCTTGACCGAATGCAGCATTAGTGCCGCACAAGGTGGCTCTTTTAGTTAAAAACGCCTGGGGGGGGGGGGGTGACTGGTTCCCTTTAACGGTGATCTTTGCTTTGTTTGCACACTTCCTTTTCTCCTCTGTAGCTGTGCGCAATAACTTGCCTGTGCATGTAATACTTAATCTGACAGCACATCTTGGGGGATGGTGATCTGCCGACAGGAGAATAGTCTTGTTACTTTTCATGATCTGTCAGCCTGGGTACTTTTCTCGTCTTTCTGTAATCCATTAGTCACTTGTAATGTGATGGCATGAATGACAGGGACACGATTTCTATTACTATGTCTTTTCTCAGCACACTTTTTGGGTACCTGGTACCCCTTTCCCAATGATGTCCGTGTTGCCTGTGTAATCAGACAACTGTGGATCCTAACAAGTGCATTACCTTCTTCCAAACGACATGGAGGACAAGGTCGCTTACACACTTTTCTCTTGTTCATTGTACCTTCCATTTCCATGGCAATGCGAGGAGGCAGTACATTGCTCAATGCAAACTTGGGTATTTAACTTCTCTTGTTCTGACACTGCATCAAATGACTCTACACTTTCATACACTGAAAGCTGGGCTATGTGTCTTAAAGGGGTTGGCCTCCTTATCTTTTTTAATAATGTGTTGGGGACATGATTTTATGGCACTTTCTAATGTAGAAGTACTACAAGTTCTCCCCCTCCTCATTAATTAAGCTTTCCTCACAAACTGACCAGCAGTTCTGTCTACAAAATGGCTGCTGGTGGAGGAGCATGTGACCAGTCAATCAGTCACCTCCAATTGAAAATCTGCCTTCCTATATAAGGTGCTTTTCAATTGGAGGATACATGGTCACATCTGGTCACATGCTCTTTCTGTAGCAGCCATTTTGAAGAAACGCCTATAATGGAATCCTATAATTAGGCCATAAAGTGTATATATAATAGAGATATCAAAAAGAAAAATACTTTATAACAGACCAACAGAGTATAAAATAAAAATTTAATGAAATGCATAATAAAACAAAGCCATAAAAAGCAAAAAGTAGTAAAAAGACCACAGATGAGGTAGATGGGTGGCAAAGCCCGGACAAATAGTATAAGGTAAGCTACATAATAAGCAGTTACATAACAAGACATAGATGAGCAGGGACAATGTATAAAGGCAGATAAGGTCTCATTTATGTTAAATCCCACATGTAGTTTTTAAACAACAATTTTCAACATGGTAATCACAGTTGTATGTAGATAAGGCATCATGCATATAGCCAGACATAGGAAAGCATAAATGGGAAAACATCCAGGGGTGAGCGAAGCATTCAATGCGAAAAGCGCGTTGGGTGTGGTGGACGCCTGGAGCTCCCTCGCTTTACTTGGAAGGTAATGGACATTTTAACTAATCTTACTGATATTATGCATACATATACGTTTTCATAAGGCTTAGTTTCACCATGTGTTGTTGGTATAGGTGGGTGCAGGTACGGACTGGGACTGAAATTCAACCCTGGCATTTGAAATCACACAAGCCCATGCTGTATTCGTCCACAAGCACCAGATAGGATATATTACCCTGGATAGAGGAAAGGAAGATTTACTACAAGACCAATATTTCTGATGATACCCATGGCCTGCTGGGGTAAGTGACGGAGTCAGCGACTTTGTGCTTCGTCACAACTCTTAATAGTATGGGTATCTTGAGAACACTGATTCTGTTAACAACGTAGCAGAGAAGGCAGCCCATGACCAGACAGGCCCTTCTGGCATTTGCCAGAATTGCCAAATGGCCAGTCCAGTCGTGGGTGGGTGGTTTACCGTTAAATATAACTACCAGTCTTCCCATTTATGCCTAGCTATGTCTTGCTATACGTCTTATGCCTTATTTACATACAACTGTGATTTACTATTTTATGAATTGTTGTTTAAAAACTAAATGTGGTATTTAGCATAACTGATATCTTATCTACCTTTATACATTGTCCCTGCTCATCTGTCTTATGATTAACTGTTTACTATGTAGCTTACCTTATACTATTTGTTCGGGCTTTGCCACCCATCTACCTCATCTGTGGTCTTTTCACATTTTTACTAATTTTTGGCTTTGCTTTATTATGTATTTTAATACATTTTTATTTTATACAGTCTTTTTGTGGCAGTCCTGTGAAGCAAGCTGGACTGCCAAGTACAGGGGAATATGTAATACTTCCATATTAGTAACTGTCCACAACATGCATATTAAAGCAATACGGACAACCCCTTTAAAGAGTAGCTTTTAATCCTCTTAAGATTTCCTGTTAAGTAGAAACTTTTGTAATGTCAGTAATTTACTCAGTTGCCTACTCTTAACCCATTCCTGAACACAGTACATTGTGAAGTGTGTATTTGTAACTACTCAGGAAGAAATGAAAAATGTGACCACACATGCATTTTAAACTATTAATTTTGTTCTATGTTGTAAATGAGCTGGTTAGTGCTACCATGGCGGTCAGTCTTGTCTAGTGCTCCCACTCTATCTAAACCTATCTACACAATACTCTCCCCCTTGATGTTGATGATCAGTTGCACTGTACTGATAGTCACTGTCAGGAAATAGGAATAAGTTCTGACTACTTCAATTACACATACAGAGCTCTCTGCTGCAGTTTCCTGTGCCTGCGTGTGTAACCTTAAACCCCTCACTTACCCCCTCCTTCAAGAATTTTTATTGCTTTGAGCTGTGAAAGCAGGTCTCCTTAAACCCCTCATTACCCCCTCCCACCTAATAGCAGCCAAAACTGGTACAGAAAGCATGGGATTCTACTGTTCTTTTGAAGTTACCAAACAATTTTGCCCCTATCTACATAATGTGGAAAAAGTGAAAGGAAAAGTGTTGGAGGCAAATTGTCAGCTATCAGATGTGAACAAGGGGGACTTAAAGAGTGAGAGCGATGGCGCCAAAGAGTATATACCGTACGATTGCTAAGGTGGGACCCCGACATGGGATACTCACCACACACGGGGATATGAACACACACACACACAATGCGCCACACACTACCACATGCTTGAACACGTATACCACCCTCAGCACACATTTCACCACACATACACCAACCTCGCCACATAAAAGTCGAAACACAAAAGTCGCCGCTCTAAACTCGCCATGCGCAAAACACGCCACGTGCAAAACTAGGCTCACGCAAAACTCGCCACATGTGCAAAACTCACCTCATGGAAAATTCGCCACACGCGGAAAAATTGCCACATGCACAAAAGTTGCAACACATGCAAAAGTTGCCACACACAAAACTTGCACATACTCAAAACGCACCACAAATAAAACTCGCCACGCGCAAAACTCGCCATGCGCAAAACTTGCTGCACACAACTTGCTACACTAACCTGTCACATGCAACTCAACACACACAACTTGACACCTGAAACTCGCCCTAAAACACACACAAGTCTGGTATTATCCTTCAAAAATAAAAATCTGATTAATAAGCAGACAAACTACAAGAGCAACAAATGTACCATATAGGAAATACGGCAGCTGTCAGTCACATGACCTGTCTATTATGTGTATGTGTGAGCTAATATATACTGCCAGGGGGGAGGGCTTCCTGTTGGCTGGGGATTTATCAGGCTGCCAATTTAGCTTACAAATACTGAGATAAAAATACTGAGCAAATATCATGTGAACAAGGTCTAATACAGGAGGAGATGAGACACAGATATATACTATATACAGGAGGAGATGACACACAGGTAGATACTATATACAGGGGAGATGACACACACACATATATACTATATACAGGGGAGATGACACAGGTATATGCTATATACAGGAGCAGATGACACACAGGTATATACTATATACATGAGGAGATGACACACAGGTGTATATATGTGTGTGTGTGTGTGTGTATATATATATATATATAATATACAGGAGGAGATGACACGCGTATATACTATATACAGGAGATGACATACAGGTATATACTATATACAGGAGGAGATGACACGTATATACTATATACAGGAGATAACATACAGGTATATACTATATACAGGAGGAGATGACACGTATATACTATATACAGGAGATGACATACAGGTATATACTATATAAAAGGAAATGAGACAGGTTTATAGAGGAGGAGATAACATACAGCAGGTATATACTATATACAGGGGAGATGACATACAAGTATATACTATATACAGGAGGAGATGACATACAGGTATATAGTATATACAGAAGAGATGACAGACAGGTATATACTATACAGGAGGAGATGACACAGAGGTATATACAATATACAGGAGGAGATGACATACAGCAGGTATATACTATTTATAGGGGAGATGACCTACAGGTATATACTATATACAGGAGATGACATACAGGTCTATACTATATATAAGGCAAACATGACAAACATGTATATACTGAGGTGAAAATGAGGGGTGTGAGGTGAAAATGAGCGATGTGAGGTGCAAAATGAGGGGTGTGAGTGCAAAATGAGGGGTGTGAGTGCAAAATGAGGGGTGTGAGTGCAAAATGAGGGGTGTGAGTGCAAAATGAGGGGTGTGAGTGCAAAATGAGGGGTGTGAGTGCAAAATGAGGGGTGTGAGTGCAAAATGAGGGGTGTGAGTGCAAAATGAGGGGTGTGAGTGCAAAATGAGGGGTGTGAGTGCAAAATGAGGGGTGTGAGTGCAAAATGAGGGGTGTGAGTGCAAAATGAGGGGTGTGAGTGCAAAATGAGGGGTGTGAGTGCAAAATGAGGGGTGTGAGTGCAAAATGAGGGGTGTGAGTGCAAAATGAGGGGTGTGAGTGCAAAATGAGGGGTGTGAGTGCAAAATGAGGGGTGTGAGTGCAAAATGAGGGGTGTGAGTGCAAAATGAGGGGTGTGAGTGCAAAATGAGGGGTGTGAGTGCAAAATGAGGGGTGTGAGTGCAAAATGAGGGGTGTGAGTGCAAAATGAGGGGTGTGAGTGCAAAATGAGGGGTGTGAGTGCAAAATGAGGGGTGTGAGTGCAAAATGAGGGGTGTGAGTGCAAAATGAGGGGTGTGAGTGCAAAATGAGGGGTGTGAGTGCAAAATGAGGGGTGTGAGTGCAAAATGAGGGGTGTGAGTGCAAAATGAGGGGTGTGAGTGCAAAATGAGGGGTGTGAGTGCAAAATGAGGGGTGTGAGTGCAAAATGAGGGGTGTGAGTGCAAAATGAGGGGTGTGAGTGCAAAATGAGGGGTGTGAGTGCAAAATGAGGGGTGTGAGTGCAAAATGAGGGGTGTGAGTGCAAAATGAGGGGTGTGAGTGCAAAATGAGGGGTGTGAGTGCAAAATAAGAGAAGTGAGGTGCTATAACTAACCACAGATATTTACTATGCCCAGGCAACGCTGGGCTCTTAAGCTAGTGTGTGTGTATATATTGAGAAGGCTTGAGAAAGGTCCACACTTTGGACTGAAACGTCGCACATGGGCCAATAAAATACTCTTATTTTTTCTACTGGAGTGCTGCCTTCATCTTTCTGGACAATAGCATGAGGTTTGGTATATACCTGGAAGGATTTTTTGCACCCTCTGTCTTCTTTTGGTGCTGCTTTTTGATACATACATACATACATACATACATACATACATACATACATACATACATACATACATACACTAAGACCTAAACCCAAGGAGCGGGTTTCTCCGTAGGCAGGTCATGTAACTAAGCCGTGTTTACACTTAAAAGAACCCCCCCCCCCCCAACGGGGTGCACATATTGATCATTGTTTCTTTCGTACACGAGGTTCATACAGCGAGCTATGTATAACAATGGTTGCCATAATTCTAAGACAAGGGGAGGATTCAGCCTCTAAGTGAGGTCACCACAAGGGGAGTGCCTTGGTTTTAGGCTGGGAAATAAGTGTGTGAAGCAGCAGTCTTCCAGAGTCTTTTGTCCTGGGTCTAGCTGCGAGACGGGTGTAATGCATCTGGACATATGTTCGCCTATCCCCCACAGCACATGGTCAGCCAGGAAATAAAATGACATAAGGCAATGTAAGTGTTCTCTTCAACTTTAATCCCATTTTATTTGTAATTGTACTGTACATACGCTACTTGTCGTCTTTATAATACCTTTTTATACTTCTGTAAACACTGCCTACCTTTTTTTAGAGTAAAATTTATAAAATTACTAGCTTTGTCTCTTTTTGCTCTATAATGAACTCACGTCCTCTGAGGTGAATTGTGCTACTAATCTGGGTTGGCTCCGGACCTGTTACTAATTAAGAAATCTGAGCTGGTGGCAGTGGAATTTGTCCTGTGCGTTTGGGAGGCTTTGTAGCAACGTTGATAATTATTGTTCCCGACTGAGTGGAAGTAGTTACAGTATATCCCCCTCGCCGCAGTGTGCCCATTAGCCAGTACAAAGTAAGGCAGCCTTTCTGGTGACTAATTATCCTAGGTGCAGTACCCAGTCTGACCCGATGGTAAGGGGGCACCAGAGAGCTGTAAGTTCCAAACTGGAACTGGGAAGTGAGATATAGATAATTCCCCTTCAGGAAGAACCAGGGCAACCAAACAACCCCAGTCCATGACAAATTGGTGTGAGTGGTGGGGATGATAAAGGTATCATCCCCGTGAACTGTGACAGTCACTGTGATCTATACTGAATTCTCACACATTTCATGTTTGCCCGGCCTAGTCCATGACTTACTGTGCATGCCATTGAGGGTTGTGCCCACCCCTAGAGCATGCTGCCCAGGCATGATACTTCAGAACAGACTACAGCTCTACAGCAGCTCATCATAGCTAAAGAGGTAGCACTAGGCCTTCAAGTTTCTTTAGCACCATACCCTTATATCCTAATGACTGGAATATGATCTTTGTGAAATTTGCTTACGTTCCAATAAGTGCATCGTGACTGGAAGTTTAAAGGAAATGTCACCTTGGAAAATACGATTTAACTGCAGATAAAGGGTTAATCTGCATCTAAATGGCATTAGAATGTTGGCTGGCCACCTTGACTGAAAGTATGGCTACTAGAAGAAAATGAACTTATTTTCTCCCTTGAGCTGCCAACTCTAAATCATAGAATGGTGCACCAAGCGGCTACAGCACCACTTACTAAGGCAGCTGTGAGCACGTAACCGGCACTTTGTCAGCCAGCAGTGCATCTGTGCAAAGCAAACTGTTAATCAAAGTTCCGGGGGCATGCTTACAGCAGCTGCTCTCAGTATATTGAGCGATAAATGTAAATGCTTCAGGCACACCTCTGTGACTAAAAGCTCTTGGCAGAAAATAGTTAACTTTCTTTTGGTAGCTGCACCTTTGGTATGGCTTTCAGGCAGCATTGCAAGGGCCTGTGCACACATTGCAGATTTGTTGTTTTTCTTTGTCACAAAACCCGAAGGGTTTCCTGACGTCAACAAAATGAATGAAAGAGAATCCTGTAGTCTCATGCACACGTTGCTTATTTTTGGCGTGCAGATTTGAATTTACAGCATGTCCATTCTTTCAGCGGTTTTGCTGCATATTTCACCCATACTAATAAGTGGGGGGAAATCTGCAACAAAAACCCATGTTAAGGCTATGATCACAAGTTGCGTTTTTGAGTTTGTTTTTTTTTTTTTTTTTTTTACAGAAACCTGCTCTCTTGGCAGTAAAGAAGCTGCTTACGTCTACTTCCACTACAGACTTATGAACACAGGTCAACAATGCAAGACCTATGTGAAACCATAAGACCATATTTGGAAAAATATTTTTATGTCTGGATAAATAGTGATTATTATGAACAAAAAAGTTCACATGGGTTCAGGAAAAAATACACAATTTCAAATGTAACAGTGGGGGAGGTGAGTTGGTAGGGAATAGTTTAACTAAGAAATTGGAAGAGCACCGAGTTTGTAGGAAACAGTTTATACTTTCACTCTTTGGTCAGTCCTTGACTTGATCATTTATTGTTCAATCTCACACCTTGGTCAGCCAGTGTTTTTACACACTTCACTACTTTAAATAAACGTACTAGTCCTAACTGCCCTTCTCAGGTGAGGAGACTAAGACATTATGGTTTAAGCTTGGGAAATTCGCAAAAAAAAAAAAAAAAATGGGTATCACCAACTGCCTTATTTATTGCTTTCTATGGGTGAAAAAAAACGGTGAAATGTTGCAGTTTTTCGATTGTCAGGAAAAAAACATAATGTGTGTGCATGAGATTTCTGAAACCTCATAGATTTTGCTGGTACTGTAAAATGTAAATTGCAAGCTGTATTTTAAAGAAAGTAGCAAAAAAATGAAAGCAACTTGTGAGCATAGTGTAAAAAATGCAGTAAAACCGCACGTATCATACATTGCGGTTTTTCTGACAAGAGATGCACAAATGCTGCACAAACTTCAGACCCAAATATTTAACATGTGCAGATTCGCCCTATATTTAGGTAAATAGCATATTCTAAGTGTAACATTTCTTATTAAGTAGTGTTAGCACTGACAAAGAACGCTGTGATATCATGGCACAATCCAGGCAAAACTGTAACTTTGTTGTACCTGGCCTGAGGGGGGTATTTTCTCTTCCATGCCCTTTGAATCCCCTTGTAGACCTAAAATAGTAGTGCACATGAGTCCAATATGCTGCAGGTTTTCTGTCCATATTTTACTTCTAAACTCTTCATCCTTTTTTTTTCTCCTGTTTAGAAGACATAATTTTGGCTAACAAAACACATGAGAAAGCCATACCAAAGTATTGATTTTCCCAAATCTGTTATCTGGATGATATGTTCTTGATGTACGGTAATTCCTATTCTAGAATGGTAACAATGGCAGATCAATCTCTAGCAATGCTCTTTATGAATTAATATTTAGGTGTAAAGTACAGTAATTCTATATTTTAATAGTGTCTTTATCTATTACAGGATAGGCATTCTGTCAGTGAAGACACAGGGAAATGTGCCAACAAGGTAAGAAGTGTCATCCTTCCTGCTTAAGAGTTGCGGACTCTTCCAGTCACAGGCTGGTCATTCTAGGGCATTCCATATGGTGATCATCCTGCAAGATAATCTTTGCTGTATTTGACCTGAAGGTGAAAGTCTTCAGGAAAGCTTTACATGACAGACACATCTTGGAAGCAGCTTCTATGTATAAAGGTTACAGTGTTTGCTTACATTAGTAACTAGACAAAGTGAGGATGGAGAATGTGTAAGCCTATATTCACATTTGCTTTGGAGTTTATCAGAAATGCGGCAGATTACATAGCAAAATTTGATCTGCAAACCATTTGTTAAAGTAGGCTTTTTTTGGATGCCAAATGTGTTTTTAGTTATGGCACCTATATGGAAAAAAAATGTAATGTCTATAACAATAAGTATGTCTACTAACAAGATAAGATTCTCTGGAATACTTCTATGAGAAGTGTCAGATAATAAAACTAATGCTTCGTACAGTCCCTGTACATATAAGATGGCTGTCTACCAAATGATGCCATCTTGGCTGCCTCTCCCATACATGGGAGCGTTTACTTGGTCAAAGTGCTCCTGGGTTCTCCATATCAAAGCTGCTGACAGGTATCTGTTGGCGGCTTATTTCCTGGAGAACAAATCGATCGGCAGTCTGTAATCAAAATCAGACAAGCCAAACAGGGATGTGGGGTCGGTGTCCAGTTTGATGGAGTCCATATAAAATGGACAAAATACTAAAATACACTGCTCAAAAAAATAAAGGGAGCACTAAAATCCCACATCCTAGATATCACTGAATGAAATATTCCAGTTGTAAATCTTTATTCATTACATAGTGGAATGTGTTGAGAGCAATAAAACAAAAAATAATCAATGTAAATCACAACTAATATCTCACGGAGGTCTGGAGTTGGAATGATGCTCAATATCAAAGTAGAAAATGAAGTTACAGGTTAATCCAACTTCACTGGAAAAGCCTCAAGACAAAGAAATGATGCTCAGTAGTGTGTGTGGCCTACACGTGCCTGTATGACCTCCCTACAATGCCTGGGCATGCTCCTGATGAGGCGGCGGATGGTCTCCTGAGGGATCTCCTCCCAGACCTGGACTAAAGCATCCGCCATCTCCTGGACAGTCTGTGGTGCAATGTGACATTGGTGGATGGTGCGAGACATAATGTCCCAGATGTGTGCAATCGGATTCAGGTCTGGGGAACAGGCGGGCCAGTCCATATCTTTAATGCCTTCATCTTGCAGGAATTGCTGACTGCTGACACACTCCAGCCACATGAGGTCTGGCATTGTCCTGCATTAGGAGGAACCCAGGGCCAACCGCACCAGCATATGGCCTCACAAAGGGTCTGAGGATCTCATCTAGGTGCCTAATGGCAGTCAGGCTACCTCTGGCGAGCACATGGAGGGCTGTGTGGCCCTCCAAAAAAATGCCACCTCACACCATTTCTGACCCACTGCCAAACCGGTCATGCTGAAGGATGTTGCAGACAGCAGATCGCTCTCTACGGTGTCTCTAGACTCTCACGTCTGACATATGTGCTCAGTGTGAACCTGCTTTCATCTGTGAAGAGTACAGGGTGCCAGTGGCAAATTTGCCCATCCCCATCTATGGACGTCGGGCACTCGGACAATCCTCTTGGAGTTGGTTTCTGATGGTTTGTGCAGACACATACAAATTTGTGGCCTGCTGGAAGTCATTTTGCAGGGCTCTGGCAGTGCTCCTCCTGTTTCTCCTTGCAAAAAGGCTGAGGTAGCGGTCCTGCTGCTGGGTTGTTACCCTCCTAGGGCCCCCTCCACGTCTCCTGGTGTACTGGCCTGTCCCCTGGTAGCCCCTCCAGCCTCTGGACACTACGCTGACAGACACAGCAAACCTTCTTGCCACAGCTCGTGTTGATGTGCCGTCCTGGATGAGCTGCACTACCTGAGCCACGTGTGTGGGTTGTAGAGTCCATCTCATGCTACCACGAGTGTGAAAGCACAACCAACATTCAAAAGTGACCAAAACATTAGCCAGAAAGCATTGGTGCTGAGATGTGGTCTGTGGTCCCCACCTGCAGAACCACTCCTTTGAGTGTCTTGATAATTGCCAATAATTTCCATCTGTTGCCTATTCCATTTGCACAACCGCATGTGAAATTGATTGTCAAACAGTGTTGCCTCCTAAGTGGACAGTTTCATTTCACAGAAGACACAAAAGAGAATAGTAAAACCAAAAACACTCAGTTTGAAAAAATGTTGCAGTAATCCGCAAGTGCTAGTAAAAGATGTAAAAAACAGGGTATTTGGTTGATACGTTTTTTGCAAAAAATGTATACTAAGCTGCTCTACCAATCTTCACGGTATACCCTTATCAGAGCAGTCCTAACTAATGTATGCAATCCCTATCTGATGTATTTAAAAACCTGATCATCTGTATATAACCTGTGTGAACAGGGTTCAGAGAGGAAAAATCCATGTGTTCCTGTTTCCTGTTTCATTTCACAGAAGTTTGATTTACTTGGAGTTATATTCTGTTGTTTGTGTTCCCTTTAATTTTTTGAGCAGTGTGTATAATTGGGTACAGTAATACAATGCAGTTTGTGCTGTAAATGTTTTCATAATTTTGGAAAGTTATGAAATGTCCTATAAATGTCTGTAATATTCCTGAACGAAGAATCTCCTCTTTAGTTCAGATTAATCTGTGCTGCACTTTATATACATACTTGGTAGTGAGGCTTTGCTGACACTGCACCTTATGTACATGCTCAGTAGTGAGGCAGTGCTGGTGCTGCACTTTATGCACATGCTCAGTAGTGAGACAGTGCTGTAGAGTTGGAGTCAAAGGTTTGGCTTACTGACTCCACAGCCTTTATGCCCAATCAACATATTCCCGATTTAATCTGTTAGCCGGCGTCCTCATACATATTCAAGTGCCATCTGAACTAGTTGATACCGGCTGGAGCATCCGACATTAGTCTGTGTATGGTGGGGATATTTTGGCCATTGGGAAATAATTATAAAATGTGTTTGCCATTTTTTGTTTTTTTTCTCAGTCAATCGGTATGTACGAAAAACATATGCCTGAACACCTTAAAGGGACTCTGTCACCTGAATTTGGCGGGACCGGTTTTGGGTCATATGGGCGGAGTTTTCGGGTGTTTGATTCACCCTTTCCTTACCCGCTAGCTGCATGCTGGCTGCAATATTGGATTGAAGCTCATTCTCTGTCCTCCATAGTACACGCCTGCACAAAGCAATCTTGCCTTGTGCAGGCGTGTACTATGGAGGACAGAGAATGAACTTCAATCCAATATTGCAGCCAGCGGGTAAGGAAAGGGTGAATCAAACACCCGAAAACCCCGCCCATATGACCCAAAACTGGTCCCGCCAAATTCAGGTGACAGGTTCCCTTTAATGGAGGACACAAGGACTCTCCTTAGGACTGCCCGAGTAAATGGGGATGCATAGCTATGTTACTGTGATTTTGAGGGTCTGTGAACAAACATGTTCACCCGGACATGGTGTAAACAGTCCTACCTGTATTTATGGTTATGTGAGTTTTCCTACTTTAAATTCTCAATAAGCCAAATCTGCAAAACAATTGACATGCTCATGTGGGATTGAAAAGAATAAAGAGGCCATATAAAGCATTATAGTAATGTATGTTGCAGATGAAGAAGTATTTTGCACAACCTGCATCCCACAATGCTATTCTGTGTGGCCCCCAACTCAACCTGTCTGCGTGTGGCTGCTCACGTGTCAGAGAGAAGAGCGGCAACGGGGGAGCAAGGATAGGAAAGTTCTAATGGTGCTTTGTATAGATTTATCTCGTTCCATTATGCATTGCAGAATGGGGTGTTTTTACCACGGATTATGACTTCAAATAAAGTATGTCAGTTAGTGTTAGCCATGAATGCATGCTTGCCCCCACCATTGCCGTTGGTACAAAACCTACAAACTTTAAAGGGGTGGTTTGAAGTACAAAGTAATTATCATCTTAAGTACCTATCTTGTAAGTGCTATAATCTAAACTTTTTTTTTTTTAATACACCTTGAATTTAAAAAAAAATCCCTATCCCTCTACCTCTTCCCCTCCTGAAATGTGCCCCCACCCTTGGGATTCCACAGGCTCATTGTTTTCTTTTAAATGAGCTTGTACAAGCTCTTTTAAAGCTGTTAACAAAGGGTGCAAACTCTTCTGCAGCTAGAGAAACCTGAACTTTTGTGTGACCAAGCACATGGCACAGCAAGGATATGAGGTATTGAATATGGGAAATGACTTGTAATAACCGTATGCAATATGTCTAAGATAAACCAAGCACATATTCTGAATCTGCGTCCCTTTCCCCATGTGTACGTATTAGTCACCTGTAGCACTATGGATCATGGAGTTATAACGCATAGCTACCAATAATTACATACGGTAGTCCTATTTAGTCTCTATGCGCAGATAAAATCCTAGCGGAATCCAGTGGCGGTACAACCGACCCATACAGAGCTTTGGGCACAAAGATATGGGCTAGCCACAGTTCTAGGCAGAAAATCATATTCTCAGACATGGGAGGAGAGAGGCTGCACCACCCAGGGGTGGGAGCAGATGTGTGGGGTAGCAGCCTAGGATATTTAAGGCATTTTGGACTGTAGTTTTCTGATGGCCGGAGGTTACGTTTGCTGACGCAGCCCGGAAGGCCTGAAACTAAGATTTGGACCATGTGATCAATCAGCGCTTCCCTGTGGTCACATGCTACATAACACGGTAATTGCAACCGATCTCTACCCTATCCTTGTACTCCACTCCTGACTGTAAATATTTGCTCTTGTATGTATAGCTGTATTTTCTAGTGTGCCTCTTCGGCGATTAAATATAAAATTTATCTCAGGCTGCTCTTATCTCGATCCATGAATCCGCACGCTCTGTTGGTCATATTATACGCTACCCCAGGGTTGGTTCCTGACCCGATCTAAGCCTGCTGTCAGACAGGGCTTATTTTAAATGAGGAACTGGTGGACGAATACCGTATTGTTTTAGTGAGGAGCTCTGGCAGTGACTGCCGAGAGGTTTAGATGTATATCTCCAGGCTGGACTGGTGATATATATTCCCCCTCACTGGGAGTGCCTCACTAACTCGTACCTATAAGGGAAGCCTTTCTGGCGACTATTTGCCCTCGGTGCAGTTACCTAACTGACCTGAGGCAAGTGGTGGTGCCAGAGAGCCGACCCCTGCTGGGTCCTTCCCTCTCCTCCCCTGAGGTGAGCGAAGTCGACGTCCCCCCCCCTTCCCCTGTGAGATCCCTTACACCTCCCAAACTTCTTTTTTATTCCCACTTAATGACTTTGATTCAGGGATGGGACATGGCCTGCAGCAGTGACCACAGCCTTGGTCCCTGATGGGGCTTCATTTGAATTTCCCAGCATGCACTGGAATTCTCAAACTAAGTATCGTCAAAAAATGAAGTAGGAAAAAATAGCAGTTTGGAATTGACAGGTAGTTTGTAATTCAAGTATATTATAAAATAGTTTAGATTATGACATTAAGTATGGATTCAGGATGAAAATTGATTTGGATTTAGGATTACCCCTTTAATAGAGCACATACAGTCATGGCCAAAAGTATTGACACCCCTGCAAATCTGTCAGATAATACTCAGTTTCTTCCTGAAAATGATTGCAAACAGAAATTCTTTGGTATTAGTATCTTCATTTAATTTGTCTTAAAAGAAAAAAACACAAAAAGAATTGCCCTAAAGCCAAATTGGATATAATTCCACACCAAACATAAAAAGGGGGTGGACAAAAGTATTGGCACTGTTCGAAAAATCATGTGATGCTTCTCTAATTTGTGTAATTAACAGCACCTGTAACTTACCTGTGGCACCTAACAGGTGTTGGCAATAACTAAATCACACTTGCAGCCAGTTGACATGGATTAAAGTTGACTCAACCTCTGTCCTGTGCCCTTGTGTGTATCACATTGAGCATGGAGAAAAGAAAGAAGACCAAAGAACTGTCTGAGGACTTGAGAAACCAAATTGTGAGGAAGCATGAGCAATCTCAAGGCTACAAGTCCATTTCCAAAGACCTGAATGTTCCTGTGTCTACCGTGCGCAGTGTCATCAAGAAGTTTAAAGCCCATGGCATTGTGGCTAACCTCCCTAGATGTGGACGGAAAAGAAAAATTGACAAGAGATTTCAACGCAAGAGTGTGCGGATGTTGGATAAAGAACCTCGACTAACATCTAAACAAGTTCAAGCTGCTCTGCAGTCCGGGGGTACAACAGTGTCAACCCATACTATCCGTCGGCGTCTGAATGAAAAGGGACTGTATGGTAGGAGATCCAGGAAGACCCCACTTCTTACCCCGAGACATAAAAAGCCAGGCTGGAGTTTGCCAAAACTTACCTGAAAAAAGCCGAAAACGTTTTGGAAGAATGATCTCTAGTCAGATGAGACAAAAGTGGAGCTTTGTGGGCAAAGGCATCAACATAGTTTACAGGAGAAAAAAAGAGGCATTCAAAGAAAAGAACACGGTCCCCACAGTCAAACATGGCGGAGGTTCCCTGATGTTTTGGGGTTGCTTTGCTGCCTCTGGCACTGGACTGCTTGACCGTGTGCATGGCATTATGAAGTCTGAAGACTACCAACAAATTTTGCAGCATAATGTAGGGCCCAGTGTGAGAAAGCTGGGTCTCCCTCAGAGGTCATGGGTCTTCCAGCAGGACAATGACCCAAAACACACTTCAAAAAGCACTAGAAAATGGTTTGAGAGAAAGCACTGGAGACTTCTAAGGTGGCCAGCAATGAGTCCAGACCTGAATCCCATAGAACACCTGTGGAGAGATCTAAAAATGGCAGTTTGGAGAAGGCACCCTTCAAATATCAGGGACCTGGAGCAGTTTGCCAAAGAAGAATGGTCTAAAATTCCAGCAGAGCATTGTAAGAAACTCATTGATGGTTACCGGAAGTGGTTGGTCGCAGTTATTTTGGATGAAGGTTGTGCAACCAAGTATAAGGCTGAGGGTGCCAATACTTTTGTCTGGCCCATTTTTGGAGTTTTGTGTGAAATGATCAATGTTTTGCTTTTTGCTTCATTCTCTTGTGTTTTTTCATTTAAGACAAATTAAATGAAGATAATACCAAAGAATTTGTGATTGCAATCATTTTCAGGAAGAAACTGAGTATTACCTGACAGAATTGCAGGGGTGTCAATACTTTTGGCCACAACTGTACATACATTATTTTCTCCCCTCTGGAATAAGAGAGAGAAGACAACCTCTGTTATGGGTGTATTATGGGTGTGCTTCTTATTTGAAGTCATGATTTGCACACCAGCCAGGCATGTACCAAAGTAATGTCCATAGAAGAAGAAAAATCAGCTCACCTAGATGGCTGATGGCATATGGAAGCACGGAAAAGTGTGGTCACGTGTAAAGTTATCCAAAGAAAGGGTGAATCTGACTTCTTAAATGCACAATACTTTTATTCTTCTAAAACTAAAAACATGATGGCAAGGATTTTATGGTGATCTGCAAGCTACACCTTTCAAACATTGAGCATACATATTAGTCCATATATAATATATACAAGAACACATTCAGTAATTCATGAGCACATAAGGACCCCTCACATAAAAATAAGAGAGATCACATGAATGTATAGTTCAAAAAACATGAAAATTTTATTGAAACACCATACAATTAAAAAATCCTCAACCAAATAAATAGGTCATAAAGTTAAAAATACCTCCAATCTACTGAAACAGCAAGTCTCATGAAATGATATGAACAGATACCTAAAACATTGCTTATAAATGGCCGACCTAAATGGTAATTGGCCTAAATAATAACACGCCCTCGGAAGAAGATATTCTATCGAAACGCGCGTCGGGCAGTCAGCAGGTCCTGTGTTCTGATACATGTGGTAATTATATCTCTTGTTCGGGATCATCTTTTGGTTGCCAATGGGGCAGTTAAGGGGACTGTTTGTAGTCATAGCATGGGTTTGACACTAATACATTGCATTAGAAGGTATCGTGGTGGTTCAGTATAGGCTTTATACCTGACACACATACAACGCTCCTTTGCAGCGGCGGTAGCATTTCAGCATCGCAGCACATATGTAGGGTTTGCCTATACTATTGTCACCATCCAGCGATATTTATCTATTATTGATACGTGTATAGTAATTTTCTCCCTTCTTTATGCATATATTTAGCACGTTTTGTGCAAATATGCAGCTCCAATGGTGATTTACTATTGGCACATTTGCAAGCGCCACCTTGCACAGTTATCACTATGCAGCTTTAGTATGCTTACAGATATCATATAGTAGTGTTTACATATTCCTTTTTGTGCAATTTTAGCAGCAGCAGTGTGTTTTTTCACATATATATATCGATATAGATATATATGTATGTATGTATGTATGTGTATGATTTTTTTTTTTATGCATAATTTCTTCCCGAACGGATGTTTTGTATTTGCCACAATCATCATGCTATTATTTAGGCCAATTACCATTTAGGTCGGCCATTTATAAGCAATGTTTTAGGTATCTGTTCATATCATTTCATGAGACTTGCTGTTTCAGTAGATCGGAGGTATTTTTAACTTCATGACCTATTTATTTGGTTGATGATTTTTTAATTGTATGGTGTTTCAATAAAATGTTCATGTTTTTTGAACTATACATTCAGGTGATCTCTCTTATTTTTATGTGAGGGGTCCTTATGTGCTCACCTTTCAAACATTGTTTCACACTGGAGTGACAAGATCACCATACAGTATCATGTTATCAGCAGCATATCTACAGTTTACATCGGCATTGTGCTGCTGACAACAATGATTTTTGTTCCGGCATAAACAATCCAATCACTCGATGAATATGCAGTATTTTGCTTGTTTAGTATAATACAACCCATAGTTCTCCAAATAGTATAATGTGCACCACAGTCCTCCATATTGTAAAATGCACACCTCATAGTCCTCCATATAGTATTATACACTTCCCATAGTCCTCCATATATATTAAAATACACTGCTCAGCCCTCCACATAGTATAACACTCCTCATAGTGTTCTATATAGTATAATGCACCGCCATAGTCATCCATGTAGTACAATTCACTTCCCATAGTACAATGCACCCCATAGTTCATACTATACTTCATAATGTATTCCCCATAGTCCTCGATACAGTATAATGCAGCCCACGTATAGTGTAATGCATCCACCCCAAAGAGTATAATGCAACCACACCACAGAGTATAATGTAACCCCCATAGAATATAATGCAACCCCCCTCATATAGTATAATGTAACCCCTCATAGAGTATGATTCAATTACCGTATATACTCGAGTATAAGCTGAGATTTTCAGCCCATTGTTTTTAGGCTGAATGTGCCCCTCTCAGCTTATACTCGAGTCATTGTCCCTGGGGGGTCGGCGGGGAGGGGGAGCGGCGGCTGTGACATACTCACCTGCTCCTAGCGAGGTCCCTGCATCTCCAATGGTCTCCGGGTGTGGCAGCTCTTCCAGCTTTGAGTGGCCACATGGTACCACTCGTTACAGTAATGAATATGGACGCAACTCCACTCCCATAGGGGTGGAGCCACATATTCATTACTGTAATGAGTGGTACCAGTGACCGCTCAAAGCTGGAAGACCTGCCACACCCAGACAGTCCATCAGAGAAGCTGCCAGGGACTGTGCCGGGAGCAGGTGAGTATAATGGGGATGGAGAGCACAGAAGTCTTTACCTGTCGTCATTCCACCGCCGGGCGCAGTCTTCCGCGTCATCTGCCTATGACGCTCAGGTCAGAGGGCGCGATGACATGGTTAGTACGCGCCCTCTGCCTAAGCGTCAGCGTGGAGGACGGGGAAGATACAGCGGCGCCCGGCGGTGGAACGGGGAAAGGTGACTATAGCAAGTGCTGGGGGCCTGAGCAACGAGAGGTTTTTGTTTTTTTGTTTTTTTTTTTAAATCGCAGCAACAGCTTATGGGGCATAATAGTCTATGGAGCATCTTATGGGGCCATAATCAGCATTTGTGAAGCATTATATGGGGCAAATGTCTGTATGGGGGCATGTCTTTTCCCCCAGACACAAATGCCTCCCAGCCGTCACTCAGGGCCTCCTCTTCCTTCATTAGCGTTCCCGTTGCCTGCGCTGTAAGTTCGAAGGGCAGCGCAACTGTGCATGCCCGAAAAAAACTTACAGCGCAGGCACCATCGATGCTAATGAAGGAAGAGGAGGCGGCGCACAAAGGCCCTGAGTGACGGCTGGGAGGCTTTTCTGTTCTGGAGAAAAGACATACCCCCAGGTCTATTTCAAGGTATCTTGGACAAATTATAAAAGCGATTATTGCAGCGTTGGCAGGGACCCGAACTAAAAGAGCCACCTTGACAGAATGCAGCATTAGTACTGCACAAGGTGGCTTTTAGTTAAAAACACCTGGGGGGTGATGGGTTCCCTTTTAATTAAACTTTCAAATTGCCTCCTCAAATAGGAAGAGGATTTGAACTCTGTAGCGCCACCTGTTGGAAGCTGCAATCCTTCAAGTCCTTATCGACCCTTTAGCAAATCTTGCAATATGACTTGGGATAAAAGGCAAATAAGAATCTCAATTTGCAGACTTGGTGTTTCAGGGTATTGCCCCTCGTCAGTGTAATGTACCAGAACTGATTTGGCTGGGTGAAATATGAAATGCTCCACTTCAATGGCATCTCTGTTTCTTTTTAGATAAGAAATGGTAGCACAAATTGCAAAGATTCGGTCACTGTCCAAATATTTCTGGACCTAACTGTATTTTCTGTTTTTCTCCTATTCACAAGCAGGTCTGTGCATGTGTGGCAGCTGCTACTCCACCACAAAATGGGATCACTGTTGTAATTGATTGGGGTCTTTAGGTTTTTCTGTGGGAGTCATACTGATTTCTGAGAGCTGCTGTGTAGCATAAAGCAGTGCATGTATGCAGAGCATGTGATGAATGGATTTCTTCTCACTCATTATTGCTGTCTCTATACTGCCCGACAATTAGTTATTGCAGTCGATGGAAATGAAATGTGAGAATCCTTTTGACATTAACGTGTATCTGTCACCAGATTTTACATTACAAGCGGAATACTTCCCTGCCGACTTTTTTATTTGAGGATCGCACAGCCATTCTAAGGCCGGGGCACACACAATGTATAAAAAAAATCTGTCCAATTTTGTCTGCTGAGAATCGCACTAATGTTCTCCATATGGTGATCCGTATCTCATCTGTGTGCAATGCCAGGATGTGTTTTTTTTCTCAAAGTATCCGTGTGTCATCCGTATCTCATCCATATGGTGCGATTTTCTCTCACACTTGCAAAATGAGCAAATAATGGTTGAGACTTTCCTGTCACCTGCCAATGCCTGCCAATTTCTCGCAAGTCAGTAATGGTCCAAGTGCTGTGCGGTTTTTTTTTTTTTTTTTTAATCGCTTAACACTCATCCGTATTATGCTGTAGTGTGACCCCGGCCTAACATGAATTTTCAAATTAAGTACAACAGCTTCATCAGGTCTAAGAGAAGGCAATGGTACTCTGGCAAAGCTGAGCTAAATGCAGCCGCAAAGGGCAAGTCAAGCGATGAAAACTGAGGTGTCTGTGTGTGTGCTAAATGCCATACTGGATGATTCTTTTTCATTCAGCACTGCTTATCTGACAACCCTAAAGTAGTAAAATGAGTCCTAGTGAAAGATGACAAAAAAAACACACGCAGTGGCTTAGGGCAGGTGCTGAACCTAGGGAGGGTGAGTAATCCCATATTTATTTATTTTTTTTAGAACACTTGCAGCTTGTAGTCCACAGTTTTCTGACCGAGGACAACCTGTTCAACATCTACAAAAAATACTTAATGAGAGGAAGAGAGAACTGAGCTGTAATAAAATATATTACAATGTTGGAAATGATAGTGTTTGGCCATCTTAATGAGCATTGGGGTGACACAGATACCGTAGTAATATGATCACTGTAGTCATTTGTTCTTAAAGGGAACCTGTCACCTGTTTTTTCAGATTGAGATAAAAATACTGTTAAATAGGGCCTGCGCTGTGCGTTACAATAGTGTATGTAGTATACCCTGATTCCCCACCTATGCTGCGAAATACATTACCAAAGTCGCCGTTTTCGCCTGTCAATCAGGCTGGTCAGGTCGGGTGGGCGTGGTGACATCGCTGTTTCTTCCCCAGCTTTCCGTTGGTGGCGTAGTGGTGTGCGCATGTCCAAGTGCCGAATCCACTGCCCGCAGGTGAAGAAAAAGCGTGCGATCTGCGCTATTACCCTTGTCATCGGTGGGGGCGGCCATCTTCCTGAGGCCGCACGTGCGCAGATGGAGTGCTCTGCTGCACGGGGCTTCAGGAAAATGGCCGCGGGATGCCGCGCGTGTGCAGATAGCGATCGCGGCGGCCATTTTCCCAAAGCCGAGTTTGTCATCCAGCAGCCTGGCAGAGATGGTACTTGCTATTGCTGTCCAAGTTATGATGTACTGATACATCATGGGGTTAAAACAAAGCATAGAGCAATCAATGCTGGGTGACCTCTGAAAAGCAAATTGGGATCTTTAAGGAAGAAAGAGACTGAACTTCCTACCGGAAGTAAATATGCCATGTATATGAGAAGTACAGAGTGTGATAGACAATCAGGTGTGTGTGGAGGGGGAACAGGAAAATGAATTGCTGGAAAGCGTCTTTTCTATACCATGGTCTGTCTGTCTGATTCTCTGACATTATAGCATTAAACTGTAAAGTCTCTGGCCAGTGAGACCGTTTTGTGTTCACCTTAGACAGGACAAATTGTGCTTGCTTATCCTGCTGAGCCGTGCACAGGATGGCATCATGGCCTATTTGTATAACAAACTTTTATAAAACGATCATCAGCTGAATATATTGAGGTGGTGGAAAATTTGCAAAGCCACAAAATTTAATTTCAATAATCCACAACAGTTCAACATTCAGTTAAAAATAACTGCGGTAACAAATGCCATTGATATATCATGAACTCCTAAATATCCATACCCTTATTATAATAGACCTAACGTAGACCTGGTGGCCAGCCGTCAGGTTCCAGCACTTCAAATGGCGGTCACCTCCTGACTTGATAAAGTCCTTCCTAGCTGCCCATCCTGAACATTTAGTGTTTGTTTTAAAGGGAATCTGTCACCTAATTTTGGCCCTATAAACTGTGGCCACCGCCATCAGGGGCTTACCTACATCATTCTGTAATGCTGTAGATAAGCCCCCGATGTATCCTGAAAGATCAGGAAAAACAGGTTAGATTATACTCACCCAGGGGCGGTCCTGCTGCGGTCCGGGTCCGATTGGCGTCGCGGTCCAGTCCGGGGCCTCCCATCGTCTTACGATGACGTCCTCTTCTTGTATTCACGCTGTGGCGCAGGCGTAATTATCTGCCCTGTTGAGGGCAGAGCAAAGTACTGCAGTGTGCAGGTTCCGGGAAAGGTCAGTCCTGGCGCCTGCGCACTCCAGTATTTTACGCTGCCCTCAACAGGGAAAGTCAGTACGCCTGCACAGGAGCCGCAACAGGAAGCAAAGAAGCTCTTTTTCATTAGTATTAGTTACTATTCCAGCTTTTTGTTAACCTCCTCCTAATTATTTTGAGATGTGTTACTACCATCAATTTCTAGGTGAGTTAATTTTTTCACATGAAAAGGAAAGATGTCTAACTTTCAATTTCTGATCTGTTCTATGGTTTGTTGTGAAAAAAGTGACACTAAGGCAAGTTCACACTGGTTGTTTTTGCTGTATTTTTATGCTAATTTATGCTAATTTTATCAGCTGCTTTTTACAGTACGAGCAAAGCCTATGAGATTTCAGAAATCTCATGCACACGCATTTGTTTTTTGTTTTTTTTTTTTCTTTGTCATCAGGATTTTGTGCTTTGCAAATACGCAGGTTAACTTTTTTTTGCAGCATATTTGCTGCAGAAAAGTCAAGGACAGCAGGTTGTGACATCAGTTAGCTTCAATACATCTAGATGGCAGGCTGTATGATGCGTCCATAAAGCCTGTCATCCAGCAGAGCGGACCCGAATTCCATTCACTTGAATGGGGGGGCTGATAATACAAACACCGCTTGTGATCAGCGGTGAAATCATCCCCGCCGGTCAGAGAGCTGCGATTACCACGCTGTGAAGACATCGTGAGCGCTCAGCTGTGATCAGAGGCATACAGTTTACCTCTGGTCACTGGTGTCAGATGATGGGACTACTGGTCCCATCATCCGACACCTGCTGTCGCTAATAACAGTGAGAGCAGGAGCAGATGATGGGAGTATTCATCAGCCGGTATTCATCAGCTGTTTCTGCGCTGTAAATAAATAATTAAAAAGAAAAAAAAACTGTGTGGGTTCCCCCCCTATTTTTGATAACAAGCCAGGCAAAACTCACAGCTTGGGGCTGCAACCTTCAGCTGTCAGCTTCAACAAGGCTAGTTATCAAATAATTACAAAAATGATGTGGGGTCCCCTCATTTTTGACAGCCTTGCTAAAGCAGACAGGGGGCTGGTATTCTCAGGCTGGTAAGGGGCCATGGATATTGGTGCTCCACAGCCTAAAAATAGCAACCCGCAGCTGCCCTGAAAAGGCTCATCTATTAGATGCACCAATTCTGGCGCTTTGCCCTGCTCTTCCCACTTGGTTAGTGGGGTTCAAATTTGAGGGATTGATGTCACCTTTGTATTGGGCTTAGTAATGGAGAATTGTTTATAAGACACATATCCATTACTAATCCTATAGTAGGGGTGTCAAACTGCATTCCTCGAGGGCCTCAAACCATGCGTGTTTTCAAGATTTCCTTAGCATTGCACAAGGTGCTGGAATCATTCTTTGCAGGTGATTAAATTATCACCTGTGCAATGCAAGGAAATCCTGAAAACGTGACCTGTTTGCAGCCCTCGAGGAATGCAGTTTGACACCCCTGTCCTATAGGATATGGTAAATAAAGATACAGCCACAATAAAGTCCTTCGTTAGAAATAAAACAAAACACTTTTCCATTTTTATTTAAAAATAGGTTATGCTCACCTAATGCCTAATTCCATCAAAGCCCTCGTTCTCCTGTAATAAAGTAAAAATAAAAAACAATCACATCCCTCACCTGTTCTGTCCCACGCTGTAAGCCACGTGTGCAGGAGAAATAGATTTCAACCTGGACGGTGCCAAGTTCCGTCCGTTTAGGCTGAGAACCGCGGTTACGTCATCGAGTTTACCTCCGGTCACTGAGGCTTGGTTCCCAGCCAGACTGAACTGCGGTGACCTCTGTGAGATCCCCGCTAGCACCATGAGAGAAAGTTACACGGTGCAGAGGCGAGTTCACTGGGAGACTTCCACTGCGATGATATATCCTATCGGTGTGGTTTTTTTTTTTTTTTTTTTTACTGTAAACGGCACATGAATTGCCAGATTTTCGAAGGATCTAGAGGTATGGTTCTACAGGAAGTATTTTTTTTTGTTCCCCCCCCCCCCCCCTCTGGGGGCAGTCAACTTTATTAGCATGCACAAAAAAACACAAGATGGCTCCAAAAACACATGACAAAAATCCACCAAAACATGCGTTTTTGCCACATCTTCTTTCCTGCCAAGAAATCCGGTTTCGTTGCAGAAATAGAACGCAGCAAAAACGCCCAGTGTCAACTTACCCTAAGATTTCCCAATCATGGCATTCTTGTTTTCTTCACATTTTACACATCATTCCAGCTTTTTTGAATGAATGGGGGGCCTAAATATCCGTTGTTGGCAAACTCTGCCTTTGGCGGGAAGATCATTACCATTGTCGTAGAGCTGTGCTTCCCACACTTTTGGACGTAAAAAGTTTCACCGTGCAGCGCTGAGCTTGGTGAATTCACCTTGAGAAATTTCTTGATGCTAGCAGTGATCTCACTGAGGTGCCCAGGTCACACACAAGTGAGGTGGGAACGCAGCCTCAGAGACCTGTGGTAACTTTGACGTTACCACTACTCACTGACTCTGCATTCGGAGCAGCTCATTCTTCCATTGTTTTCAGCCTGACAGTCACATCTTGGCACCGTTCAGGTTGAAAACCAATTATTGCAGACATGAATTACGACATGGTACAGTATGTTGAACAGGTGAGATATTATTTATTTATTTTTTTTTTTATGTAGGAGACCCAGACTTTAATGCATTAGGTGTGTATAACTGTTTTTTGTCATTTTTAAATAAATTTGTAAAATGGTATGTAATTTTTTTCACATAAAGGACTTTATTCTGGGTGTTGTTTTTTTTTCTTTTTTTCTTTTTTTACTGACAATATGACTATGGGGTTAGTAATGGATAGGCGTCTTATAGTTGTCTCCCCATTGCTAACTGCTGGGCTTGATGTCACCTGAAAATACAAAGGTGACATCAAGCCCGCAAATATAAACGCTACTTGCCACTGCCACAGGGATAGTATAAAGCGCTGGGCAAAGCATCAGAATTGGTGCATCAAATAGATGTGCCTTTTCGGGGGCGTCTGCGGATTGCTATTTTTAGGCTGGGGGAGCCAATATCCATAGCCCCTTACCAGCCTGAGAGTTCCGGCACCCAGCTGTCTGCTTTATCTTGGCTGGTTGACAAAATGGGGGACCCCACACCATTTTTTAAATTTACGTTTTAAAAAAACTGCTTGGGGACCCCACTTTCCTTGATAACAAGCCTTGACAGCTGTGGGTTGCAGCCCATAGCTGTCAGTTTTGCCATGCTCCTTAAAGGGACACTGTCACCTGAATTTGGAGGGAACAATCTTCAGCCATGGAGGCGGGGTTTTAGGGTTTTTGATTCACCCTTTCCTTGCCTGCTGGCTGCAATATTGGATTGAAGTTCATTCTCTGTCCTCCGTAGTACACGCCTGCACAAGGTGCAATCTTGCCTTGCGCAGGCGTGTACTATGGAGGACAGAGAATGAACTTCAATCCAATATTGCATGCAGCCAGCGGGTAAGGAAAGGGTGAATCAAAAAACCCAAAACCCCGCCTCCATGGCTGAAGATTGTTCCCTCCAAATTCAGGTGACAGTGTCCCTTTAACAAAAATAGCCCCCATGTCATTATTATATTTATTTATAACGCCTCGCTGTGATAAGCTGCAGCAGGCGTAGGCTGATGGGAGTTGTACTCACATAAGCCTACTGCTGGTCACAGTGCTTGAACTCTGACTGGCAGTAATAATCAGAGCCGCCGGTGTTTCTCGTTCTTTGATGCAGATGGCATAATGGGAAACACCCGATGTTCGGAGTGCTGAACTGGAACAGTAACACTGACTTTCTGGAGAAATAATTATTCAGGGTCTGTGCCCGAACTTAAGATCTAGTGATGAACGAACCCAAACATTAAACACACTGAATTTGCATACTTTGTGAAAGACAAAATTTTGACAGTCACTTAAAACTTTGTTCACAAAGTAGAATTTGAGATGACCTACTACTGGATCGTCAATAGACTGCCAAGATTTCATTAGAAAATCAAACCTTTTATATCCTTTTGGGAGCTTGAGAATTCATAGGCCTGCACGTCCAAGGTGGATGATCACAGTATCCTTCCCATGGTGAAGAAAATTCCTTTCACAGCATCCACCACCTAAGTGAAGAACACTCTCCTGGAAGTACTGTAGTTGTTTAGTAACATAGTTGGCAAGGCCGAAAAGTCATTAGTTCATCCAGTCAGTCCATATTCCGTCAGAATAAATCCCCAGATCTATGTCCTTCTAAAAAACCTAATAACTGTAAGATACAATATTGTTACGCTCCAGGAAGACATCTAGGCCTCTCTTGAACCCCTTGACTGAGTTCAACATCACCACCTCCTCAGGGCAATGAGAATCTAGAATTCCTTGCCTAACAGCAAAGAATCCTCTTCTATGTTGGTGGAAAAACCTTCTCTCCTCCAGAAGCAGAGAATGTCCCCTTAATTGGTATAAACAGATCCTCGGAGAGATATTTGTATTGTCCCCTTATATACTTATACATGGTTATTAGATTGCCCCTTAGTCGTCTTTTTTTTTCTAGACTAAATAATCCTAATTTTGCTAATCTCTCTGGGTATTGTAGTTCCTACATCCCCTTTATTTTGTTGCCCTTCTTTGTACTCGCTCTAGTTTCATTATATCCTTCCTGAGCACTGGTGCCCAAAACTGTACACCGTACTCCATTTGCGGTCTAATCAGGGATTTGTACAGAGGCTGTATAATGCTCTTCATCATGTGTATCCAGACCTCTTTAATGCACCTCATGATCCTGTTTGCCTTGGCAGCCGCTGCCTGGCACTGGCTGCTCCAGGCAAGTTTATCATTAACTAGGATCCCCAAGTCTTTATCCATGTCAGATTTACCCAGTGGTCTCCCGTTCAGTGTGTAATGGTTATATTGATTACTTCTTCCCATGTGTATAACCTTACATTTATCATTGTTAAACCGCATCTGCCACCTCTCGGCCCAAGTTTCCAACTTTTCCTCCCCTCCCAAAGTTTCCTCCCCTGCTGCGCTATGTTACGGCGGCCTCCACTTCACCCACACTCCTCGCCCTGGCAACAGACATGGTGGAGAAGTGGGCCTTCTCCTTTCTTCTAACTGCACCTTTTAACCCAATCCCACCTCTTCCCTCCCTTATCCTCCTCTCTATCGAAGTCCACTCTGTCCTTATATACTCTCCCTCCAAATGGCCGTAATATACCGACCTCCGGGCCCAACCACTGCCATTATTGACCAATTCTCCACCTGGCTTCTTCACTTTCTCTCTGCTGACATCCCCACCATCCTCTCCGGTGACTTCATCCCCATTGACACCAACCAGTCAGCAGCCTCCAAACTCCTGTCCCTTACTTCATCTTTTGGACTTACTCAGAGGTCCTCCTCAGCCACCCACACAGACGGACACACATTAGACCTGGTCTTCACCTGTTTCTGCTCCCTATCTAACTTCACAACCTCCCCTTTCCCTCTATCTGACCACATCTACTCACTTTCTCATCACTGTCCTCCACACCTGTCACAAATGTCCAGCAACCCCCGCCGAAACCTCGCACTTCTAGATGTTCACACGCACTCTGACTCTATTCGGCCACTGTCCTCCATAGCTTCACACCATGACAGTCACTAGTTTCTACAATACCACTCTTGCATCAGCCATTGACTCAGTCGACTCCGTCATGCATAGCAGAGTGACGAATCAATAGACAACCCTGGCACAATAACATCACTAAAAAGCTTCGGCAAGTATCCAGAATTGCAGAACTGGAATAAAACACATTTGCAATATGTTTTCACTGCACTCAAACAACACTCTCAAATCAGCTCTCATCTCTGCTAAACAGGCCTACTTTACATCCCTTGTGTTTTCCTTATCCCATAACCCCAAACAGTTGTTCAACACTAACTCCCTCTTCCACTCACGACTGCCCCCTCTGACTTCCCTAATATCTGCCGAGGACTTTGCCAGGCACTTCAAAAATAAGATAGAAGAAACAAGTCTTTGTTGTCTGACCACCACCCCTTTGTATGTCAGACCAATGCCCTTACCCCATAGCGTCCATCTCCAAAACCACTAAAGGACAGCTTGCTCATCTTCTCTCAAAATCACACCTTCCCACTTGTGCACTTGACCCCATCCCACCTTCTCCCCAACCTCACCATTACACTAATGCCATACCTAACCCATCTCTTCAATCTATCACTAACTTCTGGTACCTTCCCCTCTTTCAAACATGCCACAATCACACCTATCCTCAAAAAGCCATCCCTTGACCCAAGCTCCATGTCCAGCTATCGCCCCACATCTTTGCTCCCATTTGCTTTGAAACTCCTTGAGCAGCACATCCACACTAAACTCTCACCTTGCATCTAAGTCGCTCTTCGACAACCTACAATCTGGCTTCTGTCCTCACCATTCCAGTGAGACTGCCCTGACCAAACTTACAAATGACTTACTTACAGCCAAAGCTAACAGACAATTCTCTATACTCATTCTTCTAGACCTGTCCTCCTTTTACAGATTCTTTCTTCCTTTGGTGTCGAAGACTTTGCCCTATCCTGGATCTCTTTATACCTCCCCAACCGCACACTTAGCGTTTCCTACTCCCATACTACCTATTCATCTCACCCCCTCTCTGGTGTCCCTCAAGGCTCTGTCCTAGGAACCCTTCTCTTCTCAATCTATACCCTTGGCCTGGGATATCTCATAAAGTCCTATGGCTTCCAGTACCATCTATATGCTGATGACACTCAGATCTACATCTGGCTCAGATGTCACCTCTCTGCTCTCCAGAATACCATCTATCAGCCATATCCTCTTCTCGCTTCCTCAAACTCAATGTGGACAAATCTGAACTAATTATCTTTCCTCCATCTTGCATACCCTGCCTACCTGATCTATCTATAACAATAAATGAATTCACACTTTCCCCTGTCCTGGTAATCTGCTGCCTCAGAGTAACCCTTGACTCTGCCCTGTCCTTCAAACTGCACATCCAAGCTCTCGCCACCTCCTGTCGACTCCAGCTCAAAAATATTTCCAGAATCCGTCCTTTCCTCAACCCACACTCTACAAAAATGCTTGTGCATGCCCTAATCATCTCCTGCCTCGACTATTGCAGCATCCTCCTCTGTGGCCTACCTTCTAACAATCTCACACCCCTCCAGTCTGTCCTTAACTCTGCTGCCCGACTAATCTCTCTCCTCGCTACACTCCTGCTTCCCCTCTTTGCAAATCCCTTCACTGGCTCCCAATTTCCCAGCGTATCCAGTTTAAACTACTAACACTTTCTCCTCGGTATATTTCTGAACTAATCTCTCAATTTGTTCCCTCACGTAATCTCCGGTCCGCCCAAGACCTCCTTCTCTCCTCCATGCTTATTCGCTCCTCGCCCAATCGCATTCAAGACTTCTCCCGAATATCCCCCCCATGCGGGAAATAAGCAGATCAATGCTTTCCTAGGTGTGCGGAATCCCCGCGATTCCGCAAATTTAATGAACATGCTGCGTTTTTTTCTAGAATGCGAATCTGCGCAGGAAAAAAATGCAGCATGTGCACAAAAAATGCGGATTGCATTCTATTAAATAGGATGCTTAATGTGAGCACTTTTTTTCGTGATTTTATAGTGTTTTTATAGCGAAAAAACGCGAAAATTCTGCTATGTGTGCACACAGCCTTAGACTTTGCAAAAAAAAAAATCTAAAAAAGCCTGCCCAGTTGTGGAAAAGCATTCTTTTGACAGATGAAACAAAAATCAACCTGTACCAGGGTAGGAAGAAGAAAGTATGGAGAAGACCTGGAATGGCTCATGATCCAAAGCACACCTCATCTTCTGTACAACATGGTGGCTGTGTGATGGCATGGGCATGTATGGCTGCCAATGGCACTGGATGTTTATTAATGATGTGACTGACGACAGAAGCAGCCTGACGGTTTCTGAAGTGAGTGCTAAACATTCTGCTCATATTCATCCAAATGCAGCCAGGTTGATAGAACCGCACTTAAATGTACAAATGGACAATGACTCAAAACATACTGTGAAGGCAACCCAAGAGTTTTTTTTTAAAGGCAAAGTGGAATGTTCAGCAGTGGCTGAGTCGATCACCAGATCTCAACCCCATGGAGCATCATTTCAGTATTAAGACAAAATCAACAACTGAAGTCCGCTGCAGTAAAGTTCTGGCAAAGCATCACAAAAAAAGAAAAACCAGCGTTTGGTGATGTCCATGGCTTCCAGACTTCAGTTAGTCATTGCTTGCAAAGGATTCTTTACCGTAAATAATGTTCATTTTTAATATTTTGTAAAGTTAATTTGTCGAGTGATTTTTTTGATCCCCCTGAAATGAGAAGGTTTTGTAGAAAAATGGTAGCAATTCATATATGTTTCACAGGATATATTTTTTTCCAACCCATTTAATTAAACCTGAAAGTCTACACATTAATTGCATCTGTTATTTCATTTTATATCAAACATAGTGGCATTCCGAGCCCAAATCACGAAGATTTGGTCACTGTTAAAAATTTCTGGAGCTAACTGTATCTTTGTGTATAAAACTACGTTTTTTCAGCTGGGACTCCCAATAGTCTTTGGAATGAAGATCTCTCTGTACTCTTCTTAACACCTTTATTCTTTAGTTTATTCTTGGAAAACTAAGTGTGTTACTTGTTAGGCCAGGGTCTCACTAGAGAGGAATACGAATGTATGAGGCGCAAAAACAACGCATTGCCCACGGATCAATGTTTATCTATGGGGCAGCTCCTATCTGCCATATATTTCTCATCTGTATTTTACGGGCTGAGAAAATCGCAGCATGCTGTTTGTCAATGTATTGCGCACAAAATCTGGCAATGAAAGTCTATGGGGGCGAGAAAAATACAGAATACACACAGTGTGACTTGCGAGAAATACACATCGGTGTTCAATAGAAAAGCCGGCAATTCAGTGCAGTGTACAGTAAAATCACACAGACAGGTTAAAATGGCTAAAATAAGAGTCTACACTTAGGCTACGTTCACATTTGCGTTGTGCGCCCCTTCGTCAGACGCAACATACAACGCAAATAAAAAGGCACCAAAACGCACACAAACGCTGCGTTTTGCGACGCATGCGTCGTTTTTTGCCGAAATTTGGACGCAAGAAAAATGCAACTTGTTGCGTTTTCTTGGCCCGACGCTTGCGGCAAAAAAACCGCATGCGTTGCACAACGCAGCCCACAAAAACTCATGCGTCCCCCATGTTAAATATAGGGGCGCATGACGCATGCGTCGCCCGACGCAAACACGCAAAACGCTAATGTGAACGTAGCCTTAGAATAGGTGTAAAAAATCAAAAAGCACAAAATATGAACGGCACTAGGTGTTATCGCAGCAGGCGGTGTATCCGCAGCCTGAGGATTCCACTGCAAGACTCCTATAGCACGTATATAGTCTGCAATGTTCGGGTGGTGCTCAGCATAAAAAGCAGTGAACAAATATCCAAGGAGAAAAAGGAAAATGCGGCACTCACCCAGGTAGATTGCGAATCAAAGTCCTTTATTAATCATAACGTAACAACGGGACCCGTGGAAGCGCACAAGCGCGAAACGATCGTAGTCCTGTTCTTTCTCCCCGCACCGCTGATCTCTCCCAGCCGCCTCTCCTTACTATGTTCGTTGTTACGTTATGATGAATAAAGGACTTTGATTCGCAATCTACCTGGGTGAGTGCCGCATTTTCCTTTTTCTCCTTAGAATAGGTGTGTATGTATGTGTGTATATATAATATACAGTACAGACCAAAAGTTTGGACACACCTTCTCATTTAAAGATTTCTCTGTATTTTTATGACTATGAAAATTGTACATTTACACTGAAGGCATCAAAACTATGAATTAACACATGTGGAATTATATACTTAATTTCAGTTGTTTCAGACTTTTTTGTTATATCTTATATTCTAAGTTCTTCAGAGTAGCCACCTTTTGCTTTGACTGCTTTGCACACTCTTGGCATTCTCTTGATGAGCTTCAAGAGCTAGTCACCGGGAATGGTTTTCACTTCACAGGTGTGCCCTGTCAGGTTTAATAAGTGGGATTTCTTGCCTTATAAATGGGGTTGGGACCATCAGATGTGTTGTGCAGAAGTCGGGTGGATACACAGCTGATGGTCCTACTGAATTGACTGTTGGCTGCTTTTTTTTCTTGCCATAAAACAAATTCTAAGTAAAGAAAAACGAGTGGCCATCATTACTTTAAAAATGGAAGGTCAGTCAGTCTGAAAAATTGGGCAAACTTTGAAAGTGTCCCCAAGTGCAGTTGCAAAAACCATCAAGCGCTAAAAGAAACTGGCTCACATGAGGACCGCCCCAGGAAAGGAAGACCAAGAGTCACCTCTGCTTCTGAGGATAAGTTTATCCGAGTCACCAGCCTCAGAAATCGCAGGTTAACAGCAGCTCAGATTAGAGACCAGGTCAATGCCACACAGAGTTCTAGCAGCAGACACCTCTCTACAACAACTGTTAAGAGGAGACTTTGTGCAGCAGGCCTTCATGGTTAAATAGCTGCTAGGAAACCACTGCTAAGGACAGGCAACAAGCAGAAGAGACTTGTTTGGGCTAAAGAACACAAGGAATGGACATTAGACCAGTGGAAATCTGTGCTTTGGTCTGATGAGTCCAAATTTGAGATCTTTGGTTCCAACCACCGTGTCTTTGTGCGACGCAGAAAAGGTGAACAGATGGACTCTACATGCCTGGTTACCACCGTGAAGCATGGAGGAGGTGTGATGGTGTGGGGGTGCTTTGCTGGTGACACTGTTGGGGATTTATTCAAAATTGAAGGCACACTGAACCAGCATGGCTACCACAGCATCTTGCAGCGGCATGTTATTCCATCCGGTTTGCGTTTAGTTGGACCATCACTTGTTTTTCAACAGGACAATGACCCCAAACACACCACCAGGCTGTGTAAGGGCTATTTGACCAAGAAGGAGAGTTATGGGGTGCTACGCCAGATGACCTGGCCTCCAGTCACCAGACCTGAACCCAATCGAGATGTTTGGGGTGAGCTGGACCGCAGAGTGAAGGCAAAAGGGCCAACAAATGCTAAGTACCTCTGGGAACTCCTTCAAGATTGTTGAAAGACCATTCCTGGTGACTACCTCTTGAAGCCCATCAAGAGAATGCCAAGAGTGTGCAAAGCAGTCATCAAAGCAAAAGGTGGCTACTTTGAAGAACCTAGAATATAAGCCATTTTTACAGTTGTTTCACACTTTTTTAAGTATATAATTCCACATGTGTCGATTCATAGTTTTGATGCCTTCAGTGTGAATGTACAATTTTCATAGTCATGAAAATACAGAAAAATCTTTAAATGAGGTGTCCAAACTTTTGTCTGTACTGTGTGTGTGTGTGCATATATGTATAGTATATTATATATATTAGATGGTGACCCGATTCTAACACATCGGGTATTCCAGAATATGTATGTGTATAGCAGCCACATAGTATATAGCACAGCCCATGTAACAGACAGCCACGCAGTATAGAACACTGCCCACGCAGTATAGAACACTGCCCACGCAGTATGAAACACTGCCCACGCAGTATAGAACCGCCCCACAGCGCAGGCTGTTGCTGCTACTACACACAACGCAAGGGCTGGCGTCCACCACCATATCCGGTCACAGGACTGGCTAGAGCATTTATATGGCGGCTCTGAAACTCCTCAGCCTCTTCTGCCAAGACACAGTTTGTGTCGGCTTCCCCCACTTTGCCTCCAACGCTAGCGTCTAGGACCAGGATTGCGGCCCCCGCTGCGCTACCAATGGAAGTGAGCTAATGAACCATGATAGAGAAGTCCTTTGTATCTCTGCATCCAGTTATTCTTAGCAATTTATTTAAGTTTTTACAGACCTAAGTATCCACAAGTCTTCTGGGCAGGTGTGCACATACGGCGCCAGCACCACTGTATAGTTTGTGATATACTCCAGCCCTGCGGGCTCAACGCCACACTGGCAAGTATTGTGTATGCTATATTCTGTGGGATTGATGTTACCCATAGTATCCAATGGGAACTGTTATAGCATTTGATCTTTTGCATATTTGTGTTGCAGTAACCCCTCTCTTTGGGTAGATGGTACATATACACCATCTGGGATATCCTTTATTTGGATTACTGGCCATATACTCCTACACAGGGTAAATATCTATCTGTATGTCTTTATCCCTTTACGCCATGGATCAATGGAAATAACTGCAGAGGCTTTTTACTGTAACGTACTAGGGACTAAGGGATTACCCAATCTCTGGGGGGTTATTCATATACACTTATAGCGTGTCTTTAAGCTATCTCTCAACTTTTTCTATTACCTTAAACAGGTTATGCTTTTGGGCAGCCTCCCCTTTGATTACCCTAAAGCGACATAACATATATATATATATATACGAACCACTACACCGGGTATGTGCACCGTGCTGGCCGCGACCAATCAGTGACTTTGGATTTCCGTGACAGACCGAAGGACGGAAGTGACCCTTAGACATTTATATAGTAGAATATATATGTATATATGTGTGTGTGTGTATATATATATATATATATATATATATATATATATATATATATATATATATATATATATATATATATAGTGTTTTAGTGAGCCAGTACAGTGTTGGAAAACAAATGATTCACTATTGCAGAGCGCTTTCTTAGGCTGTCTGAGACCGTTCCAAGCAAGTCCATTTCTGAGCACTGCAAAAAAAAAAAAATGAAGAAAAGTTGTGTCTGGGCTTGTACAGGAGTATATCAGCTGTATAAAAAGCCACAAGGACTTCTGTGCCCATGGTTGACAGTGCTGTTGAATCTGGGAGGAGGGCAGGAGCTGCAGTGTCTGTCTCCAGTTGAAGGCATGGGAGCTTTGATGGATATTGATCCTATCTTGTCCTCCTCTTATCCTGCTCTGTACAGCAGGAGGTGACACAAAGCTTTTATGTGATCAAGTTACTGGATCATTACAGGCAACCACCTCCTTTACCTCTGCCTCAGTGGCAGGAAAATAAAAATAAAGTGAGGGGCTTTGTTCCTGTAAATGCCCTTTAAGGAATCTGAACTTTCAAAATGAAAAGGTGTTAAAATTGCGCATAGTACATTCATCCCAAACCTGGAAGGATTTTTGCACTAGTACAGCATACTCTTGCTGTAATATACGGTACTTATTTTACCTGATAAACACTATAATGGCTGGGTGCATTGCCAATGGTTTGTTGGTGAAAAATGACTATCTGGAGGCATTCAAGAACTTCTCTACTCTAATGTTGATTAAGTGGGGAAAAAAAAGAGAAAAGCGCACTGATAGGTGATAGTGTGTGGTAACCATGGATGGGGGGTGAGTGTACTCACCCAATTGGGTTGTCTCAACTGTAATAAATGCCTGTTTAGGATTATTCCATGTCAAGTGACCCAATGAATTTTTCCTCTATATTTTTTAATTCTTTATATATATATATTATTAATTTTCAAGGTTTTTTTTTTTTAAAAAAATGTATTTCTGCTTTGTATGCCTTTTTGTTTCTCCTCATAACTTGGGCCAGAACCAAGATGGAGAAATGGAAAAAAAACACTACACTCAGAACTGTACAGGCATTCAACCAATCTGTCAAAAGAATATCTTTGTTCATATTTTACCTGTGGACTCAAATACAAAATTTTGAAAAGCATTTCCCAAAAATTGTTATAAAAAAACCTTATTTTCAAAAAATGTACATGTCTCCTATGCTGATAGCCACATCTGTACCAAATTAAAGTTTGGATCTCAAAGGGATCACATTTAAAAATAACACATACCGTATATACTCGAGTATAAGCCAAGAATTTCAGCCCATTTTTTTTTTTTTTTTTTTTTTTTTTTTTAGGCTGAAATTGCCCCCCTCGGCCTATACTCGAGTCATACCCAGGGGTTGGCAGGGGAGGGGGAGCAGCAGCTGTCCAATAATACCTGCTCCTGGTGCCGGTAGCTTCTTCCTGTAGTGAGCGGTCACATGGTACCGCTCATTACAGTAATGAATATGGACCCCACTCCACTCCCATAGGGGTGGAGCTGCATATTCATTACTGTAATGAGCGGTACCATGTGACCGCTCACTTCAAGAAGAAGCTGCCGGAGAACCAGGGACTGCACCTCGCTAGGAGCAGGTGAGTATAACGCAGTGCACGATATTCACTTCCTGCTCCCCGTTCCACAGACGGCCGCCGCTGCGTCTTCCCTGTCCTCTGCAGTGACGCTCAGGTCAGAGGGCGCGGTGACGCGATTAGTGTGCGTGCCGCCCTCTGCCTGAACATCAGTGCAGAGGACTGGGAAGACACAGCGGCGGCCATCGGTGGAACGTGGACCGGTGATTATAGCAAGTGCTGGGTGCCTGAGAGGTGAGTATAGTGTGTGTTTTTTTTTTTTTGTTTTTTTTTTTTATGGAGCAAATTTTTGTATGGCGCATCTTATGTGGCCATGTGCAGCATTGTATGGGGGCAAATATCTGTATGGCGCCATGTACAGCATTATATGCGGCAAATATCTGTATGGGGCCATGTGCAGCATTTGTGGAGCATTATACGGGGCAAATGTGTCTATGGAGCATCTTATGGGGCCATAATCAGCATTTGTGGAGCATTTTATGGGGCAAATGTCTGTATGGAGCATCTTATGGGGTCATAATCAACATTTGTGCAGCATTATATGGGGCATATTTTAATATGGAGCATCTTATGGGGCCCATCATAAACTGTGTATGGAGCATTATATGGGGCTCCTGATTCAATATGGATATTCAAAAAGCACTTAAACTACTGATGTCTCAATTAATTTTATTTTTATTGGTACCTATTTTTATTTTTGAAATTTAAAAGTAGCTGCTGCATTTTCCACCCTAGGCTTATACTCGAGTCATTAAGTTTTCCCAGTTTTTGTGGCAAAATTAGGGGTCTCGGCTTATACTCAGGTCGGCTTATACTCGAGTATATACGGTATATGAACCGTGTCAATTTGAAAATCTCTAATTCAGATCTGTCCAGCCTGTGGTCTGAAAGTGTAGAATCTATATATTTTCCAAATGAATTAAAAAAAAAAAAAAAAAAAAAAAAGTTAATGACTTGTCCTGATGTTTTAAACCAGGCAAATCATTAGATAAATCTATAGTGGAAGGTTTTTACAATAGTGATGAAGTGAGCCGAATTACACCTGGCAAGAAAGACTGTCTATGAAAAGTGAATGCTAAGAAAACTCATGTCCATAAGGCTAGGTTGCCATTGCGTTAATGGGACAGCGCTAACGGACAGCGTTGCACGGCGAAATTAACGCCGTGCAACGCGTCCGTTAGCGCGCCCATTAACAGCAAAGGGGACGCGCTAGCGATGTGCCGGTGTTTTGTGGCGCGCCGCGGACGCTGCTTACAGCGTCCGAGGCGCGCCCGCGGTCCGCTCCCCGCTCTCGCAGATTGGAGATCTGCGAGAGCGGGGACGTTGAACGCGACCCCTTTAAAACACATTGCATTAGCGCAATCCGCTAGCGCTAGGCGCTAAACGGATTGCACTAACGCAATCTGAACCTAGCCTAAGAGGATGGTTCTTGTAGGGCCTCCATAAGGGCATTACTACCCTTAGGCTACTTTCACACATCAGGTTTTTGCGGTTTGGCACAATCCAGCGAATGTAAAAAAAAAAAAAAAGGATCAGTTTTTGTTTTTTTTCCTGCCGGAACCGTTTTTCTGAGTTGTATTGGCACCGGATTGCTACGGCTGGCCTAACATTTCATCCGTTTTTTGTCAATTTTTTTTTCTGCTTTTCTTACACTGAGCATGCCTCGTAGGTGCATTTTCCATTCTGGAGTCTCCCTCCCTCCCCGGAATAGGAAGGCGTGCGTGCTCTCTCTTCAATTCAAATGAGCTTTTTTGGCAGGACTAAGTACGTTAGCATTGCCAAAGCATATGGTAAAAATAGGGGGTGGGGTAGGAAAAGGATAGGGGATGTTTCCAGAGTGGGGTATAGGAGTCCATAACATATCAGGCTCTTTAGTCAGGGGATATGGATATGTCCAGGGTTGGGGTGCAGGAGTTCATGACATATCAGGCTCCTCTTAGTCTGTAGCAGGCACTGTCTTATTACGCTGCTATGGCCACTGCATTTTCCTCTTCCCCAGTATTATCGGCAATTTCTCTTCATCCTCCATGTAGGTGAAGTCTGGGAGGAGATCAGACAGTCTCTTGAAGTGAGTGTCCCTCACTGCAGAGTATTTGGGGCACCTCAGCAGGAAGTGAGCCTCGTCCTCGATGGCCTCCTGGGGGCACTGCTGGCAGTCTGCTCTCTTGGGGCTTGTAGTTCTGTCGGTGCCGCCTGGATTCGATGAGTAGGCTGTGGGCGCTCAGTTTGTATCGGCTCAGAATCTGTCGCTCTTTGGGGTTTTCTAGTTTCTCTAGATATGGAGCCAGTTTGTACTCCCCTCTGTAGGTTCTGGTATATCGTCAGTTTCTTGGATTTGATTGTTGTTCCTCCAGATGTTGAGATATTCCTCTTTGACTTTGTGTACCATCTTCTGGATTTCACCTTTTGTCAGGCCATGTAGGTTGATGGCTTGGTCAGACTGGCTTTGGTACTTTTTGTTGGGAGGCTTCCTGGTGTAGGAAGGCTTTGTGATGGTAGGAGCTGGGACTGCTACTTTGTAGATGAGTCTTGAATGACAGCGCCTTCTTCTTTGTGTCAGTTAGCAGAGACCAAGCAACAGAAGTTCCCCGGCAGCAAGATCATCCTGTCATCTCTGCTGGCAAGAAAAGATTCCTTCAAATACATCACCTAAGACGTCAACAGAGAACTAGTAGCCAAGATCACTACGATGCTAAACATCACCCTAGCACAACATCCAGCAGTCATAAACCTCCACCACCTGTATGATGACAAACATCTCAACAACCAAGTAGTCAGCCTTCTTGCCAAAGAACTTTAAAGACATTGTACTCAACAGAGTCCCCAGACCAAGAACCCATACAAACCGCAAACCTGTAGAAAGAGCACCAACTAACAGACCTAAAACGGAATATGCTCAACAAACTGGAAACTGCAACCAGTATGCAAAACTAACCCATGAGAGACACAAACCATGGAAGACATCAACCACCCCACACAGAGTGAAGCAGGCCAGTGAGCTGGCAGAAATAAAGACCATGATCAGCTCCATATGCAAGCAACTCACGCGAGTGGATCAATTGCCTACAACAAGATCACCAATCAGCAATCCAAGATGTCCTATGCAGGAGAGCCCATTACAAGGTATACAGCCACACAATGTCAACCCTAATCATCAGTAGCTGGAAAATCCAGGGCCTGAACTCTTCAGCCTTCGGATGCAAGACAAACGACCCAGACTTTAACCAAACACTGAAAGACATTGATATACAGATCCTCCTTGAAACATGGACTAAGGCAAACAATGAATCCTATGTCACCACTGGATACAGGGAATTCTCTGTCTCCACCCTGAAAAACAAAAACACCAAACGGCCAGAGCTCGGGAGGAATATTAGTCTGGTACAAAGAGGAGCTCCATGAACATATCAGAGCAGTGAAGAGAGGAGACAGCCACATCTGGATAAGAATAAGCCGCTCCATCCTCACATCCGGGCCAACATCACCTCTGCGCAGCTTAAGTAGCTCCTCTAGAGTCTCCATACTTCAACCCAGACCGCTTTGAGATCCTAAAGACTGAAGATGCCCATTTCCAGACTCTGGGCAACGTTCTCATCTACGGAGACCTCAACGCAAGAATAGTAAGGCTGGGTTCACACTGCGCTAGTGTGACCCGTTTAACGGACTACGTTACACCGCGGCATAACGCAGTATAGTGCAGTCCGTTAACGCCGCCATTACTTTCAGTGGCGGACGCATCGCTCGCGCATGCCCACAATGGGCGTGCGCTAGCGATGTGCCGTCATTGAATGAAGGACCCGAGACGTGGGCTGCAGCGTTTCCGGGTCTGTCACTGGTAGCGCAGATGGAGACAGACCAGAGATCAAGGAGAAACTCCAACTCTTCCATAATAACTTGTATGGACTTAACCCAGAAGGAGTACATCTAGCGGTAAGAGACCTTAACGACATTCTCTATGCCATGGCAGAAATATCCGACCTGAAAAGAAGCACCAACAAGAGGCCGAGTAAACAAAATCCCAACAACTGGTTTGACAAAGAATGCAAGACCATACAGAGGGCCCTAAGAATGGCCTCAAATAAAAAAACAGACCAAGACCACCCCACTCAGAGAAGCCTACCACACTGTACAACGTACAACGAAATTACAAAGCCATCCTCACAAAGAAAAAGCAAAACCACATCTCCACCAAACTCCTCCAACTCCAAGATGCCCTTCAAGACAACAAATTTTGGGAATTGTGGAATCGCCTTGGAACCAACCAGCAAAGCAACAGAGTGGCAACATCTGGCTCCAGTACTTCAAGGATCTTTACAATGACATCCCAAGTGAAGACTTGAACCCGGCACAAAAAGCTTGTGAAAAAACTTTAAGATATGGAGGAAAATTTCAGATTTCCAAAATCCTCTGGATATACCAATCACACTGTCAGAAATAACAGAAAGGATCACACAGATAAAAGGTAAAAAAGCTGGAGGTCCAGATGGGATCCTCCCAGAAATGCTGAAATTCAGCACTCCAGACATCCAGATTGTGATAACTAAACTATTTAATATTGTACTGCAGGCCGACTGCTTCCCCAAAAACTGGAACCAAGGCCTCATAACCCTATACACAACAATGGGGACAAGTATGACCCATCAAACTACCGCGGGATATGTCAGTAGCAACCTGGGTAAACTCTTCAACTGCATCCTGAACAAGAGGATCCTCACCTTCCTCACTGAGTGCAAGGTCCTCAGCAAGAGCCAAGCAGGGTTCATGCCAAACCACCGCACCACTAACCACATCTACCCTGCACAGCCTCAATAAGAGCCACGTCCACAATACAAAGAACGGGAAGATATACGCTTGTTTTGTGGACTTAAAAAGGCCTTCGACTCAGTGTGGCACCCAGGACTATTCCTAAAACTGCTCGGGAGCAATCTACATCAATGATCTGGCGTGGCCCTAGAGTCCTCCTCAGCACCAGGACTCGCCCTCCATGACACCCAGGTGAAACTTCTGCTGTATGCGGATGGCCTTGTGCTGTTATCACTAACTGAGAAAGGCCTCCAAGATCTTCTGAAAATTCTAGAGACCTTCAGCAGCACATGGGCACTGTTATATATGGTATATCGTCAGTTTCTGGGATTTGTTTAGGTCGTTCCTCCAGATGCTGAGATATTCCTCTTTGACTTTGTGTATCATCTTCTGGATTTCACCTTTTGTCAGGCCATGTAGGTTGGTCGCTTTCTCTCTCGCTTTCTCTCTCGCTTTCTCTCTCGCTTTCTCTCTCGCTTTCTCTCTCGCTTTCTCTCTCGCTTTCTCTCTCGCTTTCTCTCTCGCTTTCTCTCTCGCTTTCTCTCTCGCTTTCTCTCTCGCTTTCTCTCTCGCTTTCTCTCTCGCTTTCTCTCTCGCTTTCTCTCTCGCTTTCTCTCTCGCTTTCTCTCTCGCTTTCTCTCTCGCTTTCTCTCTCGCTTTCTCTCTCGCTTTCTCTCTCGCTTTCTCTCTCGCTTTCTCTCTCGCTTTCTCTCTCGCTTTCTCTCTCGCTTTCTCTCTCGCTTTCTCTCTCGCTTTCTCTCTCGCTTTCTCTCCCCTGCCTGGAACAGGAAGTCCAAACTCTATGCCCAGGTAAACAAAGCAAAAACTCATCCGGCGCATCAGTATTTCACAATTTGCGCTAGATCAGTGTTTTTTTTTTTTTTTTACATTTGCTGGATTGTGCCTGATGGCAAAAAAACTGATGTGTGAAAGTAGCCTTAACTGATGTAAGGTGCCCAGAGCGGAAGCAAAAGGGGAGGGGCCCTGGACTGCCTGAGACATGCTGGCAGAGTTTGTGACCCGGTTGGGGCCCGTCCTATTTTGCTTCTCATCACTAAGCTCCCGGGGTGGCGTCTGTCATCTTTCTTTGCTAACACAGCCACTCACAGTGCAGGATGTATAAACACTGCCCTGCACGGAGCATGTCTATGATTGGCTGTGAGCACTTACTCACTTCCTGGACCTCCTCTCCGGCTCCAGGGACAAGAGGTTTCCCTGTGTGTGTAGAACGGTGCACAGACTCCATGGCAACGAGCAAGAAAGGGAAGAGATGGACGGAGTCAGGTATGTGGGGGAATTAGACCGGCGTCACACTAGAGAGTTTTACGGACGTATGAGAGGCTACTCATTGCACACGGATCAATGTTTCTCTATGGGGCAGCTCCTATCTGCCGTATATTTCTCAGCTGTATTTTACAGGCTGAGAAAATCGCAGCATGCTGCGTTTGTCAGCGTATAGCACAAAAAATCTGCCAATGAAAGTCTATGGGGGCGAGAAAAATACAGATTACACACAGACCATCCAGTGTGACTTGCGAGAAATACGCACCGGTGTTCTAGAGAAAAGCCGGCAATTCAGTGCGGTGTACAGTAAAATCACACTGACCGGTTAGAATAGATCTAATAAATGTCTACACATAGTATGTATATATGTGTGTATATATCTAATATATAAAGCTGAATGTGTGTGTGTGTATGTATGTCCGGGATTGGCATCTGTACCCTTGCAGCTACAGCCACAAGATTTTGCACACTCACACGTCTGGACCCCGAGAGCATCATAGGCTATGTTGTGAGGTGAAATTTTAACCCCGCGCTTTCCAATTCACCAAACAATTTTGCCCCTATCTACATAATGGGGAAAAGTGAAAGGAAAAGTGTTGGAGGCAAATTGACAGCTGCCAGATCTGAACAAAGGGGACTTAAAGAGTGAGAGCGATGGCACCAAAGAGTATATACCATACAGATGCTAATGTGGGGCCCCAACATGGGATACTCACCACACACGGGGATATGAACACACACACAAAAGGTGCCACACACTACCACGTGCTTGAACACATATTACCCTCAGCACACATTTCACCACACATACACCAACCTCGCCACATAAAAGTCGAAACACAAAAGTCGCCGCTCAAAACTCGCCACGTGCAAAACTCGCCACATGCAAAAACTAGGCTCACGCAAAACTCGCCACAAGTGCAAAACTCACCTCATGGAAAACTCGCCACACGCAAAACTTCCACACTCGGAAAAATTGCCACATGCACAAAAGTTGCAACACATGCAAAAGTTGCCTCACACAAAACTTGCACATACTCAAAAGGCACCACACATAAAACTCGCCATGCACAAAACTCGCCATGCGCAAAACTTGATGCACACAACTTGCTACACTAAACTGTCACATGCAACTCGACACACAAAAAGTTGCTACACGCATGTTGCCACACAACTCATCTCACAAAAGTCGCTACATGCATGTCGCCACACGCAACTCAACACACACAACTTGACAAACGAAACTCGCCCTAAAACACACACGAGTCTGGTATTATCCTTCAAAAATACAAATCTGATTAATAAGCAGACAAACTACAAGAGCAACAAATGTACCATATAGGAAATACGGCAGCTGTCAGTCACATGACCTGTCTATTATGTGCATGTGTGAGCTAATATATACTGCCAGGGGGGAGGGCTTCCTGTTGGCTGGGGATTTATCAGGCTGCCAATTTAGCTTACAAATACTGAGGTAAAAATAACGTGTGAACGAGGTCTAATACAGGAGGAGATGACATACACATATATACAGTGGAGATGACACAGGTATATACTATATACAGGGGAGATGACACACACATATATACTATACACAGGGGAGATGACACACAGGTATATACTATATACAGGAGGAGATGACATACAGGTATATACTATATACAGGGGAGATGACACACAGCAGGTATATACTATATACAGGGGAGATTACATACAGGTATATACTATATACAGGAGATGACATACAGGTGTATACTATATATAAGGGAGATGACAAACATGTATATACTGAGGTGAAAATGAGAGGAGTGAGGGAAAATAGTGGAATGATCGGAAAATGACAGATGTGAGGTCGAAATGATAAGTGTTAGGGAGGAATGAGAGGAGTGAGGGAAAAAATGAGATGTGAGGGGGAAAATGAAATATGTGATTGGGAAAATGAGAGGTGTGATGGGAAAATAAGAGAAGTGAGGTGCTATAACTAACCACAGATATTTACTATGCCCAGGCAACGCCGGGCTCTTCAGCTAGTCTATTATATAAAGTTGAATTTGTGTATGTGTGTGTGTCCGGGATTGGCATCTGCACCGTCGCAGCTACAGCCACAAAATTTTGCACAGTCACACGTCTGGACCCCGAGAGCGTCATAGGCTATGTTGTGAGGAGTAATTTTAACCCTGCGCATTCCAATTCACCAAACAATTTTGCCCCTATCTACATAATGGGGGAAAAAGTGAAAGGAAAAGTGTTGGAGGCAAATTGACAGCTGCCAGATGTGAACAAGGGGGACTTAGTGAGAGCGATGGCGCCAAAGAGTATATACCGTACAGTTGCTAAGGTGGGGCCCCGACATGGGATACTCAAAACACACGGGGATATGAACACGCACAAAATGCGCCACACACTACCATGTGCTTGAACACATATACCACCCTCAGCACACATTTCACCACACATACACCAACTTCGCCACATAAAAGTCGAAACACAAAAGTTGCTGCTCATAACTCGCCACACGCAAAACTCGCCACATGCAAAACTAGGCTCACGCAAAACTTGCCACACGTGTAAAACTCACCTCATGGAAAACTCGCCACACGCAAAACTTGCACACGCGGAGAAATTGCCACATGCAAAAGTTGCCTCACACAAAACTTGCACATACTCAAAACGCACCACACATAAAACTCACCACGTGCAAAACTCGCCATGCGCAAAACTTGCTGCACACAACTTGCTACACTAACCTGTCACATGCAACTCAACACACAAAAAATTGCTACACGCATGTCGCCACACAACTCATCTCACAAAAGTCGCTACATGCATGTAGCCACATGCAACTCAACACACACAACTTGATACATGAAACTCGCCCTAAAACACACACAAGTCTGGTATTATCCTTCAAAAATAAAAATCTGATTAATAAGCAGACAAACTACAAGAGCAACAAATGTACCATATAGGAAATACGGCAGCTGTCAGTCACATGACCTGTCTATTATGTGTATGTGTGAGCTAATATATACTGCCAGGGGGAGGGCTTCCTGTTGGCTGGGGATTTATCAGGCTGCCAATTTAGCTTACAAATACTGAGGTAAAAATACTGACCAAATAACGTGTGAACGAGGTCTAATACAGGATGAGATGACACACAGGTATATACTATATACAGGAGGAGATGACACATAGGTACATACTATATACAGGAGGAGATGACTTACAGGTATATACTATATACAGGGGAGATGACACACAGGTATATACTATATACAGGGGAGATGACACAGGTATATACAATATACAGGAGATGACATATAGGTGTATACTGTATAAGGGAGATGACAAACCTATATATACTGAGGGGAAAATAGTGGAGTGATCGGAAAATGAGAAGTGACGGGGAAAATGAGAGGCGTGATGGGAAAATAAGAGAAGTGAGGTGCTATAACTAACCACAGATATTTACTGTGCCCAGGCAACGCCGGGCTCTTCAGCTAGTGTGTGTATGTATATGTGTGTGTGTGTATGTATATGTTTATGTGTATATATATATATATATATATATATATATATATATATATATATATATATATATATATATCTATATATACACACACACACACACACACACACACACACACACACACACACACACACACACACACACACACATCGCAAATGCAAAAGGAACAGCCAGACAGCACCACTGCCAGGAAGAACAAAGTGGGAACCGCTCACCTGTGTAAAGCCAGGATATCTGATCTTGGGTGCGTAGCTCCGCTGGAAAAAAGTCCATATGAAATAGTGAATGTATAAGGAAATAGAGCGCACTCGCCGATTATCCAGTGCAGGAATCTTTATTCAAACATCATGCTGTACATCTTCACGACCGGGGGTGCTGTAGAGTGTGGCAAAGCGGGACGACTGCCGTTTCACGCCTGGCTGGCGCTTCAACGGTCATTCTAACGCATCGGGTATTCTAGAATATGCATGTCCACGTAGTATATTGCCCAGTGACGTAATATATTGGCCAGCCATGTAGTATATTGCCTAGTGACGTATATTGCCCAGCCACGTAGTATATTGCCCAGTTACGTAGTATTTTGCGCAGCCACGTAGTATATTGCCCAGTGACGTAGTACATTGCCCATAAACATAAGGATGAATGACCTCGGGGAGATCAAAACATCCAACACCGCGGAGACACCATCACGTGTTTCTCAACGCAGTGACCCAGAACACTGCCCCCATCCCTTATGGTGAATATGCAAATACATGTAGAAAAGCCGCGGAGACACCATCACGTGTTTCTCAACGCAAGCAATAAATAGCCAGGTCTTTCACCGGGAAGGAACAACCACGGGAAGGGCAGCATCCAAAAAGGAAAACCACCTATGCCAAAACATGGTATCCATCCACAGACAGCTGTTTCGGGGTAATACCATTACTCAAAGCCATTTCTCAAAGATATCCATAAAAAGTGTTTAAAGTTTACAACAAGCCACCTGGAAGACACACCAAACATGTGGAAGAAGTTACTCTGGTCAGATGAAACCAAACTCGAACTTTTTGGCAACAATGCCAAACGATATGTTTGGTGTAAAGGCAACACAGCTCATCACCCTGAACACAGCATCCCCACTGTCAAACATGGTGGTGGCAGCATCATGGTTTGGGCCTGCTTTTCTTCAGCAGGGACAGAGAAGATGGTTAAAATTGATGGGAAGATGGATGGAGCCAAATACAGGACCATTCTTGAAGAAAACCTGTTGGAGTCTGCAAAAGACCTGAGGCTGGAGCGGAGATTTGTCTTCCAACAAGACAATGATCCCAATCAAAGTAAAATCTACAATGGAATGGTTCACAAATAAACATATCCAGGTGTTAGAATGGTCAAGTCAAAGTCCAGACCTCAATCCAATCGAGAATCTGTGGAAAGAGCTGTAAACTGCAGTTCACAAACGATCTCCATCAAACCTCACTGAGCTCCAGCTGTTTGCAAAGGAAGAATGGGCAAGAATTTCAGTCTCTCGATGTACAAAACTGATACTTACCCCAAGCGACTTGCAGCTGTAATCGCAGCAAAAGGTGGCGCAACAAAGTATTAAGTTAATAATATTGCACGCCCCACTATTCAGTTTTTGTATTTCCACAAAAACTTAAAATAACCAATAAATTTTGTTCAACTTCACAATTGTGTTCCACTTGTTGATTCTTCACCAAAAATGTACATTTGGTATCTTTGTTTGAAGCATGATATGTTGGAAAAGGTTGAAAAGATCCAGGGGGCCGAATACTTTCGCAAGGCACTGTGTATGTGTATAGTGTGTGCAGGATGTGTGAGCATATATGTGCAGGGCCGCAATCAGGGCAATACTGATGTATGGGGCACTCGATCATCTGCTCATCGGTCCCCAGCAGCAGGATTCTGCCGCTGCAGTAACTGAACCTGCGTCCGAGACGCAGGTTGTTAAACTCCTCTGCCATGCGGGCCAGCACTGCAATAGTTAAAGGCAGCCAGCCAAACAGAGGCTGGCAGCTGACGTCGGCACGCACGTCGCCAGCGTATGACATCATTGTCATTTGCCGGCGAGTCCGCGCTTGAAGTAACTGGAGGGGACGTCTCTGCTAGACCACGGCCAGGTAAGGAAAAGGGTGGTTGTGTTTTTTTTGTTTTTTTTTTTTGTTTTGTTTTTTTATTGAAAGCAGCAAACCACAATGTTTTGACTACAAGATGAGACAGATGGGGCAGGATGGAGACAAATGGGGCAGGAATATGGGGGCAGAATGGATATTCATGAGGGCAGCATGGGAGAACATATGGTTGAAGCCAGGAATGAGACACAAGGGGCCTAGGATGGGGGATATTATTACTGTAGGTGCTAAGTAAGGGATATTATTACTGCATGGATGTATTTTATTTTTTATGGATTCCGTTTTCAATGGGGAGTGCGGTTATTGTGTAGAGCGCCAATATGTCACTTTTTTTTTCTTCATCTGGTGTAGTGTAGAAGTTGGGAAAAATTGGGTAATGTGCTCTAGATAACGGTGTTATTTCCTGCAGAGATGAGTCCTGGCTGGAAGAAATGATGGTGGTCTGTGCTGGATGAAGATAAAAAGCGAAGATGAAGGACTTCACCTAGCGACGTCACTGGTGAGTCAGTGTATTGCATGTACACGCACGCTATTCACTGTATATTACATACAGAGTTCCTGTGTATAATGTCACTGGTGATCACTGTATTACCTGTACACTGACACTATATACAGAGCTCCTGTGCATGTCACTGGTGATCACTGTATTACCTGTACATTGGCACTATATACAGAGCTCCTGTGTATAATGTCACTGGTGATCACTGTATTACCTGTACATTGGCACTATATACAGAGCTCCTGTGTATAATGCCACGGGTGATCACTGTATGACCTGTACACTGACACTGTATATTAAGTGTATTATAGAATCATAGAATGGTAGAGTTGGAAGGGACCTCCTGGGTCATCTTGTCCATCCCCCTGCTCAAAGTAGGATTCACTAAATCATCCCAGAGAGATGTCTGTCCAGCCTCTGTTTGAAAACTTCCATGGAAGGGGAACTCACCACCTCTTATGGCAACTCGCCACCTCTTACGGTGATATTAGTGTTGTGTTTTTCTATTAATGAACAGTATTGTAGTATGTGGTCACTATGGTGGTAATATGTGAGGAAAACGGTATTACGTGGCCACATCACGTGAGTGATATACCTACGTGTGCACAAACGCGTGCTTGCCGGACTAAAATACACTGGGTCGTTATACTAACATGTAGGGGGGGGGGGGTTGTAGAAACCACAAGAAAACGACAGAAGACCAAAATATAGAAAATACCAAATAAATCTTTATTAATGTACATCACATACCGATGAAGATAAAAAAAACGGACCAAAATACAGGACAAAGTACCAGACAGTGAAACACACAGGGACACTGCCACCTGTGTGAAGCAAAAGACGTGCGGCTGGGGAACTGGCTATAAAGGGCAATAATACAAAACGATACAGGGAGGTGCAGAAAAGTAAAGGGATAGAGCTCATGAAGACTAATACATGAAAATGGTTCCGCCTGTTACGGATGTAAACCATATATACCTGGACATAAAACCCTATATATAATTAAGCACTATCAATGTGGCACTATGGTAAGTGAAAAAATCTGTCAATGCCACCCTGGGCCCACATATAGGCTAAATTGAATAGGGAAAAGCCTGTATAAAACAATCACATAGCAGGAACGGGTATAACAAGTGTCCAGAGCTACTGTCCCATAATTGCTACCCACCGAATGTATAGACTCCCCACATGGTATAAGCAGCAAGGCTGCTGAAATAATATACCTGCTGTAGCCGAGAGGAGGAATCAGCTCAGGACCTCAGACCGCACGTCCGCCCGACGCGCGTTTCGGAGAAGAACTCCTTCGTCAGGGGGGGTGGTAATATGTGGTCTGGCTATGGTAAGGCAGTATTTGTTCAATGTATGTGCTATTATTTGGTCACTATATGGTGGTAATATGTGGTCTGGTCATGGTGTGGCGTTATTTTTTCCTTGTATGTGATATTATTGGTCATTTTAAAGATTGAAAAATAAAAATATCTCAAGAGTATTGGATGTTTTAGTAAATGAATAATAAGTTACAGTAGATTAGGGCCCGGCTAGAGGAGTCTACCTTGTCGTGGTGGCTAAAACAAAAGCTGATGTTTGTGTGTGATCTGGTGATGGGAACTGTTAATGTGTGATTTGTGAGGACGTGGTGCAGTAGTGGAGTCTTTCCAAGAGAGAGTGGTGGGCAGGGCCACCATCAGGGCATTACTACCCTTACTGGTGTAAGGGGCCCGGAGCAGAAGCAAAGGAGGTGGGGCCCAGACTATCCGAGACACGCTGGCAGAGTTTGTGACCCGGTCCGGGCCCGTCCTCTTTTGCTTCTCACCAGGCTCCCGGGGCAGCGAGTCAGTCATCTTTCTTTGCTAACACAGTCACCCACAGTGCAGGATGTACGAACACTGCTCTGCACGATGCGTGTCTGTGATTGGCTGTGAGCTCCTACTCACAGCTTCCTGGACCTCCTCTTCGACTCCAGGGACAAGAGAAGTTTCCCTTTGTGTGCAGAGCGGTGCACAGACTCCATGGCAACTAGCAAGAAAGGGAAGAGGTGTGCGGAGCCAGGTATGTGAGGGGAATTAGACACAGACAGTGCTGAGGTGAGGAGAGTTGGTTATTGGAGAAGCTACTGAGGAGAGGGGTGATGATGGGAAAAGCTACTGAGTGGAGATTGATACACCGTACTGGGCAGAAGAGAGCAATAATCCTGCGGAGAGCGAGAAACCTTATAGCACTTTCCCCTGCATGGCTGCTATTCACAGACAGGGCCCCCTCCCTCATGTAATGCTCCCAGCAGCTCAGCAGTCGGGACAGGGTGGGGGGAGGTGGGGAGGTGTGCAAGACTGACCAGATTGATTCCTGACTACATGACCCCCCCATTTCCTGTCCTCTATACAGTATGTTTGTATACAGTGTGTATTGTGTGTGTGTGCAGGCTGTGTGCTGTAATGTTAGTATATGTGTATATACAGTGTGTATGGTGTGTGGAGGCTGTGTGCTGTACTGTCAGTGTGTGTGTATATATATATATATATATATATATATATATATATATATATATATATATATATATATAGTGTGTATAGTATGTGCAGGCTGTGTGCTGTACTGTCAGTATATATGCAGTGTGTATAGTGTGTGCAGGCTGTGTGCTGTACTGTCAGTATATAGTGTGTGCAGGCTGACAGTACAGCACACAGTACTGACAGTACAGCACACAGCCTGCACACACCATACACACTGTATATACACACATATACGAACATTACAGCACACAACATACACACTGTATATACATATATACTATTACAGCACACAGCCTGCACACTATACACACTGTATATATACTGACAGTACAGCGCACAGCCTGCGCACACCATGCACACTGTATATACTGTGTGTATAGTGTGTGCAGGCTGTGTTGTACTGTCAGTGTGTGTGTATATATATATATATATATATATATATATATATATATATATATATATATATATATATATATATATATATATATATATATATATATATATATATATATTTTCAAGATTCACAGAAGCTTTATTGGCAGGACCAAATACACATCAGTTTTGCCAAGGCAAGTGTATAAAGGCAATAGGGACTGTGGGGATATTGGGTAGGAGCTGTAGGGAAGGTGGATGGGGGCAGATCCATTGTGGGGGTTATAGTCCATGGCATAGGGGAGGTGGATGGGGCAGATCCATTGTGGGGGCTATAGTCCATGGCACAGGGGAGGTGGATGGGGGCAGATCCAGGGTGGGGGGCTATAGTCCATGGCATATGGGAGGTGGATGGGGCAGATCCATTGTGGGGGCTATAGTCCATGGCATCATAGTTCTTTCTCGCAGTCTATGACATTCGCTCACATACCGCACTGCTATCTCTTCTTCTCCCAGCAGGATATATGTTTTCTCTTCCTCCTTCATGGTGATGAAGTCCGGGAAGAGATGTGAGAGTCTCCTGAAGTGAGTGTCCCTCACTGCTGAGTATTTGGAGCAGTGTAGCAGGAAGTGGGTTTCGTTATATATATATATATATATCTCGAAACCCACTTCCTGCTACACACATATATATATATATATATGTGTGTGTGCAGGCTGTGTGCTCTAATAGTATATATGTGTATATACAGTGCATGGTGTGTGCAGGCTGTATGCTGTACTGTCAGTATATATACAGTGTGTATAATGTGTGCTGTAATAGTATATATGTATATACAGTGTATTTTGTGTGCTGTAATGTTAATATATGTGTATATATGGTGTGTGCAGGCTGTGTGCTGTAATATCAGTGTATATATACAGTGTGCGGGCTGTGCTGTACGGTCAGTATATATACAGGTCCTTCTCAAAAAATTAGCATATAGTGTTAAATTTCATTATTTACCATAATGTAATGATTACAATTAAACTTTCATATATTATAGATTCATTATCCACCAACTGAAATTTGTCAGGTCTTTTATTGTTTTAATACTGATTATGTTGGCATACAACTCCTGATAACCCAAAAAACCTGTCTCAATAAATTAGCATATCAAGAAAAGGTTCTCTAAACGACCTATTACCCTAATCTTCTGAATCAACTAATTAACTCTAAACACATGCAAAAGATACCTGAGGCTTTTATAAACTCCCTGCCTGGTTCATTACTCAAAACCCCCATCATGGGTAAGACTAGCGACCTGACAGATGTCAAGAAGGCCATCATTGACACCCTCAAGCAAGAGGGTAAGACCCAGAAAGAAATTTCTCAACAAATAGGCTGTTCCCAGAGTGCTGTATCAAGGCACCTCAATGGTAAGTCTGTTGGAAGGAAACAATGTGGCAGAAAACGCTGTACAACGAGAAGAGGAGACCGGACCCTGAGGAAGATTGTGGAGAAGGACCGATTCCAGACCTTGGGGAACCTGAGGAAGCAGTGGACTGAGTCTGGTGTGGAAACATCCAGAGCCACCGTGCACAGGCGTGTGCAGGAAATGGGCTACAGGTGCCGCATTCCCCAGGTAAAGCCACTTTTGAACCATAAACAGCGGCAGAGGCGCCTGACCTGGGCTACAGAGAAGCAGCACTGGACTGTTGCTAAGTGGTCCCAAGTATTTTTTTCTGATGAAAGCAAATTTTGCATGTCATTCGGAAATCAAGGTGCCAGAGTCTGGAGGAAGACTGGGGAGAAGGAAATGCCAAAATGCCTGAAGTCCAGTGTCAAGTACCCACAGTCAGTGATGGTGTGGGGTGCCATGTCAGCTGCTGGTGTTGGTCCACTGTGTTTCATCAAGGGCAGGGTCAATGCAGCTAGCTATCAGGAGATTTTGGAGCACTTCATGCTTCCATCGGCTGAAATGCTTTATGGAGATGAAGATTTCATTTTTCAGCACGACCTGGCACCTGCTCACAGTGCCAAAACCACTGGTAAATGGTTTACTGACCATGGTATTACTGTGCTCAATTGGCCTGCCAAATCTCCTGACCTGAACCCCATAGAGAATCTGTGGGATATTGTGAAGAGAAAGTTGAGAGACGCAAGACCCAACACTCTGGATGAGCTTAAGGCCGCTATTGAAGCATCCTGGGCCTCCATAACATCTCAGCAGTGTCACAGGCTGATTGCCTCCATGCCACGCCGCATTGAAGCAGTCATTTCTGCCAAAGGATTCCCGACCAAGTATTGAGTGCATAACTGAACATTATTATTTGTTGGTTTTTTTGTTTGTTATTAAAAAACACTTTTATTTGATTGGATGGGTGAAATATGCTAATTTATTGAGACAGGTTTTTTGGGTTATCAGGAGTTGTATGCCAAAATCATCAGTATTAAAACAATAAAAGACCTGACAAATTTCAGTTGGTGGATAATGAATCTATAATATATGAAAGTTTAATTGTAATCATTACATTATGGTAAATAATGAAATTTAACACTATATGCTAATTTTTTGAGAAGGACCTGTACAGTGTGTATAGTGTGTGCTGTAATGCTAGTATATATGTATATACAGTGTGTATGGTGTGTGCAGGCTGTGTGCTGTAATGTCAGTATATGTGTATAGTGTGTGTGTGTGTGTGTGTGTGTGTGTGTGTGCAGGTTGTGTGAGTATATATGTGCAGGGCCGCCATCAGGGCAATACTGGTGTATGGGGCACTCGCTCTTCTGCTCATCGGACCCCAGCGGCAGGATTCTGCCACTGCAGAAACTGAACCAGCGTCCAAGACGCAGGTTCAGTTAAACTCTACTGCCATGCGGGCCGACACGGCAATAGTTAAAAGCCGCCAGCCAATCATAGGCTAGCAGCTGACGTCAGCACGCACCTTGCCGGCATATGACATCATTGTCATTTGCCGGCGAGTCCGCGCTTTAAATAACTGAAGGGGACATCGCCGCTAGACCACTGCCAGGTTAGGAGAAAGTGTTTCTTTTTTTATTGAAAGCGGCAAACCCCAATATGTTTTGGGGGCACATGGGGTACAATGGAGACAGGATGGCGATATATGGGGCAGGAACAAGGGGCAGGATGGAGACAGATGGGGGCAGGATGGAGACAGATGGGCAGGATGCAGATAGATGGGATAGCATGGGTAGATCACATTGGTGCAGAAGTGGAGTCTTCCCAAGAGTGGGCAGTGGGACTGTGGATGGTTCGAGGGGTGGAGGTGTAGCCTGGGTAGAGTCTCAAGGGGGCCCCGAAATTCCTAGTGGCAGCCCTGGTGGTGGGACTGTGGATGGTTCGAGGGGTGGAGGAGGAGCTAGGGTGGAGTCTGGACAGAGTCTCAAGGGGGCCCCGAAACATTTGCCAGTATGGGGCCTCGAAATTCCTAGTGGCAGCCCTCGGTTCTTGCCAACTTGAAAGAGACCTGAATCTTATTTGTTTTTTTTAATTTATTTATTTCTTTTTCAAATTTAACTTCTGCCAAAATAGGATTTTCAAAATGTGCTGCCCTGCGACCTAAGAATTGTGTCCTGGCTGGTGGGAGTGATGCATGCTAAGTACGTGTATGGACAGCACACCAGAACACGGAGCTTAGGATTGATTGACGTAAGCTGAAAGAAATTCAGATTGGTGAGTCCAGCCTTAGTGACCACAAAGTATGTCTGTGTCCAATAACACAGGTCTGCAAAAAAAAAATTTTCAAGAGCTGTTTTGGTTATTCCACGTAATCTTTGTTTTTAAGCACGCTGAATCCGAAAATGACCTCCGTTTTGTCATAGGACATCACGTTTTATGACAACTTAAGTAACTGTTAAATAAGACAATACCTCAAAATAAATGAAAATAGACTCATAAAATTAATTTTTTATTGCAAATGTTTCATGAAAATCATTTTTTTAACTGCAATGAGCTCACTAACACACACTAAAATCGATTCTTCTTCCCTGTGAGGCTTCTCTTAGTACATTTACGCTTGTGAGTAGCATTTGGAATGTCTCTCTGAAGCATCCAACAGTAGTCTGCCATCATTGTAATGCTCAATCTTCCCTGGTATCTTCTTTCCATCTCTTTAAGGTGGAATCTGTTCACCTTGCTCTTCACTCACAGCTCAGGAAAGTTGTCAAGGTGGGAATGGAGGAAATGCACTTTCAAACTCATCAGGCAACCTAAAGCTTGAGTCCGACGATTTTTTTGTAGTCAGGGTCTTTGTTATTGCCTAAAAATTTCTCTACGACCTCTTTAAATGCAAACCACCTTTCTTTTTGAGGATGTGTCATGGTATTGATAACGAACACACCTTCCTTCAATTTTGCCTCCAAGAGGCCTGGAAACTTGGTGACCAAGTATTTGAAGCATTCTCCATCTTTTGGAAGTGATTTTACAAATTGCTTCATCAATCCCAATTTTATGTGGAGAGGTGGTCGAGAAACTTTGGTTACTCCCCATAAAGTTCTTCTGAGGACATTTTTTTTCATCAACTGTGAGCACCCTCTGCTGCCAATTCTTCTTGGTCCAGTGATTTTGTCGGTCTCTACTGTCCCATAGACACAGAAAACAAGGGTATTTGGTTTACCCAGCTTGTTGCCCGAGCAGCATGCGCAAGACTTTCAAATCCCCGCACACTTGCCAACCGTGGTCTTCATATTTAAGTTTAGGAAGAACCAATTCCAAGTTCTCGTAGGTTTCCTTGAGGTGTACAGAATGACCTACAGGGATGGAAGCATAAACACCGCCGTTGTGGACTAAAACTGCTTTGAGACTTCTTTTTGAAGAATCTATAAAAAGACGCCATTGTGCTGAATCATATTGGATTTTGAATTGACCCATCAAACCTTTGACATCGATGCAATAAACCAATTTATCTTCCTGGGCAAAGTAAGGAACGATCTCGTTTTCGCGATGTCTGAACCATGAAAAAAACACTCCTGGCAATCTTTGGGAAGATTCAAGTCTCTAACCAAATCATTCATCTCCTCCTGGGAAAACAATTTTGGTCTTGTATCATCTTCAAAGTCAGAACTTGATTCATCATCTGGTTCAGGTATGACTCCACCTTCATTGGAGCTAGTTATCTCTTCCAAGGTAGCAGGGGCCTTGGGTACTGGTATATCTGTGACATGGGGGATGGGACGAATTGCTGAGTGAATATTGGGGTATGAAATGGAATGCTTCCATTTTGAATTATACCCTTTCACATTGCATGAACAAAAGTAACAATCGTCACTATGGTTCTTTTGCTCTCGCCATAGCATAGGAATCCCATAACGGAAAGCTTTTTTCTTACCCTTGAACCAATTTCGAGGGTCCTCAACACACCATTTGCACACTTTATGAGGCGCCCAAGCTTTATCTTGATCTCCAAGCTTTAGTCCGAAATAAGTGAAGTATACTTTTTTCACAAAGTTTTGTGATATTCAGCTGTTGCTTCTACACTGTATATTCACCACAAATGTAACAGAAACTGTCAGGCAAATTAATACACTTCCGCTGAGCCATAATGCTAATTTTGGGTAACACTGTTGAATATGACGAGCTAACACGAACTGAGATGAAAGTGTGAACAGGCGAGAACCAAGATAAAACAATTGAATCAAGCCCGAGCATGTCAGAGCCTGCTCGTTCAGCTTGCAACATGTTGATGCTGGTTTCATTAGCTCACTCTGAAAGTTCTTTTCTTTGAAAGGTATATTTTTTGGCATTGTGTATCTTCAATGCACTGATGTGAATTAATTAATAGTAATTTTGATTTTCAAAACCCTAAGATGAAAAAAATACCCAAAATTTAGAAAAATATACTAAATTTGAAGAGAATTTTGCATTTTCTGGCAAATCCTGACGTCCAGGATTTTTTTTTTTCAATATTTTTTTTTTGTTTTCAGCACACCAAAATACATGGAAATTAGATGAAAATAATCAAAGCGCTTTGTAGTCGCAGACCTGTGTAATGTGTCCAGAAAAGTCGTCAATGTGTTACCTAAAATATCTGCAAAAAATATCCTCCAGTAATGGCTCTCCTAGAAAAAATATTACATTTCCAAAAAGACTACAGAAGGTAATATAACATAAACAGTGGATATTTGGTGACAGATGGCCTTGTGACACTGTTTTTTAAAGTGCAGAAGACTTTGTAGAACGTTTGTTACCAGCTAATATTCCTTAAAGGGTTAGTCCAAGACCCAAAAGTAAATTTCAATTAATAAATCTTTTAAATTACAAATGTTGTTCGTAAAATCCTCTAATATTCACTCTGTACTGTAACATAGGCTTCTGTTTACATTACTCACTTAACATGACGATTAGTTTGAGAATCCTTGTGCATGATGGGATATGCAAATCAATTGTCATCTGGCTGAAACTGCTGTCACACCCCTTTCTGCTTTAAAAATTACCGTCATCAAAGGTGAGGGGCTGTGACATCCGGAAACTCTCAAAAATTTGTTTGCCGCCCTGAAACTAAGACTTATCAGTAATGCTCGTTTCAGGGGCTGGTCCCTGTGGTGTCTGTCTTGTGCAATGTCTCCCTCAGCTCCCTCAGTGAAAATATTCCTAACATCCAATTCATGTACTGTACAAACCAGGACTACAAAGAGTTTGTTAAAACATCAGCTTTTGGAAGTGGAATCCATCAAAGGGACTCTGCAATACCATACTTTTATTCCCTGTAGTGGAACAGAAATTAAAACAAAGATTTATTCATTCATCAACAACAGTGAAATCCATGAAGTGATTGAAGGTGGCTCAAAATTGGCAATGGATGACGTAACAGGTTATGTGATATGTGAATATGATCGGCACTGGTGGCTAATGTACTCGCCAAAGATTTTGTTAATAAAGAAGTAGAAGTGACTTTTCTGCCCCTTCTGGTTCATCCCCATCCTTTGTGTATCCAAGAAAACCAGACATTTTAAAAGTAACTAACAATCAGATATTAATTCAGGTGGAGTCAAATCTCAAACAGCCGTACAGACACTGACACAAAAGGAAACTGCCATTGTTGGTAAGAGAGTGTAAGAAGATTACATTTTGCCCAGTAGAAGGTACAAATTGATGATAAAGGTCAGTGTAAAGACTTACTATTAATTGTCTAAGGCTAGTTCATATTGTTTTATTTCATAGCTTGATTGTCACAACTCTGCTGTTGGGTGACTCTGGACCAGGGGCTCATTCCCTGTCCCTAACTCTAGGAAGCGCCTTAGTTCGCCCTATTCCCTGGGATACTTCTGAAGGTGCTGGGGACTCCATCCTTGCCTTATCTCCTGATTCTCTTCTCTTCCCCCACCCAGGGAAGAGGGGCGTTGCCGTGCACAGCAGTACACCAACCTGACAAACCAGGCAACACAAACAAGGGTAACTGAAAATATTAGGCATGCAAATATTCACTCACATATAACAGAGGAATGCACAGAGGAGTGGAAGATGGTGAAAAACGAGGAGGGAAGGGAATTATCACTTGCAAACCCATGCAACAGTCACAGATAACTCTGCCATCTCCTTCTCGTATAAACACCTTTCCTCCAAGCCATGCAGCATAAGCTAGCACGGACATGGGTATCAATCAGATTATAAAGGGGATGGGAGTGGCTAACTGAGCTTTGCTGAGAGCTCAGACTCCTGGCGCTCCCAACATGGATGATTAACCCCTGTTCTGCCAAAACAAATTAACACCATTTAAAAAGGAGTAGGTGCAATCAGACGTTGTAGTGTTCTGGCTCCTCTCTGTTGCGGTAACCCCATGACAGTAATGATTTAACTTCTGTACTTTAAAAAAAAAAAAAAAAAAAGTTGAAAAGGACATGTCTAGTGACATAATAATACAAAAATTGTTACATGTATATTTAAAAAAGGTGCTAAATATATTTTAATTGAGCATTCAGCATATATGGTTAAGATGAGACTGAATTTAGAAAATCATGCTTCGATATATGATCCAATGGAAATTCCAACTTGAATCCCTGAACAGATGTAACCTAGAGTCATAGAATGATAGAATCATAGAATGTTATAGTTGGAAGGGACCTCAAGGGTCATCGTGTCCAACCCCCTGCTCAATGCAGGATTCACTAAACCATCTCAGAGGTCTATCCAGCCTCTGTTTGAAGAATCTATTGAAGGAGCACTCTCCAACACTCGTGGCAGGAATATGAATTTAGAAGTTTAACCTTCTCAACATCATTTTTGACCACTTTAACCTTTTCATCCTGTAAAAATCCTATAGCATATTTGACTTTTCTGTTTCCTTTTGACATACCTCCAAAATCCTTTTTTTTACTGCTTTTGGTCTCCAAACTTGTTGCGTTCCCGTTCGGTGGGTGGGCGTGTCAAAACACATCCGCATACATCCCAATGTTAAAGATCGGTACGCAGGACGCATGCATTAGTATGCGGAAGTAGGCGGAGCTTAACGGAAGTATGCAGCCCTTCGCAAAGCCCCGAACGCAAATGTGAACTTAGCCTAAGACCCCCAAAGGCACTTCAAAAGTTAAAGGCAACCTGTCACCAGGTTAGGCCAATGTGCGTTACGGCCACCGCCCTTCAGGGCTGATAGCATTCTGTAATGCTGTAGAAACCCCCCTGATCCAACCTGCAAGAGAAGAAAAATAAATTTAATTATACTCACCTGGGGGCGGTCTGGTCCGACGGGTGTCGCAGGTCCTGGTCTGGCGCCTTCCATCTTGTGATGACGTCCTCCTCCTGCTTGCTTCATGTGGATGACACATCCCTGCATCAGCCACACAGGCTCCCCGGAATTGCGCTCCTGCGCAGGCATACAGGGCATCTGCCCTGTTGAGGGTAGAACAAAGTCCTGCAGTGTGCAGGCGCCGGGAAAGGTCAGAGAGGCCCAGTGCCTGCACACTGCAGGAATTTGCTCAGCCCTCAACAGGACAGACATGTGTGCCTACACAGGAGCGCGATTCCGGGGAGCCTCTGAAGCAAGCAGGAGGGCGGCATTGTAAGAAGATGGGAGGCACTGGACCAGGACCTGCAACACCCATTGGACCGGATCACCCCCTAGTGAGTATAAGCTTTTTTTCTTCTCTTGCAGGTCGGATCGGGGGTTTATCTACAGCATTATAGAATGCTTTATATAAGCCACGAAAGGCAGTGGCTGTAACTCGTATCGGCCAAACTTGGTGACAGGTTCCCTTTAATAGGTCCCTAAACAAATACGTTTTGTAAATTTCCTTGAAAATAATGAAAAATAACTGCTATTTTTAAAACTTTGTAAAATGTTGTTTTATTTTATTTGCATTTTAAATGGTGCTGATGTAAAGCAGAAATAAGGGAAATGTTATTTATTAGTCTTTTTGTGTGGTGTGACTATCTGGATTAGGCCGGGGTCACATTTGCGAGTGTGATGCGAGTCTCTCGCGCATCAATACCCGGCCCTGCCACCAGCACTTGGGACCAGAGCGTGCGGCTGCATGTATTTTTATGCAGCTGAACGATTTGGTCTCGAGTGCTAGCGGCAGGGCCAGGTATTGATGCGCGAGAGACTCATGCGAATTTTTCGCATCGCACCCGCAAGTGTGACCCCGGGCCTTAAAGGGATAATCATTCAGAGTTGGAAAATTGAAGATTGTTTAAAATTTTTTGTCAAATTTCAGATAGGTTTTTCATATATTTATAAAAATATCAACCGAAATGTACCATTATCATAAAGTATGATTTGTCACTAAAAAACATTCTCAAAATTAATGGGATTTACTGAAGCATTCCATAGCGATTACTACATAAAGTGACACATGTCAGATTATAAAAAATCTGTCCTGTGATGAGCAAATGTGCTCAGGTAACGTCTTATCCGAGCATCGAGGAGTGCCTGTATATGATGTTCGAGTCCCTGCGGCTGCATGATATACAGCTGTTACATGTGGATTCCCTAACAAACTGGCAATCCCTGCATGTGTGCAGGCTATCGGCCGCGGAGACGTGGACTTAATATACGAATACTATATCTGAGCACATTTGCTCCTCACTAGGAAAGGTGAGCGCAGTGCACTCTGCTTATATCGTCTAATCATCAATAGAGGGAGGTGATAAAGCAGTGTGAGTGACCGTGTTGCCCAACAGCTTCTAGCACTGCTCTCGTGTTCCGTTTTGGTGTCAGTAATTTTTCCAGATAAACTCGCTGCATGCTATTGTGGCACCCCTAGGGGTATTTGCCACAAAAATAGTTACTGACAGTAAATGCAAATACTAAAATAGCAAGACTGCACTACCACCTCCGGCCAGAAGGGGGAGCTCCAGAGACTCCCCTTGATCCATTCTGGTCTGAGAGAAGAACTGGCAGTTGGGCTAAGGAGCTGAAAGTGAGAGGTCATACAGTTGAATCTCTAACAGCCCTGTGACTGTTACCAGGCCTAAATCACCGGCCTGAGGAGAAGAGGGATAGAGAAAAAGGAGATTGTGAGAACCGGGTAGCATTAATCACTACCCAGAACAGGCGCAAAGACGGATACCGGATCCGTGGCTGTATTCATTACATATAATACAGCAACCGGAAAAACGTGAGGTGATATCAGCTTCACTAGGGTCGGACGCAGCAACAGACACAGAGTTCAGCGGTACTCCTGGAGGGGGTAAGCCGATAAAAGGACTCGGGTTGCCCGTCGAACCAGGACCCGGAGGGGACAGATTGGGCCGGCAGCCAGTTCACATACAGCAGCAGGGCCACACAGATATTGCGTACGATAAGAGGCGAAGACCCCGGCAGGGTCAAAGTAACTCAGAGTTCCCATACAGACTCCGGTGACAGGACTGGTTGTAAATCCTTTTTTGTTAAAGTAAACTGGTTAAATGTTTCAGTGCCTCAGTCTTTCATTTGGACAATAGCCATCTATCCAGGATTGGGATCATCACCGCTGGGAGAACCTGCTGCTGATCAATTAAGTGCCTGTTCCCTCACGATACCCTTTACACTGTGCATTGCCTGAGGCCACAGCACCGGGTCAAGCCTCCCGTGACACCCCCCTCAAGAGACAGACCCCATTGGTCCGGTGCTGGGTATCCCGGTCTCTTGGGCGTCACACTATACCTGTGTGTGTGTGTGTATATATGTATATATATGTATATGTATGTATATATATATATATATATATATATATATATATATATATATATATATATATATATATATATATATATATATAAATTTTTTTTTTTTTGTTTCCAGCGAGTGTGATGAAATTTGTCAAAGATGCTTGGGCTGTGTACACAGTTGAGCCTCCAGGCCCTGTTCCAACATATTTTAATTTGCTGTGGATCAGCGATTTCCTGCTACATTGGGATTGCTTGCTTGTTACTGTGTCATTGCTTTGGAAATATCTTTTAGAGAAGGTAGGCAGAAATATGCAGAGGTCGTTCTTGTTTGAGCATGCTGGTTACAGCACACAACATCTTTATTTGATCCTGCATAACTTTTGTGGATAGCGTAATCACTAAACTCTGATTATAGAAAGAATGCACTTTAATTAGACAACCGTGATGTGTAAAATCCTGCAGGCGAAGAGGATGGGAATCTCGGCACATTGCTTTGGACCTGCACATTGCTTTGGACCAGCACATTACATGCTATAGAAGATTGATTGCTAGAACTTCTTGCATTGGAATATTAGAAAACGGAAGGGAGGACCTCCAGCAAGAATTTTACGCTTGGAGGAACATGTAAACCTGGGAAGGTCCTCTTGCTTTAGACTTATCTGAATATAGGTGTGCCACATTAACCTTTGTACAAACTGCAAAGGTTTGTGTAATGTGATATCTTTATCTCTTGCTTGAAAAGGGGGAAAAATGAAATGACTGCCATTCCACGTATGTTATATAATAGGTCTCGGAGTCTGAACTTTTGCTTCAGTAGTATTTTATCCACATGGTGATATATATTTTTTTCCTTAGGATATGCAGGTTAACATATGGTAAATGTTTTCTGCAGGGCAGCGAGCTATGAATGGTCATACATTAGTGGGCTGCAGGAGCTCTAGCCCATCTCTTGTCTCTTCTTTATAATGCATTTAGAAAGGAAAAATCTTGCCTCCATGTAACAGATAAAGCATTGCTGTTAGTAACGTTGTTAGAAAATGACGTGCGTGCTTCATAAAATGGCTTGTATTACGGTAAATTTTAAGACGTAAATATGATTTTTGCTTTGGCACGAATAGAAGCGTGCAGTTAAAGGAGGTGACATAAATGGCTTATGAATGTGATAGAGGTCCTAAGCATGGGACAGCCATGACTCTAAACACATTAAATAACTGTCAGCTGCACAATATTCAGCTTAAAGGGACTCTGTCACCTGAATTTGGCAGGACTGGTTTTGGGTCATATGGGCGGAGTTTTCGGGTGTTTGAATCACCCTTTCCTTACCCGCTGGCTGCATGCTGGCTGCAATATTGGATTGAAGTTCATTCTCTGTCCTCCGCAGTACATGCCTGCACAAGACAATCTTGCTTTGCGCAGGCGTCTACTATGGAGGACAGAGAATGAACTTCAATCCAATATTGCAGCCAGCATGCAGCCAGCGGGTAAGGAAAGGGTGAATCAAACACCCAAAAACTCCGCCCATATGACCCAAAACCAGTCCCGCCAAATTCAGGTGACAGAGTCCCTTTAAGCTAAGGTGTCTTTTTTTGTTTTTGTTTTTTCCAAAGGGAGAGCGGAATAAATAGCTAGTAGACACCTCTGGAAGCGGCTGTAGATTAATCTGTAGATTCTCTCATCCTAGACGATCGGTCCGATTATGCAAATTAGACTCATCAGAGTTTGCTCAGAATGTCCACATTGTGTAATCCGATTCTCTTAGATGAGAGAACCATAGATCCCTGTGAGAAGATCGAAAATTCTCCATGTTCTCCTTTCTGTGAGTTTGCACTCAGATGTCATCATAGTGCAGTATGGTGTTCCTCACTCACCCATAAACTTGAATGGGTTAGTGGCATCTGATTTCAAAATGAAATTGCAGCATGGTGTGGGATTTTTTTTTCTTCCCCACTAACTGATTCTGATAGTGAATCCGCACTGCCCCATTGAATAACATTGGCACGAGTGCTATCTAATTAAAAAATCGGATGGCACTCAAACCACCAATTTTAACCAATCCCACCAAGGATGACCCCTGCAAGGAGTTTGTATGTTCTCCCCGTATTTGCATGGGTTTCCTCTGGGTACTTCTGCTTCTGCCCACACTCCAAAGACATACTGATGGGTAATTTAGATTGTGAGCCCCAATAGGAACAATGATTTCTGTAAAACGCTGTAGAATGAATGGAGCTATATAAGTGAATAAAATAAATATACCCGATCTCTCCCCTCCCCCACCATTTGCCATCAATGGAGAGTCAATCACTTCATATTGTGTTGTCTGGTCCCATCGAAATCGGCGCTTTAAGCAACTTACAACTGAGAGTGGAGACCTTTTAGGAAGAGCAGTATGATGTAAAGAATTGCTCAGAACCCGAGCAATTCTTTACAACTTTTATTATCATGGTTACATACTTGCTTTATACAAATACACAACTTGAGCCTTTTTCAGATCAAATATATATAATTTAATTATAACACTCCTTTGTCATTAACCCCTTAAGGACCAAGTCATTTTGTAGGTAATACCCAGGCCTCATCTTTTTTAAATCTGACCAATGTAACTATGTTGTAATACCTCTGGAACACTTCAATGGATTCCAGTGATGAGAGTTTCTTGTGACATATTGTGCTTCATATTAGTGGTAAAATTTGATTGATAGGACTTGCGTTTAGTGTGAAAATATCTGAAGTTTTAGCTACAATTTTGAAAATTACACAATTTTCAAACTTTTAATTTTTATGTCTTTTAAACCAGACAGTTAATAGTTAATAAATAACACCTACCACATGTATAGTTTACATGGGCACAATTTTTGAAACATTAATTTTTTTTTCTTAGGAAGTTAAAAGGGTTCAAACTTGACCAGCAATTTCTCATTTTTACCACAAAATTTACAAAACCATATTTGTTTTAGTGACCACCTCACATTTGAAGTGACTTTGGGGGACCTATGACCAAAAATACCCCCAAATGACACCATTCTAAAAACTGAAATCCTCAAGGTACTCAAAGCCACATTCAAGAAGTTTATTATCCCTTCAGGTGCTTCACAGGAATTAATGCAATCTGGAAGCACAAAATGACAGGAGGAATTGAACTTCAAAATGTGTTGTGCAATTTAGTCTGAGTATGCCGAAACCCCACATGTGGAGCAAAACTACTTTTTGGTGCATGGCAGAGCGTGGAAGGGAGGGAGTGCAGTTTGATTTTTTTTTTTTTTTTTTATGCAAAAATGGCTGGAATCCAGAGCGGACACAATGTTGCATTTGGAGAGCCCATGATGTGCCTAGACAGGGGAAACCCCCACTAGTGATACAATTTTGTAAACTAGACCCCTCAAGGAATGTATCTAGATGTGTGGGGAGTACCTTGAACCCCCAGGTGCTTCACAGAAGTTTATAATGTAGAGCCGTGAAAATAAAAAATCACTTTTCACCCACAAAATGTTTTAGGGGCAGTTATTTTTTTGTTGCAAGGGTAACAGGAGAAAATGCACCATACAATTTTTTTGTGCAATTTCTCTTGAGTACGCCAATACACCATATATGGTTGAAAACTTCTTTTGAGGCACAGAGCAAAGCTCAGAAGAGAAGCGTCATATTGCAGTTAAGATTTTGCTGGTCTGGTTTAAGGGTGCCATGTCACATTGACGGAGCTCCTGAGGTGTCAGAACAGCAGAAACCCTCCATAAGTGTCAACATTTTACAAACTACACCTCTCAATGAATTTATCTTGTGATGCAGTGAGCATGTCGACACCACACGTGCCTCACAGTTTATACCATTGGGCGGTGAAGAAAGAATAATTACACTTTTACCACTATTTTTTAGCCTCAAATTCCTAATAGGAAAAATGGACCTCAGTCTATTGTGCAATTTGTCCTTATTGTGCCAATACCCTACATATAATCGGGAACTACTTTTTAGGCATAGTACAATGCTCAGGAAGGAAGGTTACTGTTATGGTTTGTGAGTGCCATGACCCACTCGGAGAGCCACTGAGGTGCCAGAACAGCACAATCCCCCCATAAGTGACCCCATTTTACAAACTACACCTCTCAATAAATTCATCAAGGGGTTATGTGATCATATTAACACCACAGGTGCGTCACAGAATTTTATACCATTGGGTACATTACCATTTTACCTCCAAAAATTTGTTTTAGCCCCAGGTTTTACATTTTCGCATTGGGAAATTGCACAAAAATTTGTCACACAATTTCTGCTGAACGTGGCTATATGGCTATACCCCAAAAGTGAATATGCCAAAAAAAATGCAGATGATTACATTGACGTGTATGCACTAAACACTGTAAACCTAAAAATAATACACACCCAATATGTATAGAAAAGTATATATTTATTAACAAAATAATTACATCATTAATAAACACAGAAGGGGAAATCCACCTGGTAGCAAAAGAGTGCAGGGTTCCACAAAAGGGTATGAATAATTAGATGCACTTTATAAGTAGAATAAGTTAGACCAATAAGTACAGAGAAGAATATTAATTATATATTATATATAATATATAGCATCTACAGTCATGGCCAAAAGTTTTGAGAATGACACCAAAATTATATTTTCACATGATCTGTTGCCCTCTGGTTTTTATTAGTGTTTGTCTGATGTTTATATCACATACAGAAATATAATTGCAATCATATTATGAGTACCAATAGGTTATATTGACAGTTAGAATGGGTTAATGCAGCAAGTCAATATTTGCAGTGTTGACCCTTCTTCAAGACCTCTGCAATTCTCCCTGGCATGCTCTCAATCAACTTCTGGACCAAATCCTGACTGATAGCAGTCCATTCTTGCATAATCAATGCTTGCATTTTGCCAGAATTTGTTGGTTTTTGTTTGTCCACCCGTCTCTTGATGATTGACCACAAATTCTCAATGGGATTAAGATCTGGGGAGTTTCCAGGCCATGGACCCAAAATCTCTATTTTTTTTGTTCCATGAGCCATTTAGTTATCACCTTTGCTTTATGGCAAGGTGCTCCATCATGCTGGAAAAGGCATTGTTGGGCGCCAAACTGCTCTTGGACGGTTGGGAGAAGTTGCTCTTGGAGGACATTCTGGTACCATTCTTTATTCATGGCTGTGTTTTTAGGCAAGACTGTGAGTGAGCCGATTCCCTTGGCTAAGAAGCAACCCCACACATGAATGGTTTCAGGATGCTTTACAGTTGGCATGAGACAAGACTGGTGGTAGCGCTCACCTCTTCTTCTCTGAATAAGCTGTTTTCCAGATGTCCCAAACAATCGAAAAGGGGATTCATCAGAGAAAATGACTTTGCCCCAGTCCTCAGCAGTCCACTCCCTGTACCTTTTGCAGAATATCAGTCGGTCCCTGATGTTTTTTCTGGAGAGAAGTGGCTTCTTTGCTGCCCTCCTTGAAACCAGGCCTTGCTCAAAGAGTCTCCACCTCACAGTGCGTGCAGAAGCACTCACACCAGCCTGCTGCCATTCCTGAGCAAGCTCGGCACTGCTGGTAGTCCGATCCCGCAGCTGAAACAGTTTTAAGATATGGTCCTGGCGCTTGCTGGTCTTTCTTGGGCGCCCTGGAGCCTTTTTAACAACAATGGAAGCGCTCTCCTTGAAGTTCTTGATGATGCCATAGATTGTTGACTGAGGTGCAATCTTTGTAGCTGCGATACTCTTCCCTGTTAGGCCATTTTTGTGCAGTACAATGATGGCTGCACATGTTTCTTTAGAGATAACCATGGTTAACTGAAGAGAAACATTGATACCAAGCACCGGCCTCCTTTTAAAGTGTCCAGTGATGTCATTCTTACTTAATCATGACTGACTTGATCGCCAGCCCTGTCCTCATCAACACCCACACCTGTGTTAATGGATCAATCACTAAAACGATGTTAGCTGCTCCTTTTAAGGCAGGACTGCAATGATGTTGAAATGTGTTTTGGGGGTTAAAGTTCATTTTCTGGGCAAATATTGACTTTGCAAGTACATTGCTGTTAAGATGATCACTCTGACATTCAGGAGTATATGCAAATTGCCATTAGAAAAAATGAAGCAGTAGACTTTGGAAAAATTAATATTTGTCTCATTCTCAAAACTATTGGACATGACTGTACTATATAATTGTCTAAGGGTCACTTCCATCTGTCTGTCACAGATTTTCATTGGTTGCGGCCTCTGTCTATCATGGAAATCCAAGTCGCTGACTGGTCATGGCAAAACAGCCACGACCAATCAGCGACGGGCACAGTCTGGCGGCAACATGGCCGCTCTTTCCTCCCCGCAGTCAGTGCCCCCTCCATACCCCTCTCCGGTCAGTGAGAGTCAGTGCCCCGTCTCCGGTGACCGCTCACACAGGGTTAATGGCAGCGTTAACCGACCGCGTTATGCCGCAGTGTAACGCACTCGGTTAATGCTGCTATTAACCCTGTGTGACCAACATTTTACTATTAATGCTGCCTATGCGGCATCAATAGTAAAAAGATCTAATGTTAAAAATAATAAAAAATCGTTGTATACTCACCGTCCGTTGGCCCCTCGGATCCACAACAGGCCTTTCTCGCTCGCGACGCTCCGGTAACCGGTCCATGCTGCGATCTCGCGAGATGATGACGTAACAGTCTCGCGAGACCGCAATGCACTCTTCAGACCAGAGCACGCGAGGACTCGGCGTCGGTAACCGCTTAGCTTGGATCTGGGGGCTCCGGAAGGTGAGTATATAACTATTTTTAATTTTAATTTTTTTTTTTTTTTTAACAGGGATATGATGCCCACATTGCTATATACTACGTGGGCTGTGCAATATACTACGTGGGCTGTGCAATATACTACGTGGACGTGCATATTCTAGAACAGAGGTGTCAAACTGCATTCCTCAAGGGCCGCAAACAGGTAATGTTTTCAGGATTTCCTTAGCATTGAACAAGGTGCTGTAATCATTATGTGTGTAGGTGATTAAATTATCACCTGTGCAATACAAGGAAATCCTGAAAACATGACCTGTCTGCGGCCCTTGAGGAATGCAGTTTGACACCCCTGTTCTAGAATACCCGATGCGTTAGAATCGGGCCACCATCTAGTGTGTGTGTATGTGTGTATATATATATGTGTATATATATATATATATATATATATATATATATATATATATATATATATATATATATATATATATATATATATATATATATATATATATATATATATATATATATATATATATTATTCTGTTGCCCATGACCGCACTACCAGAGAGAGGGGATCCGCCCTTCAGGGACAGGAAACCTATAGGATAAGAGCGGTACCTCTCTCCTGTGTCAGTTTGGTTTCCTGGCCCTGACAGGGAACCCTCTAGGATCGGTACCTTAAAGATCCGGAGCCGGCCAGTCGAGCTATGACGGCGGGGAGGCCACTGTCACGGATGGTGCGGTGTCTGCCGCAGCCACTGCTGGGACCAAGGGGTCTGCAGAGTGCGCGGAGGGAAGCGCGGCCGCCTCCCCGGATTGGGGTAGGGGCTTCGGGGACCCGGTGTGCCTTACAACTTCCGTGCAACAAGCACTTCCTGATTCAGGGCGGGCGCATGCACATGGTGTGCGAGGTGTACCAAGATGGCCGCCACCCCGGATCTAGTGCATCTCCACTTTCGGGTCCCAGGCAGCGCGTGCATGTGCAGATCAAGGTATGGGGATCAGCGCTTCCCGATGACGCAGCCCTGGTGAAGGGGATGGATTGGCGCCAAATTTCTTTTTAAAAGGTCGCTGTGGAGATATTTCCCTGCTGCATGCAGTCTCAATAATGGAGTTCAGTGATCAGCAGCTCCAGCCGCCGCAGCCACAGCAGCAGTGTCACCACCAGCGCAAGCCGGATGCGCAAAGAAAAAGATCCTCTGCCGGCACCCGCAGTACTCGCTCCAGCAGCCATTCCACACTGCAGAGTAAACGCTCCAGTATGGCTAGCCAGCCGACACCACCGCCCACGGATCTCATACAGGATCCTATACCTCCTCCAGAACCGTTACCTGTGGCTGCGCAAGATGGGTGAGTGATCTTCGTGAAAGTTCACCAAATAATTGGGGTCCCCTCTTCTCCGTTTATTTTTAGGCAAAAAAAAAACGGAGAAAACCAAGCACAGGTCCTGTCCCCTGTGCAGAAAACCCTTAGTCGCAAACCTGGGATTCCTGTATAGGACAAGTCCTTTGTGAGGAAACCCCTAATTTCACCTCTGAATTACGATCTGTAATCAGCTCAGAGGTAGAAACAGCATTTAAATCCCTTAAAGGAGAAGGGGTTAAAAAGAAAACACCTGTACCCTATTCACACTCCAATTCCTCTAGTTCTGAAGATGGAGATTCAGACAGGCGGGGTTCCTCCTCCTCGGATTCTGAGAGTGGAGGTCGCCAATGCTTTCCTTTAGATGAAGTCGATGCCCTTGTGAAGGCTGTAAGATCGACCATGGGGGTCCTGGATCCCCGTCCTGACAAAACTGTACATGACATCATGTTTGGAGGATTAGGTCAGAAAAAGCGCAGAGTCTTTCCGCTTAACGAAAATGTTCAAGCATTAATTAAAAAGGAGTGGTAAAAACCAGAAAGAAGAAAAAAAACTCATCTGTACCCTACCTTAAAAGGAAATATCCCTTCGAGGAAGAGGCTTCTACTTCATGGGATAAAGCCAGTAAACTTGACGTAGCAGTAGCTAAGGCCTCAAAAAGCTTTGCATTGCCCTTTGAGGACATGGGAGCTCTGAAGGATCTCCTTGACAAAAGAGCCAATACCTTCCTTAAAGGGGCCTGGGAATCGGCAGGGGGATGTTTAAGGGCTGCAATAGCAGCCGCATGTACTTCTAGATCTCTAATAATTTGGGTAGATAACTTAGAAAAACAACTAAGAGACGCGGTATCTAGAAATAAAGTGATAGAATCGATTCCCATGATTAGAGGGGCGGCAGCCTTTTTGGTGGACTCGTCAGCCGACTCTATTAAACTCACTTCTAAATCGGCAGCTTTATCTAATGCAGCTCGTAGAACGCTATTGCTAAAAAGTTGGCAAGGTAACCTACAGACTAAACAGAAACTTTGTTCAATTCCATGTGAGGGAAAATTTTTGTTTGGGGAGGCCCTGGATGACATTTTACAAAAGGCAGGAGATAAGAAAAAAGGGTTCCCTAACCTGGCCACACCATTTAAGCGGCCCTTTCGGAATAGGAAGTTTTTCCGGAGACGTCCCCCAAGGGAGCAGAACAGATGGGATGATGGGAAAAAGAGGGATAGGGGGTTCCTCTTTGGTAATTCCCCAAGAGATAAAAAGACCCCTAAGTGACACCTCCCCCAGGGTGGGAGGGAGATTATCTCAATACCTTCCAGCCTGGGAAAAAATCTCAACCAGCACCTGGATTTTGAACTTGATAAAAATGGGACTTCAAATAAACTTTACTTCCCTTCCTCCCCAAAACTGTGGTCACCCCACTAAAATCCTTACCTCAGCAACAACATGCATTGGAACAAGAAATTACAAAGCTCATAAACAAAGATGTCATTCAAGAAGTCCCCCTACTGGAAAGAGGGACAGGGTTTTATTCCCCACTGTTTCTGATTCCAAAACCGGATGGATTCTTCCGCACAATAATAAACTTGCGGAAGCTAAAAGGTTATGTAAAGAACCAAAGTTTCAAAATGGAATCAATAAAATCAACAATCAAAAACTGGTTTCCGAATTGCTTCATGATAGTGTTGGATCTCAGCGACACGTATTATCACATCCCCATCCACAAGAACTCCCAGAAATACCTCAGACTAGCAGTGGTCATGGGAGGGGAAGTAAGGGAATACCAGTAAAAAGCCCTTCCCTTTGGCATTTCAGTAGCACCCCGTATATTTACCAAATTGATAGCGGAAATGATTGCCCATCTAAGAGAAAAAGACATTTTAATAGTACCATACTTGGACAACTTTCTAATTTTTAGCAATTCAGCCCAACACTGTTGCCAACAATGCGACAGAGTAATAAAAACTCTAACAGAGTTAGGCTGGCTTCTAAATCTCCAAAAATCAAAACTAGAACTGACCAGAGTTCAAGAGTTTTTGGGCCTAACTTTGGACTCTATAACACAGGAATGTCGTCTTCCAGACCAGAAAAAAAACAAAAAATATTAAATCTTGTCTCAAGAGCTTGCTCAAACTTCCGTATGACCTTGAGAGGGGCGATGTCACTACTGGGGTCCCTTTCTGCCTGCCTCCCACCAATACAGTGGGCACAAATTCACACGAGGAACCTCCAGTGGGATATTCTGAGGAATCAGATTACACTAGAGGGACATCTAGAAGGACATATGACTCTAAATTCAGACACTAATCGTTCCCTAGCCTGGTGGTTGGATTCCAACAACCTATCAAAGGGGATTCCTTTGTTAATAGACATATCTCGGATAGTTACCACGGATGCCAGTCCCATGGGGTGTGGAGCTCACCTGGGCAACAGTATCACTCAGGGAGTCTGGACAGGTCAAGAATACGGAGCATCCTCAAACCAAAAAGAACTTTGGGCGGTGAGCCGCGCTCTATCATATTTCCTTCCCAGCCTGCAGGGGCATCATGTCCAGGTTTTTTCGGACAATCAGGTAGTGATAGCCTACGTGAACCACCAGGGGGGTACCAGGTCTCAAGCCCTAATGAAGGCCACTTCCCAAATCTTCACTTTAGCAGAAAACCACTTCCTATCCCTCTCTGCGCTACATATAAAAGGGGTAGAGAACCAAAAAGCAGACTTCTTAAGCTGTACCCATTTAATACAGGGGGAATAGCCACTGAATCAAAGTGTCTTCGATCAGATCACCAAACTATTGGGGGTCCCTGTAATAGACCTTTTTGCCAGTGTAGAAAAGAGGAAAGTAAAAGCATTCTGATCTCTAGACGCCAGAGGGGGCCCTCTGGCACTGGATGCATTCACGATTCCCTGGACTCAGGGTCTCGCATATGCCTTTACCCTGCATATACTTATCCCGGCAGTTCTGCGGAAAATCAGACAGGACAGGGCGAGACTCATCCTAATAGCCCCCTTCTGGCCCAAAAGGACCTGGTTTTCCTGGCTGAGGATGCGATCGGTCACCAATCCCTGAGTTCTTCCAGATCATCCGGACCTCCTATCGCAGGGACCGGTGTTCCACCCTCAGTCAGAGTCTCTACTTGACAACGTGGAACTTGAGAGGTCACTACTAAAGGCAAGGGGCTTTTCGGATAAACTAGTGTCCACACTATTAAAAAGTAGGAAAACAGTAACCACTAAAATCTACGGTAAAACCTGGAAAAAGTTTGTCCACCTCTGGGGTAAAATTACAAGATGGGGTTCCAGTTGCTAAAGTATTAGAATTCCTACAAAAAGGCTTAGATCTAGGCCTCTCGGTAAGCACCTTAAAGGTGCAAATAGCGGCTTTAGGGGCATTATACAGTGAGACTATAGCCACTAATCCATGGGTAACAAGGTTTATTAAAGCTGCTGTAAGATCTAAACCCATAAACATAAAAAGACTACCAACCTGGGACTTAAATTTAGTCTTGTCAGCTCTGACAGAACCCCCATTTGAGCCCATAGATTCGATACCACTTAAAACCTTATCACTTAAAACGGCCCTTCTCACAGCTTTAACATCTGCCTGTAGAATAAGTGATCTCCAGGCTCTATCTGCAAATCCTCCCTTCACGCAAATCATGGATGATAGGGTAATACTAAAGGTACCTTCACACATAACGATTTCGTTAACGATATCGTTGCTTTTTGTGACGTAGCAACGATATCGTTAACGAAATCGTTATGCGTGACAGCGACCAACGATCAGGCCCCTGCTGGGAGATCGTTGGTCGCTGGGAATGATCAGGACCTTTTTTTGGTCGCTGATCACCCACTGTCATCGCTGAATCGGCATGTGTGCCGCCGATCCAGCGATGTGTTCACTAGTAACCAGGGTAAATATCGGGTTACTAAGTGCAGGGCCGCGCTTAGTAACCCGATATTTACCCTGGTTACCATTGTAAAAGTTAAAAAAACAAAAAACAAAACAGTACATACTCACATTCTGATGTCTGTCACGTCCCCCGCCGTCAGCTTCCCGCACTGACTGTCAGGGTCTGCCATGTTGAGGGCAGAGGAAAGTACTGCAGTGTGCAGGCACCGGAAAGGTCAGAGAGGCCCTGCGCACTGCAGTACTTTGCTCTGCCCTCAACAGGGCAGACAAAGTACGCCGGAGCCGGAGCCGCGGCATGAAAACCAGAAGAGGATGTCATGGAATGAAGATGGGAGGCGCCGGAGCGGACCTGAGACACCCATTTGACCAGACCGCAGCGAGACCGCCCCTGGGTGAGTATAATCTAACGTCTTTTTCTCCTCTTTCAGGTTACATTGGGGGCTTATCTACGCATTACAGAATGCTGTAGATAAGCCCCTGACGACGGTGAGCTTACCTCGCCATGGATTTTGGGGGTGACAGGTTCCCTTTAACCTTCGGAAGGAGGGTCTTGCAGGCTGTGGTCTCTCCCTAAAGCAATAATCTCTGCAATTCTCTCTGGTAGTGCTGTCATGGGCGACTGAGAAAAGCATAGTTACTTACCGATAACGGTATTTCTCATAACCCATGAGAGCACCTGCTTATTCCCCCCTTTTGTCATGTGTGCGGTGAGCACCTTATTATATTAAGTGTGTATTTTTATTATATACACGGTGTAATCCTGCTAAGCAATATGTTAAAATTGTATGTTTTCCTGTTGTCACTAACCTTGTGGACCTCTGATGCTCTGTAAACCAAACTGACGCAGGAGAGAGGTACCGCCCTTTTATCCTATAGGTTTCCTGTCCCTGAAGGGTGGATCCCCTCTCTCTGGTAGTGCTGTCATGGGCTCTGAGAAATACCGTTATCGGTAAGTAACTATGCTTTTTTTTTTTTTTTTGGTTTGGCTGCTGTCACACATTAGAAGACTCTAGTTTTTGAAAAAAAGTTTTTGCCTAGCAATATTTTGTGAGCTATAATTTTTTCCATATTTCTGCCAATAGCTTGTGCTTTGTAGGAAGAGGTAACTTTTTTTATTTGTACCATTTTCGGGCACATTACATTTTTTTTGATCGCTTATTACGATTTTTGGGTGGCAGAATGAACAAAAACCATCAATTCAGAAATTATTTGCTTAGGGTTTTTTTTTTATGCAGTTTGTCATGTGGTAAAATTGATAAGGCAATTTTTTTTTTCTTCGGATCAGTACGATTACAGCAATACCACATTTGTCGTTTTTTTGTTTTGGAGCTTTTACACAATTCTTTTTTTCTATAAAAGTTTTCATTTTTGCATTGCTTTATTCTGAGAACACTAACTTTTTAATTTTTCCGAATACCTAAGAAGGGAAGCTCACGCCCAATCAATTTAATATGAAGAACTTTATTGGTGCAAAAAACAAAGGTAAAAAATACTTAAAAACAGGGGAACACCTATACAAAGACTACTACACATCTTAAAACAGTCAAAAACAGCCCCTTCCAGCAGGCCAAACTTTGTCAGTAAAGTGCCTGAGGATTAAAGGGACTCTGTCACCTGAATTTGGAGGGATCAATCTTCAGCCATGGAGGCGGGGTTTTTGGGTGTTTGATTCACCCTTTCCTTACCCGCTGGCTGCATGCTGGCTGCAATATTGGATTGAAGTTCCTTCTCTGTCCTCCGTAGTACATGCCTGCACAAGTCTTATGGTAATATACATTCAAGCATGAAAAGACAGAAGGGGTACCATATTATGTACAAGCTTCAAATTCAATTATTTTACTCTGGTAGAATACTGGATAAAAATCCTAAATGTAAAGCAAGCCCATTCTCAATAGAGTATATAGTTATAAAAAGGGAGAAATGCTTTCTTTTTAGAGTATTTGCCACATGTTAATAAAGTTCCATAGTGCAAGACTATCATAGAGTTACACTTAAATAGTACATACAGTTTATGCAAGGCATCAATAAGTAAATAAATCTGTTAGATACATGCATGTATGTATATCACCCTAGGACTTAGTCCTCTTTCTTTTTTTTTTTAACCAATAAATGTTTATTGAAAATTTTTACATGTTAAACACATCAGAAAACTTCGGGGCGGGGGAGGAAGGATGAAGGGGGGAGTCGGGGGGGAGGAAGGGGGATAAGGGGAAAAGTCCAATGCATAACCTTTTGAAGACCACAATATAATCAGTACAAAATACACAAGTACAGTGTCAGATGAAACAAAAATGGAATTAAAGAAGCGTACGACTTAGATAAGGGAGAGAGCAGACTGAGATATAGATGCCGAGGACATCCAGGGATCCCACCACGAGAGGACCCTAGTTCTCCTTGATAGCCCCTGAGCCATAATAACCTCATAGCAAAAGTGTAAGTCGATCCTAGAGATCAGCTCTGCTCTGGAAGGGAAATCCGAGGATTTCCAATGTTTCGCGATACATTGTCTGGCGGCAACTAGGACATTAGAAACCATGGGCCGAAGGGGGGAAGGGAGATCGATGAGGGAGATGCCCAGAATAGCGAGCTGACCACTCAGCACAAGGGGGAGACGGGTCAGATCAACAATCAAAGCCTCCACCTCACGCCAGAAGGCCCGGATCTGCGGGCACGACCACCAGACATGAGAGGAGGACCCTAAGGCGCCACACCTCTTCCAGCAGAGAGGGGAGGAAGACGGGAAAACCTTCGCCAGGTGGACGGGGGTAAGGTACCAGTGCAACTGAATTTTTTTCACCTGCTCTAAGTGGCCAAGACAAGACGAGAACCTGGAAGGGTGCACCATAGCGAATTGCCAATCCTCCAGGGAGGCCTCAAAACCCAGCGAGGACTCCCAGGAAGACATGAAAGGAAGCTTGTCAGTAGAACCATAGGAAATGAGGGCTTTATAGATTATGGAGATGCCATGTGGCAATATGGTGGCCGGCCTGAAGAATCTATGGGCCGGGTCCTCTGTCAAAGGCGGGGGCGCCCCGAACGACCGACATGACCTGAGAAAGCTACGGATCTGCAGGTATTGAAAGAAGTCAGACTTAGTAAGGGAGAATCTCCCTGAGAGGACCTCAAACGACAAAAAGCCATCCGATCCGAAAAGGTCCGCCACCCGGAGCACCCCGCGCCTCTTCCAGGAGGAAAGAGAAATGTGGCCAATGGCATACTCCAAAGCCTGCAAAGAAACAGTCAAACATAAACACTAGATGGGAAGTACTAAGCAGCGCCCACAGTTTAGAAGCATTCCTAATAGAACGGAGACACGGGCCCACAAGAGGAACCTGAAGCAACTGAAGCTCCAAGAGCAATCTAAGCGAGTTTTTGGGGGCAAAATGAGATTCAATCAGAAACCAGGGCAAACATGAGTTCCCCTCCCACCATATCTTAAGGGGCTCAAGGATCGCCGCCCTATAGTAAGACTGCACCGCAGGAGCTCCCAACCCCCCCACAGAATACGGTAGGCACATAATCCGACGCTTGACCCTATGGGGCTTCTTATTCCAAATAAATCGATCTATAAGGGATTGAAAAGCTGAAATAAACTTTGAGGGGATAAAAAGGGGGAGGCACCGAAAGAGGCACATTATTTTGGGTAGGAATAGCATTTTCGCCGTTTGTATACGGGCCATCCATGAGAGCGACGTACTTGATAAGTGATCCATGCCCTTCCTGACTTCCGCAAGAGTTTCTTCACAATTTGCACGAACTAAGTTGTCTAGCCTAGTTATCCTGATGCCTAGGTACGTAAAGCCCAAGGGAGCCCAAATAAACACATATTGAGATTGAATTTGAATTTGAAGGGGGGCCGGGAGAAAAAGGGGGAAAATTGTGGATTTGGTCAGATTAAGCTTATAATATGAAACCGCCGAAAACTCCGTTAAGATGGAGGTGATCGCATTCAGTGAAGTTAAAGGTGAGGAGCAGGTCAGGACCACGTCATCGGCATAGAGACCAATTTTGTGTTCATATCCCCCCACCCCAATTCCCTTTATGTCCGCACTCTGCCTGACCATGGCAGCCAAAGGCTCCATGACCAGAGCAAAGATGATAGGGGAGAGGGGGCAGCCCTGACGAGTACCATTCCGAATAGGGAAAGTCCGAGACCTGAATCCCGCCGATCGAACCGACGTGCAGGGGTTGGAATATAATGCCATCACCGCTTTGCCAACCTGCCCGGTGAGCCCAAATTTCTCCAGTGTGAGCTCAATATAACCCCAGTGCACCCTGTCGAACGCCTTTTCGGCATCAAGCGACAGAAATACACTGGGGAGGCCCCCCTCTCCACCACATCCAAAAGATCTATCAGGCGCCTGGTGCCATCCCTGGTCTGTCTGCCAGGAACAAACCCAACCTGGTCGGGGTGGATGAGACTAGGAAGAATGGAGAACAATCTGTTGGCCCAGACTTTTGCATAAATCTTAACGTCGCAGTTTAAAAGTGCTATCGGGCGGAAGTTCCCCGGAGATGTTGGGGGTTTCCCTTGTTTGGGGAGGGTCGCTATGGAAGCCTCTAACCCCTCAGCCCTAATACTGCCCACCAACAACCAATTATTAAAAAGGCGCAAAAGATAGGGGGAGAGGACAGAGAAGAACTGAGCATAGTAAAGGAAAGAAAAGCCATCAGGCCCCGGGGAGGAGCCCTTATTGGCCTCTCTGACAATCTGCGAGAGTTCAGACTCGACAATGGGAGCGTTTAGGAAAGAGAGCTGCTCCTGGGTGACCGAGGGGAGATTAGCCCTCTCCAAGAACGCCAAAATTGACTCCCGCGAAGGCTGGGGAATCCCCGGGTCAGACCCGAGGTCATAGAGCGAGGAATAATAAGAAGCAAACTCCTCAGCAATCTGAATCGGGTTGCGAACCTGGGAGCCGTCAGGCCTGAGCAAGAATGGGATCTTGGATTGAGCTTCTCTCTTCCTAACACGTCTGGCCAGAACAGCACCCGCTCGATCCCCCATTGTGTAAAATTTAGCTCTAGTTTTCCTCAGGGCCTTCTCAGCTTTATGGAGGAGTAGATTGCGAACATGCATGCGAGCTTTAGAAAGGTCAGAGAGGAGCGCAGGAGTAGGAGATAGTTTGTGAGCAGACTCCAGACGAGATAATTCCTCTAGGGCTGAATGGAGGGCCGCATTGTACTTCCTCTTGGCCTTTGCCGCCAGCTTAATGAAGTGACCCCTAATTACCGCCTTGTGGGCAAACCAGAGGGTGTCGTCACCTATGTCAGGAGTATCATTGGAGGCAAAAAATTCCCCCAAGGCCTCCTCGATATATTGGGAGTTAGATTGGTCAGCAAGGAGATGGGCGTTGAGACGCCAGTGCGCAGGGGGTCTGATGGCCAAGGGGTCTTTCAGGGTAAGGGACACCGGAGCATGGTCCGACCAGGTGATACTGCCTATATCTGCTGAGATGCAGTAAGGAAGAGCCACGTCATTCACCAGCACAAAATCAATCCTGCTATAGGAACCGTGTCTGGGAGACAAAAATGTGTAGTCTCTCTCACCGCAATGCAGATATCTCCAGACATCATGCAAGTTGAAAGAGTTAGTTAGAGGCCCGACCTCGCATCTGGTCAGGGAAGAGGCAGAGCAGTCAAGAACTCTAGACATTGGGGCATTGAAATCACCAGCAATCAGTTTGTGACCGTGTTGGATATCGTGTAAAGTTCCGAAAACCCCCTCCAGAAACTTAAGCTGCCCTACGTTAGGGGCATAGATTGAGGCAATGGTATAGGGGGCATTATTAATAAGGCATAGAACCACAATGAATTTGCCATTGGCAAAAAACTGATGCGGGTATAAACCTGATTGCATTCTGGGGTTATCACATTCCAGCAAGTGTGTTTCCTGAAGACACAAAATATCATGGCGGGATTTGCCCAACTGACGCCACACCACAGACCTCTTGCCCGGCGAGTTGAGGCCATTAACGTTAATTGAATACAGTGAGATACTCATTGCAAAGACATAAAAACACTTTTACAATCCTCTAGACACCGATAACCTGTGCAAAGGAGTAGAAAACATGTGGTCAATAAGCTAGAGCATAAGTAAGGGAGGACCGGGAACAGGGAAGAGAGAAAAAGGGAAACGAACAAGACATACGACCAATAAACCAGTGGACCGAGGTCCATTCAGGGATACCCTGAGTCCAGAATCCAGAAGGTGAGAATCAGAAAACAATTCACCTATGGGGCAAGTAAATGCTGCGGGTACTCTCAAGAGGGGAACCAACGCAGCTTAAAAAAAGGAAAAAGAAAAACCAAAAGAATCCGTGCGGGAAAATAGTCAGGAACCATAGATGCAGTGGGCTCAGGCCACCTCCCAGTCCGGTGTAATGCGGGCCCTGAGACCTCCGCCAGCTCGAGGCTTAGGAAGGGTCCCGGAGATCGACGAGTCTGGAGTTGAGTCCCCATTTAGAAAGAGCAGTAGCTGCGTGGGACGGAGTCAGGCAGGTGGTGATTGATCCGTCTTTGCGGATGAGTAGCTTGGTAGGGAACCCCCAGCGGTACAGGACGCCCTTCTCTCTGAGGATGGTAGTATAGGGGGCAAAGGCCCTCCGCAGGGCCAAAGTACCCGGGGAGAGATCCGGAAAAACAGAGATGCTTGCAAATCTTTCAGGAAGAACTGGGTTCTTCCTTAGGGCCTGGAGAAAATCCTCCATTTCGAAAAAGTGTATGCGTGCCAGCACATCTCTTGGGACGGAGGGCCCCAGGCCGGACGGTTTAGGGATCCTGTGCACACGGTCAATTATGATGTCCTTTGGCGCGAACTGCGGTAGAGCTGCAGCCATAAAGTCCTGCAGAAATAGCTTCAAATCCCCTGCTAGAACAGATTCCTCAATGCCTCTAAGTTTGACGGTATTTCTCCTGGACCTATCTTCCAGGTCCAGGGCTTTAGAGTGAGTTTTAGCGGCCAGGGTTTGCAGGGTCTCATGAGCGTCCCAGAGCTCGTTATGAGAAGAGACCAGCTCCGCCATCTTGCGTTCCAAGCGGTCCGTGCGATTACCCAGCTCTGCCACCTCCCCTCTTAATTCAGCCAGCATAGTACGCATATCCTCTTGGATGGAGGTTCTGAGGTCTCCAAGCAGAGCCTTGAGGAGAGAAGCGGTCACCGGACCGTCGGCCGAATCAGACGCCATACCGCTTGAATTCAACGCTGCTCCGCCTGAATGCGACGCTGTTCTGCCTGGATGCGACGCCGCAGCGCCCGACTGCGACGCCTGAGCGTTGCTTTGTGAAGAGCGGGAAGGTCTGGGGGAGGACGGCGCCATCTTTGATTCCGGCGGTGGCTGTGGGGAGGCCACAAAGAAGTCTGGAATTCTCCTGAAGGGGTCCCGGGCGCCAGCTCTGGATTTCCCCATGCACTCACCGCCGTAACGGGGATCAGTACCGATGTCGTGGAGTCAGACGAGGAGGCCGGAGAGGTAGATATGAGCCACTTTAAGGTTCCTGGCTGAGGAGCTCCCGCTCTGTGCGACCTACTCCATCGGCAGACAGGCCACGCCCCTCGACTTAGTCCTCTTTCAAACAGTATAACCATTAACCCCTTTCTGACATTATACGTACTATCCCGTCGAGGTGGTAAGGGCCCGTATGACCACCGACGGGGGAGCTCGGCAGATCGCTGACTATCACAGCTGACATCCGGCACCATGTGCCAGGAACGGTCACGGATCGCTCCTGGCACATTAACCCCCGGAACACTGCGATCAAACATGATCGCAGCGTTCCGGTGGCATAGTGAAGCATGGCGCAGGGAGGGGCCTCCCTGCGTGCTTCCCTGAGACCCTCGGAGCAACCCGATGTGATCGTTCCGAGCGTCTCCTCAGTCTTCCTCCCTGCAGGCAATGGATCCAAGATGGCCGAGGGGCTCCTTCCGGGTCCTGCAGGTAGGTGGCTTGCAAGCGCTTGCTCAGAGCAGGCGCCGGCAAGCCTGCTGCAGTGCATGTCAGATCACTGATCTGACACAGTGCACTGCAAAGTGCCAGATCAGCGATCTGACACTATAACATGGTGTCCCACACTGGGACAAAGTAAAAAAAAAATAAATAAATAAATTAACCTGTGTGTGTATGTATGTATGTGTATATGTATGTATGTGTGTGTGTATATATATATATATATATAATATATATATATATAGTAAAATATATATTGTTCCAATAAATACATTTCTTTATGTAAATTAAAAAAATAAAACAAAAGTACACATTTAGTACATGACCTGACCTACAAAACTGTCCCACTAATTAACCCCTTCAGTGAACACCGTGAAAAAAAAAAAACTAGACCAAAAACAATGCTTTATTATACCGCTGAACAAAAAGTGGAATAACACACGATCAAAAAGACTGATATAAATAAACATTGTACTGCCAAAAACGACATCTTGTCCTGCAAAAACGAGCTGCCATACAGCGTCATCAGCTGAAAAATAAAAAAAGTTATAGCCCTTAGAATAAAGTGATGCAAAAATTTTTTTTTCTATAAAATAGTTTTTATTGTATAAAAGCGCCAAAACATAAAAAAATATATAAATGAGGCATCGCTGTAATTGTTGTGACCCAAAGAATAAGGCTGCCGTCACACTATCAGTATTTGGTCAGTATTTTACATTGTAAGCCAAAACCAGGAGTGGATGATAAATACAGAAGTGGTGCATATGTTTCTATTATACTTTTCCTCTAATTGTTCCACTCCTGGTTTTGGCTTACAAATACTGATGTAAAATACTGACCAAATACTGATAGTGTGATGGCAGCCTAAAACTGCTTTATCAATTTAACCACACGTAGGACGGTATAAACGCCCCCCCCCCCCCCTCCCACAAAAGAAATTCACAAATTGCTGGTTTTTGTTCATTCTGCCTAACAAAAATCGGAATGAAAAACGATCAAAAAATGTCTTGTGCCCGAAAATTATACAAATAAAAAGGTCGACTCGTCCCGCAAAAAACAAGACCTCACATGACTTTGTGGACCAAAATATGGAAAAACTATAGCTCTCGGAAAGTGGTAACGCAAAGAATAGTTTTTGCAATAAAAAGCGTTGGGGCTAGGGTTACGTTTACAGTTGGGTTAGGGGTGTGTCAGGGTTGGGAGTAGGGTTAGGGGTGTGTTGGGGTTGGTTTGGAGTTAGAATTGGGAGGTTTCCACTATTTAGGCACATCAGGGCTCTGCAAACGCAACATGATGTCCGATTTCAATCCATACAATTCTGCATGGAAAAAGTAAAACAGCGCTCCTTCCCTTCCGAGCTCTGCCACGCGCCCAAACAGTGGTTTGCCCCCACATATGGGGTATCTGCGTACTCAGGACAGATTGGACAATAACTTTTGGTGTCCAATTTCTCCTGTTACCCATGGGAAAATACAAAACTGAGAGCTAAAAAAATCATTTTTGTGGAATAAAAAAATTATTTTATTTTCATAGCCCTTAAGGGTTCAAAGTGATCACCACAATCTAGATAAGTTCCTTGGGGGGTCTAGTTTCCAATATGGGGTTACTTGTGGGGGGTTTCTACTGTTTAGGCACATCAGGGGCAGGGGGCCGTCGCCCGGGGCCCTGTCACATGAAGCGGCCCACTGGGAGCCAGGGCGAGGCCACTTCTGTGACGAGGCAGAACACAGCATAGGAGCAAAGCAGTATGTCTGCGCCCATCTGACGGAGACTCTGCACGCTGCTAGCACAGTGGCCGGCTGCAGAGTCTCACTCCTGCAGTGAATGGTATTGCCTGTCTTTTCCTGGGCTGCAGTTCTGAATCTTGACTCTGTGCAGTGTGCATGCTGGGCCCTAGTGCCATTTCACTGACACAGACACTTCCTGGTCCTGCCTGCAAACTTCATCAGTAAGTGGGGATGGAACTTATTAGGTTTACTAAATTCAGGTATGTCTCTGTCAGGTGAATGTGAGACCATTGGGGTATTGTGGGGGCTGAAAGTGGGTGGGGGAGGACAGGGTACTGGGGGTGAATGTGAGACCATGGGGGTTTTGTGGGGGAGGGGAGACGGCACTGGAGGGTGAATGTGAGGTAATGGGGGGTATTGTGGGGGAGGGGAGACAGGGCACTGGGGGGGGGGTGAATGTAAGGCCATGGGGGTGGTGTTGGTGAGGTGTTGACAGGGCGCTGAGGGGGTGGATGTGAGATGATGGGGGTATTGTTGGGGCTGAAATGGGGGAGAGGACAGGGCACTGGGGGCTGAATATTATGTTTTATGTTATTTTATTATATGTACTCCATCACATGTAATATTTGCTGTCTGGGGAGGCTGGAAATGGGGGGGGGGGGTAGGGGGCTTTTGATACGTACCACCTGGGTCTTTTATGAGTATTAGTATAAGAAGCCCCATACACAAACCAAGAGCTGCATCACATTTACAGCACCACTCCAGTATTTTTTTATTTATTTCACTGCTGGAGCGGAGCTGAAAATCCAAGTCCCCTGCCCCTTGGCTAGTACTCACCTTCAAGGGTTTATATTGGTTTTCACCTCGGTTCCATCTCCTGCAGTTTGTGACCTGTCCGCGGCTCCAGTGTTTCATGGAGCCGTGCAGAGGTCACTAATCATGTAAGTCTATGGGAGCCTCGTTCTGGCCTGTTCCTCGCTCTCATAGTCTTACATTGAGCGCTTGTGACATAGCTTCTCACTTCTGGCCAGTCAGAAGCTGCGCTTATAGTAATTCAAATACTATCAATTGGGTAAGTATCAATAGCATAAATCATACAATTCCCCATAAAACTCAATTTTATTATATAACTCTTAAAATGCCACCAATCTGTGGCGCCTGACACTTCAAATCACCGTAAACACAACAAAAACATGCAAACCAAAAAGTGAAAAAATATATCTTCAAAAATATCCGGTGAAAAAAATCCCTAGGTAAGGGGGAGGTTTTCTAGATCCTATTCACATTTCTATACTTGTGCCTGCCTATCTGCGGGGGTTATAAAGGCACAGATGATTGGCCTCGAGGAGACCAAAACATCCAACACCGCGGAGACACCATCACGTGTTTCTCAGCGCAGGGATTCCAGAACACTGCCCCCATCCCTTATGGGAAATATGCAGATGCATGTAAAGAAGCTGCGGAGACACCATCACGTGTTTCTCGACGCAAGCAGTGAATAGCCAGGCCTTTCCCCGGGAAGGAACAACCGGGGATTTCCCATAAGGGATGGGGGCAGTGTTCTGGAATCACTGCGTTGAGAAACACGTGATGGTGTCTCCGCGGTGTTGGATGTTTTGGTCTCCTCGAGGCCAATCATCTGTGCCTTTATAGCCTTTTTACTAGGCACTGCTCCTAATAGCCAGATTCCTACTCCACAATGATGAGGGGCAAAACCCCCGAAACAGCTGTCTGTGGATGGATACCATGCTTGGCACAGGTGGCTTTCCTTCATAGGATGCTGCCCTTCCCGTGGTTGTTCCTTCCCGGGGAAGGGCCTGGCTATTCACTGCTTGCGTCGGGAAACACGTGATGGTATCTCCGCAGCTTCTTTACATGTATCTGCAGGGGTTGGCACCCTAGGGGGAGCGTTGTGGCGCCCCCGCTCAACGATGGCTTGCCCTAGGATCCCTAGATACACCCTGCAGTGGATCGTACCCTTCTACCCAAGATGCGGTTCTGAAGGGTCCCCTCACGTCTATACAGAGATCGATCCTACAGCTAGGGAAAACCTTATCCCCCAAACCTATTTAAAAACATCAGAGAACATGTGTTTTGGCTCTGGTCGGCATTCCATGTAGATTATGCATACTCTTTCATTATGGCTTTTTTAATACAAGCTATTTCTGATTTAACTGATCACCAGTCAGAAGCTGCGCTCACAAGTTTGAGCCGCCGCACTGCAGCAGTGCTACAAAATAGTGCGCTTAAAGCACCATTCCAGCGGTAGAAAAAAAAACCCTGCTAGAGAGGTGCTTTAATAATTTAATAAACAATTTTTTACTGTAAAGTTGATAAAGGCTTGGAATAAATGTCTGCAGTCACTTTATATGACTGAAGACTGCCAAATCATGATCGGGAGCTGCGGGCCCATCATACTGTGTATACGGAAGCTGCGGGCCAATCATACTGTGTATACGGGAGCTGTGGGCCAATCATATTGTGTATTAGGGAGCTGTGGGCCTATCAAACTGTGTATAAGAGAGCTGTGGGCCCACCATACTTTGTATAGTGAACTGTGAAGGCATTAAATTGTGCATATGGGAGCTGTTGGCCCATTACACTGTATATAGTGGGGCTCTGGGGGTCATTATACTTTCTACAGTGGAGCTCTGTCAGCATTATACTGTGTAAAGGGGAGCATTGGGCTTATACTTTCCATAGGGGAGCAGTGGGAACATCATACGGTGTATAGGGAGTTGTAGAATCATCATAATATGTATAGGGGAGCTGTGGGGGCCTTATACTGTGTATATGGAAGCATTGAGCTCACCATACTATGTATAATGGAGCAGTACATGGGGAGACTTAGGGGACATTATTAAATGTTAAGTGGGCACTTAAGCATTATTGTTATAGGGTCACTCAGAAAGTAGTAATACCCCATATGCAACTTTGATGGTCACAATACTCTAAGTCAAAAATGTTGAGGGCACTAGCAAAGGGCATTAATATTTTCTAGGAGGCAATTTTACTCTTTAGAGAGCACAAAGGAGTCATTATTACTATGTAAGGGGCACAGTGGTGGCATTATTATGTGGGGCGGTAAGAGGAGCCGTTATTGTACCACACAGTAGGTGCAGTAATAGGCATACGGCAGCAGCGGCTCAGTATTGGGGTATTAGCAGGATGAGGAGTTTGTGCAGATTGGGGAAAGATGGGGACAGTGCAGGAAATGTGAGGAGTCAGATGTGTTTTTGTCATGTCAGTGTGGGCCAGATGGGAAAGTGAATGACTCCATCAGAGAAAACGTCAGCTGTAAGTCACCATCTATGACTGTAGTGTAATCTCTTATATGGTCTGCAGAACTGGTATCTACCACTATATGGTCACAATATGGCAGTAAAATCAATGTTTGTTTTTGTATATAGATTTATTTTCAATAACAGCGTGGTCATGTTCTGAGGTTCCACTATATTCACAATTAGAGTGCGCAACCGTAGTTGTAATCAGGGTTAACTGGTTAGGGGCCCACACAAGTGTTTCACCCCCCTAAGTTGAAACCCTAGCTACGCCTCTGATCAGGGGCTCTGCAAACGCAACGTGACGCCCACAGACCATTCCATCAGTCTCCATTCCAAAATGCCACTTCTTCCCTTCCGAGCTCTGCCATGCCCCCAAACAGTAGTTTTCTCCCACATATGAGGTATCCGCGTACTCAGGACAATTTGGACAACAAAGTTTGGGGTCCAATTTCTCCAGATACCCTTGGGAAAATAGAAAATTGGGGGCTAAAATTATTTTTGGGGAAAAAAAATGATTTTTTAATTTTCACGGCTCTACATTATAAACTTCTGTGAAGCACTTGGGGGTTCAAAGTGCTCACCACACATCTATATAACTTCCTTAGGGGGTCTACTTTCCAAAATGGGGTCAGTTTGGGGGGATTTCCACTGTTTAGGCACATCAGGGGCTCTCCAAACGAGACATGGCGTCCCATCTCAATTCCAGCCAATTTTGCATTGAAAAGTCAAATGGTGCTCCTTCGCTTCTGAGCTCTGCCATTCGCTCAAACAGTGGTTTACCCCCATATATGGGGTATCGGCGTACTCAGGACAAATTGGACAATAACTTTTGGGGTCCAATTTCTCCTGTTACCTTTGGTAAAATTAAAAAATTTACTTCTGATCCAATTTGTCATGTAAAAACAGTTAAATGTTAATTAAAAAAAAAAAAACATTCCAAAAGCTTCTGTGAAACACCTGAAGGGTTAATAAACTTCTTGAATGTGGTTTTGAGCACCTTGAGGGATGCAGTTTTTAGAATGGTGTCACACTTGGGTATTTTCTATCATATAGACCCCTCAAAGTGACTTCAAATGTGATGTGGGCCCTAAAAAAAAATTGTGTTTTGTAAAAATGAGAAATTGCTGGTCAACTTTTAACCCTTATAACTCTCTAATAACAAAAAAATTTGGTTCCAAAATTGTGCTGATATAAAGTACACATGTGGGAAATGTTACTTATTAAGTATTGTGTGTGACATATCTCTGTGATTTAAGGGCATGAAAATTCAAAGTTGGAAAATTGCGGAATTTTCAAAATTTTCGCCAAATTTCCGTTTTTTTTCACAAATAAACGCAAGTAACATCAAGGAACTTTTACCACTAACATGAAGTACAATATGTCACAAGAAAACAATGTCAGAATCACTGGGATCTGTTAAAGCGTTCCAGAGTTATAACCTCATAAAGGGATAGTGGTCAGAATTGTAAAAATTGGCCCGGCCATTAACATGCAAACCACCCTTGGGGGTAAAGGAGTTAATATTGTATTTCCTCAGGTACTTTCCTGACAAAGATTGGGAACATTAAAGCCCCTCCCTCTCCCTGCTTACTAAACGTTGAGATTGCTCTATATCGCAGCAGTTAGGGGGTTAAACAGCCAGGGTTGGTGCTGGAACGGTCCCTTGCTGTCCCTCCTCCACCAAAGGGGTCAGCGGCGCAGCGCAGATGGAAACAGTGAGTGGGCGGGCACCTTCGGCTGGCCTGTGAACCTCTGATTTCTAGCCCCACGGCTGTCTGTCACTTTGCCCAGGTCTGCTATTAGACTGTCGGCCAAGCCCACTGATGCTACCTTTTACTCCTATGAAGCAGGATCAGCATTGAAAGGCAATTAAAACTTCACTTTACAGGAAAATGTTTTAGAACTATCTGTTCTAAGGGGTTAAAATGATAGAAATGCATGTCATATATCAAAGGCAAGGACACTGAACAGCCTAACCAGATGTCTGCCTCCAGCTATAAATGTGGAAAATCATTCCTGTGCAGGCTCAACATTGGACAGAAAGTTTTGGCAAGAGTCTATAAATATACTACATAGGGTTTGGCTGAACGTTCTATTTATGAATGTATTTTGCCACATTGAGTAATAGAGACCACTCCACAGATTTATTTAAAAATCATTCTGTTTCTGTGGACAACTACAGAACTTTTTTCAGTAGGTAATACAAATTAAAGTAAATGTCATGTTGGGTCAATACTGAGGCACTGGTGTATGGATTTCAAATCCATTGGTTACACCGTAAGTACAATATTACATTAACTTTTCAAGTGAAAACCCTTCCTTCCAAACAGGGACAACCAGGAACCAGCTGTGTCAAGGCATGTGATGTGGTGAATACATCACAGGATCTTTTTAATGGTGAAGAACAACCCCCTCACAACATCCACCCAAGTGAAACACACTCTCCAGGAAGTAGGTATTTCAGTATCCAAGCCGACCATAAAGGGAACAATTCATGAGTGCAAATATAGAGGATTCACCACAAGGTTCAATCCATTAATCAGCCTTAAAAATAGGCCAGATTAGACCTTGCCAAAAAAAATCTAAAGAAGCCTGCCCAGTTCTGCAAAAGCCGTTTTTAATAGACTAAACTAAGATCAACTTGTACCAGAATGATGAAAAGTATGGACATGGTTTGAAACAGCTCATGACTGAAAACACAACACATCCTTAGTAAATCATGGTGGAGGCAGTGTGATGATGGGCATGCATGGCTTCCAATGGCACAGGGTCACAAGTGTTTATTGATGTGACTAAAGACAAACAGCCTGTAAGGTGGCTTTTAGCCACATAGTGGATGGAAGATAAACCTGGAGTAATGCTAGGACAAAAAGGGTTAATCGGCCATGACCGTTTGATTATGAGCAGCTGAACGGCTACTCACTAGAGATGAGCGAATATGTTCCGCTCCCTCCTTATTTGGCAATCTATAGCATTTTACCGAATAAGCTGCAGAGGGAAACTGGCTACCTGGATCGCTCCTGCTGATCAGCTGTCCGGCACCGCAGCTGCATGTGTCTTGGCTGTTTCACAGTCACAACACATTCATGGAGAGCTCAATACACAGGCTATCCATGCAGGTGTTGTGACTGTCGCAAAGCCATGCCACATGCAGCTGTGGAGCCAAATAGCTGGTCAGCAGGAGCGACCCAAGTATCCGGGTTCCCTCTGCAGCTTATTCAGTAAGTGCTATAGTTTGTCGAATAAGGAGGGAGCCAAACAGATTTGCTCATCTCTACTACTTCCCATTTCTCCACATATCTTACCTACTGGGTCAGTAGATAAAATGAGACATGTTTTGACTCACACTTGGTTGTGTGCAGAGCCCTTGTTTCAAAATTCGATGGAGAATGGATATTTGGTAATAATTATCGGAAGCTGAATGAACCCTCCAAGTTCGACGCATAGTCAATACTGCAGGACGATAAGCTGATCAAGAGAGGTCATCAATGTAAAAGTAGTACCTTTAAGGCAGAAAGACCCACAAGCACACTGACGTCAGCTGCTGTATAGGCCTGACAAATAGTGACAAAGGAGGGAACACCGCATTTTGCAACGTCAGTCTTCCAGACTTCAGGCAGTCACTGTCTGCAAAGGATTTTCTATACAAAGTATTAAAAATGATCATTTTATTTGTTATTTAATTTGTCCAATTTACTTTTGAGTAATTGAAATGAGGAGACTTTGTAGAAAAGTGGTTGCAGTTCCTAAGGGTATGTGCACACGTTCATTTTTTTTTTGCGTTTTTTTTCCGTTATAAAAACTCATTAAAAACGCATGCATTATGCGTCCTATCATTTAGAATGCATTCTGCAATTTTTGTGCACATGATGCGTTTTTCTGCAAAAAAACACATCGCGGTAAAAAAAGCAGCATGTTCATTAATTTTGTGGGTTTTTTGCGGTTTTCCCGCTATTCTATGCATTTGGAAAAAATGCAAAAAAAACGCATCAAAAACGTGAAAAATGCATGCGGATTTCTGGCAGAAATGTCCGGTTTTTGTCAGGAAAATTTCTGCCAGAAATCCTGACGTGTGCACATACCCTTAATGTTTTACAAGATATTTTTGTTCAACCCCTTTAATTAAACGTAAGAGGTACACATCAATTGCATCTCAGGTGTCAGTTTATATAAAAAAAAAAATTTGTGGCATGCAGAGGCCAAATCACAAAGATTCGGTCACTATGCAAATATTTCTGGACCTAGCTGTAAATTTATATGCTCTTAAACCCTCAAATACAAAAAAATACTTCACATAACCTTAAAGGGTTGTCCATGAATATATTAATTGACTCAGCTCAAACATAAGTCTTACATGGGAATAATTTTGCTCATATACTTATTGCAACTCCTATTTTGATTCCTTCAATAACGTCCACCAAGTGTTTCCAGTATGGGTGGTCACACATCCAGCAGCTTAGTAGCACTGCATGGATCCTTTTCCACTTAGGCCGGAGTCACACATGCGAGAAACACGTCCGTGTCTCACATGTGAAAAGCAAGCTCTGGCACCGGCACTTCGGAGCGGAGCGTGCGGCTGCATAGCAATACATGGAGCTGCACGCTCCGCTCCCAAGTGCCAGCGCCAGAGCTTGCTTTTCACATGCGAGACACGGACGTGTTTCTCGCATGTGTGACTCCGGCCTTATTCCTTTTGTTGTGCAAACCAACCAATAGTGATCCGTGCAGTAGAACTGCAGGGGGTGCCATAATAAGCAATATGTAAGCTTGAGCTTTTTGTTAAATTATTTTAAACTAGATGGTGGCCCGATTCTAACGCATTAGGTATTCTAGAGTAGTAGTAGTACTATATAGTAGTATATAGCACAGGCCACGTAGTATATAACACAGCCCACGCAGTATATTGCCCAGCCACGTAGTATATAGCACAGCCCACGTAGTATATGGCACAAACGTATATAACACAGCCCACGCAGTATATAGCACAACCATGTAGTATATTGACCATGTAGTATATAGCACAGCCTACGCAGTTTATAACACAGGCCATGTAGTATTTAGCAATGTGGGCACCATATTCCTGTAAAAAAAAATAAAAAAATTTAAAATAAAAAATTGTTATATACACACCTTCCGTCGGCCTCCGGATCCAGACCAGGCGTTTAGCGATGCTCCGGTCCCAAGAATGCATTGCGGCAATAACACGTGATCATATAGCGGTCTCGCGAGACCGCTACATCATCATCTCGCGAGACCACAATGCATGCAATGCATTCTTGGGACTGGAGCGTTGCGAGGAGCGGGAAAGGCGCCGGAAGGTGAGAATGTAATGATTATTTTTTTATTATTATTTTTAACATTAGATCTTTTTACTATTGATGCTGCATAGGCAGCATCAATAGTAAAAAGTTGGTCACACAGGGTTAATAGCAGCATTAACGGACTGCGTTACACCGCGTTATGCCACGGTGTAACGCACTGCGTGTAACGGACTGCTAAAACCCTATGTGGCGGCTGACTGGAGGGGAGTATGAAGGGGGGCACTGACCCGGCGACCTGGGATTTCCGTGACACACAGACGGAAGTTAGAAACAGACAGAAGTACCCCTTAGGCATATATATGCCTAAGGGGTACTTCTGTCTGTTTCTAACTTCCGTCTCTGTCGTGGAAATCCCAGGTCTATATATAGGAGTGTGCTAGGGATGTGCCATCATTGAATGACTGACCCTGAGACGCGGGCTGCAGCGTTTCCGGGTCCGTCACTGCTAGCGCAGACAGAGCTAGCAGATGCTCCATCTGTGCTAGCGCTTTGCATATACCGGCACTTGCGTTAACAGCAGCTGGTTAGCGTATGTTGAACGGGCTGCTGTTTAACGCAGTGTGAACCCGGCCTAAGTGTGTTCAAGAATTTTTCCCTGTGTCACAACTAACTTTATGGAAATCTATTGGAATGATTTATTTGCCTTTCTAGATTGGATGGGTTGTTAGTCATCTGGTGAGAATAGTCAATAGCACGTTTTAGAAATATATTTATTTAGAAAATTTGGTGACGTTTTCAATACTTGTTTCACTCGCAGTGTTTTGTTTGTGCTTCTCTAGGTCTGTTTTGTTTTTTTTCGGGCTGAGAAGAAAAGCCTGCTGTCAATCTGTGACTGCAGGCTGCTGAAACATGGCAGTGTTTGCAAATGGTAAACTGTTAAGATTCCCCTGTATTCTCTCTGCTCATAGGTGGTCTAGAGACTAGCAGTACATGACCGTACAGTGAATACAAGGGAATTGTGACCATGTGCACATCACACACTGCTGCTATACAGCAGTCTTCATATCTCTGGAGCCATATGGATGCTGAGATGCAGACCTTTTTTATTTGGAGCTAATTTTTATGGACTTTAACCCCTTAGTGACAGAGCCAATTTGGTACTTAATGACCAGGCCAATTTTTACAATTCTGGCCACTGTCACTTTATGAGGTTATAACTCTGGAACGCTTTAACGGATCCGGCTGATTCAGAGATTGTTTTTTTCGTGACCTATTGTACTTCATGTTAGTGGTAACATTTCTTCAATATTACTTGCGATTATTTATGAAAAAAATTGGAAATATGGCAAATTTTTAAAATTTAGCAATTTTCAAACTTTGCATTTTTTATGCCCTTAAATCAGAGAGATATGTCACAAAAATATGTTAATAAATAACATTTCCCACATGTCTACTTTACATCAGCACAATTGTGGAAACAAAATGTTTTTTTTGTTAGAGAGTTGACCAGCAATTTCTCATTTTTACAACACCATTTTTTTTAGGGACCACATCACATTTGAAGTAATTTTGAGGGGTCTGTATGATAGCAAATATCCAAGTGTTGACACCATTGTAAAAACTGCACCCCTCAAGGTTCTCAAAACCACATTCAAGAAGTTTATTAACCCTTTACGTGCTTCACAGGAAATGAAACAATGTGGAAGGAAAAAATGAACATTTAAGTGTAAAAACAGAAATTTAACCATAAATTTTGTTGTGCAATTTTTCCTGAATACGCCGATACCCCATATGTGGGGGTAAACCACTGTTTGGGCGCACCGCAGAGCTTGGAAGAGGAGTTCCGTTTGACTTTTTCAATGTAGAATTGGCTGGAATTGAGATCGGACGCCATGTCGCGTTTTGAGAGCCCCTGAAATGCCTAAACAGTAGAAACCCCCCACAAGTTACCCCATTTTGGAAACTAGACCCCTTAAGGAACTTATCTAGATGTGTGGTGAGCACTTTAATCCCCCAAGTGCTTCACAGAAATTTGTAAAGTAGAGCCGTGAAAATAAATAAAAAATCCTTTTTTTTCCCCTCAAAAAAGATTTTTTAGCCTGCAATTTTTTATTTTCTCAAGGGTAACAGGAGTCATTGGACCCCAATATCTGTTGACCAGGTTGTCCTGAGTATGCTGATACCCCATATGTGGGGGGGGGGCACTGTTTGGGCACCCATCGGAGCTCGGAAGGGAAGGAGCACGCCGCTTGGAATGCAGACTTTGTTGGGATGGTCTGCGGGCGTCCTGTTGCATTTGCATAGCTCCTGATATGCCTAAACAGTAGAAACCCGCCACAAGTGACCCCATTTTGGAAACTAGACCCCCCAAAGAGCTTATCTAGATGTGTGGTGAGCACTATGAACCCCCAACTGCTTCACAGAAGTTTATAATGTAGAGCCGTGAAAATAAAAAAAACATATTTTTTCCACAAAAATGATCTTTTCACCCCCAAATTTTTACTTTCACAAAGGTAACAGGGGAAATTGGACCCCAAAATTTATTGTGCAATTTATGCTGAGTAGGCTGATACCCCATATGTGGGGGGACCACTGTTTGGGCGCATGGCAGAGCTCGGAAGGGAAGGAGCTCCGTTTTGGAGTGCAGACTTTGATAGAATGGTCTGTGGGTGTTATGTTGCGTTTGCAGAGCCCCTGATGTATCTAAACAGTAAAAAAAAAAAACCCACAAGTGACCCCATTTTGGAAACTAGACCCCCCATGGAACTTATCTAGATCTGTGGTGAGAACTTTGAATGCCCAAGTGCTTCACAGAAGTTTATAATGCAGAGTCGTGAAAATAAAAAATATTTTTTTCCACCAATAAGATTTTTTTAGCCCCCAAGTTTTTATTTTCACAAGGGTAACAGGAGAAATTGGACCCCAAAAGTTGTTGTACAATTTATCCCGAGTACGCTGATGCCCCCTATGTGGGGGTAAACCACTGTTTGGGCGCACGGCAGAGCTCAGAAGGGAGGGAGCACCATTTTGACTTTTTGAGCGCAAAATTGTTTGGAGACCCCCTGATGTACCTAAACAGTGGAAACCCCCCCAATCCTAACTCCAACCCTAACCGCAACACACCCCTAACCCTAATCCCAACCCAATCCATAATCCTAATCACAACCCTAACGATAATCACAACCCTAACCCCAAAACAACCCTAATCAAAACCCTAAATCCAACACACCCCTAATCCTAATCTCAACCCTAACCTCAAACCTAACTCTAATCCCAATATACCCCTAATCCCAACCCTAACCTTAACCCTAATCCTAACCCTAATCCCAAGCGTAACCCTAATACCAACCCTTATCCAAACCCTAACCCTCATCCAAACTCTAAAGCCTAACTTTAGCCCCAACCCTAACTTTAGCCCCAACCCTAACTTTAGCCCAAACCCTAGCCTAACCCTAGCCCTAACTTTAGCCTCAACCCTAACCCTAAGGCTACTTTCACACTTGCGTCGTGTGGCATCCGTCGTTTTGGACAAAAAACAGATCCTGCAAATGTGCCCGCAGGATGCGTTTTTTGCCCATAGACTTCTATTGCCGACGGATCACGACGGATGGCCACACGTTGCGTCCATCGTGCACTGGATCTGTTGTGTTTTGGCAGACTGTCCTCACAAAAAAACATTCAATGTAATTTTTTTTTGTCCGTCGCGTCCGCCATTTCCGACTGCGCATGCGTGGCCGTAACTCCGCCCACTCCTCCCCAGGACATAGACTGGGCAGCGGATCCTTTGAAAAACTGCATCCGCTGCCCATGTTGTGCACAATTTTCACAACGTGCGTCTGACCCACGCATTGCGACGGCACCGTACCGACGCAAGTGTGAAAGAAGCCTAACCCTAACCCTAAATTTAGCCCCAACCCTAACCCTAAATTTAGCCCCAACTCCTCTAGCTGCCGGCCGGCAGATCATGGCGGGTGCACTGCGCATGCACCCGCCATTTTCTTACCAGATGAAGAAACCGGCGGGCAGGAGGGGACGCAGGAGGACCCAGGGACACCGGTAAGTATAACTGGGTCCCCCGAATCCCACTATTTCTCTGTCCTCTGATGTGCGATCACATCCAAGGACCGAGAATGACACATAGCTATTTTTTTTTGGGGGGGGGGGGGGGCGGTTGCCAGTAAACAGTTAATTACCGGCGATCGCGAAACAGGGGTCGGTAAAAACCAGCCCCCGATCATGTTCTTTGGGGTCTCGGCTACCCCTGGCAGCCGAGACCCCAACGATCTTCCAGGTGCCTGCCGGCGGGCGCACTGCGCATGCACCCGCCATTTTTTGGCCGGAACATGATGGTGGCGCCCATCGGGGACCACGAGGAACCCCGGGGGAGACAGGTGAGTATCGGGGGGCTAACGGGGACCCCATTTCTCTGTCCTCTGATGTGCGATCACATCGGAGGAGAGAGAAATTAAATGGGAAATTGCATTTTTTTTTTTTTTTTTTTGGCGACCGCCGGTAAACGGTTAATTACCGGCGATTGCAACCCGGGGGTCGGTAAAAAAAACCAGAATCATGTTCTCTGGGGTCTCGGCTACCCCCGGCAACCGAGACCCCAGAGAAAGTCTGACTCTGGGGGGCGCTATTCACTTTTTTTTTTGGTTTAAGTACCCTTAACTGCCACCGTTAAAAGGCGTATCGGCGATCGTTAAGAGTAAGTTCACACAGGGAGTTTTTGCTGCATTTTTTTAAAGCTCATTTTCAGCTGCTTTTTACAGTACCAGCAAAGCCTATGAGACTTGAGAAATCTCATGCACACACATTGGTTATTTGTGTGATAAATATTTTGTGCTTTGCTGCGTTTTTTGGACATAGAGAATGTCACTTCTTTCAGTGTTTTTCCAGCGTTTTTTTTTCAGCGTTTTCCACCCATTGACTTGAATGGATGGTGAAAAAATGCTGCAAATGCGCAGGTTGACTCTTCTTGCAGCGTATTTGCTACAGAAAAGTCAAGGACAGCTGGATGTGATGTCACACTCTGCTCTGCTACATCTAGATGGCAGGCTGCATGATGCGTCCATGCAGCCTGTCATCCAGCAGAGCAGACCTGAACCAGTAGGGAGGGACTAATCGGACTGTGGCCGTCACTGATTGGTCGCGGCAGCCATGACAGGAAGCTGGTGAGACAAATCAGCGACTTGGATTTCATGACCTTCAGAGGCTGTGACCAATGCATATCCATGACAGACAGGACAGAAAGACGGAAGTGACCCTTAGACAATTATACAGTGCCTACAAGTAGTATTCAACCCCCTGCAGATTTAGCAGGTTTACACATTTGGAATTAACTTGGCATTGTGACATTTGGACTGTAGATCAGCCTGGAAGTGTGAAATGCACTGCAGCAAAAAAGAATATTATTTCTTTGTTTTTTTTTTTTTTTTTTAATTGTGAAAAGTCTTTTCAGAGGGTCATTTATTATTCAACCCCTCAACCCACCAGAATTCTGTTTGGTTCCCCTAAAGTATTAAGAAGTAGTTCAGGCACAAAGAACAATGAGCTTCACATGTTTGGATTAATTATCTTTTTCCAGCCTTTTCTGACTATTTAACCCCTTTACCCCCAAGGGTGGTTTGCACGTTAAAATGACCGGGCCAATTTTTACAATTCTGACCACTGTCCCTTTATGAGGTTATAACTCTGGAACGCTTCAATGGATCCTGGTGATTCTGACATTGTTTTCTCGTGACATATTGTACTTCATGACAATGGTAAAAATTCTTTGATAGTACCTGCGTTTATTTGTGAAAAAAACGGAAATTTGGCGAAAATTATGAAAATTTCGCAATTTTCCAACTTTGAATTTTTATGCAATTAAATCACAGAGATATGTCACACAAAATACTTAATAAGTAACATTTCCCACATGTGTACTTTACATCAGCACAATTTTGGAACCAAAATTTTTTTCTTGTTAGGGAGTTATAAGGGTTAAAGGTTGACCAGCAATTTCTCATTTCTACAACACCATTTTATTTTAGGGACCACATCTCATTTGAAGTCATTTTGAGGGGTCTATATGATAGAAAATACCCAAGTGTGACACCATTCTAAAAACTACACCCCTCAAGGTGCTCAAAACCATATTCAAGAAGTTTATTAACCCTTCTGGTGCTTCACAGGAATTTTTTGAATGTTTAAATAAAAATGAACATTTAACTTTTTTTCACAAAAAATTTAATTCAGCTCCAATTTGTTTTATTTTACCAAGGGTAACAGGAGAAAATGGACCCCAAACATTGTTGTACAATTTGTCCTGAGTATGCCAATACCCCACATGTAGGGGTAAACCACTGTTTGGGCGCATGGCAGAGCTCGGAAGCGAAGGAGTGCCATTTGACTTTTCAATGCAAAATTGACTGGAATTGAGATGGGACGCCATGTTTCGTTTGGAGAGCCCCTGATGTGGCTAAACATTGAAACCCCCCACAAGTGACACCATTTTGGAAAGTAGACCCCCTAAGGAACTTATCTAGAGGTGTGGTGAGCACTTTGACCCACCAAGTGCTTCACAGAAGTTTATAATGTAGAACCGTAAAAATAAAAAATCATATTTTTTCACAAAAATTATCTTTTCGCCCCCAATTTTTTATTTTCCCAAGGGTAAGAGAAGAAATTGGACCCCAAAAGTTGTACAATTTGTCCTGAGTACGCTGATAGCCCATATGTGGGGGTAAACCACTGTTTGGGCGGATGGGAGAGCTCGGAAGGGAAGGAGCGCCGTTTGACTTTTCAATGCAAAATTGACAGGAATTGAGATGGGACGCCATGTTGCGTTTGAAGAGCCACTGATGTGCCTAAACATTGAAACCCCCCACAAATGACACCATTTTGGAAAGTAGACCCCCCTAAGGAACTTATCTAGAGGTGTGGTGAGCACTTTGACCCACCAAGTGCTTCACAGAAGTTTATAATGCAGAGCCGTAAAAATAAAACAAAATTTTTTTCCCACAAAAATTATTTTTTTAGCCCCCAGTTTTGTATTTTCCTGAGGGTAACAGGAGAAATTGGACCCCAAAATTTGTTGCCCAATTTGTCCTGAGTGCGATGATACACCATATGTGGGTGGAACCACTGTTTGGGCACATGGGAGGGCTCAGAAGGGAAGGAGTGCCATTTGAATGCAGACTTAGATGGAATGGTCTGCAGGTGTCACATTGCGTTTGCAGAGCCCCTAATGTACCTAAACAGTAGAAACCCCCCACAAGTGACACCATTTTGGAAACTAGACCCCCTAAGGAACTCATCTAGATGTGTTGTGATAGCTTTGAACCCCCAAGTGTTTCACTACAGTTTGTAACGCAGAGCCGTGAAAATTAAAAAAAAAAATCTTTCCCCCCAAAATTATTTTTTAGCCCCCAGTTTTGTATTTTCCCGAGGGTAAGAGAAATTCGACCCCAAAAGTTGTTGTCCAATTTGTCCTAAGTACGCTGATACCCTGTATGTTGGGGGAAACCACCGTTTGAGCGCATGGCAGAGCTCGGAAGGGAAGGAGCGCCATTTGGAATGCAGACTTAGATGGAATGGTCTGCAGACGTCACATTGCGTTTGCAGAACCCCTAATGTACCTAAACAGTAGAAACCCCCCACAAGTGACCCCATATTGGAAACTAGACCCCCCAGGGAACTAATCTAGATGTGTTGTGAGAACTTTGAACCCCCAAGTGTTTCACTACAGTTTATTACGCAGAGCCGTGAAAATAAAAAATCTTTTTTTTCCCACAAAAAATGTTTTAGCCCCGAGTTTTGTATTTTCCCAAGGGTAACAGGAGAAATTGGACCCCAAAAGTTGTTGTCCTATTTGTCCTGAGTACGCCGATACCCCATATGTTGGGGTAAACCCCTGTTTGGGCACACGGGAGAGCTCGGAAGGGAAGGAGCACTGTTTTACTTTTTCAACGCAGAATTGGCTGGAATTGAGATCGGACGCCATGTCGCGTTTGGAGAGCCCCTGATGTGCCTAAACAGTGGAAACCCCACAATTATAACTGAAACCCTAATCCAAACACATCCCTAACCCTAATCCCAACAGTAACCCTAACCACACCTCTAACCCTGACACACCTCTAACCCTAATCCCAACCCTATTCCCAACCGTAAATGTAATCTAAACCCTAACTGTAACTTTAGCCCCAACCCAAACTGTAACCCTAACCCTAACCCTAGCCCTAACCCTAGCCCTAACCCTAGCCCTAACCCTAGCCCTAACCCTAGCCCTAACTCTAACCCTAGCCCTAATGGGAAAATGGAAATAAATACATTTTTTTAAATTTTTCCCTAACTAAGGGGGTGATGAAGGGGGGTTTGATTTACTTTTATAGCGGGTTTTTTAGCGGATTTTTATGATTGGCAGCCGTCACACACTGAAAGACGCTTTTTATTGCAAAAAAATATTTTTTGCGTTACCACATTTTGAGAGCTATAATTTTTCTATATTTTGGTTCAGAGAGTCATGTGAGGTCTTGTTTTTTGCGGGACGAGTTGACGTTTTTATTGGTAACATTTTCGGGCACGTGACATTTTTTGATCACTTTTTATTCCGATTTTTGTGAGGCAGAATGACCAAAAACCAGCTATTCATGAATTTCTTTTGGGGGAGGCGTTTATACCGTTCCGCGTTTGGTAAAATTGATAAAGCAGTTTTATTCTTCGGGTCAGTACGATTACAGCGACACCTCATTTATATCATTTTTTTGTGTTTTGGCGCTTTTATACGATAAAAACTATTTTATAGAAAAAATAATTATTTTTGCATCGCTTTATTCTGAGGACTATAACTTTTTTATTTTTTTGCTGATGATGCTGTATGGTGGCTCGTTTTTTGCGGGACAAGATGACGTTTTCAGCGGTACCATGGTTATTTATATCTGTCTTTTTGATCACGTGTTATTCCACTTTTTGTTCGGCGGTATGATAATAAAGCGTTTTTTGCCTCGTTTTTTTTTTTTTCTTACGGTGTTTACTGAAGGGGTTAACTAGTGGGCCAGTTTTATAGGTCGGGCCGTTACGGACGCGGCGATACTAAATGTGTACTTTTATTGTTTTTTTTTTTATTTAGATAAAGAAATGTATTTATGGGAATAATATATATATTTTTTTCATTATTTTGGAATATTTTTTTTTATTTTTTTTTACACATTTGAAATTTTTTTTTTTACTTTGTCCCAGGGGGGGGACATCACAGATCAGTGATCTGACAGTTTGCACAGCACTCTGTCAGATCACTGATCTGACATGCAGCGCTGCAGCCTTCACAGTGCCTGCTCTAAGCAGGCTCTGTGAAGCCACCTCCCTCCCTGCAGGACCCGGATCCGCGGCCATCTTGGATCCGGGGCTGGAGGGAGCAGGGAGGGAGGTGAGACCCTCGCAGCAACGCGATCACATCGCGTTGCTGCGGGGGGCTCAGGGAAGCCCGCAGGGAGCCCCCTCCCTGCGCGATGCTTCCCTGTACTGCCGGCACATCGCGATCATCTTTGATCGCGGTGTGCCGGGGGTTAATGTGCCGGGGGCGGTCCGTGACCGCTCCTGGCACATAGTGCCGGATGTCAGCTGCGATAGGCAGCTGACACCCGGCCGCGATCGGCGGCGCTCCCCCCGTGAGCGCCGCCGATCGCGCTGGACGTACTATCCCGTCCATGGTCATAGGGGCCCACCCCACATGGACGGGATAGTACGTCCGATGTCAGAAAGGGGTTAAGACCCTCCCCAAACTTGTGAACAGCACTCATACATGGTCAACATGGGAAAGACAAAGGAGCATTCCAAGGCCATCAGAGACAAGATCGTGGAGGGTCACAAGGCTGGCAAGGTGTACAAAACCCTTTCCAAGGAGTTGGGCCTACCTGTCTCCACTGTTGGGAGCATCATCCGGAAGTGGAAGGCTTATGGAACTACTGTTAGCCTTCCACGGCCTGGACAGCCTTTGAAAGTTTCCTCCCGTGCTGAGGCCAGGCTTGTCCGAAGAGTCAAGGCTAACCCAAGGACAACAAGGAAGGAGCTCCGGGAAGATCTCATGGCAGTGGGGACATTGGTTTCAGTCAATACCATAAGTAACGTACTCCACCACAATGGTCTCCGTTCCAGACGAGCCCGTAAGGTACCTTTACTTTCAAAGCGTCATGTCAAGGCTCGTCTACAGTTTTCTCATGATCACTTGGAGGACTCTGAGACCTGACTGGTTCAAGGTTCTCTGGTCTGATGAGACCAAGATCGAGATCTTTGGTGCCAACCACACACGTGATGTTTGGAGACTGGATGGCACTGCATACGACCCCAAGAATACCATCCCTACAGTCAAGCATGGTGGTGGCAGCATCATGCTGTGGGGCTGTTTCTCAGCCAAGGGGCCTGGCCATCTGGTCCGCATCCATGGGAAGATGGATAGCATGGCCTACCTGGAGATTTTGTCCAAGAACCTCCGCTCCTCCATCAAGGATCTTAAGATGGGTCGTCATTTCATCTTCCAACAAGACAACGACCCAAAGCACACAGCCAAGAAAACCAAGGCCTGGTTCAAGAGGCAAAAAATCAAGGTGTTGCAGTGGCCTAGTCAGTCTCCTGACCTTAACCCAATTGAAAACTTGTGGAAGGAGCTCAAGATTAAAGTCCACATGAGACACCCAAAGAACCTAGATAACTTGGAGAAGATCTGCATGGAGGAGTGGGCCAAGATAACTCCAGAGACCTGTGCCGGCCTGATCAGGTCTTATAAAAGACGATTATTAGCTGTAATTGCAAACAAAGGTTATTCCACAAAATATTAAACCTAGGGGTTGAATAATAATTGACCCACACTTTTATGTTTAAAATTTAAAAAAATTTAACTGAGCAACAAAACTTTTTGGTTTGTAAGATTTATGCATCTGTTAATAAATCCTGCTCTTGTTTGAAGTTTGAAGGCTCTGACTTATTTGCATCTTATTAAACCTGCTAAATCTGCAGGGGGTTGAATACTACTTTTAGGCACTGTATAGTAGATAAATTATATTATTATTGGTGAGAATTAGCAATGCTGGTGGGTGTGGACCCACTGGCCGGGCTTGGCCTGGAGGGACGTAACTGAATGACTACCAGGCATTCACTAGAGCCTTTGAGTATAGGCTTTTCCACCGGTAGTCACCAGGTACCACTTCAGAGCAGTCCCCGGGTCTGCAGTAGCTGACCAGAGGGTCAGACACAGGTACGAGGTACAGGTTAACTGGGACGAAGATGTGGTCATACAGTTTGGAGTCAGGGTAGGCAGCATGGGTTCAATGTACAGACATGCTCAAAAGTTTACATACCCCGTCAGAATCTTTGTTTTCTTGGCCTTTTTTCAGAGAATATGAATAACACAAAACTTTTTCTCCACTCATCGTTAGTGGTTGGATGAAGCAATTTGTTATCAAACTATTATTATTATTATTATTTATTTATATAGCACCATTGATTCCATGGTGCTGTACATGAGAAGGGGTTACATACAAGTTACAAATATCACATACAGTAAACAAACTAACAATGACGGACTGATACAGAGGGGCGAGGACCCTGCCCTTGCGGGCTTACATTCTACAGGATTATGGGGAAGGAGACAGTAGGCTGAGGGTTGCAGGAGCTCCGGTGTTGGTGAGGCGGTAGCTCCGCTGTTGGTGAGGCGGTAGCTTCGGTGTTGGTGAGGCGGTAGCTTCGTTGGTGATGAGGCAGCAGCGGTGTCAGTGCAGGCTGTAGGCTTTCCTGAAGAGATGAGTTTTCAGGTTCCGTCTGAAGGATCCGACTGTGGTTGATAGTCGGACGTGTTGGGGCAGAGAGTTCCAGAGGATGGGGGATATTCGGGAGAAGTCTGAGAACTACTGTTTTCTTTTTAAATCATAGTGACAACCCAAAACATCCAAATGACCCTGTTCAAAAGTAAACAGGCCTGGTGATTTTGGCCTGATAACATGCACAGAATTTGACACAAATGGGTTTGAATGGCTACTAAAGGTAACCTCCTCTCCTGTGACCTGTTTGCTTGTAATTATTATTATTAATATTATACATTTTTATAGCGCCATTTATTCCATGGTGCTTTACATGTGAACGGGGCAAATATAGACAAGTACAATAAACATGAGTAAAACAAGGCACACTGTTGTGAATTCTGTGGCAGAGCTCCCTCCTGTGGTCACAAGTGGTACTTCGGCTGATTCTCTCTGGGAGCTTCCGTTTGTGGAGGAAACTGGTACTGCTGCTTCTGAGTTTCCTCCCTCAGGTGATCTGGTGAGGTCGTTAGGTGCTTCTCTACTTAACCCCACCTAATGCTTTGATTCATGCTTCCTGTCAATGTTCCAGTGTTGGACTTGTGTTTCTCTGGATCATTCCTGTGGCCTGCTGCTCTGCATAGCTAAGTGCTTCTTTGCTATTTGTTGCTATTTTTTCTGTCCAGCTTGTCTATTTGTTTTGCTGGAAGCTCTGGGACGCAAAGGGTGTACCTCCGTGCCGTTAGTTCGGTACGGAGGGTCTTTTTGCCCCTTTGCGTGGTTTTCTTTAGGGTTTTGTGTAGACCGCAAAGTTATCTTTCCTATCCTCGTTCTGTCTAGAATATCGAGCCTCACTTTGCTGAATCTATTTCATCCCTACGTTTGTCTTTTCATCTTACTCAGTCATTATATGTGGAGGGCTGCCTTTTCCTTTGGGGTATTTCTCTGAGGCAAGGTAGGCTTATTTTTTCTATGTTCAGGCTATTTAGTTTCTCAGGCTGTGCCGAGTTGCATAGGTAGCGTTAGGCGCAATCCACGGCTGCCTCTAGTTGTGTTTGGAGAGGATCAGGGATTGCGGTCTGCAGAGTTCCCACGTCTCAGAGCTCGTTCTATTATTTTGGGTTATTGTTAGATCACTGTATGTGCTCTGACCTCCATGTCCATTGTGATACTGAATTGCCTTTCATAACAGCACACACAAGTACAGGAGGAGAGAGGACCCTGCCCGCGAGGGCTCAGTCTACAGGGGATGGGTGTGGATACACTAGGAGAGGGTAGAGCTGGTCATACTGCGGATCAGTGGATTGAGGATCACTGCAGGTTGTAGGCTGCTCTTCAGGTTCCTTTTGAAGGTTTCCATGGTAGGTGAGAGCCTGATGTGTTGAGGTAGAGAGTTCCAGAGTATAGGGGAAGCACGGGAGAAGTTTTAGATGCGTTTGTGGGAGGAAGAGATGAGAGAGTAGAGAAGGAGATCATGAGACGATCGAAGGTTGTGTAGGTAAGTACCGGGAGACCATGTCACAGATGTATGGAGGAGTCGGGTTGTGAATGGCTTTGTTTGTCATTGTTAGTGTTTTGAACTGTAGCCTCTGGGCAATAGGAAGCAAATGAAGGGCCTGACAGAGAGGAGAGGCTGGGGAATAACGGGGAGACAGGTGGATTAGTCGGGCAGCAGAGTTTAGGATGGATTGGAGTGGTGCCAGAGTGCTAGAGGGGAGGCCAGAGAGTAGGAAGTTGCAGTAGTTGAGGCGGGAGATAAGAGCATGTACTAGTGTTTTTATGGTTTCATGGTCAAGGAATGCACGGAATCGGGAAATGTTTTTGAGTTGGAATCGGCAAGAGAAGGCAATGGCTTGGATATGTGGCTTGAAAGAGAGTCAAGGATCACCCGGAGGCAGCGAACGTGCGGGAGCGGGGAAAGTGAGCAGCCATTGACATTGATGGATAGGTTGGGTGGAGGGGTAGAGTGAGGTGGGGGAAAGATGATGAATTCTGTTTTTTCCATGTCCAGTTTTAGAAAGCGAGCAGAAAAGAATGATGAAATTGCAGACAGACATTGTGGGATTTTGGTCAGTAAGGAAGTGAGGTCAGGTCCAGATAGGTAGATCTGCGGGTCATCAGCATAGAGATGATATTGTAGACCATGGAATTCTATGAGCTGTCCCAGGCCGAAGGTGTAGATGGAGAAAAGTAGGGGTCCTAGAATTGAGCCTTGGGGAACACCGACAGACAGAGGGCGAGATGAGGAGGTGGTGTGGGAGAGGGAGACACTGAATGTCTGGTCTGTTAGATATGATGAGATCCAGGATAGGGCCAAGTCTGTGTTGCCAAGAGATGAGAGAATCTGTAACAGGAGGGAGTGGTCCACCGTGTCAAAGGCAGAAGACAGGTCCAGGAGGAGGACAGAGTAGTGTCGCTTGCTCTTGCCGGTTAGTAGGTCGTCAGTCACTTTAGTTAGGGCAGTTTCAGTTGAGTGATGTGATCGGAAGCCAGATTGTAACCGGTCAAAGAGGGAGCAGCAGGAGAGGTGGGAGGACAGTTCAAGATGGACATGCTGTTCCAGTAGTTTTGAAGCATAGGGGAGAAGGGATATCGGGCGATAGCTGGACACAGAGGATGGGTGGAGGGAGGGTTTTTTGAGGATAGGTGTGATTGATGCATGTTTGAAGGATGAGGGGAAGACACCGTTTGTAAGTGAGAGTTTGAAGAGTTGTGTTAGGATTGGGATGAAGACTTTTGCGAGGTTAGGGATGAGGTGGGACAGGAGCGGGTCAAGTGGTGAGATGTAATCTTGACAGAAGGATGGAGAGCTGATCGTCTGTCATGGTGGAGAAGCTGGCTTTGGAACAGGGCTGAGAAGTCAAGAGGAGGGGCTTTGGGGGCTGCGGGCCAAAGCGTTGTCTGATGTTATCGATCTTCTGCTTAAAGAAAGAGGCAAAGTCTTCAGGAGAAATGAGAGGAGAGGGAGGAAGTGCTGGGGGATGGAGTAGAGAATTAAGTGTTGAGGCACTATTTAGGGTTGTGAATCAGGGAGGATATGAGATGAAAAGTAGGTTTGTTTTGCGGCCGTGAGCGTGGACTTGAAGCTGGCGAGGTACTGCTTGTATGCAGTGAAGTGCTCAGCAGAACGAGATCTCTTCCTTCTCCGCTCGGCGACCCTGGAAGCCCGTCTCAGTTCTTTGGTCAGGCTAGTCAGCCAGGGCTGCCTGTTGATTGTACGAGTTTTGCTATGCATGAGGGGGTGGCCAAATCAAGTGTAGCTGTTATTGTGGTGTTATAAAAAGTGGCAGCAGCATCTGTGTCATGGAAGGAAGCTATGTCTGGAAGAGGGAGAAGGGACTCAGAGAGAGATTGTAAATTGAGGTGTTTGAGATTTCTGCGGGGGTGAGTAAGTTTGTGGAATGGGGGTTGCGCACTAGGAGAGGAGAGGGAAGAAAATGTCAGTAGGTTGTGGTCAGACAGGGGGAGGGGTGAGTTAGTGAGATTAGTAAGGAAAGAGGCAGGTGAAGATGAGGTCCAGTGTGTGGCCATCTTTATGGGTGGCTGCGGATGACCATTGAGTGATACCAAAGGAGGCAGTGAGCAATAAGAGTTTGGAGGCTGCTGAGGTGGCAGTGTCGATGGTGATATTGAAGTCACCCATGATTGTGGGGATGTCGACTGAGAGGAAATGAAATAGCCAGGTGTTAAAGTGGTCAAGAAAGGTGGAGATGGCTAGTTCTGGGGGGCAGTAGATAACAGCCAGTTGGAAGGGGAGTAGATGAGGACGGAGTGCACCTCAAACGAGGGAAGAGTAGCGGAGGGTGGTAGTGGAATTGGGGTAAAGGAGCAGGTATTGGACAGGAGCAAGCCAACTCCTCCACCATGTTTGTTGCTGGGGCGAGTGGTGTGAGAGGTTGAATCCACCATAGGAAAGCGCGGCTGGAGAGGCTGAGCCAGAGGGGGTGAGCCAGGTTTCAGTGATGCCAAGGAAGGAGAGTTTTGTTCTTGATTAAGAGGTGGTGGATAAATGACAGTTTATTGCAGACAGAGGGTGCGTTCCATAGTGCTCCAGGTAGGGGGACCTGGGGAGTGGGGGCTGAATGAATGAGTATAAGGTTATCATGGTTGGGAAAACGTGCAGAGGAGCGTGGCCGGGGGTTAGAAATGAGTGTGGGGATGTGTTGAGGAGGGCCAGGATTAGGGGATACGTCGCCAGCAATGAGGAGTAGCACACAGAGCGTTAGAAGGATAGGTCATGATGTGGCCGTGTGTGTCTGGAGAAAAAGGATTGTGTGTGGAGGAACAGTTCTGTGGAGGAGGTGAGGTGGCTGGGGAGGATAGAGGAAGAAATGACTAGTTCCTTACTGGGTGGAGGGATTACAGGAGATAGGAAGAAATAAAGTAGTATGGGGTGAATGTTAAAAGAAACCAAAACATTATAGTCGTTTTCTATTCTTTTACCTTCCAGTCAATTCCAGTCATGTGTGTGCATAAAAGCTGAGTGACTTTCTGGGATCCAGACAGACTCTTGCATCTTTCATCCAGCCACTGACATTTCTGGATTGTGAGTCATGGGGAAAGCAATGTCAAAACACAAGAAAAAGGAGACATACACAAGACCGGGGATCGCCAAGAAAAGGGAAATAGTACTTATAATATAAGTCAATTTTTATTATGGTCAAAACAAGACACATCACACGGTTAAAAACCATAATAGTACATCCCCGAAAGGGGAATACCCCCCAAGACCAAAAAGAAGGCTTATACCGAAATATGTAATACAGATAATAATAATATACACGTGCAGAAAATACACCACTGCTCAAAGAACAGGAATATAATAATTGCCCTATAGGCATATGATTATTATGACCATAACAAATAGAAGACAAAGCTCCCAAAAGTAATTAGTGTGGTATACCACCTAATATTTTGTATGTAGGGCATGTATTGCCCAGACAACATATATACCAGTAGCATACGGTCAGATACAATTTATCAGTACAATAAACAATATCATATGACCTGTCAGACAAATACTAGTATATATAAAGGCACCCTATATGCTACATGAACCTGATATGTGAAGTGCTATATGCAAAATGTCCAAAATCTGTAGTATGGGATGGAGGACAATACCTGAACCCCACAATCTACAAGTCATGCATATATTAGCATTCAGATTGAAGGCACATCATAATCACACCTGCCTAAAAACAGTAACTAAGCATGAGTAGGAAAGGCATGCAGGTACACACAGGGGGGAGCCAAAAAAAGCCATATAAGCCATATAGAACCTGCCCAGAGCTCGAGACAGCACTAAAACAGCATAACGCCGGTCATGGGGGGCAAAAGAAGCCCAACGCGTATCGCCACAGCGTGGCTTCGTCAGGGGCAAAAGTGGGGAAAGCAAAAGAATTGTCATTGGACCTATGGGAAAAGGTAGTTGAACTGTATAAAACAGGAAAGGGATACAAAAAGATATCCAAGGAATTGATAATGACAGTCAACAGCATTCAAACTGTGACTAAAGGGAACCTGTCACCTGAATTTGGCGGGACTGGTTTTGGGTCATATGGGCGGAGTTTTCGGGTGTTTGATTCACCCTTTCCTTACCTGCTGGCTGCATGCTAGCTGCAATATTGGATTGAAGTTCATTCTCTGTCCTCCGTAGTACACGCCTGCGCAAAGTAATCTTACCTTGCGCAGGCGTGTACTATGGAGGACAGAGAATGAACTTCAATCCAATATTTCGGCCAGCATGCAGCCAGCAGGTAAGGAAAGGGTGAATCAAACACCCGAAAACTCCGCCCATATGACCCAAAACTGGTCCCGCCAAATTCAGGTGACAGGTTCCCTTTAACAAATGGAAAATCAGAGGTTCCGTAAAAAAAAAAAATGGTCAGGCAGACCAACAAATTTTCATCCACAACTGCCAGGAACATTTTCGGGATGCAAAGAAAAACCCACAAATAACATCAGCTGAAATACTGGAGTCTCTGAAAACTAGCAGTTTGGCTGTTTCAAGATGCACAACAAGGAGGCACGTGAAGAAAAATGGGCTGCATAGTCAAGTCGCCAGAAGAAAGCCATTACTGTGCAAATGCCACAAAGTTTTTCACCTACAATATGCAAAACAGCACAGAGACAAGCCTCCACACTTCTGAAACTAATGATGAGGCCAAAATTTAACTTTGGCCACAACCATAAACGTTACATTTGGAGAGAGGTCACAGGAAACTTGGTCAAAGTTGAAGGAAAGATGAATGCAGCACGTTATCAGCAAATACTGTAGGCAAATTTGCAATCATCAGCCCAGAAGCTGTTCATGGGACGTACTTGGACGTTCCAATATAACAATCCAAAACACAAGGCCAAGTCTACCTATCATTGGCTACAGCAGAACAAAGTGAAGGTTCTGGAGTGGCCATCTCAGTCTCCTGACCTCAATATCATTGAGCCACTCTGGGGAGATCTCAAGCGTGCAGTTCATGCTAGAGAGCCCAGGAATTTCCAGGAACTGGAGTCTTTTTGCCAAGAGTGGGCAGCTTTACCATCTGAGAAAATGAAGAACCTTGTCCACACCTACCACAAAAGACTTCAATCTGTCATTGATGTTAGTGGGGGCAATACACGGTATTAAGAAATGGGGTATGTGAACTTTTGATCAGGGTAATTTGAATGTATTGGGTTGTCATTATGATTTAAAAATAGAAAACACAGTAGTTTGACAATAAATGGCTTCACCCAACCACTAACCAGGAGTGGAGAAAAAGTTTGCTAGTCTCAAAAAAAAAAAAAAAAAAAGACCAAGAGCCAAAATTCTGCCGGGCTATGTAAACTTTTGATCACATCTGTAAGTAGCGGAGTTCAGGGTAAGCAGGTAGGCAAGCAGTCAAAAAGCAGGAGAGACTACAAGAGTGCACCTTTAAAGGAATCTAGTCAAAGACCGAACTAGAACCTTGATAAGTTGAGGAGTGGTGTGAGGAGCAGCCTAATAAACCCCCTGCTGTTTGGGGATAGGAGACTCTCACCCCTGCAGGGGTGACCATGTCTCCCTATAGCAATGTGCAGACTCGCCAGCAGCAAGAGGATGTAGCAGTGTTAGGCTACGTTCACATTTGCGTTGCTGGGCGCAGCGTCGTCGACGCATACCGACGCATGCTTCATGCGCCCCTATCTTTAACATGGGGGTGCATGGACATGCGCCGGTATGCGTTGTACTGCATTGTACGACGCATGCATCATATAGACGCACAAGACAGGGCGCAGAGGACGCTACTTGTAGCGTTTTCCCTGCGCCAAAATTCTTGATCTGTAGGGTGTTATGACAACGCATGCGTCGCAAAACGCTGCTTGTGTATTTGCATTGTTGGTTGCGTCGCCGACGCTGCGCCTAACAGCGCAAATGTGAACGTAGCCTTAGAAATGCTACAAGAGGCAGCTCAGCAAAACATCCCAACACTGGTGAGAGCAGGACGATGCCTACAGTGACTAGGGCGGCGCCAGCATGACAGTATTGGATTGTCAATATTGTAAAATATATACATTTTGGATGCAGATGGACTCTTCAGTGATTAACCCCTTTCTGACATTGGACGTACTATCCCGTCGAGGTGGGGTGGGCCCCCATGACCACGGACGGGATAGTACGTCTAGCGCGATCAGCGGCGCTCACTGGGGGAGCGCGGCCGATCGCGGCCGGGTGTCAGATGCCTATCGCAGCTGACATCCGGCACTATGTGCCAGGAGTGGTCACGGACTGCCCCCGGCACATTAACCCCTGGCACACCGCGATCAAAGATGATCGCGATGTGCCGGCGGTGCAGGGAAGCATCGCGCAGGGAGGGGGCTCCCTGCGGGCTTCCCTGAGCCCCCCGCAGCAACGCGATGTGATCGCGTTGCTGCGAGGGTCTTACCTCCCTCCCTGCTTGCTCCAGGCCCGGATACAAGATGGCCGTGGATCCGGGTCCTGCAGGGAGGGAGGTGGCTTCACAGAGCCTGCTCAGAGCAGGCACTGTGAAGCAGCCTGCACTGCTATCAGATCGGTGATCTGACAGAGTGCTGTGCAAACTGTCAGATCATCGATCTGTGATGTCCCCCCCCTGGGACAAAGTAAAAAAGTTAAAAAAAAAAAAATTTCCAAATGTGTAAAAATAAAAAAAAATATTCCTAAATAATGAAAGAAAAAAAAAATATTATTCCCATAAATAAATTTCTTTATCTAAAAAAACAAAACAATAAAAGTACATATAGTTAGTATCGCCGCGTCCGTAACGGCCCGACCTATAAAACTGGCCCACTAGTTAACCCCTTCAGTAAACACCGTAAGAAAAAAACGAGGCAAAAAAACGTCGCTTTATTATCATACCGCCGAACAAAAAGTGGAATAACACGCGATCAAAAGGACAGATATAAATAACCATGGTACCGCTGAAAGCGTCATCTTGTCCCGCAAAAAACGAGCTGCCATACAGCATCATCAGCGAAACAATAAATGTTATAGTCCTGAGAATAAAGCGATGCCAAAATAATTATTTTTTCTATAAAATAGTTTTTATCGTATAAAAGCGCCAAAACACAAAAAAATGATATAAATGAGGTGTCGCTGTAATAGTACTGACCCGAAGAATAAAACTGCTTTATCAATTTTACCAAACGCGGAACGGTATAAACGCCTCCCCCAAAAGAAATTCATGAATAGCTGGTTTTTGGTCATTCTGTCTCACAAAAATCGGAATAAAAAGCGATCAAAAAATGTCACGTGCCCAAAAATGTTACCAATAAAAACGTCAACTCGTCCCGCAAAAAACAAGACCTCACATGACTCTCATGGGGGTAATTCATCCGTTTTAAGCTTCGCAGGTATTGAAAGAGTCACTTTACCAAGTCGAGGTGGTGATCTGCATAATATCTTACTAAGAAAGGAAGCCAGATGGATCATGGACACACGGGCAACGGGCCCCTTGGGGTTGAATGATCGGGTCGATATGTCCATCTTTTTATAAGCGGGATATAAAGTAAATTAATAGGGCCACATGAGAGGATATATAAATAATTAATAGGGTATTATTAATAATCAAAAATAATAAAAATAAATATAAATATATTGGGCCTACATTTTGGCCATAATAGATTATATAAATACATATGGATTACGTATAAGTAACTGTTAGTTACTCTCTTCTTGGTATTTTAATGGCACGGTATCTTTGTTGTTGTCTTATGAGTTTATTCACACTGTGCATTTTTTGGTATAATTAAAGGCTTGTGAGTTTGTGTAAAGTGAAAACTATACTGAAAGAGTTAAGACATTTGTATTCCGGTACAAGAGGAAAAATCCACAAAAAATGTCAAACATTAGAATTGTTTCTTTAGTTCAGAACGTCATTGTTATAGTACTTAGTGCATGTTAAGTCAACATTGTTTTTAATTGTTTTTAACAGTATTTTGTAAGAGAGTGAAGCGCCAGGTGAGGCGGAGGGGATTGATGACGGGGGGGAGGGATCTCATCTCCGTGGTTGTATTTCCTCTGCCTCCCTAGACGCTCACTCACTGACCCGTAGAAGCGTCAGGAGGGCGTGAAACGGCCGTCGTCAGGCTTGCCGCACTGTTTGTTCAGTACCCCCGGCTGTGATGGCTTTTTAAGCAATAACGTAACCGCTCGGAATGGATCTGTGAGTGCCGCCTTTCCTTTCTTCTTCGTTTCCTCACATGACTCTGTGGACCAAAATATGGAAAAATTATAGCTCTCAAAATGTGGTAACGCAAAAAATATTTTTTGCAATAAAAAGCGTCTTTCAGTGTGTGACGGTTGCCAATCATAAAAATCCGCTAAAAAAACAGCTATAAAAGAAAATCAAACCCCCCTTCATCACCCCCTTAGTTAGGGAAAAATTAAAAAAATGTATTTATTTCCATTTTCCCATTAGGGTTAGGGCTAGGGCTACAGTTTGGGTTGGGGCTAAAGTTACAGTTAGGGTTTAGATTACATTTACAGTTGGGAATAGGGTTGGGATTAGGGTTAGGGGTGTGTCAGGGTTAGAGGTGTGGTTAGGGTTACCGTTGGAATTAGGGTTAGGGGAGTGTTTGGATTAGGGTTTCAGTTATAATTGGGGGGTTTCCACTGTTTAGGCACATCAGGGGCTCTCCAAAAGCGACATGGCGTCCGATCTCAATTCCAGCCAATTCTGCGTTGAAAAAGTAAAACAGTGCTTCTTCCCTTCCGAGCTCGCCCGTGTGCCCAAACAGGGGTTTACCCCAACATATGGGGTATCAGCGTACTCAGGACAAATAGGACAACAACTGTTGGGGTCCAATTTCTCCTGTTACCCTTGGGAAAATACAAAACTGGGGGCTAAAAAATAATTTTTGTGGGAAACAATTGTTTTATTTTTACGGCTTTCCATTATAAACTTCTGTGAAGCCCTTGGTGGGTCAAAGCGCTCACCACACATCTAGATAAGTTCCTTAGGGGGTCTACTTTCCAAAATGGTGTCACTTGTGGGGGGTTTCTACTATTTAGGTACATTAGGGGCTCTGCAAATGTAATGTGACACCTGCAGACCATTCCATCTAAGTCTGCACTCAAATGGCACTCCTTCCCTTCCGAGCCCTCCCATGCGCCCAAACAGTGGTTCCCCCCCACATATGGGGTATCGGCGCACTCAGGACAAATTGGACAACAAATTTTGGGGTCCAATTTCTCCTGTTACCCTTGGGAAAATACAAAACTGGGGGCTAAAAAATAATTTTTGTGGGAAAAAAATTTTTGTTTTATTTTTACGGCTCTCCATTATAAACTTCTGTGAAGCCCTTGGTGGGTCAAAGCGCTCACCACACATCTAGAGAAGTTCCTTAGGGGGTCTACTTTCCAAAATGGTGTCACTTGTGAGGGGTTTCTACTATTTAGGTACATTGGGGCTCTGCAAACGCAACATGGCGTCTCATCTCAATTCCTGTCAATTTTGCATTGAAAAGTCAAACGGCGCTCCTTCCTTTCCGAGCTCTCCCATCCGCCCAAACAGTAGTTTACCCCCACATATGGGGTATCGGCGTACTCAGGACAAATTGTACAACAACTTTTGGGGTCCAATTTCTTCTCTTACCCTTGGAAAAATAAAAAATTGGGGGCGAAAAGATAATTTTTGTGAAAAAATATGATTTTTTATTTTTACGGTTCTGTGAACCACTAGGTGGGTCAAAGTGCTCACCACACCTCTAGATAAGTTCCTTAGGGGGTCTACTTTCCAAAATGGTGTCACTTGCGGGGGGTTTCAATGTTTAGGCACATCAGTGGCTCTCCAAACGCAACATGGCGTCCCATCTCAATTCCTGTCAATTTTGCATTGAAAAGTCAAACGGCGCTCCTTCCCTTCCGAGCTCTCCCATCCGCCCAAACAGTGGTTTACCCCCACATATGGGCTATCAGCGTACTCAGGACAAATTGTACAACAATGTTTGGGGTCCATTTTCTCCTGTTACCCTTGGTAAAATAAAACAAATTGGAGCTGAATTAAATTTTTGGTGAAAAAAAGTTAAATGTTCATTTTTATTTAAACATTCAAAAAATTCCTGTGAAGCACCAGAAGGGTTAATAAACTTCTTGAATGTGGTTTTGAGCACCTTGAGGGGTGTAGTTTTTAGAATGGTGTCACACTTGGGTATTTTCTATCATATAGACCCCTCAAAATGACTTCAAATGAGATGTGGTCCCTAAAAAAAAAAATGGTGTTGTAGAAATGAGAAATTGCTGGTCAAATTTTAACCCTTATAACTCCCTAAGAAAAAAAAATTTTGGTTCCAAAATTGTGCTGATGTAAAGTAGACATGTGGGAAATGTTACTTATTAAGTATTTTGTGTGACATCTCTGTGATTTAATTGCATAAAAATTCAAAGTTGGAAAATTGCGCAATTTTCATAATTTTCGCCAAATTTCCGTTTTTTTCACAAATAAACGCAGGTACTATCAAAGAATTTTTACCATTGTCATGAAGTACAATATGTCACGAGAAAACATTGTCAGAATCACTGGGATCCGTTGAAGCGTTCCAGAGTTATAACCTTATAAAGGGACAGTGGTCAGAATTGTAAAAATTGGCCCGGTCATTAACGTGCAAACCACCCTTGGGGGTAAAGGGGTTAATATTGGATGTTGGAATTCTCAAGTCAATATCGAGCCTTGCCACATTACTTGGATAAGAAGCCAAACCAGAAACTCCATTTGCATACCCTTGATTTGTGGTGTTTGTACCTCATTAGTGCAAAACAGTAGGTTAGTAGGAATTTAGAAAAAGTTATTTAGATATTAGAAAAGTGTGTGGCATTTAAGTAAAAAAGGAAAAAAAAAGTTGGCTTTTCTTTAAGAACATCAACACCAATGAAGAAACTCCATAATACATACCAACAAAAAGCAATATCTATAAATCTCACCAAAACTGACGCTTTTTAAATTGGTTAAAAAATATGAAATTTTTTTCAACATATCTATAAAAACACAAACTATTGTAAATGGGAACATAAAACAAGTACAGGAAAGGAAAAAAATACATACTATTATTCTTTGTGGATATTGATTACTATATAGCCCTTTCAGGCACCTGATATAATTAAGCCATTTTGACGCCATACCCACCTTTTCCTTTCCTGTACTTGTTTGCTTTTCCCATTTACAATATTTTTGTGTTTGAAATGTTGAAATAAAGTTCATGTTTTTTTAACCAATTTAAAAAGCATCAGTTTTGGTGAGACTATTCTTTAAGAACCCTGAGGAAGTAGACCTGTGATATCTTTTTAAAAAATATGCAACATGTTAGTTTATCTTGTGGTAAATGTGTTTTATTTGTGGATTTTCCACATACAGTTGAATAAGATGCAGAAAATCCCATATGCGTTTAGGGCATTTCTGCAGCATAAACACAGTAAAAAGCTATGTAATCTGCACATGACTTTGTCAAAAGTATTTTTCAAAGTTAGGTAGCTCAGAAAATAGGAAGTTTCCAAGACAAAGTAGTACAATGACCTAGTAAAAATAGAATTTTTAAATAACGTGCCCAAAACGCACCTATCAAAAATTGACTGCAAAAAAACAGTAGAGTTAATTAGCTAATTGGTACAGAAATGCTGCCGTGATGAAAAGACTGATCCACCAAAATTTTCCAAAATCCTAGAAAACTTACTATTGCATAGTGCCCTGGTATGGAGATTCGCCATCAGTAATAACCTTTTATACTGTATAATTACTCAGGAATTGGGAACTATGGAATTTGAAATTTTACAATTTATAAGATATTTACAGATACTAAGGTATATCTCCTGACGTTATAATTATTATTCTATTTTGTGTCTGGTCAGATCGTATTAAGTATCACATATTATATATAATATCTTTGTCTTTTCTATTTCCTGTGATTGTTAAATGTTTTATTTTATTATGTTAAATTTATTTATATAAATGTTACATTATTGCTGTTTAACTTTTTTTTTTTTTTTATTAATTTATTAAAAAAGACATACATATTTTGCATATGACCAGATATGATGAGAGCACATATGCACTATGCACTCATCATAAGTTACGAAAAACAGTAAATCTATACAATGCATTTTCAATAATGCAAATCTCAATACATAGACTTGGTCATATAGAACCTGAAATATTACAGTACGTCTCAAGTACCTATATTAGAACACTAAAACTATTTTACTGCCAAAACAATCTCCATATCGTTAATAATTTAATGTTGAAGCATAGTGTGAACCAATGCATATTATTGGAGCTAGGTCATTAACCACGTGATGACATGGTGAGGTACGAGTTTCATATATTCCAAATTTTATTAAATTTCCCTAAGCAGTCCCTATTCTGGTATAATGTTCGTTCATAAGGTATAATTGAGTTTACCAGCTCAATCCAGGCCCTGAGAGATGGATGTGTATTGCCCATTCAACGTAAGGCTAATATTTTCCTTGCTAAGAAAAGTGTCTCTCAAAACGATTTGAACATGGTGTCCCCACATCTCTTCCTCCATTACTCCAAATAAGCACACTAATGGGTTCAAAGGGACGGTAATATGAACAAGAGAGGTAAACAACGAAGTTACCTTGTTCCAAAAAGGTAGGATAACTGGACATCCCCATACCATATGTATAAAATCTGCAACCACTGTATGACATGAGGCATTCTGAAGAATGAGACCACCCCATTTTGAATAGTCTTAATAGGGCTGAATATGATTGATGTATTATATACAGATTGATCATTTTATTATTAGCTAATGGGGATACCTTAGTTGGGGACTCAAGAATAGTCTCCCAGTCCTCATCTTGAAGATCAGGAACCAGGAGCTTCCATTTTTCTCTGTCAATAAAGCAGAATCAGCGCCCACGGATAACATATATGTGGAGATATGACCATGGGTCCCTGTGATTTAAGGATCCCTATTAATGGGAAGGATTATATTATTCGCTATATTTACGTTACGTATATGTGATTGGATTGCTGATCTGAGCTGCAGATAGTGAAAGAATCGCCTCGGGATATTAGACTTAATTTGCAGTTGTCCAACAGACAGGAGAACACCCTGATCATATCAATCATTAACAGAGGACACACCATGTGAAGTCCAGAATTGAGCGGATGGGTGATTCAATAGCCCCGGGAAGTACATATTGTTCCATAATGGCATTTCAGCTATAATACCATCAAAGTGGATTACCTTTTTTTTTTTTTTACCTGTTTCCAGATCAACCTCACTAACCAAAGTAGTGGTAGTAATCTAGGAGTATTGGGTCGATCTACTTCCAAGAAACCCAATGGGCAGTCAATCTTTGCGGAATGGGCTAGATGGCTCTCTGAAATTGGTAAATACCCCCCAGGCATCCATTTACCCAAAGCTCTGAGTTGTCCGGCCAAATAATACAGAAAAAAAATCTCGTAGTGCCGCTCCTTCCATTTGTTTAGACCTATGTAGGGTAGATCATTTTAGTTTAGGTCTCGCCTTCCCCCATAGAAAGGACTAAGTTAGTGGGTTTAAACTCGATAAACAATATCTAGGAACTGGTACTGCACTATGTTGAGGGAGTAAGTAAGCTTTGGAAGTAGTATCATTTTAATCAAATTTATACGTCTAGAGACAGACAATGGTAATTTACTCCACACAGCGAATTTGTGCTTGACTAAGTCCAGCAGCGGGAGAATAATAAATTGTAGATCGAGTCTACTACACTTTGGCACAATTATTCCTAAGTATTTAAAATTAGATACGACCGGTAATGGGGATAACATTTCAAGGTGATCTGTTGAAACATGGGAGAGAGGCATTAAAGTGGATGTATCCCAATTAATATATAATCCGAGTGCTTACTAAATCCATCTAAAGTGGTGATCACATGCGGCAGTGTCTCCTCTAATTCATCCATAAATATTACCATATCATCCGCATATAAACCAATAATGTCTGTACGGTCTGCTATTTTAATACCCTTAATAGCTGGAGTGGATCTCATATGTAACGCTAGTGCTTCAATCACAAGAGCAAACCGGGCCGGAGAAAGAGGACATACTTGACGTGTTCCCCTTTGCAAGGAGAGTGTCTCAGATATGGAATTATTAATAATTATCTGGTCTTTTGGTTTCATATACATATACATTGCGCAAATCCATTTTTTAAATTTAGGACCAAATCGATATCTCTGTAGACATGCAGATAGGAAAGGCCTTTCAAGAGAATCAAATGCCTTGGCCGCGTCCAATGAGGCCATAGGCCACTTGTTCTCTAATACCAATGAGCTATATTGGGCTATTGACTGGACCCTCCTGATATTAACATGTATTCTTACCCGGCAGAAATCCAGTCTGGTCTGGGTGTATTATTTCCAGTTTTACCTTATTTAATCTAGTGGCCAGAATTTTAGCAAAAATTTTATAGTCCACGTTTACTAGTGATATAGGACGATATGATCCACATTGTAGGGGTCCTTCCCCTTTTTTTTTTTTTTTTTCTTTATTAAAGTATTTGCTTCATAATAGGAGTCTGGTAGAGAGCCCCCCCTCCAAATCCCCTGAAATACTTTCAAAAGAATTGGTGCCAGAATATCTCAATATTTCCTATGCATTTCTATGGGGAATCCATCCGGGCCAGGTGCCTTTCCAGAAGCCATATCTGCTATGGCCACATTTATCTCCTCAAGAGTAAAATCTGCGTCTAGAAAAGCTTGTGTGGGACTCGGTGTAGGAAACTCTATATCTGTTAAATAGTCTAAGCAATCCAAAGTACTAAAATCCCCCTTGGAGCTGTATACCTCTTTCTAGTAATCATGAAAGCATTGAAGTATGTCATCTGTCGAAGTTACTATTGAAACATCCAGTTTCCGAATTTTAAGTATAGTGTTAGATGTATTATGTTGGCACACCATAAATGCTAAAAGCTTACTAGATTGGTTTCCCAGTTCAAAAAACGCCTGCCGAGTGAAAAACAATTTACGCTTAGATTTGGTGTCTGCATATTGATTATATAATCTATAAGAATGTAACCACTCAGCTCTGTTCTCACTTGTTTGACTAGCTATGTAAGCTGCTTCTGAGTCTGACGCCTCTCCATGTCACCATCTTCCCGTGAAGTCACACGTTTAATATAAGAAATTGTAGAGGATAAACATCCTCTCAAATATGCCTTGAGAGCATCCCAAAACACACTAATGTTTTGCGGCTCTGGATGGGACGAGACAAAACAGTCCAGTTGGTCTATGGTCCTGTCGTTGGGGCCAATCCGCTTCAGCCAGAATGGATTTAGCTTCCAAACTAAGTTTCGTCTTGCCTGGCCGAACCTAAGTATTACCGGGCTATGATCTGAAATGTTCCTGCTCCCATGCTTCACCTTCCCCACCCACACCACCAAATTACTGGATTCAAATATGTAATCCAATCGGGACAGAGTGCGTCTAACGGATGAATGACAAGTAATAATAATAATAATTTTATTTATATAGCGCCAACATATTCCGCAGCGCTTTACAATTATATAGGGGATTTGTACAGACTATAGACATTACAGCATAACAATGATCACAGTTCAAAACAGATACAAAGAGGAGTGAGGGCCCTGCTCACAAGCTTACTATAGGAAAAAGGGAGACAAAAGAGGTGGATGGTAACAATTGCTTTCGTTGTTCAGGACAGCCATACTGTAAGGATCGGGTGTTCATGTAAAGCTGCATGAACCAGTTAACTGCCTAAATATGTAACAAGTGAATTCTTATATTAGGATGGTGCATTCTCCACAAATCTAACCAACCACTACCTTCCATGAATATTGATAGTCGAGATGGAGAAGGTGTCACCCCCGAAACCCCACCATACAATCTGAACCTATCAAGGCAATCATCCATGACTAAATTGAAATCTCCCATGCACATAACATGTGCATCTGGATAATGTAAAGCAAAGCTCACATCCTTTTTATAATTGACATATTAGCTGGGGGGGGGATGGATTATATGTACACATTATAACTTAGTCTTTCAAGTTCACCAATGCATGTAAAAAGATAAAACTCCCTTCAGGATCTCTCTGAACCTCTCTAACCTCCCACCTAACATTTTTGTGTATTAATAAAGATACCCCTCTAGAGTAACTAGTATGGAATGCATGTACCGACCATTGCACTTCTGCACATAACGAGCCGAGTCTCTGGTCAGGTGCGTTTCAACCAGGGCTACAATATGAGGATAACGTCGTATTTGAGAAAATACTTTAACTCTTTTGGGGTGACCCAAGACCTCTCACGTTCCAGGTCATACATGTAATATCAGATGCCATGCCCTCTCATCCAAATATGATATACATTGTCATACCAATCACATTTCCTATATATAATTGAAAAAAATGGTGGCAGCTATTTCTATATAAACAGGAAGTAACAAAACCAAAACAAAGAACAAAATATGCTTCAAAAGGGAGCAAAGTTTCATGCTCCTAACACGGTCCAAAAAAGAGGGTACCATCTCTGAACACAGAGTCCGGTATGGTTGTTATCATAGACGTTGGTGGAAATTGCTCCTATCATTAAAAAAACACAATGAAGATGATGTGCACCAGTATGTGGTCAGGAAGCCTCTTTGAAAGAAGGCAATAGGGCCAGAACCAAAGCCCCCCAAGATCCAGCATCTTGTGACTCCAAGAGTTCTTCAGCACAAGTGTAGACGTATTGCCCTGAAGAAGCAACACGTACTCAGCAAAACAAGGATCAGGCAGCAGATGTCAAGCTGTAGGCTAAGAGAACAAAGGAAGCAAAGGAGAAGCTCCAGGAGAAGATTGCCAAGAGACGTAGACTTTCGTCCCTGGGAGCCTCCACATCCAAATCTGAATCCAGCCAGAAGTAAACGCTCATGACTTAAATAAAGAACTTTTTTTTCTTGTAATTGGGGAAAAAAACACAATGAAAGAGTTCTATTTCCTATACACCCATATATAGAGACTGCAAACAGTTTGATTTTTTCCCACTCGCTCCCATGTGAGACCGCATTCATTTCTCGGCTTCTGCTGGGGACAAAAAAAAAAAGGGAAGAGCCCTCATAAACAACTCTAAGTCGATCAGGATAAATAATTGAATGGAGAATGTTCTTTTCTCTGAGTTTCTTTATCTCCATGAATTGATCCCGCTGCTTTTGAAGTTCCATAGAAAAATCCGGGAATATTAAAATAGTAGCATTATTAAATTTTATGGGGCTCTTTTGCCTCACCATGCGAAGTGTAGCATCCCTGTGTCTGCAATTTAATTGACGCGCTAAAATAGGTCTCAGTGGGGCGCATGGAGGAAGAGGTCTTGTAGGGACCCTATGGGCCCTCTCCACAGAGAATGTTGAGGAGAATTCATCCCCTAGAGCAGGGGTGTCAAACTGCATTCCTCGAGGGCCTCAGACCATGCGTGTTTTCAAGATTTCCTTTGCATTACACAAGGTGCTGGAATCATTCTGTGCAGGTGATTAAATTATCACCTGTGCAATACAAGGAAATCCTGAAAACATGACCTGTTTGCAGCCCTCGAGGAATGCAGTTTGACACCCCTGCCCTAGAGTATCTTTGAGCCAGCTCTCCAAGAATTGTTCAGGACTCTGACCTTCTGAACGTTCTGGTAGCCCAATAATGCGGATATTATTCCGGCGTAGTCTGTTATCTAGGTTATCCACCTTCTGCTGTTATATAACTTTGATTCTTAAATTGTGAGTTCTCTAAATTTTATTTCCTGTTTATTCCCTATTTCCCCTCTCCCCAGTTTCCCTTGTACCTCCCTTTTACCCTTTAAAATTTTTTAAATTAAATAAAGATTATTGGAAAAAGAAATGCTGCAGCAGCAAAGACCCACAAAACTCGTTGTGGGAACTTGGCCTTGCCTTACTCGCAAGCTCTGATTTTTATTCCCTGAAAATATTTAGGATCCCAGAGGATGGAAGTTTAGAGAGGTCCTTTCTACCATGCTTTATTCTTGAGTCCTTCATCCCAGAATATTTTGCCTGTAGATTGCACATTCCTTTACTACAACTGTGATTTTGGTCATTTGTATGCTAGATTTGTGCTCCATATGTTCTGCTACAATTCAATAAGTTATATGCACAAAGTTTCTGAATTGTTTAAATTTATTTTTTCCAGAAGGATGTTTTGTTTATTTACAGCTGATCATAAGTGAATATGCCATCCAAGAAATATGCCCTACATGCTTTTGCCATTGAGTGTAACAGTCACCGTATGTTTGAGTAGGAAGGTGTCTTCCTCACCAGCAGTTGTAGCAAACACTCTGAAAATATCGCTATGATGTGGAACTTTACTTACTATTTATATGTTCTTATAGTGAAACATGGGGGTGAAACAGCATGATGGTTTCATCACAAGTAGGGCTAGAAGGAAAGACTATTATGACAGGTCTTAATAAAGTGGTTGTTCTGACTGCAGAAAAAGCTTGGTGGTTTTCAAAGGAAAATATTACAACTTGATAATATACTTTTGGATTTTGAAATGTTTATAGAAAGTCTAGTCTGCTGTAAACTGTGACTGTCCATCTGACACCTGGGAGGTGAGCTTTCCTCTACTCCGTTTGTCTGTAATTTGTATGTTACCTGCTTTGCTCTATTCATTTCTTCTAAGCCAGTGGTTCTCAACCTTTCTAATGCCGTGACCCCGCAATCATGTTGCGGTGACCCCCAACCCAAAAAATAATTTTGGTGGCTACTTTAAAACTGTAATTTTATTAGTTATGATTCGGAATGTAAATATCTGATATGCATTATGTATTGTATTCTCATTGCTACAAATCAAACATAATAAATAATCACACGTAATGCGATGTTATGGATTGTGGAGCGTCCCCCCCCCTTAATTAGACATCCTTCCTTATTACAGGGATAATTCTCCATTTGTCACTTCTTTTAGGTTTCCTATAGCTGGGTCAGCAAGCTCCATCCCTCAGCTCCTGGGCACATTTTTCATAGAAAGCCTCCCTCCAGAGTCCACTCCAGATTCATCCAGTTCCCCCCTAGCCCACAGTCAGTGCATAAAAGTATAAAATAGGACATTCTGCTTTAAATGACCAGTTATTGAGCCACAAAAATAACTGGTAGGTTCCCAATGTCTGGGACTCGGAGTCTTACTTGTTACTCCGGAGGGGATGGGGAGGTGTCTGTCCGGGGGCACACTGTAACACAGTGATGGCGGCGGATCACCTCTGGGTACCGAACGGCTCCTTTATGGCGTGCTCTTCCGCAGCCCTTCAAGCCGATTACCGATGCCGGCAGCCGCGTTCTTCCTGCATCCCTGGATTCCGTTGCCAGATATGTACCACAGATTCCGGATCTGTCCTGGCTGCACCAAACAAGAAGGGGGGACGTCGGAAGTTGGTATCTCCCTAGATCCGATGCGCGATCGATTTCATTTTCCTGCGGGGATCCCAAAGCTATGCCGGGAGTAAAGCTAGCAGTCCAGGCATACGGGGGAAGGTGGATGGGGAGGTGAGATAGGTGGCGACCCCTGTGTTTTGGTCGTTCGACCCCCCTCGGGGTCGCGACCCCCAGGTTGAGAACCGCTTTTCTAAGCCATCCTACTTCTGTGCAAATTTCCTCTCCACAGAGGATCAGAACTTGGGCTCTGGTGCCTCCTATTGGAACCAGCACTCCTAAAAGTCAATATTGACCCATAAATGAGCCTTGCCATATGACTTGGTATAAAACCAAACCAGAATCTCAATTTGCAGACACATGTTTTGGGATATTGCCCCTCGTCAGTGCAAAGCATGATGTCTAATTTAGCTGTATGAAAGTCAAAGGCTATGTGCACATGTTCAGGATTTCTTGCAGAAAATTTCAGGTTTTTCTCAGGAAATTTCTGCAAGAAATCTGCATGTGTTTTTGGTGCGTTTTTTTGCAGATATTTCCGGACATTTCCCAACGCATTATACAGTGGGAAATCCGCAAAAAATCCGCAAAATTAATGAACATGCTGCGTTTTTTACCGCGATGTGTTTTTTCGTGGAAAAAAGCACATCATGTGTACAAAAATTGCGGAATTCATTCCAAATGATGGGATGCATAATGTATGCTGTTTTTTTTTTTTTTGCAGTTTTAGAGCGTTTTTATAGCGGGAAAAAAAACGCGAAAAATCAGCAACGTGTGCACACAGGCTAAGGGGTAACGTTTCACCTTGTGGAGAATATGGAAAACAAATTGTACTCAAGTGCTATGAAAACTTGGACATTACCGTACTTAAATTGGCTTATTGCTGCAGAAAAGCTGACGCATCAAGAACACGCCAAATACTGACTGTGAAAACTTGACCTATCGGTTCCTTTTTGTAAGCCTCTGTGAAATCCTTGATTACAAGACATTTTCCAGACCCCGAAAGTTGCTTATCCTCGACTCTAACCCGCTGCAGAGTGTCTCTAATAGAATAGTTGCACGTACATTCCTAAGCAAACTAAAATCTCGCTGAAAACCAGAGAAGTTCAGTTTGCTGGTGTTGTGACACCTATTGTACAGGCTTTTGTGCCTTGGTTAGGAATGTGCTACCGCTTGGATGGCTTCATTTCACACAGTTAAGACTCTTGTTTCAGAAGGTGGTATGTCCATCATGTCTATTTAGTTGTTTCTGTAGCAATAGGTATTGACCATGGTTAGTCATTTTAGAAACCCAGGATATCGATTAACTTGTGTCTGCTTACAAAAAGAACAAAGGCAAGTTTCTGATCTTAAGGGAGCTGTCTGTATACAGGGACTGATTGTGCTCTGCCTGCAGCACATGTACTGTGCAGAAGCTGTGCGCTGGCACTCCCTGCTGTTACAGGCCTAGGGTGTTCTCTGCCTTAGGCTCTCTCTTCTCTTGGCAATTGCTGAATTTTGTATTGCCATGTAATGTCTGATATTTTTTGTACATGTAAAGTTCTGCAGAGTATGTTGGCACTACACAAATAAAATCATCATCATTTATAGTAGTGCTTGATATACTGTAGCATACATGCTCCACATCATAGAGTAGGTGTTTCTCTCTAGACATGTGCTAACATCATGCTGCCTGCAGCAACAAAGAACTGTGTAAGGCCTCTTTCACACTTCCGTCTCTTAGCTCCCGTCGAAATCCGTTGATTTTTGAAAAAAACAGGATCCAGCAAATGTTTCTGCTGGATCCTGTTTTTTCCCATAGACTTGTATTAGGCTACGTTCACACTAGCGTTGTGCGCCGCTGCGTTGGCGACGCAATGCACAACGCAAGCAAAAACGCAGCAAAACGCTGCGTTTTGCGACGCATGCGTCGTATTTTGCCAAAATTTGGACGCAAGAAAAATGCAACTTGTTGCGTTTTCTTGGTCCGACGCTTGCGGCAAAAAAGACGCATGCGTCGCACAACGCAGCACAAAAAGACGCATGCGTCCCCCATGTTAAATATAGGGGCGCATGACGCATGCGTCGCCGCTGCGTCGCCCAACGCAAACACGACGCAAAACGGGAAACGCTAGTGTGAACGTTACCTTGGTGACGGATGGCCATCCGTTTCATCCGTCGTGCTTTGGATCCGTCATAAAATTGCTCTGTCGGGCGGAGAAAACGTTCAGAGGAACGTTTTTTCTGCACGTCGGAAAATCGCTCAGCGACGGGTCCTGCGCTGTCCGTCATTGGAAATGGAAGCCTATGGACGCAGGATCCGTCGCTGACTGTGAAAAGCAGGAATCCAGCGACGGATGCCGTCTTTTCAAACTGAGCATGCGCGGAAGAATTTCCTGTCAGGGAAATTCTCGCTCTCTCTCTCTCTTTTTACTATTGATGCTGCTAATGCAGCATCAATAGTAACAAGATATAATGTTAAAAATAATAATTAAAAAATTTTTTTGCAATATTCTTACCGTCCGGCGTCCCGCGCAGCGTTACAGATGCTCGCGATGATCCCAGCAGCTAGCGTTCCCAGTAATGCATTGCGAAATGACCCGATGATGTCGCAAGACTGCAACGTCATCAGAGCTCAATGCACGCAAGGCATTACTGGGAACGCTAGCTGCCGGGAGCATCGCGAGCATCAGTAACGCTGCGTGGAACCCCGGAAGGTAAGAATATTGCATTTTTTTTTTTAAACTGTGTGTGTATGCGCTTTCACAGCAGAAAACCAGTGCGAAGAGGCATGCACAACAGGTGCACATAGTCTCAACGGGTCCGTCAGAAAAACGGGCCCAGTGCACTGGTTTTTTTCTCTTCGCCACAACAGCACCCACTTGAGAAAGGGGATCCGCCCCTAGGAACAGGAAACCCTATGGAGAGAATAAAAGGGGCGGTCCCCCTCGCTCCCACAGTTGGTTTCCTGTTCCTACGGGAGACACCTGGAGAGAAGAGGATGCCCAGCCTGGATGCCGCTTGCGCAGTTTACCTGTATAGGGATGGCAAAGGCTCCAGAGCTGGAAGCAGCGTCGGGGGGGTCCTGTGACAGCTTCCCCCCTCTGCTGGCAGGTACCGTGAGGCCAGGGTCGGGGAGTCGCCTGGCTCACGGATGTCCTTCCAGCCGACCTGCAGGGACCAGATCGCTGGGGTAAGAGAACCTGTGACACCATCTTCGGTGGCGTACAGGCAGCGTGTGGCCCGGTATTTGTCCCCCGGAAGTATTACCACAACTTCCGGGGTGATACAGGAGGAAGACGGTGCCTGCGCGAACGCTGGATGGATGCGCAGGTGCGTACAGCAGAGCCGCAACCCGGATGTAGTGGTCACTTCCGGGTGTGGCAGGAAGAAGATGGCGGCCCCCATTACAAAAGGACGCCGGCGCTGATACCCGGCGTCCATCATGGCATCTCCCCAGGACACAGCGTTGCCTTCATCCGAAGTCACCGCTATAACGCCTGGTAGCCGGACAAGCAGCAGCCGCAGGTCTTCTAAGAGTGCCAGGGAAAAGAGGTCGGACCGGTCGGCTCTTCCATCTGTGCCTTCGTCTCCTCCTCTTCAGCCGGTACTGTGACAACAGCTTCACTGGGGTGAGTGTCTGTCTACCCTATTAGGCTGATTATACTTCCCTCTTTATTTAATTCCCTAGGCAAAAAGAACAGGGAAATCCAAACATAAGCAATGTGCTTTATGCTCTCAGCCGCTCCCGGATACTTATTTAAAGAAGCTGTGACAGTCATGCATCGAATCCACCTTACGTGAGGAGTCTTCAGTAAGTTCGGAAGATATAAGAAGTATGATTAGGGAAGAATTCCGAGCCTTTCGAAGCTCGGATAAAATTCCTGAGAGTAGGAAAAGATATAATTCTCCTAGGTCTGAACAATCTTCGGATGTTGAGGATAAAGATTCGGACGGTTCCCAAGAGTTTATATCCTTAGAGGGTGAGCAGGATACATGCTTTCCTACAGACAGTATTGACAATTTAGTCAAATCAGTATGTAACACCATGGGTATTTAAGATGCAAAAACCCTTAAAACGCCAAAGGACGTGATGTTTGCTGGCCTGTCTGAAAGAAAAAGGCCTTCTTTTCCTGTTACTCCAGCAATAAAGGATTTAGTCAAAAAAGAGTGGGAAAGCCAGGGACAAAGAGGGTTGCCGTCTTCGTCAAAAAGACGCTATCCCTTTGATGACGATTTCTCCAAATGGTCAAATGCCCCGAAGGTAGATGCGGCAGTGGCATCCACTTCTAGGAAATCTTTACTGCCTGTAGAAGATTCGGGATCTTTGCAAGACCCGCTTGACCGGAAATCTGATTCCCTTCTAAAAAGAGCATGGGAGTCCTGTACAGGAGCTTTCAGACCGGCTCTTTCAGCTACATGCACTGCTAGGTCCATGCTAGTCTGGTTGAATGATTTAGAAGAAGGATTGAAAGGTGGCCTTTCCCGGAATAAACTCATGTCTTCAGCTGATTCTATACGATTAGCAGCCAAATCGGCAGGTCTGACCAACGCGGCTCGCCGCGCCCTGTGGCTAAAGGGGTGGAAAGGAGATCCCCAAACGAAGTCTAAGTTATGTGGTCTGCCATGCCAGGGTGAGTACCTATTTGGTACTAAGTTGGATGAAATTCTTACCAAAGCGGTTGAGAGAAAGAAGGGGTTCCCCAATAACACTTATCTTCCATCCTATAGGAGAGCGTTCTGAAAGCCCATGTTCAACAGAAGACGAGACTATAAAAACCATGACCGTTGGGCTCATAAAGACTTTTTTAACAAAAAGGAGCTTTTTTCGGAAAACGCCCTTTCAAACCTGAGGATAAACCCCGTTAGGACAGATCTACCCGTTGGTGGTAGGTTGTCCTTTTTCTCTACACAATGGCTGGCAATAACTTCTAATCCATGGGCAACTAGCCTTATAACTACGGGTCTAAAATTAAAATTTATCCGAGTCCCTTCGGGACTCATTTTTATTGACTTCCTTAAGGTCTCAATCACAACAAGAGGCCTTAGAGCAGGAAATAATAACTCTCCTGTCCAAAGGAGTATTAGTGGAAGTCCCTTTTCATCAAAAAGGAAGGGGTTTTTATTCCCCTTTATTTTTGATTTCGAAACCAGACGGATCATTTAGAACAATAATTAACCTTAGGAGACTAAACGTCTTCTTAGAGAACCAAACTTTTAAAATGGAATCTATTCGGTCAACTATTAAGCTTCTGTCTCCCCATTGCTTCATGGCAGTTCTTGACCTTTTAAAGATGCATATTACCATCTTCCAATCTTCATTGAGCATCAACAATATCTACGGGTGGCAGTTATGAAAGGTCAAATACGGCATTATCAATATACAGCAATGCCCTTTGGACTATCAATAGCCCCTAGAGTCTTCACAAAACTAAAGTCAGAGGTAATGTCATATTTGAGGTTAAAAGACACCCTCATAATACCATATTTAGATGACCTTTTGATAGTGGGGAACTCCCTTTCTCAATGTCATCAACGTTTATTTGAGTCAATTTCGTCCCTACAGGAATTAGGGTGGTTAGTAAACTGGAAAAAATCTAGATTGTCCCCCACAACTCATAAAAAATTTCTAGGACTTATTCTAGATTCTATAAATCAAAGGTGCTTTCTTCCCAAGTCTAAACAAATAGCAATTATAAACAAGGTACAATCGGTGGTTAACAACCCCCTAATTTCCCTAAGAGAAGGTATGTCCCTTCTTGGTTCCTTCACATCATGTATTCCAGCTGTTCCGTGTGCCCAATTCCATAGTAGAAAATTACAGTATACAATACTTCAGGAGGAAGAAAGATTACAGGGCCGGTTAGATAGTCTTGTTTTCTTTATCAACAGACGTGTTACAATCTCTCACCTGGTGGTTAGATCCGAATCATTTTACCAGTGGGGTTCCCTGGGTGGTTAAACCTTCAAAAACTATTTTCACTGATGCCAGTCCTAGTGGTTGGGGAGCACACTTAGGAGATCAAATACTGCAAGGTCTGTGGTCTCTTAGGGAATCGGATGATTCTTCTAATAAAAAAGAGCTGAAGACTATCTATCATGCCTTATCTAAATTCCTTCCGCAGCTACACGGAACGCATACAAGAATCCTTTCAGACAACATGACAGCAGTTGCATATATAAACCACCAAGGGGGAACAAGATGAGAAGCTCTCATGTCTATAGCCGACAACATTCTAGCCATTGCAGAAGAGCACCTTCTATCCCTATCAGCACTGCATGTGAGAGGAATCGACAATTCGAAGGCAGATTTCCTCAGTCGCCACACCCTCCACCAAGGAGAATGGGTTCTAAGTCGTCGTATCTTTTTCATGATCGTAAAAAAATGGGGCACTCCCGAGATAGACGTTTTTGCGACAAGACACAACAGGCAAGTGAAAAAGTTTGCTTCATTGTTCCGATCCGACAATCCAGATATCTTCGACGCCCTACAAGTGCCATGGGTATTCCAGAAAGCATATGCCTTTCCCCCGTTGATACTACTTCCAACAGTAATCAGGAAGATAAGGGAGGACAGAGCAAACGTGATCTTAATAGCTCCGTTCTGGCCCAAGAGGCCATGGTTTTCCTGGGCCCCTTCAACCACCCTCATGTGAAGGGTCTACGGTTAACAGCCTGGAATTTGAGAGGCAGCTGCTAAAGATGAGAGGTTTTTCTAACAAAGTGATTGACACTCTGCTGTTAAGTAGAAAGAAATCCACTACCTCCATCTATGTAAGAGTGGAAAAAATTTCTAAACCTCTACCCGACGGCCCTGTCAAATGAAATTCATATTCCTATGGTTTTAGAATTTCTTCAAAAAGGGCACGATTTAGGTCTGGCGGTCAGTACCTTAAAAGTACACATTTCTGCGCTTGGTGCTTTATATGGTCACGATATTGCAGGTAACAAATGGGTAGCCAGGTTTGTTGCAGCATGCCAGAGGTCAGAGACAGTTCAAATTCCCCACGTACCACCTTGGGATGTTAATTTAGTACTTGAAGCTCTAACAGACCATCCTTTTGAGCCACTACATTCAGCTCACATAAAACATCTCTCCCTCAAGACAGCTCTTTTTGTCGCCTTAGTATCAGCGAGAAGAGTAACATAAGTTACATACATATAAGTGACATACAGGCACTATCGATAGATCCTCCCTTTATGTCAATATTCCCAGATAGAGTTGTCCTAAAGACAGACCCTTCATACTTACCCAAAGTATGCACTAAATTTCACAGATCGCAAGAAATTTTCCTTCCTTCCTTCCTTCTATGATAACCCTACAAATAAGGAAGAACAAAAATACCACACATTAGATGTGAGGAGAGCCATATTAGCCTATTTAGATAGGACTAGTGCCTGGAAGAAAAGCAGGGCTTTTTGTTTCCTTCCAGGGTCATAGAAAAGGAGCTGGAATCACGAAGGGTACTTTATCTCGGTGGATTCGAGATGCAATATGTCTGGCCTATTCATCCAAAGGGGAGAATCCGCCTGAGACCGTAAAAGCACATTCCACCCGGGCGATAGCATCATCCTGGGCTGAACGAGCGGAGGTTCCAATAGAACTGATATGTAAGGCCGCAACCTGGTCTTCTCCTACTACCTTCTATAATCACTATAGATTAGACTTGTCTTCCTCATCTGACTTGGCCTTCAGTAGATCAGTTCTTAACACGGTGATCCCTCCCAAATGACTATCTCTGAAAGTCTCTCAAATGGGTGCTGTCGTGGCGAGGAGAAAACACCGGATTACGTACCGGTAATGCTCTTTTATAGAGCCACGACAGCACCCCTTCACTTCCCACCCTTATGTTTTTTATTTAGGAGCACGGTTAAGGGTGTTAGGTTCTTGTAGTTAGCCATACTTAAGTTAACTAATAATAAATGATATTGAATGACCTACTAAAATCTGGTGGGCGGTTCCTCGCAATCTCTGTAACCCAACTGTGGGAGCGAGGGGGACCGCCCCTTTTATTCTCTCCATAGGGTTTCCTGTTCCTAGGGGCGGATCCCTTCTCTCAAGTGGGTGCTGTCGTGGCTCTATGAAAGAGCATTACCGGTACGTAATCCGGTGTTTTACAATCTGCACAGGATCCGTCATTTCAACATTTTGATGTATCCTGTGCAGATTGTAAAAACTGAAGTGTGAAAGAAATCTAAGCTGACAGTAAGGAAAGAGGGCTGGCACAAAAGGTAGACAACTGCATGTGATCCAGCCATCTTATTGATAAATAAGGGTATACCGTGTGTACACAATTATTAGGCAAGTGAGTATTTCAGGGACAGGGGGAGTGGTAGTTTAGCCCAGGGGGGGTGGCTTCAACCCCCCCCCCCCCCCCCCCGTGGCTACGATCGCTCTGATTGGCAGTTTCACTTTCAACAGCCAATCAGAGCGATTTGTAATATTTCACCTAAAAAACTGGTGAAATATTACAATCCAGCCATGGCCGATGCTGCAATATCATCGGCCATGGCTGGAAACACTAATGTGCCCCCACCCCACCGATCGCCCCCCCAACCCTCCGATCTGTGGTCCGCTCCCCTCCGTCCTGTGCTCCGCTCCCCCGTCCTCCTGTCCGCTCCCCCCGTGCTCCAATCCCACCTCCCGTTCTCCAATCCACCCCCCTGCACACCGATCCACCCCCCCCGCACACCGATCCACCCCCCCATGCTCCGATCCACCCCCGTGCTCCGACGCCCCCCCGTGCCCTGGTCTCCCCCCCCCTTATACTTACCGAGCCTCCCGGGGTCCGTCCGTCTTCTTTCCTGGGCGCCGCCATGTTCCAAAATGGCGGGCGCATGCGCAGTGCGCCCGCCGAATCTGCCGGCCGGCAGATTCGTTCCAATGTGAATTTTGATCACTGTGATAAAACCTATCGCAGTGATCAAAATAAAAAAAAAAAACAGTAAATGACCCCCCCCCTCCTTTGTCCCCCATAGGTAGGGACAATAATAAAATAAAGAAATTTATTTTTTTCCACTAAGGTTGGAGTTAGAACTAGGGTTGGGGGTAGCGTTAGGGGTAGGGTTGGGGGTAGGGTTGGGGGTAGGGTCGGGGGTAGGGTCGGGGGTAGGGTTGGGGGTAGGGTCGGGGGTAGGGTTAGGGGTAGGGTCGGGGGTAGGGTTAGGGGTAGGGTCAGGGGTAGGGTTAGGGTACGGTATGTGCACACGTATTCTGGTCCTCTGCGGATCCGCAGTGCTAAACCGCTGCAGATTTATGGTGGATTTATCGCGGTTTTTCTGCGCATTTCACTGCGGTTTTACAACTGCGATTTTCTATTGGAGCAGTTGTAAAACCGCTGTGGAATCGGCAGAAAGAAGTGACATGCTGCGGAATGTAAACCCCTGCGTTTCCGTGCAGTTTTTCCGCAGCATGTGTACAGCGATTTTTGTTTCCCATAGGTTTACATTGAACTGTAAACTCATGGGAAACTGCTGCGGATCAGCCGCGTTTTCCGCAGCGTGTGCACATACCTTTAGAATTAGGCTATGTGCACACGGTGCGGATTTGGCTGCGGATCCGCAGCGGATTGGCCGCTGCGGATCCGCAGCAGTGTTCCATCAGGTTTACAGTACCATGTAAACATATGGAAAACCAAATCCGCTGTGCCCATGGTGCGGAAAATACCGCGCGGAAACGCTGCGTTGTATTTTTCGCAGCATGTCCATTCTTTGTGCGGATTCAGCAGCGTTTTACACCTGATCCTCAATAGGAATCCGCAGGTGAAATCCGCACAAAAAAACACTGGAAATCCGCGGTAAATCTGCAGGTAAAACGTAGTGCCTTTTTACCCGCGGATTTTTCAAAAATAGTGCGGAAAAATCTCACACGAATCCGCAACGTGGGCACATAGCCTTAGGGTTGGGTTGGAATTAGGGTTGTGGTTAGGGTTAGGGGTGTGTTGGGGTTAGGGTTGTGATTAGGGTTATGGCTACAGTTGGGATTAGGGTTAGGGGTGTGGGGGGGTTAGTGTTGGAGGTAGAATTGAGGGGTTTCCACTGTTACGGCACATCAGGGGGTCTCCAAACGCAACATGGCGCCACCATTGATTCAAGCCAATCTTTTATTCAAAAAGTCAAATGGTGCTCCCTCCCTTCCGAGCCCTGACGTGTGCCCAAACAGTGGTTTACCCCCATATATGGGGTACCAGCATAGTCAGGACAAACTGCGCAACAATTACTGGGGTCCAATTTCTCCTGTTACCCTTGAGAAAATAAAAAATTGCTTGCTAAAACATCATTTTTGAGGAAAGAAAAATATTTTATTTTCACGGCTCTGCGTTGTAAACGTCTGTGAAGCACTTGGGGGTTCAAAGTGCTCACCACATATCTAGATAATTCCTTGGGGGGTCTAGTTTCCAAAATGGGGTCACTTGTGGGGGGTTTCTACTGTTTAGGCACACCAGGGGCTCTGCAAACACAACGTGACGCCCGCAGACCATTCCATCAAAGTCTGCATTTCAAAACTTCACTACTTCACTTCTGAGCCCCGACGTGTGCCCAAACAGTAGTTTACCCCCACATATTTGGTATCACCGTACTCAGGAGAAACTGGACAACAAATATTGGGGTCAAATTTTTCCTGTTACCCTTGAGAAAATTAAAAAATTCTGGGCTAAAAAATTATTTTTGAGGAAAGAAAACGTATTTATTATTTTCACTGCTCTGTGTTATAAACTTCTGTGAAGCACTTGAGGGTTCAAAGTGCTCACCACACATCTAGATTAGTTCCTTTGGGGGTCTAGTTTCCAAAATGGGGACATTTGTGGGGGATCTCCAATGTTTAGGCACACAGGGGCTCTCCAAACGCGACATGGTGTCCGCTAATGATTGGAGCTAATTTTCCATTTAAAAAGCCAAATGGCGTGCCTTCCCTTCCGAGCCCTGCCGTGCGCCCAAACAATGGTTTACCCCCACATATGGGGTATCTGCGTTCTCAAGGCAAACTGGACAACAACATTTATGGTCCAATTTCTCCTATTACCGTTGGCAAAATAAGAAATTCCAGGCTAAAAAATCATTTTTGAGGAAAGAAAAATTATTTTTTATTTTCATGGCTCTGCGTTATAAACTTCTGTGAAGCACCTGGGGGTTTAAAATGCTCAGTATGCATCTAGATAAGTTCCTTGGGGGGTCTAGTTTCCAAAATGGGGTCACTTGTGGGGGAGCTCCAATGCATAGGCACACAGGGGCTCTCCAAACGCGACATGGTGTCCGCTAACAATTGGAGCTAATTTTCCATTCAAAAAGTCAAATGGCGCTCCTTCCCTTCCGAGCCTTACCATGTGCCCAAACAGTGGTTTACCCCCACGTGAGGTATCGGTGTACTCAGGAGAATTTGCCCAACAAATTTTAGGATCCATTTTATCCTGTTGCCCATGTGAAAATGAAAAAATTGAGGCTAAAAGAATTTTTTTGTGAAAAAAAGTACTTTCATTTTTACGGATCAATTTGTGAAGCACCTGGGGCTTTAAAGTGCTCACTATGCATCTAGATAATTTCCTTGGGGCGTCTAGTTTCCAAAATGGGGTCACTTGTGGGGGAGCTCCAATTTTTAGGCACACGGGGGCTCTCCAAATGTGACATGGTGTCTGCTAAAGAGTGCAGTGAATTTTTCATTCAAAAAGTCAAATGGCGCTCCTTCCCTTCCAAGCCCTGCCGTGCACCCAAACAGTGGTTTACCCCCACATATGAAGTATCAGCGTACTCAGGACAAAATGGACAACAACTTTCGTGGTTCAGTTTCTCCTTTTACCATTGGGAAAATAAAAAAATTGTTGCTGAAAGATCATTTTTGTGACTAAAAAGTTAAATGTTCATTTTTTCCTTCCATGTTGCTTCTGCTGCTGTGAAGCACCTGAAGGGTTAATAAACTTCTTGAATGTGGTTTTGTGCACCTTGAGGGCTGCAGTTTTTAAAATGGTGTCACTTTTGGGTATTTTCAGCCATATAGACCCCTCAATCTGACTTCAAATGTGAGGTGGTCCCTAAAAAAAATGGTTTTGTAAATTTCGTTGTAATAATGAGAAATCGCTGGTCAAATTTGAACCCTTATAACTTCCTAGCAAAAAAAAATTTTGGTTCCAAAATTGTGATGATGTAAAGTATACATGTGGGAAATGTTATTTATCAACTATTTTGTGTCACATAACTCTCTGGTTTAACAGAATAAAAATTCAAAATGTGAAAATTGCGAAATTTTCGAAATTTTCCGTTTTTATCACAAATAAACACAGAATTTATTGACCTAAATTTACCACTAACATGAAGCCCAATATGTCACGAAAAAACAGTCTCAGAACCGCTAGGATCGATTGAAGCGTTCCTGAGTTATTACCTCATAAAGGGACACTGGTCAGAATTGCAAAAAACGGCAAGGTCTTTAAGGTCAAAATAGGCTGGGTCATGAAGGGGTTAACTACTTAGTGTCTTAGGTGATGAAACATCCCATAAAATTATCTACTATATAATTGCCTAAGGGTCACTTCCGTCTGTCTGTCCCGGAAATCCCGCGTCGCTGATTGGTCACGGCCGCCAGGGCGACCAATCAGCGACGAGCACAGTCCGGCCGAGAATTAGTCCCTCCCTACTCCCCAGCCGTCAGTGCCCGCTCCATAATCCCCTCCAGTCAGCTCTCACACAGGGTTAGGCTATGTCCACACAATGCGGATTTTGCTGCGGATTCACAGCAGTTTCCCCTGCGTTTACAGTTCAATGTAAACGTATGGGGAAAAAAAAACACTGTGCACATGCTGCAGAAAAAAACGCGCGGAAACGCAGCGGTTTACAATCCTCAGCATGTCACTACTTTTGTGCGTTTTCTGCATCGGATTTACAACTGCCCTTATGGAAAACCGCAGTTGTAAATCCTCAGTGGAAACTGCGATAAATCCGCAGCGGTTTTCCACTGCGGATTTATCAAATCTGCTGGAATCCGCTGCGGAAAAATCCGCATTGGACCCAGACTACGTGTGCACATAGCCTCAATGGCAGCGTTAAAGGACCGCGTTATGCCGCGGTGTAACGCAGTCCGTTAACGCTGCTATTAACCCTGTGTGACCAACTTTTTACTATTGATGCTGCCTATGCAGCATCAATATTAAAAAGATCTAATGTTAAAAATAATAATAAAAAAATAGTTATATGCTCACCGCTGTGCTATATACTACTGTACGTGGGCTGTGTTATACACTCCGTGGGCTGTGCTATACAATCCGTGGGCTGTGCTATATACTATGTGGCTGTGCAATATACTATGTGGCTGTGCTATGTACTACGTGGGCTGTTATATACTACGTGGCTGTGCTATATACTATGTGGCTGGCCGCGCACAATCAGCGATAGGCTCAGTCCGGCCGTGAATTGGCGCAGGATTTGAACCACGCTTCGCTAATTGGTCGCGCCCGGCCGGCCGCATCCTGTGTATTCAATGTATTATTCGAAAATCTTCATAAATAAACTACATACATATTCTAGAATACCCGATGCGTTAGAATTGGGCTACCATCTAGTTTTGTATATCTATGTGTAAGCTTACAAAGCTATAAAAGTTACTTTTTGAAGGCAGCAATCAGAAACTAGAGCCAATCTGGCAAAACCAAAGTCCTAATCTTAATCAGCACCATAAACGTAAAGGGAACCTGTCACCTGAATTTGGCGGGACTGGTTTTGGGTCATATGGGCGGAGTTTTCGGGTGTTTGATTCACCCTTTCCTTACCCGCTGGCTGCATGCTGGCTGCAATATTGGATTGAAGTTCATTCTCTGTCCTCCATAGTACACGCCTGCGCAAAGCAATCTTGCCTTGTGCAGGCATGTACTACGGAGGACAGAGAATGAACTTCAATCCAATATTGCAGCCAGCATGCAGCCAGCGGGTAAGGAAAGGGTGAATCAAACACCCGAAAACTCCGCCTATATGACCCAAAACCAGTCCCGCCAAATTCAGGTGACAGAGACCCTTTGATATAAAACCTGTCAGACATCGTTGGCCCCAAAATCACTGCGTACCAGTGTAATAAATCCCATCTGTTCAATGTAGGGGTGATATGCCCCCTCTCTGGAAATTTCTTCATGGATTATAATTTTTCAGAAGTGCACAAAACTGTGGTTGACCGCGCTTTTATGCACGCCTAAAAAGACGGACACCCCCAGATCATAGACAGCCACACGGCGTCCACAATGCCTCAATCTGTGTCATTATAGGGAATCTTCCGCCAGGGATTCTGTCTACTGAATCACCTATTTCAGAGATTTACACGGAATGAAAAATGTGCACCAAGCTTTACTGCGATCAAACAAAACAGCAAGTGAATGGTCGGTGCAATTACAGCAACACCAGATTTATATTGGGTTGGCTGCTGTCACACACTAAAAGACGCTTTTTTTTTTTTTTAACGATGTTTTTGACTTGCTTATTTGTGAGTTGAGTTGACATTTAGATTGGCACCATTTTAGGGCCCAATACATTTTTTTATCATTCTATTCCTATTTTTGATACATATTGAACAAAAAACAACAATTCAGGAGGTTTTTCTTTTTTCTTTATGCCATATGGCAAAATTGATAAGACGGATTTATTCTTCTGGTCAACAATTACAGCGATACCATATTTTATTTTATTATTTTTTTAATTTGCAGCTTACACACACTAACTACTTTTAATGTATGTTTCCACGTTCAGGAAACGCTGCGTGTTTGACGCTGTGTAGAGCCGCAGCATCAAACACGCAGCGTCCAGATTTACAGCATAGTGGAGGGGATTTCATGAAATCCCGTCTCCGCTATGCGGTAAAACACGAAGGCGGAAGACCGGCGTAAACGGACATGCGGCGCGTCTTTTCAGAACGCAGCATGTCTGTTTACAATGCGTCCACGGTCCGTCGCCGCGCCATATATTTACCATAGACTATCCTTAGATGCGATTAAAATCGCATCAAATGATTAGTCACATGCGTAGAAACTGCGTACAAGCAGCTTACTTTGCATGTCTGCTGGCTCACCTGTCCCGCCACCGTAAGTCCCTCATCCACTGCAGTTCTCGCGATAACTTATGTCCAGATGTAGCAGAGCCGGACTAGTCTACACTGTGTACACATACAACACACAGCATACACCATGCGACATGTAAAATGCAACATACGACATCCGACGACATGCAACATACGACATGCGGCATGCAACATACGACATGCTACAACATATGATATGCGACAACATACGTCATGCACCATACATAACATACATACAGTACATACATATAAACATACAGTACATTAAACATAGAGTACATACTCCCCATCGCTTGTCACTTTGATCCCCGAAGCCATTGTCACCTGTAAAAAAAATATTAAAATAATAAACAAACTATATACTTCCTGATCCACAGAAATCCAATTAAAACGAGTGTCCCACGACTATCTCCCGTGGAGAGCAGCAGCAGCATCAGCTGATGCGAACGCTCTCCAGGGGCTCCAGGAATACAATGATGGAGGGTATCCTTCCACAATGTATTCATCACAATGTATTCCTACGCCCCTGTGAGAAAATAGTCCCTAGTCTCACTTTTGGCATTGCTGTGTGAGCAAGTTCCCACGCAGCAATTGCCAAAAAGTGAGAACAGTGAACTAGAGTAACCTCTCAGTGATGCACTGCAGGAGCCATTGTCTCCTGTCAGTGTGTCACTGGAGGTCCTATAGAGCAGTGACATCACCCGATGTCACTGTTCTATAGGGGGAATCATCGTGGGACACTCGTTATTAATTGGACCGCGTCGGACAGGGAGTATACGGTTTATTTTACGTTTTTTGCAGGCGATCGAGTATGGTAAGTATGGTGAAATTAAGAATAATAAAATACTTTTTTCTGGCTGTGTCTTTATTTCTTTTTTAACTCTTTCACTACTCTAGGATTAAAAATGGAGACGCGTCTTATTGACACGATCCAATAGAAAAAATGTTTTTTCTGGGGAGCACCCGAAGTCAGGATTCGTTCTAGTTGTGCCTCTATTTGTCGGATCTGTGACACAGCCTGTCAGATGTTTTAGAGCTGTTGAGGATAGTGCCGCTCGGTGTGTTGTTTCTTCGGCTCTCTCTGTATGTCTTATTGACACCTCTCCACTATTAACCCGGCTTAAGGTCACCTTACAATAGCAAGGTGACATTAACCCCTTATTACCCCATATCCGACCGCTACACGGGAGTGGGAAGAGATGGGGTAAGTGCCGGAATTGGCGCATTTTATAGATGCGCCATTTCTGGGGCGGCTGTGGGCTGGTATTTGTAGCCGGGGGGGAAGGGAGGCAATATCCATGGCCCCTCTCTAGGCTATGAATATTAGGCCGCAACTGTCTGCGTAGCCTTTCTGGCTATAAATTATCATTTTTTTTTTTTGGGGGGGGGGTGCCCCCCTACTTTAATAGCCAGTAAAGGCTACATAGACAGCTGCGAGCTGATATTCATAGCCTGGGAGGGGCCATGGGTATTACCCCCTTACCAGGCTACAAATATTGGCCCCGGCCATCTGCTTTCCCCCTCTGGTGCAGAAAATAGCGCGGGAGCCCACGCCATTTTTCCCCCCTATTTTTTTTTTTAATTAAACGTTCATTCATAAACATCGGCCTTGCTATTATATATCTACTAGATGCTGGCCCGATTCTAACGCATCGGGTATTCTAGAATATGTATGTACTTTATTCACGAAGTGGTGTTTAAATCCCGCTGCAATATCGCTGATTGGTCGCGGCCGGCCGCGTAGTATATAGCACAGCCATGTAGTATATAGCACATCGAGGTAATTTATAACACAGCCGACGTAGTATATAGCACAGCCCACACAGTAGATATAGCAGCCACGTAGTATTGCCCAGACACGTAGTATATTGCCCAGCCACATAGTATATAGCACAGAGACATAGTATATAACACTGCCCATGCAGTATATAACACAGGCCACGCAGTATAGAGCACAGCGGTGTAGTATATTGCCCAGCCACGTAGTATATAGCACAGCCCACATAGTATATAGCACAGAGATGTAGTAGATAACAGGCCACGTAATATATAGCAATGTGGACTGTGAAGAAACCAGACTGTACCTTAATTTCCCAGACAACCATGTTTTTGCAAACCAAAAGAACTGGCTTTTTATCTGTATATTGGCTTGTGAATTTAAGTGTGTGTCTGGTGGGTCCAGAAGACAGACTTGCCAACTGATATACTATCTAACATACTGTGTAACGGTACCGTCACATTTAGCGACGCTGCAGCGATCTAGACAACGATCCCGATCGCTGCAGCGTAGCTGTGTGGTCGCTGGAGAGCTGTCACACAGACAGCTGTTATGGCTGGCAATCAGGCAACACAGCGTGCAGTAATCAGCGCACATACAGAGATCTGGCAATAACCAAAAACAATAGGACGAGCTCTGAGACGTGGAATCTCTGTAGACTGCAGTACCTGATCTATCCTCACACAACTATAAGCAGCAGTGGATTGCGCCTATAACTACCTATGCAACTCGGCACTGCCTGAGGAGCTGACTAGCCTGAAGATAGAAATACAAGCCTGACTTACCTCAGAGAAATACCCCAAAGGAATAGGCAGCCCCCCACATATAATGACTGTTAGCAAGATGAAAAGACAAACGTAGGAATGAAATAGATTCAGCAAAGTGAGGCCCGATATTCTAGACAGAGCGAGGATAGCAAAGAGAACTATGCAGTCTACAAAAAACCCTAAAACGAAAACCACGCAAAGGGGCAAAAAGACCCACCGTGCCGAACTAACAGCACGGCGGTGCACCCCTTTGCTTCTCAGAGCTTCCAGCAAAAGTTAATAGCAAGCTGGACAGAAAAAACAGAAAACAAACTAGAAGCACTTATCTAGCAGAGCAGCAGGCCCAAGGAAAGATGCAGTAGCTCAGATCCAACACTGGAACATTGACAAGGAGCAAGGAAGACAGACTCAGGTGGAGCTAAATAGCAAGGCAGCCAACGAGCTCACCAAAACACCTGAGGGAGGAAGCCCAGAGACTGCAATACCACTTGTGACCACAGAAGTGAACTCAGCCACAGAATTCACAACAGACAGCTGTCCAGCGACAAACTATGCGATGTCCCCTGGTAACCAGGGTAAACATCGGGTTACTAAGCGCAGGGCCGCGCTTAGTAACCCGATGTTTACCCTGGTTACCAGCGTAAACGTAAAAAAAAAAAAACACTACATACTTACTTACATTCCGGTGTCTGTCCCCCGGCGTTCTGCTTTCCTGCACTGACTGTGAGCGCCGGCTGGCCGTAAAGCACAGCGGTGACGTCACCGCTGTAATCTGCTTTACGGCTGGCCGGCGCTGACAGTGCAGGGAAGCAGAACGCCGGGGGACGCGACAGACATCGGAATGTAAGTATGTAGTGGTTTTTTTTTTTTTTACATTTACACTTGTAACCAGGGTAAACATCGGGTTACTAAGCGCGGTCCTGCGCTTAGTAACCCGATGTTTACCCTGGTTACCAGTGAAGACATCGCTGAATCGGCGTCACACACGCCGATTCAGCGATGTCTGCGGGAGATCTAGCGACGAAATAAAGTTCTGGACTTTCTGCTCCGACCAACGATGTCACAGCAGGATCCAGATCGCTGCTGCATGTCAAACACAACGATATCGCTAGCCAGGACGCTGCAACGTCATGGATTGCTAGCGATATCGTTGTGAAGTTGGTCAGTGTTAAGGTACCTTAAATCTGTAATAGTGACTGTAGGTAGGGTGTGTTAAGCTTTGTTTATTGATGCGTTCTTATATGCTAATAGTGCTACTTAATCCCATCACCATTGTTTACCTTGATGTTGGACTGAAGGACCCTGGGTAATTCTAAAAATAGCTTACATGCCTGGGGTATAAAAAGACTGAGAGATCACATCCTGGTTGATGGAAGTAACACAGAGCTACCAGCCGGACATTCTGCAAACCACCCAACAGACAAGAGAAAGGACTGCAGCCAATTCATCATGGCACCATCACGAGGGACACTCATCTATAATTCTATAGGAAACAACCTAGGGGTTTTCGGCTCAGGTTGGAAGATCACAGATTTGATCCAGTGACCATCTCTGAACCATAGATATGTTTGGAGAAAGCCAGGTTTGGGACCCCTGGTCGCCTGGGTCAATGGAGATGGTCAGATAAGCCAGGTGGTGACTCTTGTGTCAACTGGCTTTGGACCTTCTATGGACTCTATGGACAGTTCTTGGTCATCTCCCTATGCTTGTCGTTACCTCTTCTCTGTGTGTGTGTGTATCACAGGTGGAATAGCGACCCTGGGAGCTCTGACATCATCTCATACTGGAAATACGTGGAGACACAGTGATCTTTTATATGCGCCCATGTAGCCAAGCAATCCCAGCCATGGTGGGATTGTTCTGTTTACTATTGTGTGTTGTGGTTCAATAAAGTATTGCCACACTGTTTTACCTTAACCCTGTATTGTCTGTGTAGTGTATTGCCCACTGGGAGATAGAGCAGGCGTTCAGTGGTATGAGCCGTGGTCCATGCAGTCTTGCTAAAGACAGCCGGGCCAGTGGACGAGAGCACCCACTGACCCCGTTTCTCCTCATGGACACCATATCCCTGTTAAAAAAAAAAATAAATAATTAAAATAAAAAATAGTTCTATACTCACCCTCGATCGGCCCCAGGATCCAGGCGAGGCGTTTACCGATGCTCCTCGCGACGCTCCGGTCCCAAGAGTGCATTGCAGTCTCGCGAAATGACGTAGCGGTCTCGCGAGACCGTTACGTCATCATCTCGTGAGACCGCAATGTGTGGACCGGTCACCGGAGCGTCGCGAGGAGCGGGAAAGGCCTCAGCTGGATCCAGGGGCTGACGGAGGGTGAATATATAATGTTTTTTTTATTATTATTATTTTTAACATTAGATCTTTTTACTATTGATGCTGCATAGGCAGCATTAATAGTAAAAAAGTTGGTCACACAGGGTTAATAGCAGCGTTAACTGAGTGCGTTACAGCGCGGCATAGCGCGGTCCGTTAACGCTGCTGTGTGAGCGCTGACTGGAGGGGACACTGCAGGGGAGTAGGGAGCGGCCATTTCACCGCCGGACTGTGCCCTTCGCTGTTTTGCAGCGACCAATCAGCGACTTGGGATTTCCATGACAGACAGACAGAATAAAGATACATAGATATTCTAAACATCGGGCTTGGTATTATCTATCTATCATCTATCTATCTATTATCTATTGATATATCTATCTAGCTATCTATAGCTATATCTATCGATATATTTATAAATAGATAATAGATACGATAGATCTATCTATTTATCTATCTGTTATCATCTGTCTGTGTGTGTAAACATTACTCTTCAATGGAGTATGTAAATGAAGAGGTTGGACAAGAAAGGACATCACCCTTTTTTTTTTTATGGTATATCTTTATTGAACTTACAAAAACACACACAAATGCGCATGAAAAAAACGCATCAAAAAACGCATTAAAAATGCAGGTGACCTGCCAGTGAACTCAGGTGCAGATTTGGTCAGGATTTTTCCTGCATAAAATCCTGACCAAATCCTGATGCAATCCTGAACGTGGACACATACACTAATATGCCAAAAATAAATATAAATATATATATATATATATATATATATATATATATATATATATATATATATATATATATATATTTTTTTTTTTTTTTTATGTATGTGTATATATATATTCATTTATTTTATATACATATATTTTCTATATATATATATATATATATATATATATATATATATATATATATATATATATATATATATATATATTTGTCTAAGGGTCACTTCCGTCTTTCTGTCTCTGTCTGTCCTTTTGTCTTTCTGTCATGGATTCCATGACAGACAGAGGCCGCGACCAATGAATATCCAAGTCGATACATGCTCTCCTATCGTTGCTGGGCGCCAAGTGCCGGGGGCCTGTGCAGGCAGGAACACCGGAGCACTAGGGGGTCAGGTTCCGGAGTCGCTGCTGGCTATCCACGTCATTGCGCCCTCTGACCTGAACGTCACTGCCAGACGACGCGGAAGGCAGAGTGGCGCTCAGTGGTGGAACGGACCAGGTGAATATAGCATACTTACCCCTTCCTGGCACATCCCTGGTTCTCCGTTGTCAGATATTGCGGTATGCATTCAGTGCTTACTCATACCGCGATCTCCTGGGCTGTGTCACGGACACTGTGGCTATAATGTAACGCTGGGAGCGTCTGCGCAGGCACTTGTGCAGTCTATAAAGTGGTGGGACAGAGTGACGCTCTCAGCGTTATATTATAGGTATATATAGTTTACAATTTACTTTAAATTTTTATTTAGTCCCTCTTATTAGTCTGATTGCTGGTAAAATGCATTGCAATGCACCAGCATTGCATTGCATTATACCAGTAACAGTTAGTCCTGCAAATGGCTTGCTGTAACTGGCGGATACGAAAGTCATCAACCTCGGGTTGCCATGGCAATGAATGGGCCCTAGCAATTACTTTGTGGTAGTGCCGATCTTAAGGGAAAGGGAACCCCCTCCTTCTTCACAAACCATGTTGGGATTGTATTGAGCAGGTGATGAGCAGTGCCTGGTTTTCTCCACACATAACCACTTAGGATTATCACAAAAAAGGTCTATCTTCATCTCATCAGACCAGGGAATCTTATTTCTCATAGTCTGGGAGTCCTTCATGTGTTTTTTTTTTTTTTCTTTAGCAAACTCTATGCGGGCTTTCATATGTCTAGCACTAAGGAGAGGCTTCCGTCGGGCCACTCTGCCATAAAGGCCTGACTTTTGGAGGGCTGCAGTGATAGTTTAGTTTGTGCAACTTTCTCCCATCTCCCTACTGAATCTCTGCAGCTCAGCCACAGTGATCTTGGGGTTCTTCTTTACCTCTCTCACCAAGGCTCTTCTCCTAGGATTCCGCAGGTTGGCTGGACGGCCAGGTCCAAAAGACTTCTGGTGGTCCCCAACTTCTTCCACTTAAGGATTATGGAGGCAACTGTGCTCTTGGGAACCTTGAGTACTGCAGACATTCTGTTGTAACCTTGGCCTGATCTGTGCCTTGCCCCAGTTCTGTCTCTGAGCTCGTTGGCCAGTTCCTTTTGACCTCATGATTCTCATTTGGTCCGACATGCACTGTGAGCTGTGAGGTCTTATATAGACAGGTGTGTGCCTTTCCAGATCAAGTCCTATCAGTTTAAACACAGCTGTACTCCAATGAAGGAGTAGAACCATCTCAAGGAGGATCACAAGGAAATGAACATCATGTGACAAATGAGTGTCTGAGCAAAGGGTCTGAATACTTATGACCATGTGTTATTTCAGTTTTTCTTTCTTATTAAATCTGCAAAAATTTCTACATTTCTGTTTTTTTGCAGTCAAGATGAGGTGCAGAGTGTACATTGGTGTGAAAAAAAATGAACTTTTTTGAATTCACCGAATGGCTGCAATGAAAGTGAAAAATTTAAAGGGGTCTGAATACCTTCCGTGCTCACTGTATGTATGCATATATGTATGTACGTACGTACGTGCGAGCTTAGAAAGCTCTTTGGTTTTGCCCATATTGTTTAAAACCTACAACTCTGACCTTCACCTCTCCAAACAAACCTATTTTAACACCCTCATCACCCTCTGTCCAGTAACCCTAAATGTCTCTTTGACACTTTCCATTCCCTACTCAACCCCAGTGCAGGCCCCAACCACGGATCTTCGTGCTGATGATCTGACCAATTACTTCAAAGAAATAATTGACCACATTCAACAGGAAATTATCTCCCCAATCCCTTCATACCATGCACTGTCCTCCCTCCCCCACTGCATCCAGTTCACTCTCTGACTTTGGACCAGTTACAGAAGAAGAAGTAATCAGGCTCCTTGCATCTTCTCGCCCGACCACTTGCACCAGTGACCCCATTCCGTCACATCTCCTCCAGTCCCTTTCCCCAGCTGTCACCTCTCACCTAACAAAAATATTCAACCTTTCTCTCTCTTCCGGTATTTTTCCCTCATTTAAGCATGCCATCATACACCCATTACTTAAAAAACCATCCCTCGATCAAAACTGTGCCGCTAATTATAGACCTGTCTCTAATCTTCTCTTCATCTCTAATTCCTCGAACGCCTGGTCCACTCCCGTCTTATCCGCTATCTCTCAGATAACTCTCTTCTCGACCCTCTTCAATCTGGTTTCCGCTCTTTACACTCTACTGAAACTGCCGTCACTAAAGTCTCTAATTGCCTACTAACCACTAAATCTAATGGTCACTACTCCATGCTAATTCTCTTGGATCTCTCCGCAGCATTCGATACTGTAGATCATCAGCTCCTCCTTACCATGCTCTGCTCCATCGGCCTCAAGGACACCGTTCTCTCCTGGTTCTCCTTCTATCTCTCTGACCGCTCTTTCACTGTATCTTTTGCTGGTTCCTCCACCTCTCACCTTCCCCTTACTGTTGGGGTTCCTCAAGGATCAGTCCTAGGCCCCCCTCCTCTTCTTTGTATGCTGCCCCTATTGGACAAACAATCAGTAGATTTGATTTCCAGTACCATCTCTATGCTGATGACATCCAAATATACACTTCTTCTCCTGATATCACGCCTGCCTTTTTAGAAAACACCAGTGATTGTCTTACCGCTGTCTCTAACATCATGTCCTCCCTCTATCTGAAATTGAACCTGTCAAAAACTGAACTCCTCGTGTTCTCTACCTCTACTAACCTACCTTTGCCTGACATTGCCATCTCTGTGTGTGGTTCCACCATTACTCCCAAGCAACATGCCAGCTTCCTTGGGTCATCCTTGATTCTGAGCTTTCCTTCACCCCCCACATCCGATCATTGGCTCGCTCTTCTTATCTGCATATCAAAAACATATCTAGAATTCGCCCTTTTCTTACTTTCGACACTGCAAAAACTCTTACTGTTTCACTCATTCATTCTCGTCTGGACTATTGTAACTCTTAATTGGCCTCCCTCTTACCAAACTCTCCCCACTCCAATCTGTCCTGAATGCTGCTGCCAGGATTATATTTCTCACCAACCGTTACACCGATGCCTCTACCCTGTGCCAGTCATTACACTGGTTACCCATCCACTCAAGTATCCAGTACAAAACTATTACCCTCATCCACAAAGCACTCCATGGCTCAGCAGCACCCTACATCTCCGTGGTCTGTCTACCACCCTACCCGTGCTCTCCGTTTTGCTAATGACCTGAGGTTAACATCCTCAATAATCAGAACCTCCCACTCCCGTCTCCAAGACTTTTCACGTGCTTTGCCAATTCTTTGGAATGCACTACCCAGATTAATAAGATTAATCCCCACAGTTTTAAGCGTGCCCTAAAAACGCATTTGTTCAGACTGGCCTACCTCCTCAACGCATTAACTTACCTATCCCTGTGTGGCCCATTAAAAAAACAAACAAACAAAAAAAATAACTTAAACCTTAATCAGGTTCCTCACATCATGTTCTCATATATTTTATGCAGTTATTAGCCCTCTGTGTCTGTACTGTTACATATTTAGGCTCTTAACTGATTCATGCAGCTTTACATGAACACCCGATCCTTAGGCTATGTGCACACGTCAGGATTTCTGGCAGAAGTTTTCCTGACAAAAACCGGACATTTGTGCCAGAAATCTGCATGCTTTTTTTTGGCGCGTTTTTGATGCGTTTTTTTGAGCTTTTTCCAAATGCATACAATAGCAGGAAAAACGCAAAAAAAACAAAAAAAAACGCAAAATAATAAACATGCTGCTTTTTTTTACCGCGATGCATTTTTTTCGCGGAAAAAAACCCATCATGTGCACAAAAATTGCAGAACGCATTCTAAATGATAGGATGCATAATGCATGCGTTTTTAATGAGTTTTTATAGTGTTTTTATCGCGAAAAAACCTGAACGTGTGCACATACCCTTACACTATAGCTGGTCCGAACAACGAAAGCAATTGTTACCATCCACCTCTCGTGTCTCCCTTTTTCCTATAGATTGTAAGCTTGTAAGCAGGGCCCTCACTCCTATTGGTATCTATTTTGAACTGTGATTTTTGTTGTGCTGTAATGTCTATTGTCTGTACAAGTCCCCTCTATAATTTGTAAAGCGCTGCGGAATATGTTTGTGCTATATAAATAAAGTTATTATTATTATTATATTGTAGAGGTTAGAGTCTGACTGACTGAGTCTGTAGACAGGTGACGTTTATAAAGGTGACTATGTAAGACAGCTATCTTTAACGCAGCTAGCGAGTTGATTAGGAGCGTCTAACTGGTCTGTAGAAGCCAGAACTCTTACTGTTTGGTAGGGGATCAAATACTTATTTCTCACTGCAAAATGCAAATAAATTTATATAATTTATACAATGTGATTTTCTGGATTTTATTTTTGATATTCTATCTCGAAGTTAAAGTTAACCTACCCTTAAAATTATAGACTGTTCATGTCTGTCAGTGAGCAAACTTACAAAATCAGCAAGGGATCAAATATATATCTACCATATTTTTCTGACCATAAGGCACACTTTTTTTCCTCCAAATTTGAGAGGAAAGTGTGGGTGCGTCTTATGGTAGGGATGTAATGTGGGGAGGGGGCAGCAGAGTGGGATTGCAGTGGGAGGCAGGAGGCAGAAAAATGTCCCTGCTGGGCTTCAGGAATCAGCACTAGGGAAACCACATGGTCCCGATCATTAAAGTGCAGTGAATATTCATTAGCTGCTTCCCGCCCACCTGTCAGCTGAGTGGTGAGCTGGGAGCAGCACATGAATACTCTTTCACAGGGACATACATGGTTTCCCCAGCGCTGGATTCCTGCAGCAGCTGGGGAGATCTGTGTGTCTGGTGGAGGAGGCAGCAGCAGGGGCCAAGATCGCTGCATACCTGCCTGCCTGGGCTGTGAAGGATGCTGAGTGCTCCAGCACAAGGACCTGTGATGTCATGAAGAGGGTGGGCTGGAGCATCACATGGCAGCACAGAGCCCTCCCTCTTCTGATGTCATCACAGGTCCTGCAGACACCACACTACAATCTGCAAGCTTACTCCTGTGCTGTGGAGAGGCAACAAGAGGGAGCGCTCTGTGGTGTCATGGGATGGGATGCTCCAGCATTTTACCTCACCATAGTGTGGCTGGCTGCCACAATTAAAAGGTTAGTCACTACAACACACAATAAAGCACTCTGCCACTTCTGTGCTGACCTATAACTCCCAGCATGCCATAGGTTCTGCAAGACATGCTGGGAGTTATAGTTCTCCCAATGGGATCTCAAAGCAGCACTCCAGTGTTATTTTTCAGTGCTAGAGTGGTGCTTTAAATATAAGCCCTGTGCCCCCATTCTTATACTCCTCCTTCAGCATCTTTATACAGTACTTTACAGACACCATACTGGTCCCGCAGCTCCATCTTCTACCCGCAGCTTCCAACATAACATATTATATATAATAACAACACATATAATAGTATGTTTGTTATTAAATATTTTACCACCTTTTTTTGCTTCAAATATTTTTTTCCCCATTTTCCACCTCTAAAACGTGGGTGCGTCTTATAGTCCGAAAAATATGGTATATATATTAAGTGGAGAGAGTGTGTGTATCGAGCCAGGCACAGGCCACATCTAGCTCGAGCGGGCACTGACGGCAGGGGAGTAGGGAGCGGCCATTTCGCGGCCGCACTGTGCCTGTTGCTGATTGGTCGTGGCCGTTTGACCGCAACCAATCAGTGACTTGGGATTTCTGTGACAGACAAAGACAGACAGACCGAAGTGACCCTTACACAATTATATAGTAGATAGACCACGTAATATGTAGCGCAGCCCACGCAGTATATAGCGCAGCCCACGCAGTATATAGCCCAGCCCACGCAGTATATAAGTGTGGGCACCATATCCCTGTTCAAAAAAAAAAAATAGTTATATACTCACCCTCTGCCACCCAGCGAAGCTGTCCCGATGCACGCGCTGCTGCCGCCAGCTTCCGTTCCAAGAGATGCATTGCGAAATTACCCAGATGACTTAGCCGCCAGCTTCCGTTCCAAGAAATGCATTGCGAAATTACCCCGATGACTTAGCCGCCAGCTTCCGTTCCAAGAAATGCATTGCGAAATTACCCAGATGACTTAGCCGCCAGCTTCCGTTCCAAGAAATGCATTGCGAAATTACCCCGATGACTTAGCCGCCAGCTTCCGTTCCAAGAGATGCATTGCGAAATTACCCAGATGACTTAGCCGCCAGCTTCTGTTCCAAGAGATGCATTGCGAAATTACCCAGATGACTTAGCCGCCAGCTTCTATTCCAAGAGATGCATTGCGAAATTACCCAGATGACTTAGCGGTCTTGCGAGACTGCTAAGTCTTCTGGGTAATTTCGTAATGCATCTCTGGGAACGGAAGATGGCGGCAGCAGCGCGCGCATCGGCAGACGACGGAAGGTGAGAATAGCCGATTTTTTAAAAAATTATTTTTAGCATTAGATCTTTTTACTATTTATGCTGCATAGGCAGCATCAATAGTAAAAAGTTGGTCACACAGGGTTAATAGCAGCGTTAACGGAGTGCGTAACAGACCGCGTTATGCCGCGGTGTAAACGCTGCCATTAACCCTGTGTGAGCGCTGAGTGGAGGGGAGTATGGAGGGGGCACTGACTGCAGGGGAGTAGGGAGCGGCCATTTATTCGGACTCCCATGACAGCACACGAGAGAGGGGATCCGCCCTTAAGGAACAGGAAACCTACAGATACAAAAGTGCGGCACCTCTCCCCATGCATCAGTTGGTTTCCTGTTCCTGAAGGGACTGGATGCCTATAGAAACTACAGGAGTCCAGGCCGGCCGGACCGATTCTGGTGGCGAGAGGGTCTCCCACTTCGGCCGGTGCGGGTACCTGAAGTAGTCACGGTGGCCCTGGCAGGGCGGCACGGCGGTGACTAGGCAGCGAGGAGCGGTCGCCAGGGGGTGTCCGGTCTCCGGGGCCAGCGTCTGGTAAGTCGCCCTCCCCGTGGGCTGTGGGTCTCTCTGGAGCAGGGGGGAGCGCGGCGGCATCGGGGGGGCGCCGATCGGATCGTAGCTGGCCGGCCTCGGCGTTCCACGAGAGCTGCAGCGCTGACAGGAAGCGCTGTAAGCTGTGGTGACGTCGGGGGGCGGAGCCGGCGACGTCTTCCGGATCGGTGAGCTCCTGCGCATGCGCGGGGGCTCCAAGATGGCGGCGCCCACCGGAGATCATGCCGCAATCCCTCCGGAGCGACGATTGATTCCCCACAGCTGCGGGGAGGCGGGAAAATTAAACAAGCAAGCTGGGCAAGGTGCGCTGACCGAAGGAGGGGCCTTATAAGGCGGCTCCAGCAGCATGTTCCCGGGTTCTGGCTCCAATTTACTGAAAATGGATTCAGATCAGGATCAGCAGGTTGTGCTGCTGGAACAAGCATCCCAGAAACCCAAGGAGAAGGAACATGAAAAAAGGAGCGATGGTTCGGGCCGCAGAAGCTCCTCCAGACAGGGGTCTGGAGGGTCAGTCAAAAAGGATCCCCCTCGTGCTTCGGTATTTCTGGGTGTGAGCAGCCACTGGTAAGTGATCTTCGAGAAAGTTCACTTAGTGACTAGTCTCCCCTCATGTGTTTTATGCAGGGAAGGAAAAACGTCAGTAAGGCGAAGCATAGGGAATGTGCCATCTGCGGGGTTCCCTTGCCTGACTCACACCCTAAAAAACTATGTGACCCCTGTATCCAGCAGACGGTGAGGTTCTGGAAGGAGGGGAGGGGGTATAACATGTAGATTTTACACTCTAGTCTACCTTACTTATCCCCGTAGGTAGCCGAAGAATCCTCCTCTATTACGGCCAGTCTCAAGGAGATGATTAGAATGGAGGTTAAAGAGTCCTTTAAAAACCTTTCACAGTCAGGAGGTTCTAGGCAGAGAACTGAGTGGGCATCTGATTCGTCTGTGGAAAAGGACAAGTCCGAAGAATCAGACAATTCAGCAGCATCATCCTCCTCTTCGGAAGAAGACGCTGCTCGGTTTTGCCTACCCCTAGAAAGGATAGACAAATTGGTAAAGGCGGTCAGAGGCACAATGGGTATATCGGAACCCAAGCCTCAACTATCCAAAGAACAAATGATGTTCAGTGGATTGGAGCAAAAGAAGCGCAGAGTGTTTCCTTTAAATGAGAAAATACAAGATCTTATTAATAGGGAATGGAGGAAACCTGAGAGAAAAGGCTCCTTACCACCTGCGCAAAAACGCCGATACCCTTTTGATGACCCAGCAGTAGGTAACTGGGAGAAAGCACCCAAGCTGGATGCAGCAATTGCCAAGGTAGCTAAACGATCTTCTCTCCCATTTGAAGATATGGGAACACTTAAAGACCCCCTGGATAGGAAAGTGGATACCTTCCTGAAGGGAACCTGGGAGATGGCAGCTGGCTCCTTAAGACCTGCGGTAGCTTCAACCTGCACGGCAAGGTCAATGATGGTCTGGCTGGACCAGTTGGAGACCCAATTAAAACAAGGGGCCTCTAGAGAGTCCATTCTCTCAGCATTACCTGTAATCCAGGAGGGGGCGGCTTTTTTATCAGACGCCTCAATTGACTCCGTAAAGTTGGCAGCTAGAGCAGCAGGACTTTCTAATGCTGCAAGGAGAGCCCTATGGCTGAAATGCTGGCCGGGGGATATGCAGGCAAAAGCGAAGCTCTGCGCTATCCCTTGTAAAGGCGAATATTTATTTGGGCCTACCCTGGATGAACTCCTGGAGAAAGCAGGAGATGATAAGAAAAAGTTTCCCAACCTGTTCAATCCATACCGTCGTCCCTTCAACAAAAGAAGGTTCAACCGGGGAGGAAAGCGAACCTTTTCACCAGGGAGAGATCGTCCCAGATGGGAGGATAGGCGAAAGCGAGGTACAGGTCTCATGTTTCGCCGTAACCAGACGGAAAATAAAAAACAAGACCAATGACTGGCAATTCCAGTGGGAGGGAGACTATTGCATTTCTCGGCAGAGTGGTCGAAAATCACAAACAGCGTTTGGATAAAAGACACTGTTTCCCATGGTCTCAAGCTGGAATTTGTTCATATTCCACAGGACAAATTTAGGTTAACACCCTGGCGCTCATCTCCCACTGAACAATTCGCCCTAGAAGAGGAAGTGAGGACTCTTTGTTCCAAAAATGTTTTGGTAGAAGTGCCGTATTCTCAGGCAGGGGAAGGGTTTTACTCTCCCCTGTTCCTAATCCAGAAGCCTGATAAATCTTACAGGACCATTATAAATCTTAAGGGTCTCAATAAGTTTTTGGTGAAACATACTTTCAAAATGGAGTCCATCAATTCGGCAATAAAAATGCTTTTCAACAACTGTTTCATGGTAGTAGTGGATTTGAAAGATGCCTACTATCATGTACCCATTCATACTGATTTCCAACGATACCTGAGGGTAGCGATACTAATGGGGGGTAGGATTCGACATTTTCAATTCAGAGCGCTCCCCTTTGGGATCACCTCGGCACCTAGGGTGTTTACTAAAATAATTGCGGAAGTTATGGCGCATTTAAGAGAGTCAAATATCCTTATAGTCCCCTACTTAGACGATTTCCTCATTGTAGGTAACTCGGTAGATCATTGTCTGTCACAATGGGAGATTGCTAAAACCAAACTAGAACGGTTGGGTTGGATCATAAACTTTGAAAAATCTAAATTACAGCCCCTAAATGTTCAAAAATTCCTGGGGTTAATGTTGAATTCAGTGACACAGCAGTGTCTCCTCCCTATAGAGAAAATGGACCAAATTCAGAGTTTTGTATTAAGAGCAATCAATACACCTTCCATGACACTTAGGCAAGCAATGTCTCTACTTGGGTCACTCACATCTTGCATCCCAGCAGTTAAGTGGGCTCAGTTCCACACCAGGTCCCTACAAAATGAAGTCCTGTTCCATGACAGAGCCTTAGGAGGCGCATTGAATGGAAAATTGACATTGAGGCCGATAACATTGAATTCCCTTAGATGGTGGCTAGATAAACAAAATTTATCAGCAGGGGTTCCCTGGATGATAGATGTCACCCACGTGATAACCACGGATGCCAGCTCTTCAGGGTGGGGAGCCTATATGGGGGACATGGTGGTCCAGGGACAGTGGGAACCCTTCACAACATTTTCATCTAATCAAAGAGAGTTGTTGGCGGTTGAACTGGCTGTTAAATAATTCCTCGTATATCTGCAGGGCCAGCACGTCAGAATTCTGTCGGACAACAGAGTGGCGGTCGCTTACATAAACCGGCAAGGGGGAACTCGTTCCGAAACTTTAATGCAGATCACGGATCGGTTGTTCCAGGTGGCAGAGCTCAATTTTCTATCTTTGACAGCTCTTCACATCAAAGGAAAAGAAAATGTGGCAGCAGATTTCCTCAGCCGAAATGTGTTAAAACAGGGAGAGTGGTCTCTCAACGAGGACATTTTCAATCTTGTCGTCCGCAGATGGGGTCAACCAGTGGTGGATCTATTCGCCACCAGAAACAACAGAAAAGTAAAACTTTTTTGCTCCCTAAATCCCAGGGAGAATCCCCTGGCGGTAGACGCGTTTCTCATAAAATGGGATTTTCCACTAGCCTATGCTTTCCCACCACTGAACCTGATACCTCTAGTGGTGAGGAAAATCAGGGAGGATCGAGCGAAAGTCATCCTTATCGCCCCCTTTTGGCCCAGAAGAACCTGGTTTGCCTGGCTCAAGACAATGTCTGTAGCGGTCCCCTGGGTACTGCCAGAGATCCCGAACTTGCTTTCGCAGGGACCGATCTCCCATCCACAAGTGACGGGGCTCCATTTGACGGCATGGTGTTTGAACGGTCACTATTAGTGGGGAAAGGCTTCTCTCCAAACTTGGTGGAGACGCTCCTAAAGAGTAGAAAGCAAATAACTACGAAAATCTACTCTAGGACTTGGAGAAAGTTCTTGTCTTGTTCAAAGTTTAATATCCAAGACGGGGTGCCAGTACAACAAATCCTAGAGTTCCTACAGAAGGGGTTCGAGTTGAAACTCTCTCCTAGTACCCTTAGGGTACAGGTCTCAGCTTTAGGTGCCCTGTTTTCCTGTAATATAGCGAATAACTACTGGATAGCGAGATTTATGAAGGCAGTTAGTAGATCTACACCACTGCATAAAGACAGAACAGTTCCGTGGGATTTAAATTTAGTTCTGTCCTCTCTAACTAAACCCCCCTTTGAACCTCTGCAGGAGGCCTCGATCAAAATGTTGACACTTAAGACAGCCTTCCTGATCGCCATAACCTCAGCTCGCAGGATAGGGGATATACAGGCACTTTCCAGAGCTCCTCCATACACTGAAATCTTGTCAGACAGAGTAGTCCTTAGACCAGACCCAGCATATCTGCCAAAGGTGGCGACACGGTTCCATAGATCACAGGAGATAGTTTTGCCGTCCTTTATTCCTAATCCCTCTAATCCTAAAGAGCAGGAGCTTCATACGTTAGACGTCAGGAGATCTCTTCTTCAGTATATTTCAGCTACTGATAATTGGAAGAAGGATGGGGCACTGCTTCTTTCCTTCCAAGGTCCAAAGAAAGGATTTAGAGTATCGAAATATTTACTGGCTAAATGGATTAGGGAAACTATCTCTCTAGCTTATACAGCAGGTGGGGGGCCAGCTCCGCAGAACCTAAAGGCACATTCCACCCGGGCCATGGCGTCATCCTGGGCAGAAAGATCTGGAGTGTCAGTGGAGCAGATATGTAAGGCGGCCACATGGTCATCCCCTTCCACTTTCTTTAAACACTATCGGTTGGATTTGGGGTCCTCCTCTGATCTTTCCTTTGGGTTAAGGGTGCTACAATCTATAGTCCCTCCCTAAGGTAGCTTACATCTCTGTAAAACTCTCGTGTGCTGTCATGGGAGTCCGAATAAAGCATTAAGCTACTTACTGGTAGCGGCATTTTTCGGAGGCCCATGACAGCACCCTTAGTTCCCTCCCTATTCACGTGGGGGTAGCACTTCCTGATATGTATATAGCGTAATATGTAAATCTCACGTATGGTGTCTTATTACAATAATGGGTTATTTTGTTTCAAATGTATATAATGTATATATTGTATATTTGTGTACCACTAACCGCGGCAGTCCTCTCAGGCTCTGAAATACAACTGATGCATGGGGAGAGGTGCCGCCCTTTTGTATCTGTAGGTTTCCTGTTCCTTAAGGGCGGATCCTGTTGTGAATTCTGTGGCTGAGTTCACTTCTGTGGTCACAAGTGGTATTGCAGTCTCTGGGCTTCCTCCCTCAGGTGTTTTGGTGAGCTCGTTGGCTGCCTTGCTATTTAGCTCCACCTGAGTCTGTCTTCCTTGCTCCTTGTCAATGTTCCAGTGTTGGATCTGAGCTACTGCATCTTTCCTTGGGCCTGCTGCTCTGCTAGATAAGTGCTTCTAGTTTGTTTTCTGTTTTTTTCTGTCCAGCTTGCTATTGTCTTTTGCTGGAAGCTCTGAGAAGCAGAGGGGTGCACCGCCGTGCTGTTAGTTCGGCACGGTGGGTCTTTTTGCCCCTTTGCGTGGTTTTCGTTTTAGGGTTTTTTGTAGACTGCATAGTTCTCTTTGCTATCCTCGCTCTGTCTAGAATATCGGGCCTCACTTTGCTGAATCTATTTCATTCCTACGTTTGTCTTTTCATCTTGCTAACAGTCATTATATGTGGGGGGCTGCCTATTCCTTTGGGGTTTTTCTCTGAGGTAAGTCAGGCTTGTATTTCTATCTTCAGGCTAGTCAGCTCCTCAGGCAGTGCCGAGTTGCATAGGTAGTTGTTAGGCGCAATCCACTGCTGCTTATAGTTGTGTGAGGATAGATCAGGTACTGCAGTCTACAGAGATTCCACGTCTCAGAGCTCGTCGTATTGTTTTTGGTTATTGCCAGATCTCTGTATGTGCGCTGATTACTGCACGCTGTGTTGCCTGATTGCCAGCCATAACAGTACAAGGAGCCCCACCAATGATTCCCAATAGAGGGAAAAAAGAAATCCTGACATCATTTTTTTTTCTTAGCTCTGTCTTCAGTCTTTTTTTTCCCCTAGACATTAGAGTGCTTCAGGACACAGCTGTGGACATGGATATTCAGGCTCTGTGCTCCTCAGTGGATAATCTCGTTGTAAATGTACAAAAGATTCAAGATACTATTGATCAGAAATCGATGCTAGAACCAAGAATTCCGATTCCTGATTTGTTTTTTGGTGACAGAACTAAGTTCCTGAGCTTCAGAAATAATTGTATGCTATTTTTGGCCTTGAAACCTCATTCTTCTGGTAATCCTATTCAACAGGTTTTGATTATTATTTCTTTTTTGCGCGGCGACCCACAGGACTGGGCGTTTTCTCTTGCACCAGGAGATTCTGCATTGAGTAATGTTGATGCATTTTTCCTGGCGCTCGGATTGCTTTACGATGAGCCTAATTCAGTGGATCAGGCTGAGAAAAATCTGCTGGCTTTATGCCAGGGTCAGGATGATGTAGAAGTATATTGTCAGAAATTTAGGAAATGGTCAGTACTCACTCTGTGGAATGAATCTGCACTAGCGGCTTTGTTCAGAAAGGGTCTCTCTGAAGCTCTTAAGGATGTAATGGTGGGATTTCCTATGCCTGCTGGTTTGAATGAGTCTATGTCCTTGGCCATTCAGATCGGTCGTCGCTTGCGCGAGCGTAAATCTGTGCACCATCTGGCGGTACTGCCTGAGAGTAAACCTGAGCCTATGCAGTGCGACAGGACTATGACTAAAGTAGAACGGCAAGAACACAGACGTCTGAACAGACTGTGTTTCTATTGTGGTGATTCTACTCATGCTATTTCTAATTGTCCTAAACGCACTAGGCGGTTCGATAGCTCTGCCGTTATTGGTACTGTACAGTCCAAATTCCTTTTGTCCATTACCTTAATGTGCTCTTTGTCATCGTATTCTGTCATGGCGTTTGTGGATTCAGGCGCTGCCCTGAATCTGATGGATTTGGATTATGCTAAACGTTGTGGATTTTTCTTGGAGCCTTTGCGGTGTCCTATTCCGTTGAGAGGAATTGATGCTACACCTTTGGCCAAGAATAAGCCTCAGTACTGGGCCCAGCTGACCATGTGCATGGCTCCTGCACATCAGGAAGTTATTCGCTTTCTGGTACTGCATAATTTGCATGATGTGGTCGTGTTGGGGTTGCCATGGCTACAAACCCATAATCCAGTATTGGATTGGAACTCTATGTCGGTAACCAGCTGGGGTTGTCAGGGAGTACATGGTGATGTTCCATTTTTGTCTATTTCGTCATCCATTCCTTCTGACATCCCAGAGTTCTTGTCTGACTTTCAGGATGTATTTGAAGAGCCCAAGTCTGATGCCCTACCTCCGCATAGGAATTGTGATTGTGCTATCGATTTGATTCCTGGTAGTAAATTCCCTAAGGGTCGTTTATTTAATTTGTCCGTACCTGAACACACCGCTATGCGCAGTTATGTGAAGGAGTCCCTGGAGAAGGGACATATTCGCCCATCGTCGTCACCATTGGGAGCAGGGTTCTTTTTTGTAGCCAAGAAGGATGGTTCGCTAAGACCGTGTATTGATTACCGCCTTCTTAATAAGATCACTGTTAAGTTTCAGTATCCCTTGCCATTGATTTCTGACTTGTTTGCTCGGATTAAGGGGGCTAGTTGGTTTACTAAGATTGATCTTCGTGGTGCGTATAATCTGGTGAGAATCAGGCAGGGAGATGAATGGAAAACGGCATTTAATACGCCCGAGGGTCATTTTGAGTATCTAGTGATGCCGTTCGGACTTGCCAATGCTCCATCTGTTTTTCAGTCTTTTATGCATGACATTTTCCGTGAGTATCTGGATAAATTCTTGATTGTTTACTTGGATGACATTTTGATCTTCTCAGATGATTGGGAGTCTCATGTGAAGCAAGTCAGAATGGTTTTCCAGGTACTGCGTGCTAATTCCTTGTTCGTGAAGGGATCAAAGTGTCTCTTCGGTGTGCAGAAAGTTTCATTTTTGGGGTTCATCTTTTCCCCTTCTACTATCGAGATGGATCCGGTTAAGGTTCAGGCCATCCAGGATTGGACTCAGCCGACATCTCTAAAAAGTCTGCAGAAATTCCTGGGCTTTGCTAATTTTTATCGTCGCTTCATCTGTAATTTTTCTAGCATTGCCAGACCATTGACCGATTTGACCAAGAAGGGTGCTGATTTGGTTAATTGGTCTTCTGCTGCCGTGGAAGCTTTTCAGGAGTTGAAGCGTCGTTTTTGCTGTGCCCCTGTGTTGTGTCAACCTGATGTTTCTCTTCCGTTCCAGGTCGAGGTTGATGCTTCTGAGATTGGTGCAGGGGCGGTTTTGTCACAGAGAGGTTCTGGTTGCTCAGTGTTCAAACCATGTGCTTTCTTTTCCAGGAAATTTTCTGCTGCTGAGCGTAATTATGATGTGGGCAACCGAGAGTTGCTGGCCATGAAGTGGGCATTCGAGGAGTGGCGTCATTGGCTTGAGGGTGCTAAGCATCGCGTGGTGGTATTGACTGATCATAAGAACTTGACTTATCTCGAGTCTGCCAAGCGCTTGAATCCTAGACAGGCCCGTTGGTCGTTATTTTTTGCTCGTTTTGATTTTGTGATTTCATACCTTCCGGGCTCTAAAAATGTGAAGGCGGATGCTCTGTCTAGGAGTTTTGTGCCCGACTCTCCGGGGTTATCTGAGCCGGCGAGTATCCTCAAGGAAGGAGTCATTGTGTCTGCCATCTCCCCTGATTTGCGGAGAGTGTTGCAGAAATTTCAGGCTAATAAACCTGATCGTTGTCCGGCCGAGAAACTGTTCGTCCCTGATAGGTGGACTAGTAAAGTTATCTCTGAACTTCATTGTTCGGTGCTGGCCGGTCATCCAGGAATCTTTGGTACCAGGGAGTTGGTTGCTAGATCCTTCTGGTGGCCATCTCTGTCACGGGATGTGCGTGCTTTTGTGCAGTCCTGTGGAATTTGTGCTAGGGCTAAGCCCTGCTGTTCACGTGCCAGTGGGTTGCTTTTGCCCTTGCCGGTCCCGAAGAGGCCTTGGACACATATTTCGATGGATTTCATTTCTGACCTTCCCGTTTCTCAAAAAATGTCGGTCATTTGGGTGGTCTGTGATCGCTTTTCTAAAATGGTCCATCTGGTGCCCTTGGTTAAATTGCCTTCCTCCTCTGATTTGGTGCCTTTGTTCTTCCAGCATGTGGTTCGTTTACATGGCATTCCTGAGAATATTGTTTCTGACAGAGGTTCCCAGTTTGTCTCGAGGTTCTGGCGAGCCTTTTGTGGTAGGATGGGCATTGACCTATCTTTCTCCTCGGCCTTCCATCCTCAGACTAATGGCCAGACCGAACGAACCAATCAGACCTTGGAAACATATCTGAGATGTTTTGTTTCCGCTGACCAGGATGATTGGGTGTCATTTTTGCCGTTGGCTGAGTTCGCCCTCAATAATCGGGCCAGCTCGGCTACCTTGGTCTCTCCATTTTTCTGCAATTCTGGGTTCCATCCTCGTTTCTCTTCAGGACAGGTTGAGTCTTCGGACTGTCCTGGTGTGGATTCTGTGGTGGACAGGTTGCAGCAGATCTGGACTCAGGTAGTGGACAATTTGACCTTGTCCCAGGAGAAGGCTCAGCTTTTCGCTAATCGCAGACGCCGTGTGGGACCCCGACTTCGTGTTGGGGATTTGGTTTGGTTATCTTCTCGTCATATTCCTATGAAGGTTTCCTCTCCTAAATTTAAACCTCGTTTTATTGGTCCGTATAGGATTTCTGAGATTCTCAATCCGGTGTCTTTTCGTCTGACCCTCCCAGACTCCTTTTCCATACATAATGTATTCCATAGGTCGTTGTTGAGGAGATACGTGGCACCTATGGTTCCATCTGTGGAGCCTCCTGCCCCTGTTTTGGTGGAGGGGGAATTGGAGTATATTGTGGAGAAGATTTTGGATTCTCGTGTCTCTAGACGGAAACTCCAGTATCTGGTCAAATGGAAGGGTTATGCTCAGGAAGATAATTCCTGGGTTTTTGCCTCTGATGTCCATGCCCCAGATCTTGTTCGTGCCTTTCATGTGGCTCATCCTGGTCGGCCTGGGGGTTCTGGTGAGGGTTCGGTGACCCCTCCTCAAGGGGGGGGTACTGTTGTGAATTCTGTGGCTGAGTTCACTTCTGTGGTCACAAGTGGTATTGCAGTCTCTGGGCTTCCTCCCTCAGGTGTTTTGGTGAGCTCGTTGGCTGCCTTGCTATTTAGCTCCACCTGAGTCTGTCTTCCTTGCTCCTTGTCAATGTTCCAGTGTTGGATCTGAGCTACTGCATCTTTCCTTGGGCCTGCTGCTCTGCTAGATAAGTGCTTCTAGTTTGTTTTCTGTTTTTTTCTGTCCAGCTTGCTATTGTCTTTTGCTGGAAGCTCTGAGAAGCAGAGGGGTGCACCGCCGTGCTGTTAGTTCGGCACGGTGGGTCTTTTTGCCCCTTTGCGTGGTTTTCGTTTTAGGGTTTTTTGTAGACTGCATAGTTCTCTTTGCTATCCTCGCTCTGTCTAGAATATCGGGCCTCACTTTGCTGAATCTATTTCATTCCTACGTTTGTCTTTTCATCTTGCTAACAGTCATTATATGTGGGGGGCTGCCTATTCCTTTGGGGTTTTTCTCTGAGGTAAGTCAGGCTTGTATTTCTATCTTCAGGCTAGTCAGCTCCTCAGGCAGTGCCGAGTTGCATAGGTAGTTGTTAGGCGCAATCCACTGCTGCTTATAGTTGTGTGAGGATAGATCAGGTACTGCAGTCTACAGAGATTCCACGTCTCAGAGCTCGTCCTATTGTTTTTGGTTATTGCCAGATCTCTGTATGTGCGCTGATTACTGCACGCTGTGTTGCCTGATTGCCAGCCATAACAGGATCCCCTCTCTCGTGTGCTGTCATGGGCCTCCGAAAAATGCCGCTACCAGTAAGTAGCTTAATGCTTTCACGGCCGGACTGTCCCTGTTGCTGATTGGTCGCGGCCAAATGGCCACGGCCAATCAGCGACTTGGGATTTCCATGACAGACAGACAAACAGATGGAAGTGACCCTTAGACAATTATATAGTAGACTAGATGGTGGCCCGATTCTAACGCATTGGGTATTCTAGAATATGTATTTATGTATATAGCAGCCACATAGTATATAGCAGAGACCACGTAGTATATAGCAAATACTACATGGCCTGTGCTATATACTATGTGGCTGCTATATACATGCATACATATTTTAGAATACCCGATGCGTTAATACAGGCCACGTAGTATATAACAGTGGCCACGCGGTATATAACACAGCCCACATACTATATAACACAGCCCACGCAGTATATAGCAGCCACGCAGTATATAACACAGGAGATGTATTATATAACACAGCCCACGTAACATATAACACAGGGCACGTAGTATATAGCACAGCCCACGGAGTATATCACACAGCCCACGGAGTATATAACACTGCCAATGTAGTAAATAGCAGCCACATGGTATATAACACTGCCTACGCAGTATATAGCGGTGTGGGCACCATATCCCTGTTATAAAAATAATAAAAATAAAAAAAGTTATATACTCACCCCCTGGGATCCAGCGAAACTCTAGCAATGCGCGCGGCTGCCACCATCTTCTGTTCCCAGGATGCATTGCGAAATTACCCAGATGACTTAGCGGTCTCGTGAGACCGCTAAGTCTTCTGGGTAATTTCGCAATGCATCTCTGGGAACGGAAGATGGCGGCTGTCGTGAGCGCATCGTCGAATGACGGAAGGTTGAGAATAGCAGGTTTTTTGTTTTTTTTTTAAATTATTTTTAACATTACATTTGTTTACTATTGATGCTGCATAGGCAACATCAATAGTAAAAAAGTTGGGGACACACAGGGTTAATAGCAGCGGTAATGGAGTGCGGTACCCGCGGCCCGTTACCGCTGGCATTAACCCTGTGTGAGCGGTGACTGGAGGGGATTACGGAGCGGGCGCCGGGCACTGACTGCAGGGGAGTAGGGGAGAGACTAATCGGACTGTGCCCGTCGCTGATTGGTCGCGACAGCCATGACAGGCAGCTGGCGAGACCAATCGGCGACACGGGATTTCCGTTACGGAAGTTGCCGACAGAAAGACGGAAGTACCCCTTGGACAATTATGTATATAGATATAAAAGGGAGAGGACATACAGGTATATACTATATACAGGAGGAAATGACATACAGTTATATACTACAGTTATATGAAAAAGTTTGGGCACCCCTATTAATCTTAAGCTTAATGTTTTAGAAAAATTGTTTTTTTGCAAGAGCTATTTCAGTTTCATAGCTGTTGCAAAAAAAAAATTAATTTTTATAAAACATTAAGCTTAAGATTAATAGGGGTGCCCAAACTTTTTCATATAACTGTATATACAGTAGGAGATGACATAGTTATCTAATATATAAAGCTGAATGTGTGTGTGTGTGTATGTATGTGTGTTTGTCCGGGATTGGCATCTGCACCATTGCAGCTACAACCACAAAATTTTGCACAGTCACACGTTTGGACCCCGAGAGCGTCATAGGCTATGTTGTGAGGCGAAATTTTATCCCTGCGCTTTCCAATTCACCAAACAATTTAGCCCCTATCTACATAAAGGGGAAGCAAAACAAGAAGAACAGAACCTCACAATCCAAAAGTCCAGAGTTTTGTAAAAGGATTATATATTTTATTATTAAATGCATAGTGAAGGTAATGTTACAACAATTGTGAACAACATACATAGAAAATATTTAAAAAAAACGCTCAAGGGCAGGCAGAACCACAAATGGGCCAATATTCCAGGTAAATCCAAATAAATATTTGTATCTGAAGACCGAAAAAAAAAAACCACAGATCATATGCCTTGCAGGCACCTATATGTATAAAGGGCCTTAGGTAAATCAACATGTAGTAGGTAGTCTAACAGCATGGAGAACTAAATATTCAAGGACCAAATAATCCTATCTCCAGCCGAGAAGATAAAGTGCAAAAGTGCTGAGGTATATACCATAATAGTAAAGTACGCACTATTACCTGTCAGGAGTGTTTCAGTGGTGGCCCAAAGGATCCGCCTGACCGCTCCAACGCGCGTTTCGGATGGCACCTTCGTCAGGGGGCATGCATTTTAGTAAGAAACCGGGCTTTTTATATCGCAGCGCGTCCCGGAAGTAGCTCGGCCGCGGACCGGAAGTGATGCATCCGTCACCTCAGCAACCGCGACGCTGACCGGCGCCCGTGTCATGTGGCCACAGGCATCAGTAAACACGTATTCCCCACGTGACCTGATGCCTAGAGACACAGGAGGCCGGTGGAAGTAGCGGGGGCAAGGCGCACATGCGTACTGTCCACGACAGTTACCAGATCAAATTGCATCGCCAGAAAAATCTAGCTAGCTGTTACACGGGACACCCAAATTGGAGAGGGCACAGTCTAATTTGATCAATTCAACAGAAAATGTCAGGATAGATGTTTTACAAGGGAAATATATATTACACAGTTACATAATGCAAAATATCAAAAAAACAGCATAGTAACATATTAAGTACATACAAAAGGTACAAATACAGTGAGCAAATCTTCACAATAAACAAATATTACACCCTCTAAACGAGATGGATAATCCATATGTAAATAGAAGAATTCCATTGTGTTCATATCCTGACAGATAGTACTTCCACATCAAATGGCGGATGATGTTCAACTAGACCATATGGATTTATGGAAAAAAGCCCAGCATATAACATGTGAGACAACACCTATAAAATAAAAAATATTAAAATCATAAAAAGCAACCTATATATGTTTTCCCAACAGCAAGTAAGTGACCGCAAAGTATATCAAATCATACAGATTTATCATAGAAACGAGGAGAACGAAAGATTCTCATTAAGGCCTTTGGGGGTGGACCGTTTGTAACGTACATATCCACCTGGCTTCACATTGTGCCAGGCGCTGTGACAATTTCCCACCCCTACTGTTAATATCCAATGTATCTATACCCCTCACCCGCAGAAGATTACTGTTACACTGATGAACATCCCTAAAATGTCGGGGGTATAGTTTTAAGAGTGGATTCGTCCGTGTGGCCAGCTGCGGCCTGTATGCCCAAAACGTGTTCCCTCACACGTATTTTGAACTGACGTGTTGAGTCCCACGTAAGTAAGATTACAGGGGCATACCGCATAATAAATCACGTACCTTGTTGTGCATGTGATAAATTTCTTTATTTTATAGGACTTAGACCCACTTGAATTTTCAAATGTGTCATTTCTATCAATGTTACAGAATGCCACGCAGTGGCCACACGGAACACATCCACTCCTTTGGCCAGCCTGATTCAAAAATTTTATTCTGGGTTCCTCCTCATAGTCACTATTTGTAAGGAGATCTTGAAGATTCTTGGCTCTCCTAAATGTAACTGGCGGTCTGTTGGGCAGGAACTTAGCCAAGGTAGAATCCACTTGTAAGATATGCCAGGACCTTTGTAGGGCTGACCTTATCAGTGAGAAATGAGAATTGAAATTAGTAATAAATCTGCTTTGGTTAACAGTACAACTGGAATTGTCTGAATGTCTATATAGTAAACTGTTGCGAGTACAGTATCTGGCCCTATTGTAGGCCCTTTTCAATGCCCGGCGACTATAGCCCCGCTCAAGAAACCGTATCTTTAGATCCTTCACCTGTCTCTCAAAGTATACATTGGAAGAACAAATTCGACGAAGATGGAGGAATTGTCCGACAGGAACTGACTCAATCATGTGTCATGAATGTGAGGAGGAGGCATGTAGCAACATGTTCGTAGATGTCGGTTTCCTATAAACATCTGTACATAATTCTCCGGTGGGACCCCTTTTGATAGTTACATCTAAAAAGTCCACTGAGTTCAAATGGGATGTATGGGTAAGATGAATATTGAAATCATTGACGTTCAGATGTACCAACAAAAATATTTAACTTATCAGAGGAGCCCTGCCAGATCAGGAAAATGTCGTTGATGTACCGCGTCCAAAGGGGGACGCGTTCCATTGACGCCTGCTGATCTGACAGGAAGAGGTCCCTTTCCCACAGCCCCAGGAACAGGTTGGCATAGGACGGCGCAAAGGCCGATCCCATGGCTGTTCCCTGGAGCTGTAGGAAAAAGGATCCCTTAAAAATAAAAAAATTGTGTGTCAAGGAAAACTCTAGGAGTTCCACTATAAAGGTCTTCGGAAAAGATAGACCTGTCCAAAAAATATCTAACTGCCCGAAGGCCATCATTATGTTTAATGTTGGTATATAACGATTCAACGTCTATTGTTACAAACCGTGTATCAGGTTCTATGGACAGTCCATCAATTTTCCGGAGGAACTCACTAGTGTCCTTCAAATATGACGGTAAATTACAAACAAGATATGATGGGACATCCAGGGGGAATGTTAATGTTTTTGTGAAGCTTAGGAAGGAGATATAATGTCGAAATGGTGGGTTCAGTGACCACCAGTGCTGATGCCAAGTCTTTTCTAATAATCTCATTAGCAATGGCCCTTTTAAGAATGGAGTCCAATTGGAGTAATACAGTCATGGCCAAAATTTGAGAATGACACCAAAATTATATTTTCACATGATCTGCTGCCCTCTGGTTTTTATTAGTGTTTGTCTGATGTTTATATCACATACAGAAATATCATTGCAATCATATTATGAGTACCAATAGGTTATATTGACAGTTAGAATGAGTTAATGCAGCAAGTCAATATTTGCAGTGTTGACCCTTCTTCTTCAAGACCTCTGCAATTCTCCCTGGCATGCTCTCAATCAACTTCTGGACCAAATCCTGACTGATAGCAGTCCATTCTTGCATAATCAATGCTTGCATTTTGCCAGAATGTGTTGGTTTTTGTTTGTGAAAAAAGCTAATCAAAATTGATCTATTTGGAAAAAATCCAACAAAATCCCACCAAAATTAGAGGAACATAGCTATAGTAGGAATTAAAACGTAACCTTTAATATGTGCAAGGTAAAAGCGTAGACAAAAAGGAAAACAGTGTCACCCAAAAATAGTAACCTATAGTGGTACTAAATGATGTAGCCTGTAAGAAAAGAACATCACTTATGGGCAATACCACAAAAGCGAATCAGTGGGAATGGCCGCAAACGTGCGACGTATAATATCCCACGACGTCAAGATACCACTTAATAGCAAAAATACATAAGTGCAAAAAATGCTAATCCAGGTAACCTTGTATGTATAGGTATTAGCAGGTATCCAATACTAGACAGGCGGGAGGGGGTAAGGCAAATGAGATGTCATAAATAATCAACAATTATAAAACAAGAACGATCTCACCAACTGCCGAAACCCGGATAAGTGAAGCCCATAGCGCGCTGAGGTGGAGGGATCCAAAGATCAGCAACGTCAGGAGACAATACCCTGTCAAAACCCTGAAGGGCTATCCGTAAACCTAGGTTCCCGTGCTCCCGCCCTTACAAGGGCAGTCCACAGCTACCCCTAAACAACATCATGCCCTGCACTCTCCCTATTGATGTCCCGACGCGTTTCTTCGCAGGCTGTATCATCAGGGGACTGGCCTGCTTGGGAGCTGAAGTGCACGAGTGCTGAGAACAAAATAACTTGCCACCCTCCAAATTACACTGAGGAGAGTGCACAGGATAACTGGGTCCACTTAAATAGTGTGCTGGCGGGCATAATTCGCCTATCACATACTAGATGCTAGTCATGGGATCAGTAAATGTGAAATAATGTTTATAATGCGGTATATAGCTAAACCAATGGGCAAAAAAAATGTGATCAACACAAGAATTCCAGCGTACTATACCCAAAGATACCTGGAAATGATGACCTGGAATGCAGACGCTATAATCCCGATGAAGGAACACGAGAGGTACACTTCCGGTGACGACGGAAGTACAAGTTGCTAGGAGACTACTAACGCCGCTGCGCGCCACAAAGCGCTGATACCCAGCAGCCATGGAGAACCGGAAGTGATGGCTACCAAGGTACCAAGTCGCTCGCACACGCCAAGACATAAAAGTTCCTAGATACACCGGAAGTGTAGTGGTAACCATGACGCTATAGTGCTACTATTACAGCGGCGTAGTTGCTAGGAAACCACTGACACTGCTGCGCACCGCAAAGCGCCGATACCCAGCAGCTACGGGAAACTAGAAATAATGATTACCAAGGTGCCAAGTCACACTCGCAGAGACGCGCCGGGGCATAGAAATTCCCGGAAGCACCGAAATTGTGGTAGTTACTACGACGCTATAGCGCTACTATTACAGCGGAGTGGCCCCTCTTAGGATCGCCAGAAAGGCTTGATTCCCTGTAAGCAATGCTAAGGATGTACCTGACCAAACACTGGAGCGTCACCGTTGTGCTAGTGTCCCCCTGAAAAGAGACACACCAATCACGTGAGACACACCAATCACGTGACATACCATAACGCGATTTTTTTGTCTCCTGAGGTCGGAACGCTAGCACATAATAACGTATGGCAGAACGCCACCACTGAAAAGTGACTAGAACGCTAGGCGACCTTATGTAAAACTAGGCGACCTTATGTAAAATATAGTGATGCGTAAAGTACATAAATACATTCCTATACCATATCACAAAAGGGCCGGGTAATCAAAAAAAGGCGCACCATTGCTAACAGATTTACTCGCATTAATGACCCCAAATAAAATTAAATGAGGGGTAGTTATGATAACAACCAATACTTATACAAATAATTGAAACAAAAGGCGACAAAAAAAAGGATTTCAGGGGGGCATATCATATAAATGAACTGACAATTTGGCTATCTGGAAAGAGGACAAGAAGAAGTCTTGGCAGGGTATTACAGAAAACATCCATAATTAATCTGGTCATTAAGCCCATGGGGCAAGACTGTATTTAGATAGCAAATCAATCTTGCCTCCTTTTGTAGCAGCAACTGATCCCAGTTGCCTTCTTGAACGGGCATGGTAATTTTTTCAATAGCTATGAACCGCAGGTTCTTTACTTGGCCATTATGCATCTGATTGATATGTCGAGACACAGAAGTGTCCCTGTTATGTAGTACATCGCCCACATGTTCTCCAATTCTCTTCTTAAACTCCCTAATCATCTTACCTATATAATCCATGCCACAAGTACAAGAGGCCCTATAAATAACCCCTTTTGTGCTGCAGTTAATAAACTGCTTAATGGGGTACTCTTTGCCGGTAACATTACTGACAAATGATTTACTGTTGTCGACGTATTGGCATACCGTGCAGTGCCCACACTTGTAGCAACCCGTGATGCTACTCTTAAGCCATGTGTCCTTGGAAGAATTGGTAAAATAGCTGTGGACAATTCTGTCTTGCAGCGATCTAGATTTCTTATAGGTAATAGTAGGGACATCCCCCAGATGATCAGAGATATCCGGATCCATCTGAAGGATGGACCAGTGTCTTTTGAGGATGTCCCTAACTTTATTGGCCCCATTGTCATAGGTGGTAATAAAACGAACAGAGTAATCATCCTGTTTTTTAGGGGCAGGATTCAGCAGTTCACCGCGATTCCTCCTTTTTGCCTCATGATACGCTTTGCTCAGGACATCCTGGGGATAACCTCTCGCCAGGAATCGCTCTCTCAGTTCCTGAGACTGTGTCTCAAAGACATGATTGTCGGAGCAATTTCTCCGAACCCGAACAGGCTACATCATTTAGTACCACTATAGGTTACTATTTTTGGGTGACACTATTTGTTTTCGTTTTTGTCTACGCTTTTACCTTGTACATATTAAAGGTTACATTTTAATTCCTACTATAGCTATGTTCCCCTGGTTTTTGTTTGTCCACCCATCTCTTGATGATTGACCACAAGTTCTCAATGGGATTAAGATCTGGGGAGCTTCCAGGCCATGGACCCAAAATTTCTATGTTTTGTTCCATGAGCCATTTAGTTATCACCTTTGCTTTATGGCAAGGTGCTCCATCATGCTGGAAAAGGCATTGTTGGGTGCCAAACTGCTCTTGGACGGTTGGGAGAAGTTGCTCTTGGAGGACATTCTGGTACCATTCTTTATTCATGGCTGTGTTTTTAGGCAAGACTGTGAGTGAGCTGATTCCCTTGGCTGAGAAGCAACCCCACACATGAATGTTTTCAGGATGCTTTACAGTTGGCATGAGACAAGACTGGTGGTAGCGCTCACCTCTTCTTCTCCGAATAAGCTGTTTTCCAGATGTCCTAAACAATCGAAAAGGGGATTCATCAGAGAAAATGACTTTGCCCCAGTCCTCAGCAGTCCACTCCCTGTACCTTTTGCAGAATATCAGTCGGTCCCTGATGTTTTTTCTGGAGAGAAGTGGCTTCTTTGCTGCCCTCCCTGAAACCAGGCCTTGCTCAAAGAGTCTCCGACTCGCAGTGCGTGCAGAAGCACTCACACCAGCCTGCTGCCATTCCTGAGCAAGCTCGGCACTGCTGGTAGTCCGATCCCGCAGCTGAAACGGTTTTAAGATACGGTCCTGGCGCTTGCTGGTCTTTCTTGGGCGCCCTGGAGCCTTTTTGACAACAATGGAAGCTCTCTCCTTGAAGTTCTTGATGATGCGATAGATTGTTGACTGAGGTGCAATCTTTGTAGCTGCGATACTCTTCCCTGTTAGGCTATTTTTGTTCAGTGCAATGATGGCTGCACGTGTTTCTTTAGAGATAACCATGGTTAACTGAAGAGAAACAATGATACCAAGCACCAGCCTCCTTTAAAGTGTCCAGTGATGTCATTCTTACTTAATCATGACTGATCGCCAGCCCTGTCCTCCTCAACACCCACACCTGTGTTAATGGATCAATCACTAAAACGAAGTTAGCTGCTCCTTTTAAGGCAGGACTGCAATGATGTTGAAATGTGTTTTGGGGGTTAAAGTTCATTTTCTAGGCAAATATTGACTTTGCAAGTACAGTAATTGCTGTTAAGCTGATCACTCTGACATTCAGGAGTATATGCAAATTGCCATTAGAAAAAATGAAGCCGTAGACTTTGGAAAAATTAATATTTGTCTCATTCTCAAAATTTTTGTCCATGACTGTAGGCAGACAAGGGGTTGTATGTTAGTGTCTTATAGCATGTTAATCATTTAACTGGCGAAATGCCTCTTTTTCGTACATGGCCTTGGGCCAGATAACAATATTTTCCCCCTTGTCTGCCGGTTTTATTACTACATCAGACAAATTTTGTAGAGTGTCAAGGCGATTACGTTCCTCCCTGGTTAGATTGTCATGACGGGTAATGAGGAATCTGCAGAAAGTCTTTTGTGACTAACTGTACAAATAAATCAATGTTAGTACATGAAGATAATGGTGGAAACTTTTTAGAATGTGGACGGATGGAAGGAGATATCTTACCTCGTCCGCAGCAAAAGCACAGGTCCGGCCGAAAGTCAAAGTTGACTGAGAGAGACCGCCTGACTCTAAAGCAAATTGAGAGAGGATCGCAAGACCACGGCTCCGAAAATCACTTGTGAACTCAATGAACACCTACAGAACCCAGTTTCCATGAAAACTGTTCGTCGGGAGCTGCACAAATCTAGATTCCACAGAAGAGCTGCAATTAGAAAACCGCGTCTCTCAAAATATTTCCAAGCATTTAGAGTGGTGTAGAAACCTCGAGAATTGGTCCCTCGAGCAGTGGAAACGTGATATTCTCAGATGAATCATCGTTTACCCTATTTCCGACCTCCGGCCGAGTGTACGTTTGGAGACAGCCGAAAGAAGCATTCCATCCAGACTGCTTTCTCCCAACCGTAAAACATGGTGGAGGTTCTGTGATGATCTGGGGTGCTGTTTCGTGGAGATCCGCCGGGCCAATGATATCCCTTCATGGAAGAATTATCAGCCGAGATTATTTAGGCATTTTGGGCGACCAAGTGCATCCAATGGTTCAAGCACTGTTCCCGGAGGGGAACGCCATCTTTCAGGATGATAATGCACCAATTCATACAGCTAGAATGGTAGGTCAGAATGGTCACAAGAACGGTGAGCAAAAATCCCAGAACCACGTGGGGGGGACCTAGTGAATGAACTGCAGAGAGCTGGGACCAATGTAACAAGGCCTGCCATAAGTAACACACTACGCCACCATGGACTCAGATCCTGCAGTGCCAGACGTGTCCCACTGCTTAAGCCAGTACATGTCCAGGCCCGTCTGAAGTTTGCTAGAGAGCATTTGGATGATCCAGAGGAGTTTTGGGAGAATGTCCTATGGTCTGATGAAACCAAACTGGAACTGTTTGGTAGAAACACAACTTGTCGTGTTTGGAGGAAAAAGAATACTGAGTTGCATCCATCAAACACCATACCTACTGTAAAGCATGGTGGTGGAAACATCATGCTTTGGGGCTGTTTCTCTGCAAAGGGGCCAGGACGACTGATCCGGGTACATGAAAGAATGAATGGGGCCATGTATCGTGAGATTTTGAGTGCAAACCTCCTTCCATCAGCAAGGGCATTGAAGATGAAACGTGGCTGGGTCTTTCAACATGACAATGATCCAAAGCACACCGCCAGGGCAACGAAGGAGTGGCTTCGTAAGAAGCATTTCAAGGTCCTGGAGTGGCCCAGCCAGTCTTCAGATCTCAACCCTATAGAAAACATTTGAAGGGAGTTGAAAGTCCATGTTGCCAAGCGAAAAGCCAAAAACATCACTGCTCTAGAGGAGATCTGCATGGAGGAATGGGCCAACATACCAACAACAGTGTGTGGCAACCTTGTGAAGACTTACAGAAAACGTTTGACCTCTGTCATTGCCAACAAAGGATATATTACAAAGTATTGAGATGAAATTTTGTTTCTGACCAAATACTTATTTTCCACCATAATATGCAAATAAAATGTTAAAAAAACAGACAATGTGATTTTCTGGATTTTTTTTTCTCAGTTTGTCTCCCATAGTTGAGGTCTACCTATGATGTAAATTACAGACGCCTCTCATCTTTTTAAGTGGTGGAACTTGCACTATTGCTGACTGACTAAATACTTTTTTGCCCCACTGTAGTATACATCTGTATGTCATCTCCTGTATATAGTATATACCTGTATGTCATCTCCCCTGTATATAGTATATACCTGCTGTGTCATCTCCCCTATATAAAGTATATACCTGAATGTCATCTCCTTCTATATATAGTATATACCTGCATGTCATCTCCTCCTGTATATAGTATATACCTGTGTCATCTCCCCTGTATATAGTATATATCTGTGTCATCTCCTCCTGTATATAGTATATACCTGCATGTCATCTTCTATACATAGCATATACCTGTATGTCATCTCCTCCTGTATATAGTATATACCTGTAGGTCATCTGCTCCTGTATATAGTATATACCTGTGTCATCTCCTCCTGTATATAGTATATACAGTGGGGCAAAAAAGTATTTAGTCAGTCAGCAATAGTGCAAGTTCCACCACTTAAAAAGATGAGAGGCGTCTGTAATTTACATCATAGGTAGACCTCAACTATGGGAGACAAACTGAGAAAAAAAAATCCAGAAAATCACATTGTCTGTTTTTTTAACATTTTATTTGCATATTATGGTGGAAAATAAGTATTTGGTCAGAAACAAAATTTCATCTCAATACTTTGTAATATATCCTTTGTTGGCAATGACAGAGGTCAAACGTTTTCTGTAAGTCTTCACAAGGTTGCCACACACTGTTGTTGGTATGTTGGCCCATTCCTCCATGCAGATCTCCTCTAGAGCAGTGATGTTTTTGGCTTTTCACTTGGCAAAATGGACTTTCAACTCCCTCCAAAGGTTTTCTATAGGGTTGAGATCTGGAGACTGGCTAGGCCACTCCAGGACCTTGAAATGCTTCTTACGAAGCCACTCCTTCGTTGCCCTGGCGGTGTGCTTTGGATCATTGTCATGTTGAAAGACCCAGCCACGTTTCATCTTCAATGCCCTTGCTGATGGAAAGAGGTTTGCACTCAAAATCTCACGATACATGGCCCCATTCATTCTTTTATGTACCCAGATCAGTCATCCTGGCCCCTTTGCAGAGAAACAGCCCCAAAGCATGATGTTTCCACCACCATGCTTTACAGTAGGTATGGTGTTTGATGGATGCAACTCAGTATTCTTTTTCCTCCAAACACGACAAGTTGTGTTTCTACCAAACAGTTCCAGTTTGGTTTCATCAGACCATAGGACATTCTCCCAAAACTCCTCTGAATCATCCAAATGCTCTCTAGCAAACTTCAGACGGGCCCGGACATGTACTGGCTTAAGCAGTGGGACACGTCTGGCACTGCAGGATCTGAGTCCATGGTGGCGTAGTGTGTTACTTATGGTAGGCCTTGTTACATTGGTTCCAGCTCTCTGCAGTTCATTCACTAGGTCCCCCCGCATGGTTCTGGGATTTTTGCTCACCGTTCTTGTGATCATTCTGACCCCACGGGGTGGGATTTTGCGTGGAGCCCCAGATCGAGGGAGATTATCAGTGCTCTTGTATGTCTTCCATTTTCTAATTATTGCTCCCACTGTTGATTTCTTCACTCCAAGCTGGTTGGCTATTGCAGATTCAGTCTTCCCAGCCTGGTGCAGGGCTACAATTTTGTTTCTGGTGTCCTTTGACAGCTCTTTGGTCTTCACCATAGTGGAGTTTGGAGTCAGACTGTTTGAGGGTGTGCACAGGTGTCTTTTTATACTGATAACAAGTTTAAACAGGTGCCATTACTACAGGTAATGAGTGGAGGAAAGAGGAGACTCTTAAAGAAGAAGTTACAGGTCTGTGAGAGCCAGAAATCTTGATTGTTTGTTTCTGACCAAATACTTATTTTCCACCATAATATGCAAAAAAAATGATAAAAAAAACAGACAATGTGATTTTCTGGATTTTTTTTTCTCAGTTTGTCTCCCATAGTTGAGGTCTACCTATGATGTAAATTACAGACGCCTCTCATCTTTTTAAGTGGTGGAACTTGCACTATTGCTGACTGACTAAATACTTTTTTGCCCCACTGTACCTGTATGTCATCTCCTCCTCTATATAGTATATACCTGTGTCATCTCTCCTGTATATAGTATATATCTGTGTGTCATCTCCCCTGTATATAGTATATACCTGTGTGTCATCTCCTCCTGTATTAGACCTCGTTCACACGTTATTTGCTCAGTATTTTTACCTCAGTATTTGTAAGCTAAATTGGCAGCCTGATAAATCCCCAGCCAACAGGAAGCCCTCCCTCTGGCAGTATATATTAGCTCACACATACACATAATAGACAGGTCATGTGTTTGACAGCTGCCGTATTTCCCATATGGTACATTTGTTGTAGTTTGTCTGCTTATTAATCAGATTTTTATTTTTGAAGGATAATACCAGACTTGTGTGTGTTTTAGGGCGAGTTTCGTTTGTCAAGTTGTGTGTGTTGAGTTGCGTGTGGCGACATGCATGTAGCGACTTTTGTGAGATGAGTTTTGTGTGGCAACATGCGTGTAGCAACTTTTTGTGTGTCGAGTTGCATGTGACAGGTTAGTGTAGCAAGTTGTGTGCAGCAAGTTTTGCGCATGGCGAGTTTTGCGCGTGGCGAGTTTTGTGTGGTGCCTTTTGAGTATGTGCAAGTTTTGTGTGAGGCAACTTTTGCATGTGTTTCAACTTTTGTGCATGTGGCAATTTTTCCACGTGTGCAAGTTTTGCGTGTGGCGAGTTTTCCATGAGGTGAGTTTTGCAAGAGCCTAGTTTTTGCATGTGGCGAGTTCTGCGCGTGGCGAGTTTTGAGTGACGACTTTTGTGTTTCAACTTTTATGTGGCGAGGTTGGTGTATTTGTGGTGAAATGTGTGCTGAGGGTAATATGTGGTCAAGCACGTGGTAGTGTGTGGTGCATTTTGTGTGTGTGTTCATATCCCCGTGTGTGGTGAGTATCCCATGTCGGGGCCCCACCTTAGCATATATACTCTTTGGCGCCATCGCTCTCATTCTTTAAGTCCCCCTTGTTCACATCTGGCAGCTGTCAATTTGCCTCCTACACTTTTCCTTTCATTTTTTCCCATTATGTAGATAGGGGCAACATTGTTTGGTGAATTGGAAAGCACGGGGTTAAAATTTCACCTCACAACATAGCCTATGACGCTCTCAGGGTCCAGACGTGTGACTGTGCAAAATTTTGTGGCTGTAGCTGCGACGGTGCAGATGCCAATCCCGGACACACACATTCAGCTTTATATATATATATATATATATATATATATATATATATATATATATATATATATATATATATATATATATATATATATATATATATATATATATATATATACTAGATGGTGGCCCGATTCTAACGCATTGGGTATTCTAGAGTATGCATGTCCACATAGTATATTGCCCAGCCACGTAGTATATTGCCCAGTCACGTAGTATATTGCCCAGTCACGTGGTATGTTGCCCAGCCACGTAGTATACAGCACAGAGCCACGTAGTATATAGCACAGACACGTAGTATATTGCCCAGCCCATGGAGTATACAGCACAGACACGTAGTATATTGCACAGCCCAAGTAGTATATTGCCCAGCCCACGTAGTATATTGCCCAGTCACGTAGTATATTGCCCAGTCACGTAGTATATTGCCCAGTCACGTATTATATTGCCCAGCCACGTAGTATATTGCAATGCTACGTAGTATACAGCACAGAGCTACGTAGTATACAGCACAGAAACGTAGTATACTGCCCAGTCATAGTATATTGCTCAGCCCACGTAGTATATTGCCCAGCCACGTAGTATACAGCACAGAGCCACGCGGTATCTAACACAGCCCATGTAGTATACAGCAGTGTGGGCACCATATCCCTGTTAAAAAATGTATTTAAAATAAAAAATAATTATATACTCACCCCTGGGATCCAGCGGAGCTCCGGCGATACGCGCGTGGCTGCCGCCATTTTCCGTTCCCAGGATGTATTGCGAAATTACCCAGATGACTTAGCGGTCTCACCGCTAAGTGTTCAGGGTAATTTCGCAATGCATCGTCGGGAACGGAAGATGGCGGCAGGTGTGAGTGGCTCAGCGGACTACGTAGGGTGAGAATAGCAGGTTTTTTGTTTTTTTATTATTTTTAACATTACATTTTTTTACTATTGATGCCGCATAGGCAGCATCAATAGTAAAAAGTTGGGGTCACACAGGGTTAATAGCAGCGGTTATGGAGTGAGTTACCCGTGGCATAACGCGGTCCGTTACCACCGGCATTAACCCTGTGTGAGCAGTGACTGGAGGGGAGTATGCGAGCGCCAGGCACTGACTGCGGGTAGTAAGGAGCAGCCATTTTCTTCCGGACTGTGCCCGTCGCTAATTCGTAGCGGAAAAACAGCCACGACCAATCAGCGACTTGGATTTCCATGACAGACAGAGGCCGCGACCAATGAATATCCGTGACAGACAGACAGAAAGACAGAAGGACAGAAAGACGGAAGTGACCCTTAGAAAATTATATAGGATATATATATATATATATATATATATATTTTGTCCAGAGTTGTAGGCTGGTGGCCCAAGAGTGGCATGTATAGTAGAGTAGGACAGGAAAAAGAAGGAGATCCAGCTCAGCGAAATAGTGAAAAATCCATAGTTTATTTCACTTAAAATATAGTGAAAGGACAAAACATCAGCATACAAAAAAATTAAAACCAAGGTCAACGCGTTTCCGGTGACTAAGCACCCTTAATCATGATACCTGGTACAAGACATGTCTATACTTTTAGACTAGTATCTGGTCATCACTCCGGTGTTGCAATTGGTAGAATTGTCTAATCAAACAAAAATAGGCACACATGATAATGAAAGCAAGACAAGCTTGATGGAAAGACAAAAACAGGTGTTTTGACTAAACAGAGATGCAGAGAAATCAAAAATAACACAAAATACAAAAACTATATGCAAAATGAAAAATAATAATAACATTACAATAATCATTAAATAAATCCAAAAATATGATAGTAAAATAGTATGTACAGTATTTTACTATCATATTTTTAGATTTATTTAATGATTATTGTGACTTGGATTCCATGACAGACAGAGGCCGCGACCAATGAATATCCGTAACAGAAAGAAAGACAGAAGGACAGACGGAAGTGAACCTTAGACATTTATATAGTAAAAATTATAATATATAATTTTTACTATATAAATGTCTAAGGTTCACTTCCGTCTGTCCTTCTGTCTTTCTTTCTGTTACGGATATTCATTGGTCGCGGCCTCTGTCTGTCATGGAATCCAAGTCACAATAATCATTAAATAAATCTAAAAATATGATAGTAAAATACTGTACATACTATTTTACTATCATATTTTTGGATTTATTTAATGATTATTGTAATGTTATTATTATTTTTCATTTTGCATATAGTTTTTGTATTTTGTGTTATTTTTGATTTCTCTGCATCTCTGTTTAGTCAAAACACCTGTTTTTGTCTTTCCATCAAGCTTGTCTTGCTTTCATTATCATGTGTGCCTATTTTTGTTTGATTAGACAATTCTACCAATTGCAACACCGGAGTGATGACCAGATACTAGTCTAAAAGTATAGACATGTCTTGTACCAGGTATCATGATTAAGGGTGCTTAGTCACCGGAAACGCGTTGACCTTGGTTTTAATTTTTTTGTATGCTGATGTTTTGTCCTTTCACTATATTTTAAGTGAAATAAACTATGGATTTTTCACTATTTCGCTGAGCTGGATCTCCTTCTTTTTCCTGTCCTACTCTACTATACATGCCACTCTTGGGCCACCAGCCTACAACTCTGGACAATATATATATATATATATATATATATATATATATATATATATATATATATATATATATATATATATATATATATATATATATATATATATATATATATATATATATATATATATACACATATATATACACATATATATACACATATATATACACACAGTTAGGGCCAGAAATATTTGGACAGTGACACAAGTTTTGTTATTTTAGCTGTTTACAAAAACATGTTCAGAAATACAATTATATATATAATATGGGCTGAAAGTGCACACTCCCAGCTGCAATATGATAGTTTCCACATCCAAATCGGAGAAAGGGTTTAGGAATCATAGCTCTGTAATGCATAGCGTCCTCTTTTTCAAGGGACCAAAAGTAATTGGACAATGGACTCTAAGGTCTGCAATTAACTCTGAAGGCGTCTCCCTCGTTAACCTGTAATCAATGAAGTAGTTAAAAGGTCAGGGGTGGATTCCAGGTGTGTGGTTTTGCATTTGGAAGCTGTTGCTGTGAGCAGACAACATGCGGTCAAAGGAACTCTCAATTGAGGTGAAGCAGAACATCCTGAGGCTGGAAAAAATCCATCAGAGAGATAGCAGACATGCTTGGAGTAGCAAAATCAACAGTTGGGTACATTCTGAGAAAAAAGGAATTGACTGGTGAGCTTGGGAACTCAAAAAGGCCTGGGCGTCCACGGATGACAACAGTGGTGGATGATCGCCGCATACTTAATTTGGTGAAGAAGAACCCGTTCACAACATCAACTGAAGTCCAGAACACTCTCAGTGAAGTAGGTGTATCTGTCTCTAAGTCAACAGTAAAGAGAAGACTCCATGACAGTAAATACAAAGGGTTCACATCTAGATGCAAACCATTCATCAATACCAAAAATAGACAGGTCAGAGTTAAATTTGCAGAAAAAGACCTCAAGAAGCCAGCTCAGTTCTGGAAAAGTATTCTATGGACAGATGAGACAAAGATCAACCTGTACCAGAATGATGGGAAGAAAAAAGTTTGGAGAAGAAAGGGAACGGCACATGATCCAAGGCACACCACATCCTCTGTAAAACATGGTGGAGGCAACGTGATGGCATGGGCATGCATGGCTTTCAATGGCACTGGGTCACTTGTGTTTATTGATGACATAAGAGCAGAGAAGAGTAGCCGGATGAATTCTGAAGTGTACCGGGATATACTTTCAGCCCAGATTCAGCCAAATGCTGCAAAGTTGATGGGACGGCGCTTCATAGTACAGATGGACAATGACCCGAAGCATACAGCCAAAGCTACCCAGGAGTTCATGAGTGCCAAAAAGTGGAACATTCTGCAATGGCCAAGTCAATCTCCAGATCTAAACCCAATTGAGCATGCATTTCACTTGCTCAAATCCAGACTTAAGACGGAAAGACCCACAAACAAGCAAGACCTGAAGGCTGCGGCTGTAAAGGCCTGGCAAAGCATTAAGAAGGAGGAAACCCAGCGTTTGGTGATGTCCATGGGTTCCAGACTTAAAGGGAACCTGTCACCTGAATTTGGCGGGACTGGTTTTGGGTCATATGGGCGGAGTTTTCGGGTGTTTGATTCACCCTTTCCTTACCTGCTGGCTGCATGCTGGCCGCAATATTGGATTGAAGTTCATTCTCTGTCCCCTGTAGTACACGCCTGCGCAAGGCAATCTTGCCTTGCGCAGGCATGTACTACGGAAGACAGAGATTGAACTTCAATCCAATATTTCGGCCAGCATGTAGCCAGCGGGTAAGGAAAGGGTGAATCAAACACCTGAAAACTCCGCCCATATGACCCAAAACTGGTCCCGCCAAATTCAGGTGACAGGTTCCCTTTAAGGCAGTGATTGCCTCCAAAGGATTTGCAACAAAATATTGAAAATAAAAATATTTTGTTTGGGTTATGTTTATTTGTCCAATTACTTTTGACCTCCTAAAATGTGGAGTGTTTGTAAAGAAATGTGTACAATTCCTACATTTTCTATCAGATATTTTTGTTCAACCCTTCAAATTAAACGTTACAATCTGCACTTGAATTCTGTTGTAGAGGTTTCATTTCAAATCCAATGTGGTGGCATGCAGAGCCCAACTCGCGAAAATTGTGTCACTGTCCAAATATTTCTGGCCCTAACTGTGTGTGTATATATATATATATATATATATATATATATATATATATATATATATATATATATATATATATATATATATATATATATATATAGTACAGACCGAAAGCTTGTACAAACCTCATTTAAAGATTTTTCTGTATTTTCAGGACTTTGAAAATTGTAAATTCACACTGAAGGCATCAAAACTATGAATTAACACATGTGGAATTATATACTTAACAAAAAAGTGTGAAACTGAAAATGTCTTATATTCTAGGTTCTTCAAAGTAGCCACCTTTTGCTTTGATGACTGCTTTGCACACTCTTGGCATTTTCTTGATGAGCTTCAAGAGGTAGTCACCGGGAATGGTCTTCCAACGATCTTGAAGGAGTCCCCAGAAATGCTTAGCACTTGTTGGCACTTGGAGAACTGGTGAAGATTTGGAATGTGAAGGCAACAGTGGTGATAGGAGCACTTGAAGCAATGACCCTTAAGTTGGATGAATGGTTAAGGAGATCCCAGGAGCAACAGCTGAGCTCTGTCCAGAAAAGCGCAATGCTGGGAACAACTAAGATCCTGCGCAGAACCCTCAAACTCCCATGCCTCTGGTAAAGGACTCGAGAATGAGAAAGGACAACAAAGACCACCCCCATTGTGGGTGAAGTTTTATATATCATGTATAATTTTAGTGACAATTAAAAATTCAGACATTTGTAAAAAAAAATATATATATACCCTTTTTGTCTCAGTTTTCAATTTTCAGGTGGTGGAACTGTGTGAGGGCTTTTTTTGCACCCTGAGCCAATATTTTTATTGATAGCTTTTGGGGGTAGATCTATAGATAGTCTCATTACATTTTATTGTGCTGTTGCAGCTGTCAAAAACCACAGTTCTGGCGTTTTTTTTTGTTTTGTTTTTCTCCTCGTTATGCCGTTTACTTTTCAGATTTTTTTTGTTTTCCTCAGACTTTTACAAATGTAGTCATGCCACATATGTGTTTTTTTACTACTTCATTTTTAATGATGGAAAAGGGGGGTGAATCGGGCATATGAATTTTATTATTGTCCTAATACAATCAGGGCTTCTGTCCCTACGTCATTCATCGTTCAAATGAGGTAGTAAATACCTGGTGGCCATATTTCCTTTTAAGTGAGTTTCAAATTTTATACTCTGGACATTCAAGTGAATTTCCCTTCATGTCTGCCCAGTGCAAGAACAATGTGGTCATTGGTTTCCAGTTTGACTAAGGGAAGGGTGCCCCGAGGATGGCATGAAAGGGACATATGCACAGCTTGATCTTGAGAAGTGCAGTCCATTATGGTTTGGTGCGACCTGCATTATTATTTTTTTTCCTATTTACCGTCTGTCTTCACATTTGTCTTGGGCCTGCATCATACTTTTTCTCTAGGGTTACCCAGGATTCGGCCAGTAGACATTTCCCCCCTCTTTGTTTTTATGACTAGAGTTGAGCCTTTTACTTTTATCGGATCGAGTCGGGTTTAGCGAAACCCGACTTTGTCAAAAGTCGGGTGAAATCGACCGATTATTGCAAAAAGTCGGGGGCCGACTGAAACACGAAATCCAATGCAAGTCAATGGGGAATCAAAGTCGGCAGTGAGTGGAGGACAGGAAAACGCCTACAGTTTTTTAATTTTAATGCCAAAAAACATCAATTGTTATTACTTAAGCTTGACAATCTTAATTTACTTTATAATAATAGTTAGGCATTGAAAACTGGGGGTCATTTGGCTAAAGTTGTGGGGGGGTAGGGCTGGCTCAAGATTTTTGTGGGCCCAGGAAACGCGGAATACGTCACGGCGGTGGAGCAGGGAGAGGTATTTCAACTTTGCAAGTGCTGTGATCCTGAGCAAGCAGGGGGGCCCACTCGTTGGCACTGGCACAGGGCCCCTCATAGTATGGCGCTGTGTTTGACGGCGGGTGGCGCCTCCCACTGGCAGAGACACTTTTGCGTACTATGAGGGGCCCTGTGCCAGTGACGTCGCTAACGAGTATGCCCCCCCACCTGATGAAGGAACCTGCACTTTCATCTGCACCTTCCTCTTTGTCCCCGTGTAAGGTAGTATAGTATGCGGGATGGGGAACCTGACTTTCAGCAGGGTCAGATTCTGGCTGTGTAGAGTGCAAGAGGAATGTAGTGGTCTGGGTCAATGTACCAGCAGATTCATCTAGCAGTGGCTGGGCAATGGGCAGGATGAGGAGGAAACACAGATATAGGCCCAAATAATAAAGTAGGCTAAATGCAGTTCAAAATTGGTAACAGGACTAAACAGGTGGCATAGCTAGGTACAGGGGTGGGCTCCTCTGCTGAGTAGCAGACATTGGTAGTAGGCGCAAAGTATTAACTGGTCTAAATGGAGGCCAGGGCCACTGTATATTTTAACTATCATCTATCATTTCAACAAATTTGTATTGGCAGTGCCATTGAAGGATTTAACAGCATAGAGGTGAAGCAGGGAGAGGTAAGTATTGCAAGTGGTAGAGCACTGTTCGAGCTGGGGGGGAACACTCTCTCGTGGGCGGCGGTACTGGCACAGGGCCCCTCATATTACGACGGTGTGTCTGACGTTGGTTGTGCACCACCACCGTCAGAGACACTTCATTGTACTATGAGGGACCCTGTGCCAGTGCCGTCGCCAAGAGTGGGCACACCCACCTGTCCAGGCAAACGGCACTCGCACGGGTGCTTGCGCCAGGTGGTGACCACGGCCCTGTGGGGGGAGTCAGCCCATTTAGGGAGGTATAAAAATGGCCTATGGTGGACATTTAGCAGCTGCAAATGGAGGAATTGGTTTGGGTGAAGGACACAGGGAAACGTCTTGTTCCTGACCGGAAGCATCCACTGACGACTCACTGCTTTTATATTTGGAACTTTCTGAAGAGCAGGCGAAAGAGCTAGAGGCTGAGTCAGCAAGGAAAGCCAAAACTTTTTCCTGCTGCTCCGGCTTTAAAAGCGGTTTTCCTACTCCCAGATAAGGCTACTTTCACACTAGCGTCGGATTCGGCCCGTCGCAATGCGTCAGGTCGAGATTCCGACGCTAGCGTTTGATGCGCTGCACAACGGAGGCAGCGGATGCATTTCTCCGGCGCATCCGCTGCCCCATTGTGACGTGCGGGGTGGTGGAGGCGGAGTTCCGGCTGCGCATACGCGGTCGGAAAAAGCGGTCCGTCGGCAGCAAAAAACGTTACAGTAAACGTTTTTTGCTCCCGGCGGTCCGCCACAACATGGCGCAACCATTGCACGACGGTTGTAATGTGTGTCAATTCGTCGTAATGCGTCGGTAATGTTACTCTATGGGGCAAAAACGCATCCTGCAAACAACTTTGCAGGATGCGTTTTTTCCCCTAAGCGACGCATTGCGACGTATTGAAAACAACGCTAGTGTTAAAGTAGCCTTAGGGAGCCTTTGAGGCCTTGTGTAGCCAGACGATGACGCTGGCTCAACACCTCCAGCCTTAGGTGCTGTTGTGTGTATATAACAACGCAAACTAAATGGCAGAAAGTGGCTCGCTGACATACGACAAACTAACAGGACTGAAGTATATCCACTTTGTGAGAATTTGAATCTCACTTTTTTGGGGGAGACTGAACCAAAACTCAGGCCCAGTGTATAAAACAACGCAATCTAAGTGGCAGAAAGTGGCTGGAAGATATATGAAAAAATACAAGGACTGTAGTACAATTTCAATCTCCCTACAATGATCTCAGGAAAAGTATGGCAGCAATAAAAAGGACTGCTGCACACAAAAGTGTGGACAAATAAACAAGATAACTGTGCAGAAAGGAGCAACAGGATTTTTGCTTTTAAAAAAGCAGTTGGTTTGCACAGCGGCGTACAAACCGCAATGCAGCTATCAGGGAGCCTTATAAGGCAGCCTAATAAGCTATAGAGCTGATGCACAAAAATATAGCCTCCACTGTCCCTGAAAACAAATGGTGGTGTTGAACAGTGGAAATCGCTACAGCACAAGCAGTTTGGGGGTTAATCTTCCCTCCCTAACTATATCCCTTCTTCTGATGCAGCTGCGGCAACCTCTCCCTATGCTAAGATTGGCAGAAGTAAGATGGCAGTCGGCGTGCACGCCCCTTTATAGCCCCTGTGACACCGCAGAAAGCAAGCCAATCACTGCCATGCCCTTCTCTAAGATGGTGGGGACCGAGACCTATGTCATCACGCTACCCACACTCTGCGTCCTCCTTCATTGGCTGAAAAATGGCGCTGAAAGCGTCATACGAAACGCGACCTTTGCGTGCAGATCGCCGACCTCCTGGCCGATCCCACACTAGGATCGGGTCGGGTTTCATGAAATCCGACTTTGCCGAAAGTCGGCGATTTTGGAATTTGTCCGATCCATTTAGCTCAACCCTATTTATGACAGCAGACTTCAGGTAGGAATGTACATCACTGCCGAAATGATCGACCTTCATAGCTTTTAGTACTAAGCTGGAAAGTGCACACAGGATAGATCATTAATGTGGCAGCCATTGACCGATGAGATTCTCCATCAACCACAAACATTTTCTTTATTTTTCTGGACCTTTTTTACCCCTTTGTAGTCAGTATTTTTGCCGCTTACATTATTTTTATTTTCATGTCTATCTCAAACCCCTGCAGTCGTACGCCTGCTCTGTGGTTTCTGCTTTTACTGAGGAAATTGCAATATTTCCCTTTTTTTCTTCATTTCTTCTTCCAAAACGGAAGGATATCCACCTTTTATACCCTTTACGAACACCCACCTTACTTCAGTGCCCTTTCACACTGCACTGTGCACTGTAAGCGGCAATACCGGAGAATAGTGATGGCTTAAAACTCCAAACCAAAAATGTTGAAACAGATATTCCGTCCAAAAGCCAAGATGAAAGAGGCAAGTTCTGTGCTGCTTGTAAATTCAGTAAGATTATTCTTCTTTTACTGCTATACCATTCCTTAATTCTGTGTTTTCTGACCTGATCAGTATTGTAGCGGGTATGGGAGGTCCGTTTTTAGGAAAATGCTAGTTAGTAGTTTGCTCTATTCCTGTTAAAATTCATACTTTTAACTGAAGAAATAAGTCATGGCAACTTCTGAGCCACAGACATTTACTGGGTCATTTTATGCCTAATTTTCTTTCCCCCGTGAATGTACTTGTACACTGCACATAGAAGAATATCACTTGAATTAAATGGGACTGTTCAACAATTTTTTTTTTTTTAACAATCATTTTAAGTTCTGCTTAATATGTGGCTATGTCCTATGGCGGAACTGACTTTCACAACTGCATATGTTTGTAAAAGGCTAAGGTCATATTTAAAGTGAACCTGTCACTTTGGAAATTCTGTACAATCTGCAAGTAATGTGACATAGAGCAGAATAAGCTGAGCAGCTTAAAGGGAACCTGTCACCCCCTCCCCCCAGGTGTTTTTTAACTAAAAGAACCATCTTGTGCAGCACTAATGCTGCATTCTGTCAAGGTGGATCTTTTAGTTGGTGTCCCTTCCAACTCTGAAATATTCGTTTTTATAATTTGTGTTGTGAATTCTGTTGTCGAACTCCCTCCTGTGGTCGTGAATGGTACTTCGGCGAGTTCTGTCTATGGGCTCCCTCTGGTGGCTATGAGTGAAGCTGCTGCTTCTGAGGTTCCTTACACAGGTGACGTGGTTTATCCTTTGGTTGGCTGCTCTATTTAAATCCTCTCAGATCGTTACTCCATGCCAGCTGTCAATGTTTTTGCATTTGTTCAGTTCGCTCCTGGATCTCTCTGGTGACCTGCCTTCTCCTGCAGAAGCTAAGTTCCTGATAGTCATTATTTGTTCACTGTTTTCTTGTCCAGCTGGTTATCATGATTTTGTCTTGCTAGCTGGAAGCTCTGGGATGCAGAGTGGCCCCTCCGCACCGGTAGTCGGTGCAGAGGTCTTTTTTGCACACTCTGCGTGGTCTTTTGTAGGTTTTTGTGCTGATCGCAAAGTTACCTTTCCTATCTTCTGTCTATTTAGTAAGTCTGGCCTCCCTTTGCTGAAACCTGTTTCATTTCTGCGTTTGTGACTTTCATCTTTACTCACAGTCAATATATGTGGGGGGCTTCCTTTACCTTTGGGGAATTTCTCTGAGGCAAGGTAGGCTTTATTTTCTATCTCTAGGGCTAGATAGCTCTTAGACTCTGACGAGGCGCCTAGGTCTGGTCAGGAGCGCTCCACGGCTATTTCTAGTGTGTGATAGGATTAGGGGTTGCGGTCAGCAGAGCTCCCGCATCCCAGAGCTCGTCCTGTATGAGGTTTAACTATCAGGTCATTCCGGGTGCTCCTAACCACCAGGTCATAACAAATTTGCCCCTCATACCTGTAGTTTGTCCGGGGGGCATGTCTCTTCCCCCGGACACAAATGCCTCCCAGGAATCCTTCAACCTCTCCAAGCGCCACCTCCTCTGCAGTCATTAAAGTCCCCGGCACCTGGGATGTAATTTTTTTTCTTCTGTTTGTTTTTCGGGCATGCGCAGTTTTCGCTGCCCTTCGACTCCCATCACATGATGGGAACTTACAGCGCCGGGGACGTTAATGACTGCAGAGGCGGCACACGGAGGGGCTGAGGGATGGCTGGGAGGCGTTTGTGTCTGGGGTAAACCGTTAAAAGAGATGAATGTGGATTAAATCCACGCTGCTGCAACAAATAATGGATAAGATATAATTGTAGGTGTTCGGGTGGTTTATTCAACGCGTTTCGAAGCTCATGGCTTCTTCTTCAGGAAGTTTCCACACAAACTATATTTTCCATATATCTTTGTGTGTAAACTTCCTGAAGAAGAAGCCATGAGCTTCGAAACGCGTTGAATAAACCACCCGAACACCTACAATTATATCTTATCCATTATTTGTTGCAGCAGCGCGGATTTAATCCACATTCATCTCTTTTAACGGTTCTAAATGGTCGCAGCGGCGACCTGTGGATCTGCAGCAGCTGACAAACTACATGCCTGTACTGTGTACCACCAGGTGAGCAGTTCTCTCACAATTTATTAGAAGCAATCCTGGGGATAAGACCCTATTTGCGCTTTTTTTGTCTCCTATTTTTCTATACTGTCCGGGGAAAAGACATGCCCCCCGGACAGACTACAGGTATGAGGGGCAAATTATAAAAATGAGCATTTCAGAGTTGGAAGGGACCCCAATTAAGTCACCTCGACAGAATGCAGAATTAGTGCTGCACAAGTGGCTCTTTTAGTTAAAAATGCCAGGGGGGTGACTGGTTCCCTTTTAATGTATACAGTTAGGTCGATATATATTTGGACAGACAACATTTTTCTAATTTTGGTTATAGACATTACCACAATGAATTTTAAACAAAACAATTCAGATGCAGTTGAAGTTCAGACTTTCAACTTTCATTTGAGGGTATCGACATTAAAATTGAATGAAGGGTTTTGAAGTTTCAGCTCCTTAACATGTGCCACCCTGTTTTTAAAGGGACCAAAAGTAATTGGACAGATTCAATAATTTTAAATAATGTTCATTTTTAGTACTTGGTTGAAAACCCTTTGTTGGCAATGACTGCCTGAAGTGTTGAACTCATGGACATCACCAGACGCTGTGTTTCCTCCTTTTTGATGCTCTGCCAGGCCTTCACTGCGGTGGTTTTCAGTTGCTATTTGTTTGTGGGCCTTTCTGTCTGAAGTTTAGTCTATAACAAGTGAAATGCTGCTCAATTGGGTTGAGATCAGGTGACTGACTTGGCCATTCAAGAATATTCCACTTCTTTGCTTTAATAAACTCCTGGGTTGCTTTGGCTTTATGTTTTGGGTCATTGTCCATCTGTAGTATGAAACGATGACCAATCAGTTTGGCTGCATTTTGCTGGATCTGAGCACACAGTATGGCGGCTCTGAATACCTCAGAATTCATTCGGCTGCTTCTGTCCTGTGTCACATCGTCAATAAACATTAGTGACCCAGTGCCACTGGCAGCCATGCATGCCCAAGCCATCACACTGCCTCCGCCGTGTTTTACAGATGATGTGGTATGCTTTGGATCATGAGCTGTACCACGCCTTCGCCATACTTTTCTCTTTCCATCATCCTGGTAGAGGTTGATCTTAGTTTCATCTGTCCAAAGAATGTTCTTCCAGAACTGTGCTGGCTTTTTTAGATGTTTTTTTAGCAAAGTCCAGTCTAGCCTTTTTATTCTTGATGCTTATGAGTGGCTTGCACCGTGCAGTGAACCCTCTGTATTTACTTTCATGCAGTCTTCTCTTTATGGTAGATTTGGATATTGATATGCCGACCTCCTGGAGAGTGTTGGTCACTTGGTTTGCTGTTGTGAAGGGGTTTCTCTTCACCCTATAGATTATTCTGCGATCATCCACCACTGTTGTCTTCCGTGGGCGCCCAGGTCTTTTTGCATTGATGAGTTCACCAGTGCTTTCTTTCTTTCTCAGGATGTACCAAACTGTAGATTTTGCCACTCCTAGTATTGTAGCAATTTCTTGGATGGGTTTTTTCTGTTTTCGCAGCTTAAGGATGGCTTTTTTCACCTGCATGGAGAGCTCCTTTGACCGCATGTTTACTTCACAGCAAAACCTTCCAAATGCAAGCACCACGCCTCAAATCAACTCCTGGCTTTTTATCTGCTTAATTGAGAATGACACAATGAAGGGATTGCCCACACCTGTCCATGAAATAGCCTTGGAATCAATTGTCCAATTACTTTTGGTCCCTTTAAAAACAGGGTGGCACATGTTAAGGAGTTGAAACTCCTAAACCCTTCATCCAATTTTAACGTGGATACCCTCAAATGAAAGCTGAAAGTCTGAACTTCAACTGCTTCTGAATTGTTTTGTTTAAAATTTATTGTTGTAATGTCTATAACCAAAATTAGAAAAATGTTGTCTCTGTCCAAATATATATGGACCTAACTGTAGATTCATAAAAAAGATGTCAACTGTTTTATTTCTTTAGATCTCTGCTCATGCTTTATAGTCGAATAGCAATACGGACTCCGAGACGGACAGTCATTTTTGTATATTTCCCTATAGAGATGGCTGTCGGTCACAGAATACGACCGCCCACTTAAAGGGAAAGTCCCACCAGTTTTCTTAGTTTTTTTGTGAAATTAAGCTTAAAATTGTAATTAAAATGTATTCATACAATGTTTACACTCTTTGCAAACATTTCTATATGAAAAATATTATATTTTCTTACAAATATATATTTACAACTAGGGGGAGCATTTTCCGTTTTAGACCTCAAACTGCTATAGTAAGACTTACCAGCTTTACTGTTAGCTGGAAAATTAGGGCAGTAATTGCTGACATCACCATTTCCCTTCCCTTTTGGGTGGTCTAGTATCCCTGGGGCAGAATGAAGAGTAGCATCACAGGGCAGTGCTATTTTGTGTGTGACAGCCCTGTGACCTACTATCACCAGCAGTTTCTGTCTCTCTCCCATCAGTCTCTCTCACCCAGATTACATGATCCTATCACCACCCTCCATAATGCATGGCTATTCACTGCAGCTCCTTATCTTATCTTTCGAAGGTATTAATCGGAGGAGCTGACAGCTCCTGCTCCAATAATGGTACACTGTTCCTCCTCGATGTTTCTTCTATTCTGCCGGTACTTTTCTCCTGCATTTTACTACCCTCAGCAGTCAGTCTAGGATCTGTTGTGCAGTACTGCTTATGTTAGAAGCGGAACCGAGGGCTCCATGAATATGGCAGCAGAGCACTCCCACTACTGTGAATTGTGCAGCCAACAGAGGTGTGCCCAGTTAACAGCAGTGTCTGCTCCATTACAATAGATAGGGTCAGGGGCAGTCTGTTATCTCCTATGACAATGGGGTGCCGTATTATGACACTGATGGTGTCATGTTGCTGCTGTGAAAACAAGATGTCCGCCCCTTTGCCATCTTTCAACTCCTATAACACACAAATGCAATCAAAACTTGGTTATAACAGCATGTTATGCTACATTACATTGATTTATTAATGATCTACAAACGCGGTACCTTCCCTTAAATGAAAAAACAGGGTGTGAGTTGAATGAATGAAATATAATTTACTAAATCTTTTCCCACAAACCTAGATAATAATCTGTCAAAGCAGCACCACTGGAGTGCTGTCACGAAGTTCCTTGCCCCTAGAAATATACTCACCAGCTGCCATCTTCATTTTTTATTTGTGCTGCTCCAGGCCTCTCCTCCATTTTGTGACCTTCTGGATTGCTCCAGTGTACGTTGGGCGAGCTGGAGTTCATTTTTCAATGCAAGTCTGTGAGAGCCAGAATTTAGTTGTCATAGACTTGTATTGAGAACTTGTGAATGTTACTGCTGACTTCTGGTCAGTCAGAAGATGCATTCATAAGATGGCGGCATGAAACTGGAGCTGGGTAGAGCTGAAGACTGCATCTGATGAGTATAATAAGAGTCAGGGAACTTAGATTATTGGCACCACTCCAGCTCTGAAATAAAAAAAAATCGCTGAAGTTGTGCTTTAACCAGTTAGTGACCACCGTTACACATTAAATGGCTGGCTGCCAAAGGGCCTTATTCTCTCATCACAGTTTTAAAACTCCAATAGGGAATAAGGGTATAGTGCTACCCAAGGTCTGAAAATCCTCGTTCTTTCATCTACGGGGGCAGCGAAGACCCAGGAGAACACTATCAGGGCCGTATTTTGTATTCCTCAACCACATAAAAGTGTATCCTTTGACATAATACATGTCAGAGGAGAGAGAAATTGTCCCTAAGCCCCCCTCAGTACCTCCATCATCCCCCAATCCCTCCTGCTCCATCCCCCAGCCCTCAGCCTCCTCTTCCTGAAAAAAAAAAAAGCCTAACGCATGCACAGTGCTTCCGCCAAGATCTACCAGACGACAACAACAGCAGATATTTTTCCTATTGGTTCCTTTTGATCACTGTGATGGACCCTATCACAGCGATCAAAAGCCAATAATTGGTATGACATCTCCCCCCTCCCCCCGTGTCATCCCCTTAGTCAGACTAATTGTTTTTATTTTATAATTTTGATCTTTTATTCTCTGCTGTTAGTGTTAGTCTTATAGGGTTAGGTGTAGGCTTATAGGGTTAGGCTAATTGTTAGGCTTAGGTCTGCTTGGGGTGCTCGGGTATCACGGATGCTCGAGTGACATGCTAGAGTCCCCACTCCACATGTTTTGCGGCTATTAGACGCCCAATAAAAGCCATGTGGGGATTGCCTGTGAATGGCAAGAAATCCCCACATGGGCTTTTTGGATATCTAACAGCCGTGAAACATTAAAACCTACAAGAGAAAAAAGTAAGCAAAAACCATGATGTAACTAAGTAAAAAAGCAAAAGTGCATTTAACTCTGATAGGGACAATCCTACACTGTCTAATATTAAAACCTTACCATGTGTCAATGTTGACCTCAGTGTGAATAAGGGCAGACAAAAGGACTGGGCCCAACCAGTGAAACCTCCCTGTTTCTGAGCTAGAGACTATATATAAGGCTTCCCCAGTCTGGTGTTTCACTGGTTGGGCCCAGTCCTTTTATCTGCCCTTATTCACATTGAGGTCAACATTGACACATGGTAAGGTTTTAATATTACAGTGTAGGACTGTCCCTATCAGAGTTACCTTGACTCGGTGGGATGGCTTTTGTGCTATTTTTTGATTAAAAAAAAAACAGTATTACTAAAAACTGTTATTTAAATGCACTTTTGCTTTTTTACTTAGTTACATCCGGGTTTTTGCTTACTTTTTTCTCTTGTAGGTTTTAATGTTTTGTGGCCAATGTGAACATGCGTTTAACCTCTGCATGTGTACCTACTCAAGTTAAGCTCAATTTTTGTGTTTTTTTTAACCGTGAAACATGCATAGTGTAGACTCGATTGTGTATGCACAAAGTATAGCGGGTGATCGAGTCTCCACCCTTCATGTTTCTTGGCTGTTAAACAGCCAAAAAAAACATGCAAAGGTTTTTTGCCATGGGCAATCTCCCCATTTTTTGGGGGGGGAGGGGGGGTGTTTAATAGTTGTGAAACATGTGGGGTGGGGACTCAAGCATATCACTCGTGCATCCACGATACTCTGTGCATACCTAAGCACCCGATGCCAACTCGAGTAGCGAGAACTTGCGCTCAACCCTAATTGCGACATATTCAGTATGACGACCTAATGTTATCAAATTCTGTGTAGTATCTTTGGGTTCAAAATCATCACAATACCTCTGCATAAAATCCTTGAGAGGTGTAGTTTCCAAAATGGGGTCAGTTGTGGGGAAAATTCTGCTGTTTGTGCCACTTACCGGCCTAAAAAATCTGATATGTCAGCCTCAATCTATTTTAGTCAATTTGTGTTTCAAAATTCAAATATTGCTCCTTCCATTTTGAATTCTGCCGTTTGTCCAAACAGAACTTTTTGACTACATGAAGTGGGTAACAAACTGTAAGGTCTACTTTTTGGTGTTACCTCTTGCAAAAATGAGAACTTTGGGGCAGAAGCAAGATTTTGGAGGTAAAATTAAAAAAAAAAAATTCATTCAGTTTTCCATTAATTCCTGTGCAGCAACTAAAGGGTGAAATAAAAATTCCAACAGTTTAAGTATTTGAGGGGTGCATTTTTTAAAAATGGTACCACTGTTGGGGAGTTTCCAATATATAGGCCCCTCAAAGTCCACTCTCCCAGTGGGTCATAGCACCTGCAGCCATAACATTAAAATCTGCACTATAATATGGCGTTTCCCACCCCCCTCTGCGTTTTGCACTGTGCCTGAAAAGTAGTTCCCGATTTCATGTAGGGCATTGGCATACTCAGGAGAAATTGTACAACAAACAGTGCCGGGTATTGAGGTGCGAGACTTATGGGAGTTTCTCGCAAGTGTGACCCCGGCCTTAAACACAATATCTGCTTAATTTAATAAAATGGAAAATATCTGCTTAATTTAATAAAATGGAAAAAAAATAGCGTGGGCTCTCGTGCAATTTTCTGTGCCAGAGAGGGAAAGCCAGCAACTGGGGCCGATATTTATTGCCGCCTTTTATATTCCCAGGCTTTGAATCTCAGCCCACAGCTGTATACTTAGCCTTTACTGGCTATTAAAATAGCCCCCCCCCCCCCAAAAAAAAAAAATGAAATGTGGTCCCTCTATAATTAATAGCCAGAAAAGGCTATGCAGACAGCTGCAGGCTGATATTCATAGCCTAGGAAGGGACCATGGATATTGGCCCCCCCTCCGGCTACAAACACCAGCACACAGCTGCCCAAGAAATGCGCTAATTCCGGCACTTAGCCTCTCTCTTCCGACTGCCCTGTAGCGGTGGCATATGGGGTAATATTTGTGGGGTTGATGTCACCTTTGAATTGTAAGGTGACTTCAAGCCGGCTTAGTAATGGAGAGGTGTCCATTACTAATTCTATAGTTGGTAAAGGGTTAAATAAACTCATAGCCAGAATAAAGTATTTTAATGAAATAAAACACCACACATTTTTCTCATATTTGTTGTACAGCTAGTTCATGCGACACTCTCGATCTCGTGCAAAAAAAATAAACCAACACAAATACTCCCTGGTCTGCTGTAGTCCATTTAATAACGAGTGTCCAATTATGATATTCCCAATAGTGCAGTCACTTCAGGAGATGTGACCGCTCTACAGGGCCTCCAGTGACACACTGACAGGAGACAATGGCTCCTGCAGTGTTATCACTGAGGGCTCAATGGAGTTCAGGCTCTTACTTTACGGCACTGCAGGGTGAGAATTTTCCCATGCAGCGGTGCCGTAAGTGACAGCGACCTCTGACGGCGAAGTGATACATTGCGGAAGGATACCTTCCATCATTGTATCACCGGAGTCCTGGAGAGTGGTTACATCTGTCGATGTGACAGCTCTTCACGGGAGATCGTCATGGGACACTCGTTATTAAATAGATTGTCAGAACAGGGAGTATACTGTTGGTTTATTTTATATACCGTATATACTCGAGTATAAGCCGAGATTTTCAGCCCATTTTTTTGGGCTGAAAGTCTCCCTCTCGGCTTATACTCTAGTCATACCCTAGGGTCGGCAGGTGAGGGGGAGCGGGGGCTATCTAGTTATACTTACCTGCTCTGGCGCAGTCCCTGCTTCCAGCGCTGCATCTTCTTCCTGTATTGAGCGGTCACATGGTACCGCTCATTACAGAAATGAATATGCGGCTCCACCTCCCATAGAGGTGGAGCCGCATATTCATAACTGAAAATGAGCGGTAACTGTGACCGCTCAATACAGCAAGAAGATGCAGCGCCAGGAGAAGCAGGGACTGCAGGGACCGCGTCGGGAGCAGGTAAGTATACGGGGAGGGGAGCCCTGCGCGATATTTACCTGCTCCTCGCTCCGGTGCTGCTCCGTCTCCAGCGTCCTCTGGCAGTGACGCTCAGGTTAGAGGGTGCAGTGACGTAGTCAGTGCGCGCCCTCTGCTGAGCGTCAGTGCTGGAGACGGAGCCGCACGAGAAGCAGGTAAATATTGAAAGCGCCGGCGTCCTGAGCAAGAAAGGTGAGTGTTTTTTTTTGTTTTGTTTTTTATTGCAGCAGCAGCATTCTATATGGCACAGCTTGATAAGGAGCATCTATGGGGCCATAATGAACGGTGCAGAGCATTCTATATGGGGCACAGCTTTATATGGGGCCATAATGAACGGTGCAGAGCATTATATGTGGCACAGCTTTATATGGAGCATCTATGGGGCCATAATGAACGGTGCAGAGCATTATATGTGGCACAGCTTTATATGGAGCATCTATGGGGCAATAATGAACGGTATGGAGCATCTATTTTTATTTTTGAAATTCACGGGTAGCTGCTGCATTTCCTACCCTAGGCTTATACTCGAGTCAATAAGTTTTCCCAGTTTTTTGTGGCAAAATTAGGGGGGTCGGCTTATACTCGGGTCGGCTTATACTCGAGTATATACGGTGTATATATATATTTTTTTTTTTTTCTACAGGTGATGAGGGAGTCGGGGATTGGCTGTATTGTGAGTGTGTGTGTGTGTGTGTTTTTTTTTTTCCTTTACTCTTGAAAACAATAGCCGGATGATGGGACTACTGCTGTCACATCATTGGCTAGCTGTCACTGTAGAAGGCAAATAGAGAAAAATTACCGCACACAATACTGGTATGATGCGAAAAAAGGTATATGCCAGGTTTCATACCTGGCATATACCTTTTTTCGCATCATACCAGTATTGTGTGCGGTAATTTTTCTCTATTTGGATTAACTGGACCACACGGTCCGTTTTACCAGCACCTGCTTGTCCCTGACCTGAGTGCACACCATTATCCCTATAACTGTAGAAGGCAAAGCTGGATGGGACTAGTAGTCCCATCGGACGATGCCTGCCGACGCACACACTCACAGACACAGGCAGACAGACAGACAGACACACATACACACACAGACACTCAGACGCACGCACACACACAGACACTCAGACGCACGCACACACACACACTCTTCCTCCTCCCGATCTTCAGCGTTTCTCACACTCAACTCCGCAGCAAAACCTTAGATCTTTTTAAACCTGCAGATTTCACTGAATAAATGGAAGTCAATGGGTGCAGAAACACTGCAGTTGCGCAAAAAGAATTGATCTGCTGCGGAAAATAAAATGCTGCAAATCTGCGCTTTTTTTCCGCAGCATGTGCACACAAATTGTTAATTTCCCATTGACTAACATTGCTTGTGCACTACACTGCAGATTGGATGCAATTCCGTGCGTCCAGAAACGCTGCGGAAATGCATCAAAATCCGCAATGTGTGCAAAAAGCCTGATACTTCCAAGGCCAGGATACACAAATTTAAAAGGCAGATGGAATGGAACTTTAACTGAAGTATTGGACCAAAGGGGGAAGCAGTGCTCAACCAAGTCCTGTGGGGAAAATAAGTACTTGATAAAATAAGTACTTGATACACTATCGATTTTGCAAGTTTTCCCACCTACAAAGAATAGAGTGGTCTGTAATTTTTATCGTATGTACACTTCAACTCTGAGAGACAGAATCTTAAAAAATAAATACCGTATATACTCGAGTATAAACTGAGATTTTTAGCCCATTTTTTTAGGCTAAAAGTGCCCCTCTTGGCTTATACTCGAATCATTGTCCCAAGGGGGTCGGCGGGCGAGTGGCGACTGACATACTCACCTGCTCCCGGCGCAGTCCCTGGTTCTCCGGGCACTGACAGCATCTTCCAGCGTCGAGCTGTCACGTTGTACCGCTCATTACAGTAATGAATATGGACCAGACTCCACTCCCATTGGGGTGGAGCCGCATATTCATTACAGTAATGAGCGGTAACGGTGACCGCTCAACCCTGGAAGAAGCTGTCAGCGCCCAGAGAACCAGGGATGTGCAGGGACCACTCCGTGAGCAGGTGAGTATAATGGGGAGGGGGAGCACTGTGCGATATTCACCTGTCCTCGTTCCGGGCGCCGCTCTGTCTTCCGCGTCCTCTGCAGTGACGCTCAGGTCAGAGGGTGTGATTACGTGGTTAGTCCGCACCCTCTGCCTGAACGTTAGTGCAGAGGACGCCGAAGACACAGCGGCACGAGAACAGGTGAATATTGCAAGTGCCGGGGGCCTGAGCGACGAGAGGGGAGTGCTGTCTCAACAGCATATAGGGCATAATAGTCTATGGAACATCTAATGGGGCCATGTGCAGCATTATATGGGGCAAATGTGTCTATGCAGCATCTTATGGGGCCATAATCACCATTTGTGCAGCATTATACGGGGCAAATATCTTTATGGAGCATCTTATGGGGCACTATATGGGGCAAATATCTTTATGGAGCATCTTATGGGGCCATAATCACCATTTGTGGAGCACTATATGGGGCAAATATCTTTATGGAGCATCTTATGGGGCCATAATCACCATTTGTGGAGCACTATGTGGGGCAAATATCTTTATGGAGCATCTTATGGGGCCATAATCTGCATTTGTGCAGCATTGTATGGGGCAGATGTCTGTATGGAGCATCTTATGGGGCCATAATCTGCATTTGTGCAGCATTATATGGGGCAAATGTCTGTATGTAGCATCTTATGGGACCCTTATGAACCTTTATGCAGTACTGTATGGGGCAAATGTGTCTATGGAGCATCTTATGGGTCCATTATTAACCTTTGTGCAGCATTACATGGGGCATATTTTAATATGGAGCATCTTATGGGGCCCGTCATGAACTGTATGGAGCATCTTATGGGACCCATCATTAACTGTATGGAGCATTATATGGGGCTCCTGATTCAATATGGATATTCAAAAACACTTAACCTACTGACATCTCAATTCATTTTACTTTTATTGGTACCTATTTTTATTTTTGAAATTTACTGGTAGCTGTGTTAAAAATGGTTATTTCGCACATATATTTAATCAGGACTATTCACCAGGTGCTTAGTCTTAAAGAAAAATGTCATGATATTCTGATGAAAAGTATAGTGGTTTATTGAATTATCCACAGGAAAACCACATTGCAGCAAAACATAAAAGTAGATGAAATAGTTATGAACAGATTGTCCATGAGTAGATATCAGCACTTGATACTCATCTTTCCCAAAGTTTGAATGGTAAAAGTCGTCTGTCTGTGTGAAGTTTGAAGGTCATCATGGCATGGAGTAGAATCATAGCATGGCTAACAGCTGTTGCTTCTTTGTCCGACGTCCATGGAAAATGACGGTGAAGGCAGGGGCGACAGTCCCACGTGACAAAAGGCCCCCACACCCTCCTAAGAGACGTTTATATATGTTTCCTACAGACCACGTGTCCTCTGTATATGGTGTTAACTTATACTCTGAGCTACATACACAGAAATAGCTTTTGAGTCTCAGCAAGAAGCAATGTGCTCAGTACAGAATTGAGAATAATTCAATTACAGTAATAATTAATATTTAACAAGCTGCTGCATTTTCCACCCTAGGCTTATACTCGAGTCATTAAGTTTTCCCAGTTTTTTTGTGGCAAAATTAGGGGGTCGACTTACACTCTAGTATATACGGTAAATCCAAAATATCACACTGTATGATTTTTACATAATTAATTTGCATTTTATTCCATGTAATAAGTATTTAATACAATAGAGAAACAGAACTTAATATTTGGTTCAGAAACATTTCTTTGCAATTTCAGAGGTCAGACATTTCCTGTAGTCTTTGATTAGTCATGAGTAAACTTTTTCAGAAAACGATCATCAAACGTAAATTTGGCACGAATATGGCAAATTTGGATTTGTGATCAGAAACCCGAGCAAAATTTTCTAAAATCAAGAAAAATCGGTAACATTCGGGAAAAAGTGCTGGAAAATATTTGCGTTGCCACAAAATTAGTTTTGGCACTTTAGCAATGATAATGGTGATGTATCATTAGCGATTGGCACGTATTTTCTGAGGGGAGGGGGATTGCAGAGCTCGGAGGCCGGCGTTCTTGTAAACAGTATTTTTTCCCCCCTAACTTTGTGTGCACATTGTGACTAGCCTATCAGGACGCAGGAAACATCCACAATGTCCTTACACCACGGCTTGTGTCATTGGCTGCTGATATCACATGTCCCTGTCCGTATATAGAGCGGACATCTTGTTTTTGTGCCATTTAGCCACTGTAACAGCGCAGAGAGGCTGCTCCTGACGCTGGTAGTGTTAGCAGCAAGATTTTAGCTAGTTAGCTAGGTGGTTGTATATCAGTCAGGCAGTGTAGCTAGGTAGTGTCCAGGGTGGCTGTTAAATTTACCTTCCAGCATTTTTTATTTTTTTTTGCCCATTACTAAGGTCCACAGACAAAGCCAGCAGGGCACATATCATACAAGTGTGTTGTGTACTGCTTACATTGTGCTCCATGCACGAGTATAGCATTCTAGATAATATTTTTTCACTAGCTAAATGTGAAACAGTCTGCTGTATCCCACCTTGTCATTTAGTGCTGTGGTGATCTAAAACTGTCTGAAGACCTAAGGCACATTAAAAAAAATGTATAAAATGTTTCAGTTTCAGAACGTTAGACAGCCCGCCTTATCACACTTTGTCATTTTGTTAGGGGACACCTCACATTCAATTAGTTTGTAGCATCTAGTGTGTTGTAGAGGCCTGATCCAGAGGCCACCAAAAATTCTTGTGTTCCGAACGCCATAAAGTAGGGGACATCTGACTTTCAAATGGTTTGTAGTGTAACTTCTTTCTCATACAGGCCTCATTCAACACGTCCGGTTATCCACCACATTTGGATCCTTCAAAAGAAACCTGAAAACCCAACCTGTTATGACCTCACGGCCACCTCAACACCATCGGAGCTACTGCAACCCTCGACCTACTGTCTCGTTCCCCATAATCCTGTAGAATGTAAGCCCGCAAAGGCAGGGTCCTCTTCCCTCTGCATCAGTCTGTCATTGTTAGTTTTGTTTACTGTAAGTGATATTTGTATTTTGATGTAACCCCTTCTCATGTACAGCACCATGGAATTAATGGTGATATATAAATTAATAATAATTCACACTCAAACAATTCTTTCTTCTGTAACTAATGCGATGCAGCATGCCGTATTTCACCTTGGAATTTACTGACGTGGAAATTCAGCTGTTTGCAGAGGTGGTGCAGAGTTTAAAATCAAATTTTTACTGCGAATACTGTGCTCCTACCACACTATCTGAGCAACATGCCTGGGAAAAAGCGAGGCCATGGTGGAAGGGGAATTAGGCTTGGTGTACGTGGGGCAGGTGGTAAGGTTAGTGAAAGCACTAGTGAACCAACAATGTCACGTCCTATGCAAAGACATCTGTTACTGGACGGGCTACTCCACTACCTTTCTTTGGCAGACACACAGCAGTATGCCTTGTCGATGAGGTCCTGAAAGAGCATATGCTGGAGTGGATAGCAAGCGCAGCTTCAAGTTGGCTCTCTTCCTCTTCCTTTACCTCAAAATCACACCCAGTACAGTCCACAGAGGTGGCACCCAAATTCCCCTTGCTTTCCCCCGCATCCCAACTCTCCAGCCATACAACTGACTGTATGGAACCAAAGATGAGTAAGTCTGAAGATCTGTTTGCACAATCTATGCCATGGTCATCAGAAGTGTACTCAGAAGCTTCACTGAGTCAAGAGGAGGAAATCTGCACCGATGTCCAAAATTTTTTTTTACCTTGAATACGGGGCAGGACGAAGTAGGGTCCGAGCAGCATCCTGAGCCTCTTTATCAGACTTTAACACCTTGGGGGTAGGTGATCCTGATGGGGTAGGTGATCGTGATGAGACTTGGATATCTGTGGCTCACACGGACTGTACTGTGCTGTTAGGGCAGGAAGAGGAGGAGGGTGACTCCAAGGGCGAGGATGATGATGAGGTGTTAGATCCCAGTTGGCATGAACATAGAGGCACACAGCTGAGTAGGTAATCTGAGGCTGAAGACGAGGTTGCGTTGTCGTACGTCGCAGACACGTAGTGACGCAGCCATGACGAGCAATGAATCCTCAGCCTCAACTGTGTTTGTGACCAGCAGCATCCGTGGGTCTGCATCTCGCAGGGGAATGCAAGGGTTGCCTAGCCTGGGCCTTTTTGATACTGCAAAGGATGAGCCAACTCATGTCATCTGCCAACTTTGAAAAAAACAAACAAAACTGAGTGGGGGTAAAAAGTGCAATAATTCGACTAATACTTGTATGAACCTTCACATGCACAATCAACATTCATTACTCTGGGAATCCCACTGTGCTAAATGTGGACTTCAACAACCACCAGCCCCATCAATTGCATCTACTGCTTCTTACTCCTCCTCTGTAACCTTGCCAACTATTGAGACGCAGGTCTTTGACCGCAGAACCTCTGGTTCTTTACATGCTCCAGTCACACTGACAGAGAGCCTGCTGTCAGCTGTAACAGATACGCACATGCCTGCTGTTTTAGACCTATCTCCGAGAACAAGCACACAACAACGTTTGCAATCCACCGTAACATCTCCACCTGCACCTCTTCATGGTCCAGCAGTTTAACTGGTTCACCGTACTCCCCCTCTCTCAGCACAGCAGCCTGCCCACAGTTTTGCCATTCTAGTCACATAAAAGATTGTTTCCTCCTTCCTCCTTGGGCTGAAAGGTGGCAGATGAGGTTTAACAATGATAAATGTAAGGTTATACACATGGGAAGAAGGAATCAATATCACCATTACACACTGAACGGGAAACCACTGGGTAAATCTGACAGGGAGAAGGATTTGGGGATCCTAGTTAATGATAAACTTACCTGGAGCAGCCAGTGCCAGGTAGCAGCTGCCAAGGCAAACAGGATCATGGGGTGCATTAAAAGAGGTCTGGATACACATGATGAGAGCATTATACTGCCTCTGTGCAAATCCCTAGTTAGACCGCACATGGAGTACTGTGTCCAGTTTTGGGCACCGGTGCTCAGGAAGGATATAATGGAACTAGAAAGAGTACAAAGGAGGGCAACAAAATTAATAAAGGGGATGGGAGGACTACAATACCCAGATAGATTAGCGAAATTAGGATTATTTAGTCTAGAAAAAAGACGACTGAGGGGCGATCTGTCACGATATGGTATGAAATATCATAAGTCGTTCTCTTGCTAGCCTGCGTGGGCTAAGCCCCCCTTCTTGGAGGGATACTGCAACAATTTGTAGCTTCAAATTCCTGGCTTTCCTTCTCAGAGAGTGTCGGAGTTTTATGGCCGAAAGGTATTTACGACAGCATTTTCTGCCGTGTAAGCTCTTGTCCAGCTATAAGTGAACTAGAAACTTCCAGAAATCCATAGAAGTTCTTTGTTTAGTTTTTCTAAGATATTAGGCCGACCGTTTACATTCCAAGCACGAAAATATATATTGTTTGAGTCTATCGGAGGATCTATACATCGCTCGAAACACGGGCTTCTAACTCCATCTGGTAAAGAAGTAGGGTTTTCTCTGTAAATATGTATCCCAGATAGGACATATTTGATCTCATTAGAATGCTCACGTTAATCCGAGATGAATGATGGGTTTGTTATGACTATGACATGTTTTGTAGCGGAGTTATCGAAAGTAGATATAGATTAGGATAAAATGAGTTAACTGAAGAGGTAGGAGGGACGAGGTGATCCACCCCCTTTCTGGGATGTTACAGGCTGTGCTATAACTGTCTAGAACTGTAGAACACTATAACTGTCTGCCCACATCCCCAGCTCATTCTTCTTGTCCTATTTTCCTGGAAGAGCTGAGCACATCCCATGAACTGGGACTTATGGAAAACTGCACTAGCCTGGGTGCCTGCCATGCTTTGAACATGTGAGTGTTAGCTTTTCTCCTTTATTCCCTTTATGTTCTAATTACCGTGTACATATTTGCAATTGTCTCATTTGTAACATCTTTATAAAATATTTTTGATAAAGCACTGCCTAATTTTTATGGGCTATAATATTTAATATTAGTTCATTCTCCTGTTCTAAACCGTACCCTAAGTCTTCTGAAGGGAAAAAACGCTACTGTTGTGTTGGGTTAGCTTCGGACCCGTTTAATCGAAGCTGGTGGCAGCATACATTTTGTACTGGGTAGTTGGGTGGCGTTATAGTGACTGCGGCGTTGATAATTATTGATCTTGCCTAAGTGGGAGTAGTTTATCGCGTCGCTGCAGCGTGCCCAATAGCCAGTACATAGCAGGCAGCCTTTCTGGCGACTAATTACCCAGGGGGCAGTACCTAATCTGACCTGAGAGTAAGGGGGGCGCCAGAGAGCTGCAAGTTTTAAGTGGAACTGTAAGCGGGATGTACATAAATCCCTGCAGTTCGTGGTATATTGAAAAGCAGTGGGATACCTACAATAAGCCCCTGCTGTAAACTAAGAGGTCAATAACCTTGTGTGTGTTTTCTCATCGCATTGTTAGCAGTGGAGGGATAACTAAGATAATCCCCCCTGCACATGTGAGAGCCGTCTGTTGGCCCAAAGTCACCCCGACCCGTGATGTAGGGGTGACGGTCACGGTGTAAATCGTGACGAATTGGTGGCAGCGATCAGGGGAATCCTGACACGATCTAATAGCCATGTATAAGTATATAAGGGGACAATACAAATATCTCGCTGAGGATCTGTTTATACCAAGGAAGGTGACGGGCACAAGGGGGCATTCTTTGCGTCTGGAGGATAGAAGGTTTTTCCACCAACATAGAAGAGGATTCTTTACTGTTAGGGCGGTGAGAATCTGGAATTGCTTGCCTGAGGAGGTGGTGATGGCGAACTCAGTCGAGGGGTTCAAGAGAGGCCTGGATGTCTTCCTGGAGCAGAACAATATTGTATCATACAATTATTAGGTTCTGTAGAAGGACGTAGATCTGGGGATTTATTATGATGGAATATAGGCTGAACTGGATGGACAAATGTCTTTTTTCGGCCTTACTAACTATGTTACTATGTTACGCATGACAAAGCTAAGAGGTTGAACTCCACCATCTACAATCTGTTGGCTACAGAAATGCTGCCTTTCTGCCTGGTAGATACAGACGGTTTCCAAAAGCTGATGGCTGCCGCAGTTTCCCAGTACCAATTGCCCAGTCGCCATTACTTTTCTAAGAAAGCTGTGCCTGCGCTACACCAGAATGTCACAGACAACATCACCCATGCTTGACTAAATCTGTCTGCCAGGGTGCATTTCACCACAGACACTTGGACGAGTAAGCATGGCCAAGGGCGTTACATCTCACTGACTGGGCACTGTGTGACTCTGGTGGCTGTGGGGGCAGGCACTGCTCCACAAGTCTTGCAATTCCCAAGGCCTGCAGGACAAACCTCTGCTGGTAACACTTCCTCTGCTGCTTCTGCATCCTTAGGGCCTCCACCTGTGCCCTCAACCTCTGCCTTAAAGGGAACCTGTCACCCCATTTTTTGAGATTGAGCTATAAATACTGTTAAATAGGGCCTGCGCTGTGCGTTACTATAGTGTATGTAGTGTACCCTGATTCCCCATGTATGCTGAGAAATACATTACCAAAGTCGCCGTTTTCGCCTGTCAATCAGGCTGGTCTGGTCAGGTGGGCGTGTTCACAGCGCTCTTTTCTTCCCCAGCTTTCCGTTGGTGGCGTAGTGGTGTGCGCATGTCCAGAGTTCCGACTTCCCTGCGCCCACGTGAAGACACAGCGCGCGATCTGCGCTGTAATCCCTTGCATCGGTGGGGGCGGCCATCTTCCTGGGGCCGCGCGTGCGCAGATGGAGTGCTCTGCTGCACGGGGCTTCAGGAAAATGGCCGCGGGATGCCGCGCGTGCGCATTAGAGATCGCGGCGGCCATTTTCCCAAAGCCGAGATGCAAACTCGGCTTTGGGAAAATGGCCGCCGCGATAGGTTGATATGTGATGTGCCGACACGGTGAAATTCCACTCTGCAGATGTTGCAGCAACTGTGGCAGCAACAATGAGCCCTATCATGTCGTATAACCTGGGCCAAAGCAGTATGGGCATGGAGCATATCATGTTTACGGAGTGGGCACAGATTAAGGACCTCTGCACCATTCTACTCAGTTTTGAAATTGCTACTAAACTGGTTAGCGCTGACGATGCTGTCATCAGCTTCACTGTTCCGGTCATCTATATGCTGGAGCAGACTTTGAATGGTGGGCCCAGAAGAAGAGGAGGAAGCAGAGGAGGATGCCGAAGAGATACCATGGTCTCGAAAATCCAGACTGGATAAACCTCCCCTTTCTGTTGTTCGTGGTTGGTGAAAAGGGACGGAGGAAACAAGCATCATTTTTACCCAGCCACCAACACAGCATGGGCTTGGACCTCATGGTTGAGCCCGACATATGAGTGCCTTGTTGCTGCACTATCTGCAACATGATCCCCATATAGTTATGATTAGTAGTGATGAGCGAGTGTACTCGTTGCTTGGGTTTTCCTGAGCACGCTCGGGTGATCTCCGAGTATTTGTTAGTGCTCAGAGATTAAGTTTTCATCACCTCAGATGAATGATTTACAGCTACTACCCAGCCTGAGTACATGTGGGGGTTGCTAGGGAATCCTCACATGTAATCAAGCTGTCTAGGAGCAGTAAATCATTCAGCTGTGGCGATGAAAACTTAATCTCCGAACACTAACAAATACTCGGAGATCACCCAAGCATGCTCTGGAAAACCCAAGCAATGAGTACACTCGCTCATCACTAATGATTAGGAATACTGCTGACTACTGGTTTGCCACTCTCTTTGATCCACATTATAAAACCAAATTTTGCCAGATGCTTCCCACCCTGAAAAGTGACCCGGGAATGCTGGAGTATCGAATCACACTTTTACACAACCTTAAGGGAGCTTTTCCCCAAGATAGCAGTGAAACACACAGTTCACATCACAGCTCTAGACTTCCAACCTCCAGCACGTCAATTCATCAACGCCAAAACATTAGCAGCAGCAGCAGTGGTGTAAGTTGAAGAAGCAATTTCTGTGAGTCCTTGGACTCTGTTGTGCTGGTATAAAAAAGTGTCAAAGTCTTACACGTGGTGAACGAATGGAGAAAATGGTGCAGGAGTATCTAGAGCTGAATATCAATACCATCGGAGGGTTTGGACCTTTTCACATTTTGGTCTTCCAAACTGGATGAGTTACCTGAGCTCACCTCACACACTTTAGAGGTTTTATCGTGCCCAGCAGGCAGCGTTCTCTCAGAACATGTCTTCTGTGCTGCTGGTGGTGTCCTCACGAATAAGCGCAGCCGGCTGTCCCCTGAAAGTGTAGACCGCCTAACTTTCATCAAGATAAACAAGTCATGGATCTCCAAGACCTTTTGCACCCCAGTCGCAGACTGTACAGACTAGGCGATATTGTATTTTTTAGCGTGATGTATTAATGTCATGTAACTTCACTCTGTTATTTCTATAGTGCGGCTTCTGAGCCTGCTGTGGTTGCTGTTGATGTTAACACAAATTTGTGGAAATGTGAACCATCATGGTTGGTCTACATCTGCTGGGTTAGCTGTAGTGGAAGACAAGTCGGTCCCAATTCTTATTCTCGTGATATTTATTCCACTTTGGTGGTGTCAGGACCTCATTTTTTAAAATGTGAACACTCCTACTTGAGTGTCCATCTGCTGGATTTGGGCATAGTGGAAGACCCGTCGGTACCTATTTTACTATTTCTACTGTTGTGAAATTGATGCCACTTTGGTGGTGTCTGCCAATAATTTTTGGAAATGTGCATACTCCTGGTTGGGTCTCCTTCATGCGTGTTGCCTGGAGCAGTAAGCCTCTGAAACCGTGAGGCCTCTACCTCCTTGAACTGACAATTGTAGTCTACAAAACAGATATTTGTGCCACCTGAGTGTGTCTCAGTAAGAAGGCAGGTAGAGGGTTTGCATGTGGTATCAGGGCTCCCAGCAAAGGAGGTCTACACCGATCCCTCACTCACCTCATCTTACTTTGACATTCAATTGAAAGCTCTAAATGCTGTCCTAGACCCCAGAACCTCATGCCTGGCTGATTCTGCAGTGCCATGCTACAATTTGTACTATGGGTAAATTGAGGCCACTTTCCTGGTGTCTTTCCCTTTTTTTATGTGTTTTGGCAGCATTTGTGGCCATTATAAGGTGTAAGGTGTTGTGCATGCGTTTGTTTTTGCCTCCCATTGACATGAATGGCGTTCTGTAATGTTCAGCGAATATTGCAAATTCGGCGATCGTACTCCGAACCGAGCATTGAAATATTCGCTTATCTCTATTCTTGACCAAGTATTCACACACTGCAGCTCCCAGCTCTCTTCAGGTCATTGACCAGGTCCTCCCATGTAGTTCTGGGCTGATTCCTGACCTTTCTCAGAATCATCCTTAAGGTACCTTCACACTAAACGATATCGCTAGCGATCCGTGACGTTGCAGCGTCCTCGCTAGCGATATCGTTCAGTTTGACACGCAGCAGCGATCAGAATCCTGCTGTGATGTCGTTGGTCGGGGCTAGAGGGCCAGCACTTTCTTTGGTCGCTGGCTCTCCCGCTGACATCGCTGAATCGGCGTGTGTGACACCGATTCAGCGATGTCTTCGCTGGTAACCAGGGTAAACATCGGGTTACTAAGCGCAGGGCCGCACTTAGTAACCCGATGTTTACCCTGGATACCATCCTAAAAGTAAAAAAAACAAACGCTTCATACTTACCTTCCGCTGTCTGTCCTCCGGCGCTGTGCTTTCCTGCACTCACTGTGAGCACAGCGGCCGGAAAGCAGAGCGGTGACGTCACCGCTCTGCTTTCCGGCCGCTGTGCTCACAGCCAGTACAGAGAAGCAGAGCGCCGGGGACAGACAGCGGGAGGTAAGTATGAAGCGTTTGTTTTTTTTACTTTTAGGATGGTATCCAGGGTAAACATCGGGTTACTAAGCACGGCCCTGCGCTTAGTAACCCGATGTTTACCCTGGTTACCGGCATCGTTGGTCGCTGGAGAGCTGTCTGTGTGACAGCTCTCCAGCGACCAAACAGCGACGCTGCAGCGATCCGGATCGTTGTCTGGATCGCTGCAGCGTCGCTTAGTGTGAAGGTACCTTTACCCTATGAGGCGAGTTCTTGCATGGAGCCCCAGACGGAGGAAGATTGACAGTCATCTTGTGTTTCTTCCATTCCTTCTCACCAAACTGCTTGCCTATTGTCTTGTAGCCCATCCCAGCCTTGTGCAGGTCTACAATTTTGTCCCAGGTCTCCTTGGACAGATCTTTTTGTCTTGGGCTAGGTGGAGAAGTTGGAATGTGATTGAGTGTGGTGCTGGTTGGTAGGTGATCAAATGCATATTTCATGCAATAACATGGAATTTAATTATTTAAAATCATACAATGTAATTTTCTGTTTGTTTGTTTTTTATCTATAGGGTGCGTCTCTACTGTCTGGATTCATGGCGCTTTGGACGGAGCGGAAAACCCGCTCCACCCAAAGCGCCGCCCCCTTCTGTACGAGCGGTGATTCCAGATGTGTTCATTGCACACATCCGGAATCTCTGCACCCTATACATAGGGCCCTGTTATTTACCTTGCGGCGACAGATTTCATAAAATCCCCTCCACTATGCTGTAACATCTGGATGCTGCGGGTTGTATGCAGCGTTCAATCTGCAGCTAATCCGGATGTAATCCGGACAGTGGACATGCACCCTTAGATTGTCTCTCACAGTTGAAGTGTACCTATGATAAAAATTAGACAGCTCTATTCCTTTTATTGTGGGAAAACTTCCAAAATCGGCAGTGTATCAAATACTTATTTTTCCCACAGTATGGGTGCTGTCACTTAGCCAAAATGTACAGTATAAATTGGCAAAATTAAATATTCAGGTGCTACATGCAAATACAAATAACAATCACATTTATAAAACTGATGTGCTTGTTGCAGAGTTTGATCAACGCTGTGTTAAATAAGAGCTGGATCCTTTCTTTCCTTTAAATTTGTAGGCCTACAGCCAGGAGCGATGAGTCTGATATTGCAAGTTCCAATCATAAGTGGTTGCCTTTTGGCCGGCAGATGGGCTCTCATAATTTGATCAAACTGTGCACATAGTAGACAGTGTTTGGGTGTCTGGACACATAAAAGAAAGGCTGACAGCACTCACTAAGTATGGATGCCGGCTCTCGATCAAAGGAACCCACTTGGAAAAGTAGCAGCAGTCAGAATAAATGAGAACAGTGTCCAATCCCGTTTATAGAAATTGAAAAGAACTTTATTCCTCCATGTAAAGCATACAGTATCTTGACCTATAGCAGGTTATATGATGAAGACCTGCTATAGGCTGAAATGCTGTATTCTCTACATGGCGTAATAAAGATCTTTTCAATTTCTACACACGGGATTGGACGTTGTTCTCATTTATTCTGAGTGTCTGGATATCTGTGTCCAGTTCATAGATTGTAAGTTTGCGAGCAGGGCCCTCATTCCTCTTGGTATCTGTTTTGATCTATGTGCTTATTGTTATGCTGTAATGTCTATTGTATGTACAAGTCCCCTCTAAAATGTAAAGTGCTGTGGAATATGTCACCGCCATAGAAATAAAATTCATTTTCATTATTATTAGAAGGTGTACATGCCTGAAAATTATGCATGACGGAGCGCTCATTTGCTCTTTCGGCATCATTATAATATTTGACCTTGTCAGCTCATATGCCCGAATCCCATTTTGCAGGGAATTTAAGACTTAAGTCCCGATGGGACCAACCAACAGATGCCTAAACTCAGTGTGAAAGCACCCTTAGAGATGTCAAAGCTGAATATAATATTTTCACCACCCAAAATGGAAAAATGTGAATTTGAGTAGGGAATCTGAAGTTGCAGCAGTAGACATTTATTAATTACTAGATGGTGGCCCGATTCTAACGTATCGGGTATTCTAGAATATGCAGGTAGTATATAGCACAGGCTACGTACTATATTGCTCAGTGACATAGTATATAACACAACCGATGTAGTATATCACAGAGCTACGTAGTATGTAACACAGCCACGTAGTATATAACATAGCCACGTAGTGTATTGCACAGCTACGTAGTATATTCCACAGGCACGAAGTATATTGGTCAACCACGTAGTATATAGCAGAGCCACGTAGTATATTGTAGAGCCACGTAGTATATAACATAGTCACGTCATATATCATAGTATATAACAGAGCCACGTAGTATATTGCACAGTCGACGTAGTATATAACAGAACCGACACAGCCACATAGTATATTGCACAGCTAAGTAGTATATAGCACAGAGCACATAGTATATTGCACAGCAACGTAGTATATTGGACAGTCACATTGTATATTGCACAGTCACGTTGTATATTGCCCAGCTACATCATACATAGCACAGAGATGTAGTATATAACAGAGCCCACGCAGTATGTAACACAGCCCACGTAGTATATAGCAATGTGGGCACTATATGCGTGGTTAATAAAGACTTAAAATAAAAAATAAACATATACTCCCCTTCCGAAGACCCTTTGAAGTCCTGGCGCCTGTGTGCGGTGCACGCGGTAGCTTCCGGTCTCAGGGTTGGTATGACCGTGACGTCATGGCAGGTCCTTCTCGCATACCATCCTTGGCACCGGAAGCGGCCGCTTGCACTGCCGAGGACAGCAGGCGACGTCGGAGGGTGAGAATAACCTTGTTTTTTTATTATTATTTGTAACATTAGATCGTTTTACTATTGATGCTGCATACGCAGCATCAATAGTAAAAAGTTGGTCACACAGGGTTAATAGCATTACACCACGGTCCGTTAACTCTGGCATTAACCCTGTGTGAGCGCTCAGCGCTGACTGCAGGGCAGTAAAGCAGCGGCCATTTCGCTGCGAGACTATGGCCGTCGCTGATTGGTTGTGGCAATAGTCGTGTGCATTTTGCCGCGACTAATCAGCGACTTGGATTTCCATGACAGACAGAGGCCGCGACCAATGAATATCCGTGACAGACGGAAGTGACCCTTAGACAATTATATAGCAGATACAGTATTTGCAATACTTAGTACCTATCATCAGTCTGGGGTTGCCCACTCTTATTAATTTAAAAAGGCAGCCACAGATTGGTGGTGAGTAATCTTTAATATATTGAGATATTGGTATTGTTTTTTGCAAAACTGATAACAGGAAGTTACAGCTTCCTACATCACAGCAACTGATGGTAAATGTCACCTTGTCAATAATTTCCTTGCCGACACAATGACTGTGTTCTACGTTATTAGGTTCTGAGACTACATTCAGAATTACAGCCAATATGGCTCTACTACTGTAAAAAGGGCTGCTTCTGAGCAATGGCAAAAAAAAAGCCATGCCATTATCTCCGTAAGCAAGCTCTAACGCCTAACTCTCTTCTGATTTGCTGATGTATGGCAATTTGTTTACATTTTGGGGGACATCCTTTCTGAAGCTTAAGTTTTACATTGAGGTGTTGCTGCTTCCCTTTAGTAATGGAGGAGGGTGCTCGGTGCGGTGTGTCCTTCCCATTGGTTCACAATGTATTTTGGTTTTGAGGTTAATGTAAAGGAAGTTTAATATCTGTATAGCTCATTGCTTTCAGTTTCTGCAGATAGCGGCTGAGGAGGCAGCAGATATTATCATTTTAGGTTCAGTAGTCCAGGATCTCATACTTCAGCATTTGACTGCCTTCCTCTCTATGTGGGCATTAAGCCCAATGGAGAAGGAGGTTCGGATTCCTGGATTTAGGACTTTTTCTCTTTGGATACAGAAAAAATACAGAGACAAATCTCGATGTCCTCCTCTGCCAGATACAGGACACCTGGGCGATTTGGTCAGTAGACATTAGGTGTAGCATGTTCTAGACCAGGGGTCCCCAACTCCAGGCCTCGAGGGCCGCCAACAGTGCAGGTTTTCAGGATTTCTTTAGTATTTCATCGGTGGTAATGCGATCATCTGCACAGGTGATGATTCCAACCCCTGTGCAATACCAAGGAAATCCTAAAAACGTGCACTGTTGGCAGCCCTCGAGGCCTGGAGTTTGGGACCACTGTTTTAGACAGTAGTACACTGTAGAATCGCATATATTATGGCATACAATGATGTATTCAGATGGTGTTCTGTCTAATGCCTTCACCACTTCCTGCCAGTTGGGAAGGGGTTTAAGCTGTCTAAATGCACTGTTTTGATGATTTGTGTTTTTGTTTTTTTGTTGTTTTTGACTTGCGCATAATGTAATTTTAAGTAAGCATCATTATTATTATAATGCTTCGGCAATTGTTACATTTTTTTGTTCTCTTAGCACTGTTTTTTTAAGATGGTTTTGGCCAACAATAGTCTAATATATACTACGAAAGCTATACAAATTAACTATATTAATTGTCTTTATAGCATACATAATATTTTAAGATGACATTTTTTATGTTCTTCTCAACAGGATGAGGTTGTAGTGAAGGAGATCCCCATTACACACCATGTGAAGGAAGGCTCAGAGAAGGCTGATCAATCACACTTTGTCCTGCTTAAGGTCCTGGGGCAGGGCTCTTTTGGAAAGGTGAGTGGGTTGTTTATCTAGTAAATTCTACTTCTCCAATTTACCCTATATAGTAATAGGAAGCACCATCTACTCTGTAAATCAGTTTATTACAGACTTGACTATTTGTAAGTCATTGTTACATCCAATAATATTTCTAATTCGGATGTGTGCTATTGGCTTGTCATCTAACATATCACTACCTGCTTAGTAGAGCTTCTATCCGTTTCCAACATCAGTTTACTGTACAATGCATGGTAAAAAATACCATACTTTCCAGATATTAGCTGATATTTCAGCTTTGACCCTTGCAAAAAAATACTGGATAAAGCTAGGTGGTAATCGCCCTCCCCTGGTCCAGCACTGGCTCCCCACCACTGCTCCTCTCACTATCTGCAGCAGTGTCGACAGTAGAGAGCATCACATGCAGGAAGTCACTGAGCTCAGAATCTCCTGATGTCCACATCAAGGGAGTAGGGAATCCAGCACACGAGTAGATAAAATCAATGTTTGTTCAAAAAATTAATTAGTGTATATTCATGTCACATGTCTTATAGACTTTTTACATAATATTTTTATGGAACATACACTGATGAAGATGCTTTTAACAATTGTTGAATAAACAATTTTATCTACTTGTGTGTTGTATCCCCTACTTCTTTTGTAACCTTCTGAGTGGATTGACTTTCCTGAGTGCTTCTGTGCACAGTGTGATTGCTGACCTACAGCGACATGAGCAAGACAATTTATCTCCTCCTATTTTATGATTGGGGTAAGGCATGTGCCATCTAACTATTTTTTTAACCACTCCCCGAGATATAACATACTGTACTGTACATATAAATTTCTGTCTTGTGGGTACTTCCCGCAAATGGGCGTACCTGTACATCATGGAAATCCTGCGGGCACAGGTGCTGTGCCCGCACTATAGCCATCGGGTGCTCAACTTAATTCACAGCCAACCTCTAGCTGTAACAGGCTCTGGCTCTTTAACATACTAAATCTGAGATCAGTAGTGATCACAGAATTTAGAAAGCTAATAGAGGGACAGGACTTCCTCTCCTACCCGATCGGCACACTCGCAATGTATTCACGGGCTGCCAGTTGTTGCATTGGCAACCCGAGGTCAAGTAATGACCTCCCGTTATGCCAGTTACAGCAGCCTGTTAGACTATGCAAGGAGAATGGTCTAAAAGGTGTTCTGTCAGTGACACTGACAGGTTAAATGCATTGCAGTGTTAGAGATCAGAGTAATAAAAGTGAAAGTACCATAGAGGGTCTAAGTTAAAAAGTAAAAAAAGAATAGAAAAAAATGTAATGCAATAAATACTTATGGTATATTTAAAAAAACAAAGTACAAATAATTTGATATCGCTGCGTCTGTAACGACCTGATCTATAAAAATCCAAAAAAATAGCAAAAACTGTTTTTTTTTCATCATAAAGCCCACAAAAAAGTGCAATACAATGGGGTCAAAAAGTCGTTTGTAAATAGGAATGGTTTCCCTGAAAACTTCATCTTGTCCCACAAAAAAGCCCCTATACAGCTCAGTCAGCAAAAAAAAGTTATAGCTGTTAGAATAAGGACATGCAAAATAATAATTTTTTCAAAAAATTGTTTTTGTGTAAAAGCAGGAAAATATTAAAAAATATATATACCGTATATACTCGAGTATAAGCCGACCCGAGCATAAGCCGACCCCCCTAATTTTGCCACAAAAAACTGGGAAAACTTAATGACTCGAGTATAAGCCTAGGGTGGAAAATGCAGCAGCTACCGGTAAATTTCAAAAATAAAAATAGATACCAATAAAAGTAAAATTAATTGAGACATGAGTAGGTTAAGTGTTTTTGAATATCCATATTGAATCAGGAGCCTCATATAATGCTCCATAAAGTTTGATGGGCTCCATTGGATGCTCCATATTAAAATATGCCCCATATAATGCTGCATAAAGGGTAATAAGGGCCCCATAAGATGCTCCATAGAGATATTTGCTCTATATAGTGCTGCACAAGTGTTATGGACCCATAAGATGCTCTGTACAGTCACTTGCCCCATATAGTGCTGCACAAGCGTTATGGCCCCATAAGATGCTCCATACAGTCACTTGCCCCTTATAGTGCTGCACAAGTGTTATGGCCCCATAAGATGCTCCGTATATAGTCACTTGCCCCATATAGTGCTGCACAAGTGTTATGGCCCCATAAGATGCTCCATATAGTCACTTGCCCCATATAATGCTGCACAAGTGTTATGGCCCCATAAGATGCTCCGTACAATCACTTGCCCCATATAATGCTGCATAAGTGTTATGGCCCCATAAGATGATCCATACAGTCACTGCCCATTATAGTGCTGCACAAGGGTTATGGCCCCATAAGATGCTCCGTACAGTCACTTGCCCCTTATAGTGCTGCACAAGTGTTATGGCCCCATAAGATGCTCCGTATATAGTCACTTGCCCCATACATATAGTGCTGCACAAGTGTTATGGCCCCATAAGATGCTCCGTATAGTCACTTGCCCCATATAATGCTGCACAAGTGTTATGGCCCCATAAGATGCTCCGTACAGTCACTTGCCCCATTATAGTGCTGCACAAGTGTTATGGCCCTATAAGATGCTCCGTACAGCCACTTGCCCCATATGCTTTTGCTGCGATAAAAAAAATATCACATACTCACCTCTCCGCTCAGGACCCCGGCACTGGCAATATTTACCTGCTCCTCGTGCGGCTCCGTCTTCAGCACTGACGTTCAGCAGAGGGCGCGCACTGACTACATCACCGCGCCCTCTGACCTGAGCGTCACAGCCAGAGGATGCTGAAGACGGAGCCGCACTGGAACGAGGAGAGGTAAATATCGCGCAGCGTTGTGCTCCCCCTCCCCGTATACTCACCTGCTCCTGGCGCTGCGTCCCTGCTTCTTCCACCGCTGCATCTTCTTCCTGTATTGATCAGTCACAGTTACCGCTCATTACAGAAATGAATATGCGGCTCCACCTCTATGGGAGGTGGAGCCGCATATTTATTTCTGTAATGAGCGGTACCATGTGACCGCTCAGTACACGAAGAAGCTGCAGCGCTGGAAGAAGCAGGGACGTGCAGGGACCGCGCCGGGAGTAGGTAAGTATAATTACAAAAAAAAATCCGCCCCCCCCCCCTCCCCTGCCGATCCCTGGGTATGACTCGAGTATAAGCCAAGAAGGGGACTTTCAGGCCAAGAAAATGGGCTGAAAATCTCAGCTTATACTCGAGTATATACGGGTACTACAGAATCTGCCGCCCCCTCTCTTCTGCCGCCTGAGCCAAAGAGCTCAAATCGCCTAATGGTAGCAGTGTCACTGTGTATTTATAAATGAGAACAAAAACAAACACCCCTCCTGTTATGAAAGGTAATTCAGTACCACAATGGACATAGAGGTCAGCGCACATACAGTGACCTGGCAATAACCCAAAAAACAAGAACGAGCTCTGAGACGTGGGAACTCTGTTGACCGCAATCCCTAATCCTCTCCAACCACACTAAAGGCAGCCGTGGATTGCGCCTAACGCTGCCTATGCAACTCGGCACGGCCTGAGAAACTAGCTAGCCTGAAGATAGAAAATAAGCCTACCTTGCCTCAGAGAAATACCCCAAAGGAAAAGGCAGCCCCCACATATAATGACTGTGAGTTAAGATGAAAAGACAAACGTAGAGATGAAATAGATTTAGCAAAGTGAGGCCCAACTTTCTGAACAGAGCGAGGATAGGAAAGGTAACTTTGCGGTCAACACAAAACCCTACAAAAACCACGCAAAGGGGGCAAAAAGACCCTCCGTACCGAACTAACGGCACGGAGGTACACCCTCTGCGTCCCAGAGCTTCCAGCAAGCAGAAAAAAACAAATTGACAAGCTGGACAGAAAAAAACAGCAAACAATAGCAAAGAGGAAGTTAGCTATGCAGAGCAGCAGGCCACAGGAACGATCCAGGAGTAAACAGGTCCAATACTAGAACATTGACTGGAAGCCAGGATCAAAGCACTAGGTGGAGTTAAATAGAGAAGCACCTAACGACTTCACCACATCACCTGAGGAAGGAAACTCAGAAGCCGCAGTACCACTTTCCTCCACCAACGGAAGCTCACAGAGAGAACCAGCCGAAGTACCACTTGTGACCACAGGAGGGAGCTCTGCCACAGAATTCACAACACCCTCCCTCCAATAGCACACCAGCCCAAACTATATTCATAGTGCATTACATCCAATATACCCTGACTGACACACAATAGTCGCTTCTATTTATTATGTCCAATAACTACTCCTATATCCAATACCTGGGAATATTATAGCCCTCTACACTGGAACCACTATCCGCCGTACCCTATCACTCACCAGAGCTCCAAACAGTAGGCCCAGTATATTTAACCATGGTCTCCATATATTTTCAAATTTTGTTATTGCTTTTCTTTTTCTATAAGCCTCCTTTTCCATCCAAATGTTATCATTTATTCTGTTTATTAGTACATTGACCGACGGAGGTTGGACGTCCAACCAATGTGATGCAATTAGTTTGCGAGCCTGGTATAATGTTCGCGATAACCCAAAGGCCAGCGGGGATTCAAAGTCCATTGACTCTCCCAGATATCCCAGCACACACACCTTTAAGTCTGCCTGAAGTTGCCCTCCAAACCCCCTTTGTATTAGAGCTACTGTGCTTTTCCAATATGAGCCCAGTTTACTGCATTCCCAGAAAATGCGCATTAAATGTGCATCCTCTGCTCCATGTCTAGGACAGTCTGCATCTGAGCTTACCCCATCTTAACAAGGACGCTCGGCGTTCTCTACACCCTGTGTATGAGATATATCTGCAAGAGTCTCTGAGACTCGCATGGGGACAGTCTGGGAACCTGCTCCAATACAGTTCCTTGCGAAAGTATTCGGCTCCCTGGAACTTTTCAACCTTTTCCCACATATCATGCTTCAAATATAAAGATACCAAATGTAAATTTTTGGTAAAGAATCAACAAGTGGAACACAATTGTGAAGTTGAACGGAATTTATTGGTTATTTTAAATTTTTGTGGAAATTAAAAAACTGAAAAGTGGGGCGTGCAATATTATTCGGCCCCTTTACTTGCAGTGCAGCAAACTCACTCCAGAAGTTCGTTGTGGATCTCTGAATGATCCAATGTTGTCCTAAATGCCTAATGATGATAAATATAATCCACCTGTGTGAAATCAAGTCTCCGTATAAATGCACCTTCTCTGTAAGGCCGGCGTCACACACAGCGTAAAACAATACGGTCCGTATATTACGGCCGTAATACGCTGAAAAGTCGTTGTTTCGCGCTACATGCGCATCGGGATCTGTGGAAGCGCATGTAGCGTGAAACAGCTGTCATCCTCCAGACATCATGTTCTCCCTGTCCATGTCCATGTCACAATAAAGATTTTTTACAGCATCGGGTTTGGTGAGTGCTAACCACCTTTTTTTTCTTTTGCTTTTGATTCCCATTTTAACCTTGCTGTCCAAGTATGGCCATCAGTATGAGACTGCAACATCTGCTGATATAGTCTAGAGATTAGACCAGTTGTATATTTTGCCGATGCTAATGACTCAAGTGTGTACCTTTTTTTTAAATTTTGGGTGCAGTAACACTAAACTGGGACAGGAACGCATGCCTCAGTTGAAGGTATTGAAAGATGGAAGCATTAGGAAGCCCATATTCTTATTGGAGGTTATTGAAGCTTTAAAGTGTTCCGTTTTTTAGTATATTGTCCATAGTTTGTATTCCCTTCAGATCCCATCCTCTAAACCCCTCAAGCTCCCCTGATTTATGATTGTGCCATATTGGGGTAAATTTGGAGTATCCAGTAATTCCCAGCAATCTCTTTCCCCTATCCCACAGCTTGTATATTAACGCTGTAGTTAGCCACTCTCCGTCCATGCTTATCGCACCCCCTTCCAATATGTGAATAGGTGAAAATTTTGTCATGTAAAACAAGTCTTTCTAATTGCCCATACTCTCCCTCTTTTCCCAGCCGTGAAAATGCTGCATCTGTGATGCTATAAAGTACATCCATGAATCTGGTATCGCCAACCCACCCTCCGTTTTATCCCTCTGAAAAGTTAGTAATTTAATTATTGCATTTCGTTTGCACCAAATTAGTTCTTTAAACATTGACTGCACTTTACGGAATATAGGGGGGCCTCCAGCATGGAGAATTGTGTAGTATGTATCGCCATTCTAGCACTAGTATCATTTTAATGAGATTTCCTCTACCTATTACCGATTGCGGGAGTTTACAACATGCATTATCTAAATAATAAAAATTATTATTATTATTATTTTTATGCATTGATTTTAGACATGAATCTGTCTAGCAAGGTGTTAATGTTTAGCATTATATAATCTTTTACATGTGCATCAATCACTACCACAAGATATTGAAATGTTTCCACCACCTGAATCTGTGTATCTAATATTAAATACATGGGTGTAACAGGTTTCACTGGTAATAGTGGTGATTTTTCCCAGTTAACTCCTTTACGACATAGTGTGCCCATGGCGGACTCCCTCCCTTTGTTGTGGGCTCCGGCACTGAGCCTACATCTTTTCCAGCACGTCAGCTGTTCTGAATAGCTGACATGTGCCTCTAACAGCCACGGGTGGAATGGCGATCCACCCTCGACTGTTAACAAGTTAAATGCCGCTGTCAAACTCTTACAGCAGCATTTAACATAGGCTTCCGGCAAGCGTGTCGGAAATCCCACCTATCGGTGCCCGTGTCACATGACCGCGGGTCGCCGATGGGTTGGTATGACAACCAGAGGTCTCCAGCAAACCTTTATGGTTGCCAGTGCCACATTGCTATGAGTGCCACCTGTATGTAGTAGAGCCGATCGGGTCATGGCAGCTTCTAATCTACCGTGGAGACTATTGAAGCATGCCTAAAGTTTAAAAAAAAAAAAAAAAGTTTTTAACCCCTTTCTGCCAGCTGACGGGATAGTATGTCAGCTGGCAGACTCCCCCACTCAAAGCCATGTCAGCTGTTTTCAACGATCCGCCTGTGCCCATTAACCCCTTTCTGACATATGATGTACTATCCCTTCGAGTTGGGGTGGGCCCGTATGACCACCGACGGGATAGTACGTCATATCGCAGCTGACATACGGCACTATGTGCTAGGAGCGATCACGGACCGCCCCCGGCACATTAACCCCCGGCACACTGCGATCAAACATGATCGCAGTGTGCCGGCGGTATAGGGAAGCATCGCGCAGGGAGGGGGCTCCCTGTGGGCTTCTCTGAGACCACCGGAGCAACGCGATGCTGCGATGGTCTCTTACCTCCTCTTCCCTGCAGCAGGCCCGGATCCAAGATGGCCGCGGTATCCGGGTCCTGCAGGGAGGTGGCTTCACTGCAGCCAGGAGAAGTGCACGTCAGATCGCTGATCTGACACAGTGCACAGCAAAGTGAAATACAACAGCAAAAAATATTCACATGTGTAAAAAAAAAAAAAAATCCCCAAAAAATATATATATTCTTCCTATAAATACATTTCTTTATCTAAATAAAAAAAATCAATAAAAGTACACATATTTAGTATCACCGCGTCCGTAACGACCCCTTCTATAAAACAGTCACTATTTAACCCCTTCAGTGAACACCGTAAAAAAATAAATAAAAAAAAGAGGCAAAGAACAACGCTTTATTCTCATACCGCCAAACAAAAAGTGGAATAACATGCGATCAAAAAGACTGATATAAATAACCATGGTACCGCTGAAAACATCATCTTGTCCCGCAAAAAATGAGCTGCCATACAGCATCATCAGCGAAAAAATAAAAAAGTTATAGTCCTCAGAATAAAGCGATGCAAAAATAATTATTTTTTCTATAGAAGTTTTTATCGTATAAAAGCGCCAAAACATAAAAAATGATATAAATGAGGTATCGCTGTAATCGTACTGACCCGAAGAATAAAACTGCTTTATCAATTTTACCTAACGCGGAAAGGTATAAACGCCTCCCCCAAAAGAAATTCATGAATAGCTGGTTTTTGGTCATTCTGCATCACAAAAATCAGAATAAAAAGCGATCAAAAATGTCATGTGCCCGAAAATGTTACCAATAAAAACGTCAACTCATCCCGCAAAAAACAAGACCTCACATGACTCTGTGGACCCAAATATGGAAACATTATAGCTCTCAAAATGTGGTAACGCAAAAAATATTTTTTGCAATAAAAAGCGTCTTTCAGTGTGTGACGGCTGCCAATCATAAAAATCCACTAAAAAACCCGTTATAAATAGTAAATCAAACCCCCCTTCATCACCCCCTTAGTTACGGAAAAATTAAAAATTAAAAAAAATGTATTTATTTCCATTTTCCCGTTAGGGCTAGGGTTAGGGCTAGGGTTATTGCTAGGGTTAGGGCTAGGGTTAAGGATAGGGCTATGGTTATTGCTAGGGTTGGGGCTAGGGTTAGGGTTGGGGCTAGGGTTAAGGCTACAGTTAGGGTTGGGGCTAAGTTAGGGTTGGGGCTACATTTACGGTTGGGATTAGGGTTAGAGGTGTGGTTAAAGTTACCGTTGGGATTAGGGTTAGGGGTGTGTTTGGATTAGGGTTTCAGTTATAATTGGGGGGTTTCCACTGTTTAGGCACATCAGGGGCTCTCCAAACGCGACATGGCGTCCGATCTCAATTCCAGCCAATTCTGCGTTGAAAACGTAAAACAGTGCTCCTTCCCTTCTGGGCTCTCCCGTGCACCTAAACAGGGGTTTACCCCAACATATGGGGTATCAGCGTACTCAGGACAAATTGGACAACAACTTTTGGGGTCCAACTTCTCCTGTTACCCTTGGGAAAATACAAAACTGGGGGTAAAAAATAATTTTTGTGGGGAAATTTTAATTTTTTATTTTTACGGCTCTCCATTATAAACTTCTGTGAAGCACTTGGTGGGTAAAAGTGCTCACCACACATCTAGATAAGTTCCTTAGGGGGTCTACTTTCCAAAATGGTGTCACTTGTGGGGGTTTCAATGTTTAGGCACATCAGGGGCTCTCCAAACGCAACATGGCGTCCCATCTCAATTCCAGTCAATTTTGCATTGAAAAGTCAAATGGCGCTCCTTCGCTTCCGAGCTCTGTCATGCGCCCAGACAGTGGTTTACCCCCACATGTGGGGTATCGGCGTTCTCAGGATAAATTGTACAACAACTTTTGGGGTCCATTTTCTCCTGTTACCCTTGGTAAAATAAAACAATCTGGAGCTGAAGTAAATTTTTTGTGAAAAAAAGTTAAATGTTCATTTTTATTTAAACATTCCAAAAATTCCTGTGAAGCGCCTGAAGGGTTAATAAACTTCTTGAATGTGGTTTTGAGCACCTTGAGGGGTGCAGTTTTTAGAATGATGTCACACTTGGGTATTTTCTATCATATAGACCCCTAAAAATGACTTCAAATGAGATGTGGTCCCTAAAAAAAATTGCTGGTCAACTTTTAACCCTTATAACGCCCTAAAAAAAAAATGTTGGTTCCAAAATTGTGCTGATGTAAAGTAGACATGTGGGAAATGTTACTTATTAAGTATTTTGTGTAACATATCTCTGTGATTTAATTGCATAAAAATTCAAAGTTGGAAAATTGCGAAATTTTGAAAATATTTGCCAAATTTCCATTTTTTTTAACAAATAAACGCAGGTAATATCAAATAAATTTTACCACTATCATGAAGTACAATATGTCACGAGAAAACAGTGTCAGAATCACCAGGATCCGTTGAAGCGTTCCTGAGTTATAACCTCATAAAGGGACAGTGGTCAGAATTGTAAAAATTGGCCCGGTCATTAACGTGCAAACCACCCTTGGGGGTAAAGGGGTTAACTAGTTAAATGCCGCTGTCAAAGTCTGACAGCGGCATTTAACAAGCGCTGCTGACCCCCTTCACATGATCGGGGGTCAGCGGTGCATTGTCATAACAACCTGAGGTCTCCTTGAGACCTCTATGGTTGTTGATGGCCGATTGCTTTGAGCGCCACCCTGTGGTCGGCGCTCAAAGCAATACTGCATTTCTGCTACATATTGGTGATCTCTGCTTCACCTCTATGTAGCAGAGGCGATCGCGTTGTGCATTCTTCTAGCCTCCTATGGAAGCTATTGAAGCAAGCCAAAAAAAAGTTTAAAAATATAAAACAAATAAAATTAAAAAAAGATCAAACCTACACATATTTGGTATCGCTGCGTTCAGAATCGCCTGATCTATAAAAAAAATTATTAACCTGATTGCTAAATGGCGTAGGGAGAAAAAAATCAAAACTCCAAAATTCCGTTTTTTTTGGTTGCCGCGACATTGAATTAAAATGCAATAATGGGCGATCAAAAAAAGTATCTGCAGAAAAGTGGTATTAAAAACGACAGCTCGGCACGCAAAAAATAAGCCCTCACCCAACCCCAGATAATGAAAAATGGAGACGCTACGGGTATCGGAAAACTGCACAATTTTTTTTTTTTTTTCTTTTTTTAAGCAAAGTTGTTTTTTTTTCACCACTTAAATAAAAAATAACCTAGACATGTTTGGTGTCTATGAACTCATAATGACTTGGAGAATCATAATGGCAGGTCAGTTTTAGCATGTAGTGAACCTAGCAAAAAAGCCAAATAAAAAACTAGTGTGGGATTACACTTTTTTTTGCAATTTCATCGCACTTGGAATTTTTTTCCCGATTTCTGTTACCCGACATGATAAAACCAATGGTATCGCTCAAAAGTAAAACTTGTCCTGCAAAAAATAAACCCTCACATGGCCATATTGATAGAAAAATAAAAAAGGTATGGCTCCGAGAAGGGGAGCGAAAAACTAAAACGAAAAAAGCTCCAGGGGTTAAAAATATAAAAAAAAATCTATAAAAGTTCAAATCACCCCCCTTTCGCCACATTCAAAATAAAACAATTAAAAAAAAAAAAAAATTAAACATACACATATTTGGTATCACCACGTTCAGAATCGCTCACTCTATCAATATAAAAAAATTAACACGATCACTAAACAGTGTAATGAGAAAAAAAGTCAAAATGGCAGAATTACGGCTGCAATAACGGGCGATCAAACAGTCGTATCTGCACCAAAATGGTATAATTAAAAACGTCAGCTCGGTGCGTGAAAAATAAGCCCCCACCCAACTAGAGGTCACTATAAATTGAAACATTATGGGCATCAAAAAAGGCGCAAATTTTTTTAACAAATTTTGAAATTTTTTTTCACCATTTAGATAAAAATAAACCTAGACATGTTTGGTGTCTATGAACTCCTCCATTATTGGGCCCAAAGATGTCTCTATATTCACCACAGACAACAGCATATCATCAGCATATAAACTTACTTTTTCTTCTATCATTACACCTAAAACCCACAAAGTTGCTTGCATCCCTCAATCTACATGCTAATGGCTCCATCGCCACAGCAAACAAATTACTGGTACAGTAATATGACCCAATTTATGAATTTCAAGTCAAATCCGATTTGGGATTTTCTCTTTCTAAAAAGTGTGTCTTATGGTTCGAAAAATATGGTGTTTGATCCTTTATGGAGAAACTTGTAAAAAGAATAACTAGGTGAAGTCCAAAGCTGCACTAGACTTCACTGAATAGGACATAGTAATTTTGCTTGCATATTACAGTACCAGCAATTTGAATTATCTGCACACTGTTGAGAAAAACCCTGAATAAAGCCCCATTCAGATGTCTGTCTTTCACACACGTGTTCTATTTGTATTTTCCACGGATAGAATATGTACCCATTTTAGTCTTTGTGTTATTAATTTGACTATAGTTTGCATGTTTTTGGGGAAACGATCCCAAAACCAAACATGTTTGTTTTTGATCAAATCATGGCTCAGATGTATATATACAAATCTATGGGTCCATGAAAAATCACTTGCAGCAGGCAAATGGCAATCTTTGTGATGTCTGTTTAACATTTGCATTGGATAGGTGAAGTTTTGCCATTTATTATTCATGTTTTGTTCTCTTTTGTAAAAATCACTGTATATTTACAACTAGCTGAAGAGCCCGGCGTTGCCTGGGCATAGTAAATATCTGTGGCTAGTTATAGCACCTCACTTCTCTTATTTTCCCATCACGCCTCTCATTTTCCCCCTTACATCTCTCATTTTCTCCCTTACACCTCTCATTTTCCCCCTCACTCCTCTTATTTTCCCCCTTACTCCTCTCATTCCCCCTAACACTTGTCATTTCGACCTCACATCTGTCATTTTCCGATCACTCCACTATTTTCCCTCACTCCTCTCATTTTGCACTCACACCTTTTCATTTTCACCTCACACCCCTCATTTTCACCTCACACCTCTCATTTTCCCCTCAGTATATACATCTCCCTTATATATAGCATACACCTGTATGTCATCTCCTGTATATAGTATATACCTGTATGTCATCTCCCCTGTAAATAGCATATACCTGCTGTATGTCATCTCCTCCTGTATATTGTATATACCTATGTGTCATCTCCTCCTATATATGGAATATATACCTGTATGTCATCTCTTCTGTATATACTACAGTGGGGCAAAAAAGTATTTAGTCAGTCAGCAATAGTGCAAGTTCCACCACTTGAAAAGATGAGAGGCGTCTGTAATTTACATCATAGGTAGACCTCAACTATGGGAGACAAACTGAGAAAAAAAAATCCAGAAAATCACATTGTCTGTTTTTTTAACATTTTATTTGCATATTATGGTGGAAAATAAGTATTTGGTCATAAACAAAATTTCATCTCAATACTTTGTAATATATCCTTTGTTGGCAATGACAGAGGTCAAACGTTTTCTGTAAGTCTTCACAAGGTTGCCACACACTGTTGTTGGTATGTTGGCCCATTCCTCCATGCAGATCTCCTCTAGAGCAGTGATATTTTTGGCTTTTCGCTTGGCAACACGGACTTTCAACTCCCTCCAAAGGTTTTCTATAGGGTTGAGATCTGGAGACTGGCTAGGCCACTCCAGGACCTTGAAATGCTTCTTACGAAGCCACTCCTTCGTTGCCCTGGCGGTGTGCTTTGGATCATTGTCATGTTGAAAGACCCAGCCACGTTTCATCTTCAATGCCCTTGCTGATGGAAGGAGGTTTGCACTCAAAATCTCACGATACATGGCCCCATTCATTCTTTCATGTACCCGGATCAGTCGTCCTGGCCCCTTTGCAGAGAAACAGCCCCAAAGCATGATGTTTCCACCACCATGCTTTACAGTAGGTATGGTGTTTGATGGATGCAACTCAGTATTCTTTTTCCTCCAAACACGACAAGTTGTGTTTCTACCAAACAGTTCCAGTTTGGTTTCATCAGACCATAGGACATTCTCCCAAAACTCCTCTGGATCATCCAAATGCTCTCTAGCAAACTTCAGACGGGCCCGGACATGTACTGGCTTAAGCAGTGGGACACGTCTGGCACTGCAGGATCTGAGTCCATGGTGGCGTAGTGTGTTACTTATGGTAGGCCTTGTTACATTGGTCCCAGCTCTCTGCAGTTCATTCACTAGGTCCCCCCGCGTGGTTCTGGGATTTTTGCTCACCGTTCTTGTGATCATTCTGACCCCACGGGGTGGGATTTTGCGTGGAGCCCCAGATCGAGGGAGATTATCAGTGGTCTTGTATGTCTTCCATTTTCTAATTATTGCTCCCACTGTTGATTTCTTCACTCCAAGCTGGTTGGCTATTGCAGATTCAGTCTTCCCAGCCTGGTGCAGGGCTACAATTTTGTTTCTGGTGTCCTTTGACAGCTCTTTGGTCTTCACCATTGTGGAGTTTGGAGTCAGACTGTTTGAGGGTGTGCACAGGTGTCTTTTTATACTGATAACAAGTTTAAACAGGTGCCATTACTACAGGTAATGAGTGGAGGAAAGAGGAGACTCTTAAAGAAGAAGTTACAGGTCTGTGAGAGCCAGAAATCTTGATTGTTTGTTTCTGACCAAATACTTATTTTCCACCATAATATGCAAAAAAAATGATAAAAAAACAGACAATGTGATTTTCTGGATTTTTTTTTTCTCTGTTTGTCTCCCATAGTTGAGGTCTACCTATGATGTAAATTACAGACGCCTCTCATCTTTTTAAGTGGTGGAACTTGCACTATTGCTGACTGACTAAATACTTTTTTGCCCCACTGTATATACCTGTATGTCATCTCCTGTATATAGTATATACCTGTATGTCATCTCCGCTGTATATAGTATATACCTGCTGTATGTCATCTCCTCCTCTATATACCTATGTGTCATCTCCTCTTTTATATAGTATATACCTGTATGTCATCTCCTCCTTTATATAGTATATACATGTGTCATCTCCTCCTGTATATAGTATATACCTGTAAGTCATCTCCTTCTGTATACAGTATATACCTGTGTCATCTCCTCCTGTATATAGTATATACCTGCATGTCATCTCCAGTATATAGTATATACCTGTGTCATCTCCCCTGTACATAGTATATACGTGTGTCATCTCCTCCTGTATATAGTATATACGTGTCATCTCCCCTGTATATAGTATATACCTGACTGTCTGTCCGCAGTCTCCAACATCATGTCCGCTCTCTATCTGAAACTCAACCTCTCCAAAACTGAACTTCTTCTGCTCCCACCATCTACTAACCTCCCTAAATCTGACATTTCCCTCTCCGTGGGTGGCACCATAATAACACCCCGGCAGCAGGCGCGCTGTCTGGGTGTTATGTTTGACTCCGATCTCTCCTTCACCCCCCATATACAATCTCTTGCCCGCTCGTGCCGCTTACACCTAAAGAACATCTCTAGAATCCGCCCTTTTCTCACCATGGAGACAGCTAAAACCCTCACTGTCGCTCTGATCCACTCCCGCCTGGACTACTGTAACGCTCTATTAATTGGCCTCCCCCTCACTCGACTTTCCCCTCTCCAATCCATCCTTAATGCAGCAGCCAGGGTCGTCCATCTGGCTAATCGTTACTCGGACGCTTCCGCTCTTCGCCAGTCGTTACACTGGCTACCCATTCATTACAGGATACAATTCAAAGTTGTTCTGTCCTCACTAGCTGAGGCAGGCTCATACGTAGCTATACAGTCAGCTAAACCGCTATACCGGGGTCCAATAAGGAGACTGTGGTTGAGTCTGTGCTTTATTAAACGTAGTGGTATATTGATGCGGTGAAACTGTGAACAATGATATACATAGAATCAGTGCATGGCATAGAAGATACATAATACACATGATATACATTATGCATAACATTTAGAAAGCTAGTGACTAAACTGGGAGTACAACTGGCTAGGCTAGGCTAATATGGAGCAGAAATATCTATAGGAAGCATAAAGACATACCGGCAATGCAATCGCAAGGGGGATGAAGTGAAGCGTCTTTCCTTGAAGGCAGACTGAGGAAAGTGAAAGGAAAAATGGAGGGAAATGGAGGCTGAGCTACCATAATGCATTGCAAAGGAGGAGGAGAATCAGACATGGATAATACAAAAACAAGATTGAACTGCCAACATAACTCTGGCCGCTAGAGGGAGCCAAAGCATCACAGATGAATAAAGGCATGAATATATCAATACTGTATACTGAGGAAACTGCAATTATGCAAGCAAATAATCAGGGCAACAATATTAGATGGCGGAGACAGAACACTCCCCGTCTGGCATCAACGGATGTCACTACTCCTTTCTTCCGAAGGCAACAATAGGACCAGTTCAGATGCCGGTCTGGAAAATGTCTTAGGTTCATTCCCTTTGGTCATCCTTAGCTCAACTTTGTGGACGTTGCCGTCCTTGCTCGGGAACGTTGCGGTAACTAGACCAAGTGGCCACTGGTTCCGGTGAATCTGACAGTCTTTCACAAGAACAAGGTCACCTATGTTCAGATTAGGTTTAGTAGATTGCCACTTCATCTGTGGCTGCAGGGTAGACAAATATTGTTTGCACCACCTGTCCCAGAAAGTATTTGCAAGACTTTGTACCTGTCTCCATTGGCGCTTGTAGAGGTCCTTCGCGTCGAATCCTCCTGGAGGGGCACTGGACAGTCCTGTTTTCTGGGTAAGTAAAGTAGCTGGAGTCAATAACAAGGGCTCCTCAGGGTCGTTAGGAACTGGAACCAGGGGTCTTGCATTGATTATAGCTGCAGCTTCAGCCATGAAGGTGATTAGGCTTTCGTGGGTAAGCCTCGCTGCTCCTTTAGATTTTTCCATGTCACGAGTTCTGGTGGTCCTGAATGAACGAGCTATATGTGTCAGGCAGGTAATGGCTCGAGTAAGTGACTTCCAACTTGAGAATCTGTTGAACCTGCAAGATCCAAGCTGGATAACAGAGGTCATTGTATGTAGTGTAGACACCTGAGGGCGGATTTCAGCATCTGAGTCCTCTCCTACAAGTTCGAAGGTGTCTGGAAAACATTCCTCAATGTACAATAGTTTTGGTCCAGAGAGCCACGTTGTGCTTCCTAGTCGACTTGCGTCAACTGCTCTAGTTGCATGATCTGCGGGATTCTGGTCTGTGGGTATGTAATGCCACTGCTGTGGGTGAACTGATCTCCTGATTCGTAGTACTCTGTTATTGACATAAACGTAGAATCGCCTGGTTTCGTTGTGGATATATCCCAGGACTACTTTGCTGTCTGAGTAGAACTTGGCCTGTGTCAGGTCGATATCCATTTCGGATGCGATGAACTCCGCTAACTCAACGGCTAAGACTGCGGCACAAAGCTCTAACCCGGGTATAGTGTGCTCTGGTTGTGGTGCGAGTTTGGCCTTTCCCATGACGAAACCAATGTGGCACTGACATTTGGAGTCTACAGTTTTGAGGTAGGCAACAGCGGCAATGGCTTTGACAGAAGCATCTGCAAATACGTACAGTCTTTGGCTCTGTATCTCAGTAGATGGCACAGGGGTGTATGGTCTCGGCATATGCAAGTTGGAGAGTGCCGCTAACGAGTTCTTCCACTCTTCCCACTGGATCCTCTTATCAGGTGGCAGAGGTGCATCCCAGTCAGATGTTTCCCTAGTTAAGTCTCTTAGTAGGGCCTTGCCTTGTATAGTAACAGGAGCTGCGAAACCCAAGGGGTCGTACAGACTGTTGATGGTAGACAGGACGCCTCTACGTGTGAAAGGCCTTTCTTCCTGGCTGACCTGAAAGGTGAAAGTGTCTGATTGTAGATTCCAGAGAAGCCCGAGGCTGCGTTGCATTGGTGCGGGGTCTGACCCCAGGTCCAGGTCTCTGAGACCATTACATAGGTCTTGAGAAGGGAACGCTTCCATGAGTTCTTGGCTGTTTGAGGCTATTTTATGAAGCCTAAGGTTCGAGTAGGCAAGCATGTCCTGAGCTCTCCTGAGAAGACTGATGGCAGTCTCATTTGAAGGCATGGCTTTTAGACAGTCGTCGACATAAAAGTCCTTTTCTATGAATTGTCTGACATCTGCTCCGTATTCTGGTTCTCCTTCCTGAGCTGACCTTTTGAGTCCGTAAATGGCGACTGCAGGTGAAGGACTGTTGCCAAAGATGTGCACTCTCATGCGATACTCTGTGACTTCTTTAGTAGGATCATTGTCTCTGTACCAGAAGAATCTTAAGGCCCCTTCACATTTAGCGATGCTGCAGCGATACCGACAACGATCCGAATCGCTGCAGCGTCGCTGTTTGGTCGCTGGAGAGCGGTCACACAGACCGCTCTCCAGCGACCAACGATGCCGGTAACCAGGGTAAACATCGGGTAACTAAGCGCAGGGCCGCACTTAGTAAACCGATGTTTACCCTGGTTACCATGCTAAAAGTAAAAAAAAACAAACACTAGATACTTACCTACAGCCGTCTGTCCTCCAGCGCTGCGCTCTGCTTCTCTGCTCTCCTCCTGTACTGTCTGGGAGCCGGAAAGCAGAGCGGTGACGTCACCGCTCTGCTTTCCGGCTCACAGCCAGTACAGGAGGAGTGCAGAGCACAGCGCTGGAGGACAGACAGCGGTAGGTAAGTATGTAGTGTTTGTTTTTTTTTTACTTTTAGCATGGTAACCAGGGTAAACATCGGGTTACTAAGCGCGGCCCTGCGCTTAGTTACCCGATGTTTACCCTGGTTACCAGTGAAGACATCGCTGGATCGGTGTCACACACGCCGATCCAGCGATGTCTCCAGGGAGTCCAGCGACGAAATAAAGTTCTGGACTTTGTTCAGCGACCAACGATCTCCCAGCAGGGGCCTGATCGTTGGTCGCTGTCACACATAACGATTTCATTAACGATATCGTTGCTACGTCACAAATAGCAACGATATCGTTAACAATATCGTTATGTGTGAAGGTACCTTTAGGAAGTTCCTGTCTCTCTCTCTCACAAGGAAACAATGGAACATTTGCTGGATGTCAGCGATGAAGACAATGGAATCCTTACGGAAGCGCATAAGTACCCCCAGTAGTTTGTTATTGAGGTCTGGTCCTGTCAGCAGATCGTCATTCAGGGAGACATCATTAAATTTAGCACTGGAATCAAACACGACTCTGATCTGGCCTGGTTTCTTAGGGTGGTATACTCTGAACATGGGTAGGAACCAGCATTCTTCAGAGTCTTTGAGAGTGGGAGCTAGTTCTGCGTGACGGTTTTCAAAAATCTTTGACATGAAGGAGAAAAAGTGATCTTTCATCTCTGGTTTCTTTTGCAGATTACGAATGAGAGAGGAGAAACGTTGTAATACCTGATTTCTTTTGTTCGGTAGACGTGGTCTGTGGGTTTTGAAGGGAAGAGGTGCGACCCAGCTGTTGGTCTCATCTTTAACGAGTCCCTTGTCCATTACCTCTAAGAACAACTTGTCCTCTACCGACATTGCCACTTGGTTGTCCTGCTTAGTTCTCTGGAAGACTGTGCCCCCTAACTGATCCTCATAGCTTCCCGACACTATACTGCTGTCGTGAGTAAAGTCTATTAAATGATCAGGTAGTTGGATGCTGTGTGGCAGTTCCCTGACATGGAACTCATTGTTACAAGGTTGAAACAGAGATGGACGTCCTTTCTCCAATGTATTTGTCAGCATGCTTGTCACAGAAGATGGGGCGTGCATGCGTCCCAAGCATACGTTGCCAATTATGACCCATCCTAGGTCTAGCCTTTGGGCATAGGGAGCATTGTGGAGTCCGTTGATATGACGTCTCACTTTATGAACCTGTAGGATATCTCTCCCCAACAGCAGAATTATCTGGGCCTGATGGTCGAGTTCCGGTATGAGGTGTGCTATTTGTTTTAAGTGAGCGTGATGGATTGCTACATCTGGCGTAGGGATTTCAGATCTGTTGTCTGGGATCTGGTTACATTCGATGATCGTAGGTAGTGGTAGGCAGAATTGTCCGTCTAAAGACTCGATCTGGTAGTCAGTAGCTTTCCTGCCTGCTGTTGTCACAGTACCTGCACACGTCTTTAAGGAGTAGGGAGTGCTTGGCCCTTTGATGTTGAATAGGTCAAAGAACGTTGATCTAGCCAAGGATCGATTACTTTGGTCATCTAAGATAGCATACAGTCTTACAGCTTGGTCTCTATGGCCCTTCAGGTATACTTTGACGAGGCATATTTTTGAACAGGACCTACTGTCTATTGTCCCTTTGCAGACCTCGGTGCATTGTGAAGTGATCTCTGGCGTAGCTGTATCAGTGTTCCTTTCCTCCCCGCCATGCTCACTATCAGCTGGCGTGTTTTGTGTACTCCATGGAGCTGGGCCAGGGTGTAGAGCGGTGTTATGATCTGTGGTGCCACATTCTGTGCATTTTACACTGACCTTGCAATCCTTGGCGAGATGAGCTGTGGACGAGCAGCACTTGTAGCAGATACCGTTTTCTTTCAGGAAGCTTCTGCGATCTGGCATAGATTTTCCTCTGAAGGCTCTGCATTTCAGGAGAGGATGAGGCTTCTGATGAAGTGGGCACTGCTTGTCAGGGTCCTGCACCTTTGTCACTGATTGGGAGCAGCCAGCAGACCTGTAATTAGAACCTGGAGAAGAAACATAAGTCTTGTGTACTTCCACAGATGTTCTGCGTGGATTTGCAGGTGGTGACGGTGTGGCATATGGTATTGCAAAGTCAAAGCTGGGATCGTTTCTAATTCTTGCTTGTTGGTGTATGAAGTCAACAAAAACGGAGAAGGGAGGGAATGGAACGCTGTGTTTGTATTTGTACGTGGAACCATGTGTGAGCCACCTCTCCTGTAGATTGTAGGGCAACTTCTGGACTATAGGGTTAACACCTCTGGCTGTGTCGAGAAATGCAAGTCCCTGTAGGTCGTCCTCGTATTTGGCAACTTGGACTTCCTTTAGCAAGTCGCTTAGCTCTCTAAGTTTCTGGAGACCTTTGTTAGATATTTTAGGAAAGTCATCGATTCTTTTGAACAAGGCTCTTTCTATTACTTCTGCTGAGCCGTAACACTCATCCAGCCTTTTCCAGATCTCTTTGAGGCCAGTCTCAGGGCGGTTTATATTAATGTCTCTGATCCTTACTGCGTGTTTGACTGACTCTTCTCCCAGGTATTTGACTAACAGGTCTATCTCTTCCCTGTGTTGTAGCCCCAAGTCTCAAATGACATTTTGGAAGGAAGCTTTCCAAGCTCTGTAACCTTCAGCTCGGTCAGTGAATTTCATGAGTCCTTTGGCAACCAGTTCACGTCGTGTGAAGAACTTGGCAAATTCTGTCGTGAACCGGTTGTCAGCAGAGTATACTGGTGATGGGTCGCCCTGATAATGATGTGAGGTGCGTTCGTACCTGTTAGTGTCCTCAGGGAGGCCGGTGTCGTATTGCTTCGGCCTGGTGTACGGTGTGTCAGCAGGGTGATGCACGTTGGTTACCTGGTGAGGGACAAGGTAGTCATTAGCAGAGTTGTTTTGCCTCACATTTTCGAGTTTGTTTCTGTCCTGAGCCTTGTGACGACTCTCGCTCACTTCGCTGGAGGTGTCGTATTCTGGTTTTGGTACTGGTTCAGGGTTATAGTTTGGATCAGGAAGTTCATTAACATACTGAGAGGTGCGTTGTGGTGAGTCTTGCAGTGGAAACTCTAGACTCGACGTACTGCTTTGGCTATGCAGCTTGCGATTTTGCGCGGCTTCTAGTGATTCTGCTTCGGCGAGGGCTGCGGCAGCTTCCCTTTTTGCTGCTAGGCTTTCTAAGGCGGCATCCACACGTGCCTTCTCTAACTGCGTTCTTCTCTCTTGGTCGGCTCTCTCTAAGCGTGACCTTCTCTCTTGCTCGTCTCTCTCTAAGCGCGATCTTCTCTCTTGCTCGTCTCTCTCTAAGCGTGACCTTCTCTCTTGTTCGTCTCTCTCTAAGAGTGACCTTCTCTCTTCGTCATCTAGGCGTGCTTTTTCTAATTTAAGTTGCATCTCTTGGTCAGCAAAGCTCTCTCGTATTTTGGCGGCTTCAGCATTTGCGCGGGCAATGGCGACCGCGCTGCTGATGGATGTTGTCTTTGAGGAAACGGAAGTAAAAGATCTTGTCCTATGTGATTTGTGAAACATGGTGTCTTGGGAAAGTGCTTGGCTGTGCAGAGATTGCGGCAGCTGTATTCAGTCTCTGTGTAGCCGGTGACTTGAATCCCACTAGTTGGATGGCTGCCGTTTCACTGTTCTGTCCTCACTAGCTGAGGCAGGCTCATACGTAGCTATACAGTCAGCTAAACCGCTATACCGGGGTCCAATAAGGAGACTGTGGTTGAGTCTGTGCTTTATTAAACGTAGTGGTATATTGATGCGGTGAAACTGTGAACAATGATATACATAGAATCAGTGCATGGCATAGAAGATACATAATACACATGATATACATTATGCATAACATTTAGAAAGCTAGTGACTAAACTGGGAGTACAACTGGCTAGGCTAGGCTAATATGGAGCAGAAATATCTATAGGAAGCATAAAGACATACCGGCAATGCAATCGCAAGGGGGATGAAGTGAAGCGTCTTTCCTTGAAGGCAGACTGAGGAAAGTGAAAGGAAAAATGGAGGGAAATGGAGGCTGAGCTACCATAATGCATTGCAAAGGAGGAGGAGAATCAGACATGGATAATACAAAAACAAGATTGAACTGCCAACATAACTCTGGCCGCTAGAGGGAGCCAAAGCATCACAGATGAATAAAGGCATGAATATATCAATACTGTATACTGAGGAAACTGCAATTATGCAAGCAAATAATCAGGGCAACAATATTAGATGGCGGAGACAGAACAAAAGTACTTGTTCTCACCCACAAAGGTCTCCACAGTGCGGCACCTCGTTACATCTCCTCCCTCATTTCTGTCTATCAGCCTAACAGACCACTGCGCTCTGCAAATGACTTTCGATTAACCTCTGCACTAATCCGTACCTCCCACTCCCGACTCCGACTTCTCCCGTGCTGCGCCAATCCTCTGGAATGCTCTACCCCAAGATATTAGGACCATCCATAATTTGCATAGTTTTAGGCGCTCGCTCAAAACACATTTGTTCAGAGCGGCCTATCACGTTCACTAGTCAAAGTCATTTTATCTTTGTGTGTGTGTGTAGCCCATTCACTATCCCCATCTATTCCCCAACCCCTGAAGATGGCTGGACCATGATTGTAAATACATCATTGTAAATACACACCTGTACTTTGCATCTCCCCCACCTCATTGTAGATTGTAAGCTCTCATGAGCAGGGTCGTCTTATTTTGCTTTAATTATTGTATTGTTAACGTTGTTACTTATGACTTTTGTGTTTGAAACTGTTAAACTGTAAAGCGCTGCGGAATATGTTGGCGCTATATAAATAAAGATTATTATTATTATTACCTGTGTGTCATCTCCCCTGTATATAGTATATACCAGTGTGTCATCTCCTCCTGTATATAGTATATACCAGTATGTCATCTCTTCCTGTACATAGTATATACCTGTGTCATCTCCTCCTGTATATAGTATATACCTGTTTCATCTCCCCTGTATATAGTATATACCTGTGTCATCTCCCCTGTATATAGTATGTACCTGTATGTCATCTCCCCTGTATATAGTATATACCTGTGTGTCATCTCCCCTGTATATAGTATATACCAGTGTCATCTCCTCTTGTATATAGTATATACCTGTATGTCATCTCCTCCTGTATATAGTATATACCAGTGTGTCATCTCCTCCTGTATATAGTATATACCAGTGTGTCATCTCTTCCTGTACATAGTATATACCTGTGTCATCTCCTCCTGTGTATAGTATATACCTGTATCATCTCCCCTGTATATAGTATATACCTGTGTCATCTCCCCTGTATATAGTATTTACCTGTGTCATCTCCCCTGTATATAGTATATACCTGTATGTTATCTCCTCCTGTATATAGTATATACCTGTGTGTCATCTCCCCTGTATATAGTATAAATGTGTGTGTCATCTCCTTCTGTATGTAGTATATACCTGTGTGTCATCTCCTCCTGTATATAGTATATATCTGTATGTCATCTCCTTCTGTATTAGACCGCGTTCACACGTTATTTGGTCAGTATTTTTACCTCAGTATTTGTAAGCTAAATTGGCAGCCTGATAAATCCCCAGCCAACAGGAAGCCCTCCCCCCTGGCAGTATATATTAGCTCACATATACACATAATAGACAGGTCATGTGACTGACAGCTGCCGTATTTCCTATATGGTACATTTGTTGCTCTTGTAGTTTGTCTGCCTATTAATAAGATTTTTATTTTTGAAGGATAATACCAGACTTGTGTGTGTTTTAGGGCGAGTTTCATTTGGCTACATGCATGTAGCGACTTTTGTGAGATGAGTTTTGTGTGGCGACATGCGTGTAGCAACTTTTTGTGTGTCGAGTTGCATGTGACAGGTTAATGTAGCAAGTTGTGTGCAGCAAGTTTTGCGCGTAGCGAGTTTTATGTGTGGTGCGTTTTGAGTATGTGCAAGTTTGTGTGAGGCAACTTTTGCATGTGGCAATTTTTCCTGCGTGTGCAAGTTTTGCGTGCGGCGAGCTTTCTATGAGGTGAGTTTTGCGTGAGCCTAGTTTTGCATGTGGCGAGTTTTGCGCGTGGCGAGTTTTGAGCGGCGACTATTGTGTTTCGACTTTTATGTGGCGAGGTTGGTGTATGTGTGCTGAAATGTGTGCTGAGGATGGTATATGTGTTCAAGCACGTGGTAGTGTGTGGCGCATTTTGTGTGTGTGTTCATATGCCCGTGTGTGGTGTGTATCCCATGTCGGGGCCCCACCTTATCAACTGTACGGTATATACTCTTTGGCGCCATTGCTCTCACTCTTTAAGTCCCCCTTGTTCACATCTGGCAGCTGTCAATTTGCCTCCAACACTTGTCCTTTCACTTTTTCCCTATTATGTAGATAGGGGCAAATTTTTTTGGTGAATTGGAACGCATGGAGTTAAAATTTTGCCTCACAACATAGCCTATGACGCTCTCAGGGTCCAGACGTGTGACTGTACAAAATTTTGTGGCTGTAGCTGCAACGGTGCAGATGCCAATCCCGGACATACACACACACTCACACATATACATTCAGCTTTATATATTAGATTTAACTTAATATTTGCTGAAAAAGCTACCGTACCTAATTTAATGAGGAAATTGGGGTGCACTCATGGCATGGCTTCTGTGTTGAGGTACCGTCACACTAGACGATATCGCTAGCGATCCGTGACGTTGCAGCGTCCTGGCTAGGGATATCGTCCAGTGTGACAGGCAGCAGCGATCAGGCCCCTGCTGTGATGTCGCTGGTCGGGGAAGAAAGTCCAGAACTTTGTTTCATCGCTGGATCTCCCGCTGACATCGCTGAATCGGCGTGTGTGACACCGATTCAGCGATGTCTTCGCTGGTAACCAGGGTAAACATCGGGTTACTAAGCGCAGGACCGCGCTTAGTAACCCGATGTTTACCCTGGTTACCATCGTTAAAGTAAAAAAAACAACCACTACATACTTGCCTACCGCTGTCTGTCCCCGGCGCTGTGCTTCTCTGCACTCCTCCTGTACTGGCTGTGAGCACAGCGGCCGGAAAGCAGAGCGGTGACGTCACCGCTCTGCTTTCCGGCTGACCGACGCTCACAGCCAGAGCAGAGAAGCACAGCGCCGGGGACAGACAGCGGTAGGTAAGTATGTAGTGGTTGTTTTTTTTTACTTTAACTATGGTAACCAGGGTAAACATCGGGTTACTAAGCGCGGCCCTGCGCTTAGTAACCCGATGTTTACCCTGGTTACTGGCATCGTTGGTCGCTGGAGAGCTGTCTGTGTGACAGCTCTCCAGCGACCAAATAGCGACGCTGCAGCGATCCGGATCGTTGTCGGTATCGCTGCAGCGTCGCTAAGTGTGACGGTACCTTTGGTGCACTGTTATGCAATCCTATTTACATGTTAAAGCCAGTCCTTTGTCTTGCTTAACAGCACTTTATTGGCAAGTGATACTGGAAAAGAGTATTGCATAGTGTTAATGCGGGCGTGCACAGAATGGATCTGTAGCGCATTCTGGTGCCTGGTTCGTGCCAGTCTGTGACCGTTATTTGAGCTCTTAAGTGAGGAGGAGTGGGATTTGAAGTGACCAGGCAGCATGCACACATCACAATGCCCTCTCTTCACTGAAGCGACTCCCTCACTACACTTCGGGGTGCATAAAGGAAGGACTAACTCTTCATAGTGCGATCCCACACTGACATTTGGAGCCCGTCTCAGCACCTCCCCCACACCCAGTGTCAATGTGCAAGCGCAGACACCCAAGCTGACTTTAGTCTACGTTCACATTAGCGTCGCGTCGCCGTTGCGTCGGCGACGCACGGAAAAACGCGCGCAAAAACGCGCGCGTTTTGCGACGCGTGCGTCGTTTTTGACGAAAATCGGACGCACAGAAAATGCTACATGTAGTGTTTTCTTGCGTCCGACGCTAGCGTCGGAAACGACGCACGTGGCGAAAAACGCCACCAAAACAACGCACGCGTCCCCTATGTTAAACATAGGGGCGCGTCGCCGCTGCGTCGGCGACGCAACAGCGGCGCAACGCTAATGTGAACGTAGTCTTAGACAGCGTTTGCTATTACAAACAGAGCATTGCCAATTAAGAGCAGGGGTTGTCCCACGAACTGTGCTTTTTTGCACCATTACACCCATGCATGTTAAAGGTTTTCACAAGAGCAAAATTAATTTTAAATGCTAGATCTTGAAGGAATAATAATCAGTTCCACAATTGGATGCTGCTAAATAAAATGTTCCTGTGCTGAGATAATCTTACACATGTGCCCCTGCTGTGTATTGTGTAATGGCCGTGTCTGACCGTGCAGGAACATGGTCTGATCATACCACATCTCCGGGCCAGGGGAAGATGCAAAAGATATGTGACAAAGTGTCTGTGGTTTTTCTTTTTTTCAGTGTTTTTGATCAATTTTTAATCCATGTGTCAGTTTTTATAATTCTTTTTTTTTTCCATTTTTGCTCATATGAAGAAAATAAATCTTCACCTCTCCTACCCACTTAGCAGTAAAATACGGCCAGCCAGTGGATTACATCTGTGTAATATCCCTCTTTTTTCATGAGACAGTTGACTATGTCATACACAACATTGATCAGCCTTTTTTTCCCCCCACATTGTCATACACAACATTGATCAGCCTTTTTTTCCCCCCACATTGTGAAATGGCATATCCATTGTGGTGGTCTGTGATCCATCCTTAAACATAACAGCTGAGGATAAATTGCCAAAAAACTGATGTGTGAAACTTTCTCTGAATATATATATATATATATATATATATATACAGTGGGGCAAAAAAGTATTTAGTCAGTCAGCAATAGTGCAAGTTCCACCACTTAAAAAGATGAGAGGCGTCTGTAATTTACATCATAGGTAGACCTCAACTATGGGAGACAAACTGAGAAAAAAAAATCCAGAAAATCACATTGTCTGTTTTTTTATCATTTTATTTGCATATTATGGTGGAAAATAAGTATTTGGTCAGAAACAAAATTTCATCTCAATACTTTGTAATATATCCTTTGTTGGCAATGACAGAGGTCAAACGTTTTCTGTAAGTCTTCACAAGGTTGCCACACATTGTTGTTGGTATGTTGGCCCATTCCTTCATGCAGATCTCCTCTAGAGCAGTGATGTTTTTGGCTTTTCGCTTGGCAACACGGACTTTCAACTCCCTCCAAAGGTTTTCTATAGGGTTGAGATCTGGAGACTGGCTAGGCCACTCCAGGACCTTGAAATGCTTCTTACGAAGCCACTCCTTCGTTGCCCTGGCGGTGTGCTTTGGATCATTGTCATGTTGAAAGACCCAGCCACGTTTCATCTTCAATGCCCTTGCTGATGGAAGGAGGTTTGCACTCAAAATCTCACGATACATGGCCCCATTCATTCTTTCATGTACCCGGATCAGTCGTCCTGACCCCTTTGCAGAGAAACAGCCCCAAAGCATGATGTTTCCACCACCATGCTTTACAGTAGGTATGGTGTTTGATGGATGCAACTCAGTATTCTTTTTCCTCCAAACACGACAAGTTGTGTTTCTACCAAACAGTTCCAGTTTGGTTTCATCAGACCATAGGACGTTCTCCCAAAACTCCTCTGGATCATCCAAATGCTCTCTAGCAAACTTCAGACGGGCCCGGACATGTACTGGCTTAAGCAGTGGGACACGTCTGGCACTGCAGGATCTGAGTCCATGGTGGCGTAGTGTGTTACTTATGGTAGACCTTGTTACATTGGTCCCAGCTCTCTGCAGTTCATTCACTAGGTCCCCCCGCGTGGTTCTGGGATTTTTGCTCACCGTTCTTGTGATCATTCTGACCCCACGGGGTGGGATTTTGCGTGGAGCCCCAGATCGAGGGAGATTATCAGTGGTCTTGTATGTCTTCCATTTTCTAATTATTGCTCCCACTGTTGATTTCTTCACTTCAAGCTGGTTGGCTATTGCAGATTCAGTCTTCCCAGCCTGGTGCAGGGCTACAATTTTGTTTCTGGTGTCCTTTGACAGCTCTTTGGTCTTCACCATAGTGGAGTTTGGAGTCAGACTGTTTGAGGGTGTGCACAGGTGTCTTTTTATACTGATAACAAGTTTAAACAGGTGCCATTACAACAGGTAATGAGTGGAGGAAAGAGGAGACTCTTAAAGAAGAAGTTACAGGTCTGTGAGAGCCAGAAACCTTGATTGTTTGTTTCTGACCAAATACTTATTTTCCACCATAATATGCAAATAAAATGATAAAAAAACAGACAATGTGATTTTCTGGATTTTTTTTCCTCAGTTTGTCTCCCATAGTTGAGGTCTACCTATGATGTAAATTACAGACGCCTCTCATCTTTTTAAGTGGTGGAACTTGCACTATTGCTGACTGACTAAATACTTTTTTGCCCCACTGTATATATATAATTATTTTTTTATATATATGTTTATATTATATATATAATATTTTCTTTTCTCTCTGTAGGTATTTTTGGTTCGAAAGATCACTCCTCCTGACAACAATCATGTGTATGCAATGAAGGTGCTCAAGAAAGCTACAATTAAAGGTGGATTTCTCTTTCTCCAGTATAACTAGGCAATGATGTGATGAAACGAAATGATGGGCCTTGCAGTGAACATATTTGATACCGCTTGAGTCAGAAATCCCCCAATAAAGCATAGCTGCTTTTAGAGAGACTGTTTGGGCCAGTCAGCTATGTATTCTTCCCCTGCAGACTGTGAGCCCTCGCGGGCAGGGTCCTCTCTTCTTCTGTACCCGTGTGCCCTTTCTCTGCTCATGTTTAATGTACTTGTCTATATTTGCCCCGTTCACATGTAAAGCGCCATGGAATAAATGGCGCTATAAAAATGTATAATAATAATTCTTTCCTAAGTGGGCCGCTCTGTGTCCAGAATCTCTAGTATATAGTCCAAATACTTAGATCACGCATGCAGCAAAAGAATAACTTGTTGTGAGAAGATTTCAGTCGTTGACAGGTAATATTGTTTATTGTGTTTTCCACCTTTTGCTGAATCTCTCTCCCACAGCCCACAATTAGACAAACTTTGGCCATTGAAGTCGCCCTCCATTCATTCATTAGAAGACTGCCTGTAAAGGCTTCATGGGGACTGTTCGCAGCATCACTGCCAGTTTGTAGTATGGCTATGTGCGGCGCCTGTGCTGTATATAGAACCACTGACAGCTAGCTTACCTGGTGTTTTGCCAATAGATAAATATCCCTTGTTTAAAGCACAAGGGGTTGAAATAAATGAAATCTTTATTGCCTTATATGGAAAAAAAATTCCACTGTCCATGAAAAAATGGTGACTAGACCGAAGTATATAAATGATCTAAATAAATTGATCAGTAAGTAGAATGTGTAGAAACCCTGGTTTTCATCAGCTCCAACAGGTTTGAGAATGTGAAGCCAAACATCCCATATATTCAAACCACAAAATGCTAAACTTTACACAGAAAATAGAAGGAAACAATGAATTGAAAAATTTAAGGTCTAACGTCCACACAAGAAATGTAATGTTCCTCCTCTAATAAAGCGCAAAATGTAAGTGACAAAGGGTATTCTAACTAGTGATGAGCGAATATACTCGCTACTTGAGATTTCCCAAGCACGTTTGGGGGTCCTCCGAGTATTTTTTAGTGCTCGGAGATTTAGTTTTTCTTGCCGCAGCTGAATGATTTACAGCTATTAGCCAGCTTGATTACATGTGGGGATTCCCTAACAACCAGGCAACCCCCACATGTACTTATGCTGGCTAACAGATGTAAATCATTCAGCTGCGGCAAGAAAAACTAAATCTCCGAGCACTAAAAAATACTCGGAGGACCCCCGAGCGTGCTCGAGAAATCTCGAGTAACGAGTATATTCGCTCATCACTAATTATAAACCTAAAATACCGCGCCATACAAAAGCATGATTTACGGTGCAATAGGCAGTCTGGCAGTGCAAAAGGTGCTGCCATAAATGTAGTCCAAATGAAACCCTTAATGGTCCTCCAATACACCTGGGAGCACGTCCAGGTATATGGAGAACATAACATCAATGATAATTAGAGAAGTAAGGATAGAAGAAGATGGTATACTGCTCCTATTTTATAATGAAAGATCATCAGGAAAGTAAAACCTACTCAGAACATATAGGCTTGTGAATGGGTCTGGTATACGGACTGAATGGTCTGGTGGTCTGCACTTGAAATTCTTTGACTCGTTATTATTACAGTACTTTATTCACTTATCTGCAAAAGTCTTTGTATGCGTGCTTAATTATCTATTAATCATTATTGTACATTAGTTATATACCTGTACATGCCCACAGGTGGGCATGAAGGCTTGATTTTGACTATATATTTATGGCAGTACTTTTGGCATCACATTTGAAGTCATGATTTACCAAGCATGCTTTTGTATGGTACATTATTCTGTTATTACACCCTTTGCATTATACATTTTGCGCTTTTTTGAAGCAGGCTCTAGCAAGGAGGTCACATCCATTTTTTGTTGACCTTAGACCTTTCATTTTCCTTTTTTTTATATCTTCTCTCTGCATTACTTTTTGTGTCAATAATAAAGTTTTTTTTATTTTTTTTTTTGGTTTATGAAATGTTTTTGTGGGCATCTTTAAATATCTATAAAGTTGGCTTTTTTGGCACACTTTCAATACGCAGTTGGCATAGCATTTATATATTTGTGGTGGCATCTGCTTTTGCAGGTTTACTATAGAGCCAACTTTTACTCTGTAATTCAGGCCCTGAAAAGTTAAGTTACTTCCATAAATATTGAAATTGTAATGTTTCTTCAAAGTGATGACCCTGCAGTGTTTGTCAGTCCTTGTAAAATATGACAACAATTATTATCCATGCGGTTGAATTATGTGTGTGTGATTAGATTGTATTATGGTGAATTCTTTGGTTTTCATGCCTGGCAATACAATCTCAGTGGAGTATTATGGTGTCCGCACATTTGTAAAAGCTATTTAGTTTTAGAAATTCTCTTCATAGGAGGAGCTTTATCTTCAAGTAAGGAGGATTTTTCCAGTTGGTGATTGGATGATTGTTCTAGTGGTTTTTACTTTTCTTCTTTTCAGTAAGAGACAGAGTAAGAACTAAAATGGAACGGGATATTCTGGCTGAAGTTAACCATCCATTTATTGTAAGGCTCCATTATGGTGAGAACCCTTAATTTGTTCCTATTTAATGTTTTTCTTAATGATGTCTTTGATCCAGAGTATCCCTAACTAAACTGATGTCATTTTGGTTACAGCTTTTCAGACAGAGGGGAAGCTTTACTTAATTTTAGACTTCTTGCGTGGTGGGGACCTCTTTACTCGTCTTTCAAAGGAGGTCAGTGCAGAAGCTGCATGTCTGCCCATATCATCAACCTGTTCTTCTACAACGATCCTTGCCTGAACGTCATGCCCTTCCTGCCGATGGAGTTATTTCCATCAATGCAACAAAACGGAAAACACAATGTCCCTTGTTTCTGGAAAAACGTAGGAATTTGTTTTTCTCTTTTAGGTAATGTTTACAGAGGAGGATGTAAAGTTTTACCTGGCTGAGTTGGCTTTGGGCTTGGATCATTTACACAGCCTTGGAATCATTTATCGCGATCTAAAACCTGAAAAGTATGTACCCAAGTACTTTCAGAGATGTCTGTGCGTAACAAATCGGCAATCTTATTTCGATAAATGTGTTGCCTAAAGGTGACCAGAGATCCCAAATTCGAGGCCGGTCCCTGTTGATTGCCATTATAATGGTTTGCATAGTGCAGTGTTGTAGGCTTTTCAGCAGTAACTGGTTTAGGAGGAACGGAGAAACCACGATTTTTCAGGACTTGTTGACATTTCAGACACACATGAATAACTCTCATTCGTGACAGTGCAGCTTTCAGAAATTCATGTACATGCTGCAAAGACCCAATTCAAATGTCTTGAGGGAATTTTTTTAGTTGTAGCATTTTCTGTAACAGATCTGCTGCATGTGAATATACCTTAAAGCTTATTTACATGTACAATACATTTGTCTAATGGGATTAAATCCAGTGATAGAAATACATCCTCCCATACAGAAGTATACAAGTATTTTTAAAGGGAACCTGTCAGCTGATTCATGCTGCCCGAATTACAGGCACTGGTTACATTTTGGCAGCTGCATATACTTTACTCTGAAATGCTGCATTAGGGCTAGTGAAGCCATCGAGAACTAGTTATGCGAGACCCATAGTTCCTGGCTGTCTTCTCAAAGTATATTTCCTCTTAAAAGCTGCAGAATTTCAGAGGAAAACCTACACGGCTGCAATAATTATCTCTCTGATTAATGCTGCCTGTGGTTCAGGTGTCATGAATCGGCAGACTGCTTTCCTTTCATAAAATCTTTCAGCAAGAAAGGCATTGTCCTGACATGAATGTACTTTTCCGGGCCACAAGTATGTTTGATACTAATGTATTGCTGCTGTCTTTTTAATTTCTGCATATTTTAATTTTGCAGCATCTTACTTGATGAAGAAGGTCACATAAAACTAACTGGTAAAGTATCTTCTGTATATACGCCACAGCTTCCTGCATATCCCTACAGTGATGAAAATTAATTGTCATTTTCATTTTTTTCATCAAGTACACATGAAAATAAGAAACTTTGTAATATATCTTAGCCAAGAAATCTGCTTCTTTCTGTCCCAGGACTGATCATTAATTTCCACAATTCTTGGGTAGTTTTTGTTAGGGAATGCAGACTTTCCCATTACTGAGCTTGGAGATGACACTTGATGCTAATAGAGCTCTATGGAGAACTGTAACTGGTGTTTCAGGAGAACTTGCAGCAGAATGTCTGTGTTTGCCTTCCATTTCCTCCCTCATCCTCTCTCCTTTCCTCTACATAAAATTTAAAAAGCACCAAGAGACATCTCCTATGTCCGTAATGGGAAAATCTGTCTTCAGTGAACACAGATTTTACCCAGGAATTGAGAATGACTGATCAGTCCAGGAAGAGCTAGAAGCAGATTTCTTTAATAAGATCTATTGCAAAGTTTCTTATTTTCATGTGTCCTATTAAGGCTAGTTTCACACTAGAGTTTTGAGGAGCTGCAGAGGCCTGCGGACTTCCTCCGTGAAGCCCCGCCCTCGGCTGCTAGCTCCGCCTACTTCTGCATGCGGCTGTATACCTATCTTTAACATTAGGTACGCAGGTTGTGCGGCTGTATGCGGATGCTTCCTCATGCGTTGTTTTGACGATGCGGAGAAAAAGAAAATTGCTACAAGCTGCGTTCTACGCTGTCGCCGCATCGTCAAAACGACGCATGCGGAAGCATCCGCATACAGCGGCATGACCTGCGTACCTAATGTTAAAGATAGGTACACAGCCGCATGCAGAAGTAGGCGGAGCTAGCGGCTGAGGGCGGGGCTTCACGGAGGAAGTCCGCAGCTCCTCAAAACGGTAGTGTGAAACTAGCCTAATTTATGAATTAAAATGAAACTCCTGGTCAATGTATATCGCTCATGGCTAGAGATATGCAGATGTGACACAATCTAAATTTGCCAAATTGTGTGTATATTCCCAGGAAAAGCTATTTGCATTAGTTATTCTCTGCAAATTGAATGTTCCTTACTGGTGATGAGCGAATATACTCGTTATTCGAGATTTCCCGAGCACGCTTGGGTGTCCTCCGAGTATTTTTTAGTGCTCGGAGATTTAGTTTTCATTGCCTCAGCTGAATGATTTACAGCTATTAGCCAGCATAAGTACATGTGGGGATTGCCTGGTTGCTAGGGAATCCCCACATGTAATCAAACTGGCCAATAGCTGTAAATCATTCAGCTGCGACAAAAAAAAAAAAAAATCTCCGAGCACTAAAAAATATTCGGAGATAACCCGAGCGTACTCGAGAAATCTCGAGTAATGAGTGCGGTATATTCGCTCATCACTATTCCTTACTATGCTTTGGGGTGTGCTCAGAGCCTATACAGCAAAATCCATGTAAAAAGTAGAAAAATACTTACTATCCTTATACACCTTACCACTCACCTCTTCGGCCCATCCGCTCCACACTGTCCCCCTTCCAGTCTTTGGCGCATCTTCTTATCACCGCTACTGAGCTATGAATCCTCAGTCCTCCTTACACTAGGCCAGGGCATTGATGTATAAGGGCACTTGAGGTCACGATGTCATAGCGTTACAATGTTGTGAACTTCCATGCTCATGCGCAGAAACCTCATAGGCCTCATCAGAACCGGTCTAGTCTGAGGAGGCCTGGGGATTCATCACTTAGCTACAGTGATAAGAAGATGTGCCAAGGACCAGACAAGTGATGGTGAAGAGTGAAGGTCCAGAGAGGTGAGCGGTAAGGTGAGTAAAAGTATTTTATTTAGTTTTTAACCTTTTAATGACCCTTTGCGGTTCAGCAAAATGGCGGCTAGGCAGCGGCCATATTGGTAAATGTCCACAGAAGTGCATTACTAAAAATCCACAGTTTGGTGAATGGCCATGCTTGTTAGTGCAACTGTTTTCACAGTCTGCACAGCTCTTCTGTCTGCAAAATGGCTGCTGGTGAAGCAGCATGTGATGAGACCTGTCCAACTGCAGACCATGGTCAACCCCTTTAACTTTATGTAAGATTCATTATTTTATATTTCACCCTTTCCATTACGTCCCTCAGGACAGCACCATGGAGGACGTCCTTCCTTGACCTATAGCGGGACAGGATCATAGAGAGGTTAAAAGAACCCTCCCACCTCCACCTTCCAGTGTTTTTCCTGTCCCTACAGGGACAGTTGTATGAGAGGTTGCTCCTAGAGCGAAGATAACCTGTACATTGTATCTTCCCGGCCTCATTGTAGATTGTCAGCTTTCACGAGCAGGGTCGTTTCATTTTGTTTTAATTATTATATGGTTGTCACTTATGACTCTTGTGTTTGAAATTGTCAAACTGTAAAGCGCTGCGGAATATGTTGATGCTGTATAAATAAAGTTTATTATTTACTATTGTTATTATTAATCCTTCCTAAACTCCACATTCGGAAATCAGACAGATTCTTGTCCCATAAGTCTGTTGCGTTTCGTTTACCAGGGACAGCATCACTGCCTTTTGTACCTTGTGGTGAAGCAGCAGCACTGTGTCGTGTGGCAGAGGATCCCATTCTCGCGGCTCTTACAGCAGTTACGGCTCCTAAGATAAATGAAACTGTATCCAGGACTCTTAGGCCATGTGCACACGTACAGTATTTTTCGCGTTTTTTCGCTATAAAAACGCGAAAAAAACGCTTACATATGCCTCCTATTATTTACAATGCATTCCACATTTTTTGTGCAAATGTTGCATTTTTTTCCGCGAAAAAATCGCATTGCGGAAAAAAAAGCAACATGTTCATTAAATTTGCGGAATTGCGGTGACTCCGCACACCTAGGAATGCATTGATCTGCTTACTTTCCGCATGGGGCTGTGCACACCATGCGGGAAGTAAGCAGATTATGTGCGGTTGGTACCCAGGGTGGAGGAGAGGAGACTCTCCTCCACGGACTGGGCACCATATAATTGGTAAAAAAAAAAAGAATTACAATAAAAAATAATGATATACTCACCCTCGATGTCTTCCCGCCTCTCAGCGGTGCACGCTGCCGGTTCCGTTCCTATAGATGCTCTGTGTGAAGGACCTGCGATGACGTCGCGATCCTGTGATTGGTCGCGCGACCGCTCACGTGACCGCGACGTCATCGAAGGTCCTTCGCGCACCATCTATAGGAACGGACGCCGCTGAGGACATCGGCTGTCTGCAGAGGGTGAGTATAACCATTTTTTTTATTTTTTTTTATCATTTTTAACATGATATCCTTTTCTATTGATGCTGCATAGGCCGCATCTATAGTAAAAAGTTGGTCACACTTGTCAAACACTATGTTTGACAAGTGTGACCAACCTGTCAGTCAGTTTTCCAAGCGATGCTACAGATCGCTTGGAAAACTTTAGCATTCTGCAAGCTATTTACGCTTGCAAAATGCTAAGAAAAACGCAAAAAAAAATGCGTATTTCTTGCAGAAAATTTCCGGTTTTCTTCAGGAAATTTCTGCTAGAAATCCTGACGTGTGCACATACCCTTACAGTTAAGACCCCATAGTCTCACTGCCTCACAGTAGATAATCTCCCTCTGTGATGAGGAAGAAACCTACTTTTTCTCTAGCCATGGAATATGCATATATGGACAAATAAATTGACATACTTAAAATGTCGGGACTAATGACTCGTATAAATGCAGTTTCGAATAATTTCGAAGATTTTTACCACCACCACCTTCATCGATTCAGAGTCCAGACTCCCTGTGTCTAACATCAGTAAAACAGGAGTGATGATCCACGTTTCTCTTTCAGCGCTTCTAAAGAGAAGCCCGACGTTGGTATTGGCAGGAGATATTACCTGCCGGATGGTGTATTCCTTAGTTTCAATAATATATAACCCTTACTTGGGGGTTAGACATCTAAGGATTTGGAATAGACGTGATCTCCTGGATAAGTAATGCTCTGCCATTATCCATGTACTAACTGTTATTGGTTTGATCTTCTTGCAGTCCAGGGCCTCTGTCCTGCAGGTCTCCTTGTAGTACGGTAAGCTCGTCTGTAACCAAGGCTTAACCTGAGCCCAGAAGGACCGATGAAGGAACAGTCCTGTGTTATAAGCACATGCAGCTTATTATTGGTCAGTACAGTCCTCATTGGGTGGTGGCTGTGACTATCACCATATATTGCTGGGCAGTAAGGTTTTCTAACCCTATTCTGGGGCTGTGATGTCTATAAGTATCTATCACAATAAATAACTTGCTGTGGTTCATTATTGGTATTGGAGTACAATGGGTGTATTTCACACTCTGCTTCTGATGCTTATTTCCTTTACCACATTCATACTGAAATCGGCCATTATAGACATATATCAGACACTCACTACACTGATTTTCTTTGCGGATCTCTTTAGAATCTATATTTTTTTCTGATCTTTCGGATCATTTCTATATCTAGTCTGGTTTTTGCCTGGGACTTTGGTTCTTGGGCTTCTGTGCCCAACCTGAGACCTTTGCTCTGGCATTCTCCATGGTGCTGTCCGGAGGGACGTAATGGAAAAAGGGAATTGGACCTACCGGTAATTCTGTTTCCAGGTAGTCCCTCAGGACAGCACCCATAGTTCCCTCCCTTATGTTTCTCTTTAGGCTTGCACGGGATTAATCTTCCAGAAGATCGTTTGTCCGTCGGATCGCCATGGCTCGAGATTAAGATAAAGCCGTTAAATGGTTTATTACACACCTGTTTGTAAGGGCACGTTTAGACCATTTATTTCCATCCTTCTGTGGTACTTTGAAAAAACACTGGAGGGTGGAGGTGGGAGGGTCCTTTTAACCTCTCTATGATCCTGTCCCGCTATAGGTCAAGGAAGGACATCCTCCATGGTGCTGTCCTGAGGGACTACCTGGAAACCGAATTACCGGTAGGTCAAATTCCCTTTTTTTTTTACCTTGTGTCTCATAAGGTTGTAACTTTTGTTTTATTAGATTTTGGGCTCTGTAAAGAGTCAATAGATCATGAGAAGAAGGCATACTCATTCTGCGGAACAGTGGAGTACATGGCTCCTGAAGTGGTGACTCGTCAGGGCCATTCTCACAGTGCAGATTGGTGGTCCTACGGAGTTCTTATGGTAAGTTTTTCATTGGCCTGGGTAGAAGAAGCTAGCAATAACTTAGCATCTTTAAGATGTGTGAATATGCAGCTGCATGTTCCCATCGGTTAAGTTCAAACGAATCAATAAACATGTTAATACAGTGATCCCCACAATCCCTTTAAGATCAGGCTGGGGTAACCAAGGTCATAGTTTCTGTAGTAACAGACAGATTCTTCTCCTTCAGCATACTTTCCTTTTTTTGTTTTCTCAGTTTGAGATGCACACTGGATCCCTACCATTCCAAGGAAAAGACCGCAAGGAAACAATGACACTAATTCTTAAGTGAGTACCTTGAATTGAGTTATAATTAGATACATAGAAAAATAAAGTTGTAGAGTTCTAGCAACTATAAATCTTACCACGTCTTTATCACCTTCCTCACTTGCATTTAAAGGGAGCCTGTCACTTAGAGAATGGTATCTGATATGCAGGTGGGATGCTATATTACAGCAGCAGCTGATCAGATTGGTTTACATTTTTGTAGAAAAACTTTAATGTAAACTTGTATTTTATTAATTGAAATCCCTGATGTCTGAATGCATATGATCCAAGTGGGTGGTACATGTAGCAATAGCTGTCACTCACTGAGAAGGACCGCCCACTGGACTCGTATACAAACACCAGGGACCAATGAGTAAGATACAAGTTATATGGAAACTGTTCCAATAATGCTATATATCCTTGTGCTCAGCTTCTCGTTCTCTATGCCAGGCTGTCCACAGATCGGACTGCATGTAGAGTGTGACCAGGTCCCTTTAACAGCTATACACATTTGTACTACTGATGCCCAGGCTGTCAGTGACCGGATGATTGTGCCCACATGTGAATGGTGAAGTGGAAAAAGATCTGACTATATATTGAAGTATTTGTCGAATCCTAAAATTCTGTGAAAGCAAAGTAAAAATTCAATAAGAATTTAAAAAATGTGGTCAAATCTGCGTAAACTGCTCACAATTTCAGTTTTAACGCATCGCAGTACATTTTTTTTGCAGTTCACTCAAAATTTCTCCTGGATTGTTTTTTGATGGAATGAAGATTATTATAAGTTTGTATTCCCGTGAATGGCACATAATTGTGGTGCAGGAACCTCCCAGTGACTATACATGCCGTGTGAACGTTGTTTCATTGTGAAAATGTGCACGCTTTACTCATGACTTCTTCGTAATAATCGCTGTGCTCAATCTCTTATGTGTTTCCTAGAGCCAAACTGGGGATGCCTCAGTTTCTCAGCAAAGAAGCTCAGGATTTGTTACGAGCACTCTTTAGGAGAAATCCCACTAATAGGCTAGGTAGGTTTCTGCTATCAGTGTGATGCGTTTGCCTTTTTATTCATTTTTCTATATTAACTCATTTACCTGTTAAGTCTTTAGAACCGCAAAGCTGTAACGCTTTTTCTGCTGCCATTTTTCTAGGTTCTGGCAGTGATGGCGCAGAGGAGATTAAGCGACATCCATTTTTTTCTACCATTGATTGGAATGTGAGTCTTAATTTCTGAAATTAAAGTCTAAATTGGCGAAAAAAAGCCACAACTTTTATGTCTCTATACTATAGCCTGTACAACTTCATCCGCAGTTTTCCTTTTCGGCACCCCCACCTTTTATTTGTAAAATACCATATAGTTCAGTCTCTTGTGTTCTTCACTTCTGACTCCCATTTAAATTCCTAGCTCTCTTCCTACATGTTACTCTTGTGATACCTGCTATAACCAAGCTCTACTATTACTATACTATCACATTAGTGCTTGTCATGTTCGTCATGTCTTAATATTGTAACTAGTGCATTTTGCGTATTGCACATCATAGCCCACCTGCTACCAGGCACCCAGCCAGCATTAATCAGAAGTAAAGGATAAAGTGTTAGTAAATATTTCCAGAGGGGTTTGTCCTTCAATGGGAGAACCGTGAGTTGTAGTTAGCCTCCCCCCAATGTCATTGAAGCTTTATTCACCAGCAGATCACTATAGAAGTTGTTAGAACACTAGCAATAAGGTTATCCAGCTTTTTTTTTTCCATAGCTCCAAATATTTTAAAATAACAAAATATACAACACGTGCTTTTTCTGTTCCATGGCAATCAGGGCTGATGCACTAGAAAGGTCTTTGCAAGCAGTCAGCATGTCACTGATGCAGCCAGTCATTGGTTCACTGGTCCCGTACCATAGTGCTACCTGCAGTGGGAGTTAGGCTACTTTCACACTAGCGTCGGGCAACGTCCGTCACAATGCGTCGTTGTGGAGAAAAAACGCATCCTGCAATGTTGCCCGCAGGATGCGTTTTTTTCTCCATAGACTTTCATTAGCGACGCATTGCGACGGATTGCCACACGTCGCATCCGTCGTGTGACGGATGCGTCGTGTTTTTGCAGTCCATCGGGACAAAAAAAAAAAACGTTCCATACAACATTTTTTTGTCCGTCGGTTCCACTTTTTCCAATCGCGCATGTGCGGCCGGAACTCCGCCCCCTCCTCCCCGGACCAGACAATGGGGAAGCGGATGCGTTGTAAAACTGCATCCGCTGCCCCCATTGTGATTTTATTTCACAGTATGCGTCGGCCCGACGCACTGCGACGGGCCCGTACCGACGCTAGTGTGAAAGTAGCCTTAGGATGCCACCACTATGATGTCTGACAGTTGTAGCTACTGATTGACTTCAGCAGTTATATGCTGACCACCTGCAAAACAACCAGAAAGCCAACAATGATATGCCAGGAACAAAAGGTCAGAACCCTCAATTAATGACATTTGTCTTTTTTTTTTTTTAAAGAAAGTATAAACCTTGGATAGCGGATACCTTGGCAGTAGTGAGAATAGAAACAGTAATGAGCTTTTTGTACTAAAGCCTATCTAAACTGCATTCCCTCTTTCAATTTTCAGAGGCTGTACCGTCGAGAGCTTAGCCCACCATTTAAGCCAGCAGTTACACAACCAGATGACACATACTACTTTGACTCAGAATTTACGTCACGCACTCCAAAAGGTGATGTTATTTATTTTTGGGGGGACACACCAATGTAGTTTTTATGTGTCAGGAAATGTGAGTAATCTTATTACTGTAATCTGACAAATATTCAGAATTCAAAGTGCACTTATTTCAATTATATCACTTTGATAAATATATATATTCCTGCCACTCAGCTGTTTGAATATGTAGTAAATAATGATGAGTGAGTATACTCATTGCTCGGGTGGTCTCCGAGTATTTGGGCGTGCTCTGAGATTTAGTTTGTCGAAGCAGCTGCATGATTTGTGACTGCTAGACGGCTTGAATACATGTGGGAATTCCCTAAGGCTACGTTCACATTAGCGGTCCGCTAATGTGCGTCGCTGTTGCGTCGGCGACGCAGCGGCGACGCGCCCCTATGTTTAACATGGGGGACGCGTGCGTTTTTTTTGTTGCGTTTTCCGACACGTGCGTCGTTTTCGACGCTAGCGTCGGACGCAAGAAAATGCAACAAGTTGCATTTTTCGTGCGTCCAATTTTCGTCAAAAAACGACGCACGCGTCGCAAAACGCAGCGTTTTTGCGTGCGTTTGCGCGCGTTTTTTTGTGCGTCGTGCGTTGCGTCGCCGACGCAGCGGCGCGCCACGCTAATGTGAACGTAGCCTAACAGGCAACCCCCCACATGTATTCAAGCTGTCTAGCAGCCACAAATCATGCAGCTGCGGTGACAAACTAAATCTCAGAGCACGCCGAAATACATGGAGACCACCCAAGCATGCTCTGAGAAACTCAAGTAATGAGCACACTCTCTCATCACTAGTAGTAAACTGTTGCCTGTATTTAGCTCCTCAACTGGTGGTAGATGACAATATCAGAGGTATCAAGGCATTTTTTATTACTTTTTTACATTTTATTACTAAGGTGGTCTTTTTGCCTTTTTATTGCCCAGAGTGACTTAATACAGCGTGTCACATCCAAAAGATTTTGACGTACAGAAAAAGTTTAAAACCTGTGCTATATTAGATATATTGCTGCACCATTGTGTTTAACTAGTGTTACAAAATAGTGAGTGGGTAGAGAGCGTAGTATGACCTGGCACCAGTCTCAAAAGCCGGTCCCAGTGCACCGGACTAAGACAGCTCCTGGAGGGTCCGGTAAGGTAACGTGCGGTAACCTGGGTGCCAGCCATTAAAAAAGAGCTACGGAAATGTCCACTGAAGAGAAAAGGCAGCACTCACCGTACCGGTCCATTCTTTGTTATTCAGGAGCAGATATACATAGTGGCAGGGAAGAAGAGGTGGAGACAACGAAGGGCTACGGCCGTTTCTCCCTGCAAGCGCTCACCTTGGACCCGTGGAAGCGCTTGCAGGGCGAAATGGCTGTAGTCTTTCGTTGTCTCCACCTCTTCTTCCCCACCGCTATGTGTTTATATGCTCTTGAATAATGAAGAAAGGACCGGTACAGTGAGTGCTGCCTTTTCTCTTCACTGGACATTAACCAGTGTTACTCTATTACTGGTATTTGAGACAGGGATAATTTTGTGACTATATATTGATGGAAATTTTACAAAACTGTGCATCAGCATTCTAGAAAAACCAGTTTGCTAGCCCATGGTCATTTACAGGAGTTGTCCACTACTTTTTTTTTATATTCATGACCTATCTTTAGGATAGGCCTTAAATACAGTAAGTTCTCTTATTCTGTCCAGTAGGCACCCAGCGATTTTATATCCCTTGGATAGGTCAAAAATGTAAAAGGAACGCACAATCACTTTAGTCGATCTATGGCTAGTAAACTATTTTTCTTGGTGAGAATAGATCAGTGCTCTGTTAGTTATATGGGTATTGGGTAGGTTATTGCCACTGCTATCTTTTAACATTATATAATTGAATAAAAGGCAGAGTATAAGGAATGGGAGACATTGTCTACAGAGGATATAACCGTTATGAGAAGGGAATAATTTTCTGCTTGGGTTGTCTTATATGCAGTGGAGGTTTGCGTCTTGTTGCTTTCTGCTATACGAACATATTCCTTGATACCAGAAATTATACAACACTAGCGTTATCTGAAAAGTAGCTGCATGTAATATCAGGAGACATTGGCAATATTAATAAGCTGCTTCTTTATTAAACAGACTCCCCTGGAATTCCTCCGAGCGCGGGAGCTCATCAGCTGTTCCGTGGCTTTAGTTTTGTGGCTCCTTCACTTGCAGAGGTGGATGGAAAATCCTCTACTTCTCCAATACTTTCTGTACCAAAGGTGATCATCCCTCAAGAACAGTAATTTGCTTAATTATCTCATTTTTGTATTTTGCCATTCAAGTTATCTGCATGATATTTGGTTTACAGATCTACACGAAAAATGCTGTGTTTTGTGATGTGTACACTACACGGGAGACTATTGGCGTTGGGTCTTTCTCTGAGTGCAAACGCTGTATTCACAGGGGTACAAATATGGAATATGCTGTGAAGGTAAGGAAATGCCTTCTCTATTAGGCTGTGGTCACATAGTATGTTTTATGGGTATTCCACATGCATATCGTTTATTGAGGTGGATACTGTCAGGTAGTCATACGCCATTTAACCCCATCGTATATGGCATGTTAAACTGCAAATCCCAAGCACAAATTTTAGTCGCCTTTAGTTTTCTGATTTTGGATTATTTTGCAAATCGCTGGCTATTTTGTTTTTTTCCGTGTAAAATCTGCTATGTGCATGTACTAGTACAGGTGTATTCCCACAATCGCATCCATTACTTATTAAATAAACCTAAACAATAAATTTTTCAATTGCAATTAGTTGAAGGAAAATATACTGTTTGCCATATTTAGCCACCTAAAATACACCTTCTGCAATCTGTTGCCATCTTGTTGCCTCTAGTTACACCTTTCAGAAGTTCTGTATAGGCAGGTCGAGAAGGCACATCTTGCCCCCAGTTTCTCTTTTCAGCAGTACGGTCTTTCCAGCAGTGTAGGCATCCAGCACATGCTCAGTACTTATGTCACTATACAGAGGAGTGTGTGCACTGTAGAGCACAGCAGAGTAGGCATCCAGCGCATGCACAGTACTTCTGTCACTATACAGGGGAGTGCGTGCACTGTAGAGCTCAGCAGTGTAGGCATCCAGCACATGACCAGTACTTCTGTCACTATACAGGGGAGTCTGTGCACTGTAGAGCTCAGCAGTGTAGGCATCCGGCACATGACCAGTACTTCTGTCACTATACAGGGGAGTATGTGCACTGTAGAGCTCAGCAGTGTAGGCATCCAGCACATGAGCAGTAGTTCTGTCACTATACAGGGGAGTGTGTGCACTGTGGAGCTCAGCAGTGTAGGCATGCAGCGCATGCACAGTACTTCTGTCACTATACAGGGGAGTGTGTGCACTGTAGAGCTCAGCAGTGTAGGCATCCAGCACATGAGCAGTAGTTCTGTCACTATACAGGGGAGTGTGCGCACTGTAGAGCTCAGCAGTGTAGGCATGCAGCGCATGCACAGTACTTCTGTCACTATACAGGGGAGTGTGTGCACTGTAGAGCTCAGCAGTGTAGGCATCCAGCACATGAGTAGTAGTTCTGTCACTATACAGGGGAGTGTGCGCACTGTAGAGCTCAGCAGTGTAGGCATCCAGCGCATGCACAGTACTTATGTCACTATACAGAGGAGTGTGTGCACTGTAGAGCTCAGTTGTGTAGGCATCCAGCACATGACCAGTAGTTCTGTCACTATACAGAGGAGTGTGTGCACTGTAGAGCTCAGTTGTGTAGGCATCCAGCGCATGCACAGTACTTATGTCACTATACAGGGGAGTGTGCGCACTGTATAGCTCAGCAGTGTAGGATTCCAGCGCATGCACAGTACTTATGTCACTATACAGAGGAGTGTGTGCACTGTAGAGCTCAGCAGTGTAGGCATCCAGCACATGACCAGTAGTTCAGTCACTATACAGGGGAGTGTGTGCACTGTAGAGCTCAGTTGTGTAGGCATCCAGCGCATGCACAGTACTTATGTCACTATACAGGGGAGTGTGCGCACTGTATAGCTCAGCAGTGTAGGATTCCAGCGCATGCACAGTACTTATGTCACTATACAGGGGAGTGTGCGCACTGTATAGCTCAGCAGTGTAGGATTCCAGCGCATGCACAGTACTTATGTCACTATACAGAGGAGTGTGTGCACTGTAGAGCACAGCAGTGTAGGCATCCAGCACATGACCAGTAATTCTGTCACTATACAGAGGAGTGTGCGCACTGTAGAGCTCAGCAGTGTAGGCATCCAGCACATGACCAGTAATTCTGTCACTATACAGAGGAGTGTGCGCACTGTAGAGCTCAGCAGTGTAGGCATGCAGCAAATGACCAGTAGTTCAGTCACTATACAGAGGAGTGTGTGCACTGTAGAGCTCAGTTGTGTAGGCATCCAGCGCATGCACAGTACTTATGTCACTATACAGGGGAGTGTGCGCATTGTATAGCTCAGCAGTGTAGGATTCCAGCGCATGCACAGTACTTATGTCACTATACAGGGGAGTGTGCGCACTGTATAGCTCAGCAGTGTAGGATTCCAGCGCATGCACAGTACTTATGTCACTATACAGAGGAGTGTGTGCACTGTAGAGCACAGCAGTGTAGGCATCCAGCACATGACCAGTAATTCTGTCACTATACAGAGGAGTGTGCGCACTGTAGAGCTCAGCAGTGTAGGCATCCAGCACGACCAGTAATTCTGTCACTATACAGAGGAGTGTGCGCACTGTAGAGCTCAGCAGTGTAGGCATCCAGCACATGACCAGTAGTTCAGTCACTATACAGGGGAGTGTGTACACTGTAGAGCACAGCAGTGTAGGCATCCAGCACATGACCAGTAATTCTGTCACTATACAGAGGAGTGTGTGCTCTGTAGAGCTCAGCAGTGTAGGCTTCCAGCACATGACCAGTAGTTCTGTCACTATAAAGAGGAGTGTGTGCTCTGTAGAGCTCAGCAGTGTAGACATCCAGCGCATGCACTGTACTTCTGTCACTATACAGGGGAGTGTGCGCACTGTAGAGCTCAGCAGTGTAGGCATCCAGCACATGAGCAGTAGTTTTGTCAATATATAGGGGAGTGTGTGCACTGTAGAGCACAGCAGTGTAGGCATCCAGCACATGAGCAGTAGTTCTGTCACTACACAGGGGAGTGTGTGCACTGTAGAGCTCAGCAGTGTAGGCATCCAGCGCATGAGCAGTAGTTTTGTCACTATACAGAGGAGTGTGCACTATAGAGCACAGCAGTGTAGGCATCCAGCACATGAGCAGTAGTTCTGTTACTATACAGGGGAGTGTGTGCACTGTGGAGCTCAGTAGTGTAGGCATCCAGCGCATGAGCAGTAGCACCACAATGTTCCATACAGAATGAGCCCCATATATTGCTCCATACAGAATAACATGCCCCATGTATTGCTCCATACAGTATAATGAGCCCATATATTGCTCCATACAGTTTGAGTCCCACATGGTGCTCCATACTGTATAATGGCCACACAGTGTTCCAAACTGTATAATGGCCACACAGTGTTCCAAACTGTATAATGGCCACACAGTGCTCCATACTGTATAATGGCCACACATGATGCTCCATACTGTATAATGGCCACACAGTGCTCCATACTGAATAATTGCCACACGTGATGCTCCATACTGTATAATGGCCACACATGATGCTCCATACTGTATAATGGCCACACATAGTTACTCCTACACACGCGGCTGCGCTCCGTACACCTTGCACACACGGCTCCACTCCGTACTCACGCGGCTCCGCTCCATACACCTCGCACACACCCGGCTCTGCTCCATACACCTCGTACAAACACGGCTCCGCTCCGTACACCTCGTACACACATGGCTCCGCTCCGCACACCTCGTAAACACACGGCTCCGCTCCGTACACCTCGTACACACACGGCTCCGCTCCGTACACCTCGTACACACACTGCTCCGCTCCGTACACATTCAGCTCCGCTCCATACACCTCGTACACACACGGCTCCGCTCAGTACACCTCGTACACACGGCTCCGCTCCGTACACCTCATACACACACGGCTCCGCTCCGTACACCTCGTACACACACGGCTCCGCTCCGCACACCTCGTACACATTCAGCTCCGCTCCATACACCTCCGCACACCTCACACACACCGCTCCGTACACCTCACACACACGGCTCCGCTCCGTACACCTCACACACACGGCTCCGCTCCGTACACCTCACACACACGGCTCTGCTCCGTACACCTCACACACACGGCTCCACTCCGTACACCTCACACACACGGCTCCGCTCCGTACACCTCATACACACACTTACCATTGCAACCAGCACAGAGTCCTGCAAACCATGGAGGTCCCGATCATGTGACCCGTGACTCCTCCCCTCCTGTGACCTCATCACAGCTCCTGTTTGCACAGAGCAGCCAATATGTGGTGTACTGCTCTGCGGATGCAGGGATGACCGGCTGAGATTGCACACCGTGGGTTGTGAGCAGGGGAGCGCGCACCGCACTAGTGACAGCAAGTGTCAGGGATTATGGAGAGTCGGCACCAAGTGTTCTGACCGTCGCTCTGCCACCCCCTGTCTTTCAGTGAGGACTGCCGCCTGAAGCAAAGGGCTCAACTTGCCCCATGATAGCGGCACCCCTGCATCCAGCACTTGAGCAGTAGTTCTGTCACTATACAGAGGAGTGTGCGCACTGTAGGGCACAGCAGTGTAGGCATCCAGCGCATAAGCAGTAGTTATGTCACTAAACAGAATTAATATTCACTACTCTCCACCCCCATATTCCCTGGCATGGGAAGTAGTGAATATTTCGGCAGCTGACCTCTGCTGATCCATGGGGATGGTGGCCATGGATACCAGGATGGGGATGGGTGCCATGGATACCGGGACGGGGGTGGGGTATGCGCATTGTAGAGCACCGCAGAGTAGGCATACAGAACATGAGCAGTAGTTCATAGTCATAGAATGTTAGAGTTGGAAGGGACCTCCAGGGTCATCGTGTCCAAACCCTCTGCTCAATGCAGAATTCACTAAACCCTCTCAGACAGATGTCTGTCCAGCCTCAGTTTGAAGATTTCTATTGAAGGAAAACTCACCACCTCTCATGGCAACTTGTTCCACTTTTTTGATCGCTCTCACTGTCAAAAAGCTGTCGGCTGTTTAACCTGCTAAATGACGCTATCAATCTGTAACGGCGACAATTAATGCCATGACAGGCACCGTTTTAACACCTCATTAGTGGACCTGCGATGTGATCATGGGACACCAATGGGTTGCCTTGACATCTGGGGGTGGGAGGGCGCTGGGGGCTGAAGACCCCTGTGAGTATCATCACAGTACTTCTGTGAAAACCAGTCACTCGCTGGCGTTCATATGCTACCATGATATTTTATATATCCAGCAATGCTATGGCATTTCTGTATATAGCACAAGCGATAAGATTGAACGCTTACTCAAGGGCCACCAAGGGTACTAACAAATACAGTGAAAAGTAAAAAAAATAAAAAATAAAAATGAAAAAAATAAAATTAAGTTAATCGCTCTTCTTTTACCATAGTAAAAAGTAATCCATTTTTAAAAATTCACATTTCGTATTGATGTGTCCATAATACTCATCCATCTATTTATCAACATATAAAATAAATTGGTCCCATCGATAAACCGCATAACTAGAAAAAAAAACACCAGAATTCCATTTTTTCAGCAGCCACAAGAACAGAAAAACATGCAATAAGAAGTGATGAGAACATCATATATTCCCCAAATTGGTATCAATAATAATATTGGCTTGGGGTGCAAAAAAAAAGCCCTCACCCAGCCCCATATCCCAAAAGTTGAAAATGTTATGGCACTCGGAAAATGGCAAAACAAGCAAAATGTTTGTATTTTTAGGTCTGAATTTTTTTTTCACCACTTAAAAACTGTACATGTTTGGTATATGCATAATTGTACTGACCTGGAGAATTATAACTCTAGGTAACTTTTACGGTAAATTGAATGTTATAAATAAAAAAACAAAAAACAATTGCACTTTTGTTGCTATTTTGCCACTCTTCAAATTTTTTTCCAGCTTTCCATTACATCATATGATAAAATGGATTGTGCTATTCAAATGTACATCTTGTCCTGGAAAAATCAGCTCTCACACAGCTATGTCAGCAGAAAAATGAAAAAGTTATTGCTCTTGGCATAAGGGGAGAAAAAGGGCTCAAAAACTGAAAATCGCCTGGTCATTAATAAAATATAAAATACTCGTGTCTCCCCCACAGATGCTCTCTTTAATGGCTTCAACCTCATGACTGGCGCAGCCAATCTGTGGCCACATCAATGACAAAATTGTCACCTCCGAGGCCACTTATTGGCTGCAGCAGTAATAAGCCATCTGAGCCAGAAGAGTCTCTTTGCTCTCTTGACAATTTTCCCACCAAATGTGGTTACGGATTGGTTGAACATCCTGTGATAGTCTTCCTTCTCAGCTCTGGGAACTACAAGTCCAAAGCCCTTTTGATATGCACTGTACTACAGCACAGTTATGTTTTGCATGCTGTATTGTGTGCTAAAATTCTCATATTTATGAACGTCCATGTAAAATAGCCGTAGGGTGGGCCCCCTGGAATCAATTCCACCTGTGGACTCTAGGCCCCTCAGTCCGTCCCTGACTTGCATGGAATATGACACTAAAGAGTAAGAAAGAGTACACAAGTGTTTTGCAAGTGTTTTCAGCTTGCAGAATGCTTGCACTTTTCCAAGCGATTTGAAGCATCCCTTGGAAAAGTGATTGACGGGTTGGTCACACTTGTCAAGCATAGTGCTTGACAAGTATGACCAACTTTTTACTATTGATGCGGCCTATGCAGCATCAATAGTAAAAGATAGAATGTTAAAGATAATAAAAATATATATGGTTATTCTCACCTTCCGACGGCCCCCGATCTCCTCAGCGGCGCTCCCAGTACGTTACGTTCTCAGGGATGCTTTGCACGAAGGACCTTTGTGACGTCACGGTTGCGTAACCGCAATGTCATCCCAGGTAATTCGCGCAATGCATCCCTGAGAACGGAAGCCGCCACGTGCACCGCTGAGAGGCAGGGGCCATCAGAAGGTAAGTATATCCCTATTTTTAATATTTTTTTTTTTTTTTTTTTACAGGAATATTGTACCTAGGGCCTGAAGGAGAGTCTCCTCTCTTCCAGACCGTGGGTACCATCCGCACATGAAGCACTCACTTTACGCATGGTGGGCATAGCTAGATGCGTAAAGTGAGCGTTTCAGTGCAATCCTATGGCTGAGGAATCGCCTCGATTCCGCAGAAATAATGAACATGCTGCCAATTTTACCGCTATGCGATTCCGCAGCGGGAAAATCCACAGCACGGGCACAGCAACTGCGAAATCCCATAGGATTGCATGAGAATGCGTTTAAGTGTTTTTTAGCGTTTCCGCTGTGGCAAAAAACACGGCAGAAACGCATAAAAAACGCAACGCGGGCACACAGCCTTAATTGCAAGCTGATCTCCAACAACCCACCTAATCTCTTAATCGGTAGAAAAGGGTAGGTTAAATTATATGACTTTTCAAATTGTCATGCCATTTACTTTAATGATCACTGCTTTGGAAGTTTAGCCATAACTTACTTGATTTGCTAGCTAAGTGTTGGACTACATACATCTACATTTTGTATTTTTGGCATCCTATTTTTAAATCGGAGTCTCTGTAAAGCTGATCAGTTGTGATACAATGAATGTTGTAGACAATAACACAAACCTGTGATCTGGTTTATTGATGACTTCTCACTTTGCACCCATACCTTAAGCGTGCATACTCCAATATTTTCACCTGCTGATAGGGGATTTGTAGCCATTCTTGAGCGGTGTCTGATATTGGAGCTAATCTCCATCCCATTTTTTCTTGTGTAATCTCGGTAAACACGTTTAATAGAGCAATTGAAAGTACTTTGCTTAGTTCAGACAATCCTGTTAATTACTTTACTTTTTAACTGCGACCATAAACCTTACATTGTCTACTCAACTTCTTTGAACTGCAGATAATAGATAAAACCAAAATTGATCCATCAGAAGAAATAGAGATTTTGCGGAGATACGGTCAACATCCCAACGTAATTACTTTAAAGGATGTAAGTATTAACGACATTAATACGCGGGACAGTTAAATGAGAATTTTTATGAAAAAGCAGCACTTCCACATTTAGAACAATTACTCTCTTCTCAAGACCAAGTAGTCATAATGGTTTCTCTGCCCAAATCAAAACAGGTGTATGAAGAGGGAAATTACGTCCACCTTGTGACCGAGCTTATGAGAGGTGGAGAACTGCTTGATAGAATCTTGCGTCAGAAGGTCTTTTCAGAAAGAGAGGCCTGTGCTGTTCTCCTGACCATCTGCAAGACTGTGGAATATCTTCATACACAAGGGGTGAGATTATTATGTGCACATAATGTTTGTTGGGTGTTCTGATATCTATAGCAAATTGGAAATAACGGTAGAAAATGACCTTTATCTGACCAGCCAACTGACGCTTCAGTGCCAATGCTCACCTTTGATCTATGCTCAATTGGCTATTGTTATATCTGTCTACCCTCGTGACCACTGCAGTCAGTCACTAGCCTTTACAGTGTAATGCTGTGCATTGCTAAAGTTATTGCTGAAGCAAAGTAGACAGATGGGGAACACGAGCGGCAGCACTGTAGATGTTAAAAGCTTTATTGGGTGAGAAAAGTGGATTATATTTTTCATGCCATTTCCACCATTTAAAGGGAACCGGTCTCCAAGATTGGCTGATACGAGCTACAGCCATTACCTTTCAGTGCTTAGATTAGCCCCCAATCCGACCTGCAAGAGAAGAAAAATAACTTTTATCATACTCACCTGGGGGTGATCCGGTTCGATGGGTGTTGCAGGTCCTTGTCCGGCGCCTCCCACCTTCTTGCGATGCCACCCTCCTGCTTGCTTCACAGGCTTCCCGGCATCGCGCTCCTGCGCAGGCACACTTATCCAAATTCCAGCTGTGCGCAGGTGCTGGGCCCCTGACCTTTCCCAGCGCCTACGCACTGCATTACTTTGCTCTGCCCTCAACAGGGCAGATAAGTAGCCTGCACAGGAGCGTGATGCCAGGGAGTCTGTGTGGATGACGCATAATCCACATGAACAAGCAGGAGGGTGGCATCACAAGAAGATGGGAGGCGAAGGACCAGGACCGACGACACCCATCGGCCCGGATCCCCCCCCCCCAAGTTGAGTATAATATCTTATTTTTCTTCTCTTGTAGTTCGGATCGGGGGCTTATCTACAGCATTATAGAATGCTGTAGATAAGCCCTGAAAGGCAGTGGCTGTAACTCGTGACAGGTTCCCTTTAAACAAATTTTCTTCAGACTGAGGGAAAGTCCTTTAATAACACATGGTCTTATGTTATAGCTATAAATCTTTATCTGTTCCTATCACATTCTAGGTTGTCCATAGAGACTTGAAACCAAGTAACATCCTTTATGTTGATGAATCTGGAAACCCAGATTCCATAAGGATCTGTGATTTTGGATTTGCGAAACAGCTGCGTGCAGAAAATGGATTATTAATGACCCCATGCTATACGGCCAATTTTGTGGCCCCAGAGGTAATAAGGCTATTGGAAACTGCACTAATAAATAAGCAAAGAATACAAATGAGTTATGCAAGGAGACTTTATTATTGTGCAATTTGACTAATGTTTTGTAGGTGTTGAAGAAACAAGGATATGACGAAGGATGTGACATCTGGAGTCTGGGAATTCTCCTTTACACCATGCTGGCAGGGTAAGTATATATGTAGAGGCACTAGCAGTGCATTGCAAGCCATGGGAGCTCCTGGCCCACAAGGCAAGATCTTTACCAGAGCTTACCATGCATAACATACTGCTAGATAGGTGTACAGAGAAGACTGACTAACATATACTGTACATTGGGCCAAACTCAGTCTGGTCATATTAGGCAATTGGGTTACGTTAAATGCTTACTAGGCTGGCAGGCTGGGTCCAGGTACCAGCTAACATTTCCTAGTCAAAATAGTAACATGTTTACTGCGGTTATTTTTCGGTTTAGAGTAGGCTATGCTATGACATTAATTAACCCCTTCATGACCCAGCCCATTTTGACCTTAATGACCTGGCCAATTTTTGCAATTCTGACAAGTGTCCCTTTATGAGGTAATAACTCAGGAACGCTTCAACGGATCCTAGCAATTCTGAGATTTTTTCGTGACATATTGGGCTTTATGTTAGTGGTAAATTTAGGTCGATAATTTTTGCGTTTATTTGTGAAAAAGAACGGGAATTTGGCGAAAATTTTGAAAATTTCACAATTTTCAAATTTTTAATTTTTATTCTGTTAAACCAGAGAGTTATGTGACACGAAATAGTTAATTAATAACATTTCCACATGTCTACTTTACATCAGTACAATTTTGGAAGAAATTTTTTTTTTGCTGGGAAGTTATAAGGGTTAAAATTTGACCAGCTATTTCTCGTTTTTACAACAAAATTTACAAAACCATTTTTTTTTAGGGAGCACCTCACATTTGAAGTCAGTTTGAGGGGTCTATATGGCTGAAAATACCCAAAAGTGACACATTCTAAAAACTGCACCCCTCGAGGTGCTCAAAACCACATTCAAGAAGTTTATTAACCCTTCAGGTGTTTCACAGCAGCAGACGCAACATGGAAGGAAAAAATGAATATTTAACTTTTTAGTCACAAAAATGATCTTTTGGCAACAATTTATTTTCTTAAGGGTAAAAGGAGAAACTGGACATCGAAAGTTGTTGTACAATTTGTCCCGAGTACGCCGATACCCCATATGTGGGAGGGAACCACTGTTTGGGCGCACGACAGGACTTGGAAGGGAAAGAGCGCCATTTTACTTTTTGAATGAAAAATTGGCTCCAATCTTTAGCGGACACCATGTCGCATTTGGAGAGCCCCTGTGTGCCTAAAGATTGGAGTTCCCCCACAAGTGACCCCATTTTGGAAACTAGACCCCCAAAGGAACTTATCTAGATGCACAGTGAGCAATTTGAACCCCCAGGTGCTTCACAAATTGATCTGTAAAAATGAAATACCGGATTACGTACCGGTAATGCTCTTTTATAGAGCCCACGACAGCACCCACTAGAGAGAGGGGATCCGCCCCTAGGAACAGGAAACCTACAGAGAGATAAAAGGGGCGGCCCCCCCTCGCTCCTCAGTTGTTTTACAGAGAATAGGAGGAACCGCCGCCAGGTTTTAGTTAACAGGTTCAGGTATATCCATATATATATATATACATATTTACAACCTTATGCTATTTTCTTCTAATATTTACACCTCACCAAAGAAGCACCACGTGCGACTATATACAGAAAAGGGAGGGATGTGAACGGGTGCTGTCGTGGGCTCTATAAAAGAGCATTACCGGTACGTAATCCGGTATTTTCTATTCGCCACGACAGCACCCACTAGAGAGAATTGCAGAGACTATAGACTGGGTGGGTTTACTGAGTCAAGGACCGATACACCAAAAGTTAGATCAGAAGCAGAGGATAGATCTAATCTATAATGCTTATAGAAGGTATTTGGTGAAGACCAAGTTGCAGCCTTACATATAAGGTCTATTGGCACATTCGCCCTTTCTGCCCAGGAAGTCGACAAGGCTCTTGTAGAGTGTGCTCCTATATGCATCGGAGGATCTCTACCTCCAGCTTTATACGCCAAGATTATGGCCTCTCTGATCCAGCGAGATAATGTGTTCTTTGTCACTCTGGTACCTTTGGTTTTACCCTGGAAAGACACAAAGAGAGCCCTACTCTTCCTCCAGTCCCTGGTTCTCTCTAAATAGGCTAGCACAATCCTTTTTACATCTAGAGTATGAAGTTTTACTTCTTCTGGAGTTGAGTGGTTCTCATAAAAGGTAGGTAACAAGATCTCCTGGGCTCTATGAAAAGTAGTGGCTACTTTAGGAAGATAACAAGGGTCTGTTTTCAAAATTATCCTATCTGATGTTACAGATAAAAAGGGAGGATCTATAGATAATGCATGGAGATCACTCACTCTTCTAGCAGAAACTAATGCCACTAACAATACCGTTTTCAAAGAAATATTTTTTAGTGAGGCTGTTTGGAGAGGCTCAAACGGTGGCTGTGTCAATGCTTCCAGGACTATGGATAAATCCCACTGAGGAACCTGCGGTATGCTAATTGGTCTTGAACGCTCACAGGCAGATATAAATCGGGATATCCACCTATTACCCGCAACATCATAATTAAAAAGAGCTCCTAAAGCTGAAACCTGGACCTTCAGAGTGCTTACGGAGAGTCCTAATTCCAAACCTCTTTGTAGAAATTCCAACACTGGAAATATAGGAACTTCAGATGAAAGTTGTGCAGTATGGAATTGAAGAAATTTTCTCCAAATTCTAACATAAATTCTAGTAGTTGAAGGTTTTCTACTCTTCATAAGAGTGTTAATTAACCCACTAGAAAACCCCCTTATACTTAGTAACTGCCTCTCAAACTCCAGGCAGTCAGGTTCATGCCCTTTGCCTGAGGATGGAGGAATGGTCCCTGAGAGAGCAAGTCCTTGGACTGAGGCAGAATCCACGGGTCTGACACTGACATCGCCCTCAGCCATGAGAACCATGGCCTTTTGGGCCAGAATGGGGCTATTAACAGAACTCTTGCGCCTTCCTCCCTTATTTTTCTTATTACTATAGGTAATAGATTCCATGGGGGGAAAGCATAGGCCAGGTCGAATGTCCATGGTACCTGGAGGGCATCGAGTATGTCCGGCTTGTCCTCCCTGCATAGAGAGGCAAACCTCCTGACCTGACGGTTGGCTCTTGTGGAAAACAAGTCTATTTGAGGAACACCCCATCGAGCTGTTATTAATCTGAAAATCTTCCTGTTCAGCATCCATTCTCCCTGATGAAGAGTGTGACGGCTGAGGAAATCGGCATGAAAATTGTCTATGCCCCTGATGTGCACTGCTGACAAGGATAGCAGATGACCTTCGGCCAACTCCATGATGTCTGAAGCCACTTCTCTGAGTTTGTCCGACCTTGTACCTCCTTGATGGTTCAGATACGCCACCGCAGTGGTGTTGTCGGAGAATACTCTTGTGTGAGAGCCGCTGAGCTGAGGAAGAAAGTGAAGTAGGGAGTAGTATATAGCCCTCAACTCTTTGACATTTGAGGAATTATTAAGTTCTGAACTGGACCAAAGACCCTGGACCCACTGATCCTGAAAATGTGCCCCCCAGCCTTCAGGACTAGCGTCTGTGGTCACTATACTAGAAGGGGTGATTACCCATAGAACCCCTCTCGAAAGATTTTTTCGATTCAACCACCACATAAGGGAGTGTACTACTTCTGACGTTAGGAAAACTGTTCTATCCAGACATCCTCTATTTTTAATGTCCTCATCCAATACAAATTTTTGTAGATGCCTAGTATGGAACTGCGCCCACTGGACCGCAGGAATGCACGATGTTAGAGAACCTAGTAGTGACATGACATTCCTTAATCACATACTACGCTTTCTGATCGCTAAGGACACTTTATCGAATATGGAAGTTTTCTTATCCTCAGGAAGCTTGCAAATCTGGTCAACTGAATCTAGAAGGAGCCCAAGGAATTTCTGACACGTTACTGGCTGGAGTCTAGATTTTTCCCAATTAACCAGCCAGCCCAGGTTTTGTAAGGATGACACTACCTCCTGAAACCTCTGCTCACACTGTAGGGAGTTCTTACCTACAATCAATAGGTCATCCAAATACGGAATGACCAAGGTATCTTTTACCCGTAAAAAGGACATTACTTCCGCTAGCAATTTAGTAAAAACCCTTGGGGCCATAGATAAACCGAAGGGCATTGCCCGGTATTGTAGATGACGAATTTGCCCTTCTATACAAACTGCTACCCGAAGAAATTGCTGATGTAAATGGTGTATAGGAATATGGTAATAAGCATCTTTAAGATCCAATACTACCATGTAACAGTTTGGAAATAGATTTTTTATGGCCGAACGTATGGATTCCATTTTAAATGTTTTGGGTCTTATGAAGGAGTTCAGTTTCCTCAAGTTAATTATAGTTCTGAAAGAGCCATCAGGCTTACTAATCAGAAATAAGGGAGAGTAAAATCCCCTCCCTATCTGGGAAGATGGAACCTCTACCAGGACTTGTTTGAGTATGAGGGATTTAACTTCGGTTTCAAGTGCCTCTTGTTGAGGCCTGGATCTTAGGGTGGTAAGGAGGAAGGAGTCCGGAGGCCTTTTAATAAAGTCTAATGTGAGGCCTGAAGATATTAAATCAATGGCCCATGGATTAACCGTTATGTCTTTCCACTGCTTACTAAATTGTTTTAGTCTTCCTCCCACCGGTGAAATATAATCAGCGGAATTTATCTGCTGGCTTGAAGGGGCGCTTATTGAACAAATTTCCTCTTTGTTTGAAATCTTTGTTATTCCATCTGTCCTTGAAGCCTCCCTTCCTTCCGAATGGTGGCTTCTTGAACGCCCTTCTGTAAGAAGGAATAAAGGGATTAGGGAACCCCTTCTTCCTTTCACCTGCCTTAGTGAGAATTTCGTCTAAGACCGTTCCAAAGAGGTACTCACCCTGGCAGGGTATAGTACACAATTTAGCCCTGGACTGGGCATCCCCTTTCCAATTCTTTAACCATAAAGCGCGTCGTGCCGTATTAGTGAGGCTGGCTGTTCTGGCTGCTAGGCGGAGAGAGTCTATAGAGGCATCAGAAATGAAGGCTGCCGCCCCTTTAATCAAAGGAATAGAGGCACGTAGTTTCTCCCTAGATACACCACTCTTAATATTTTGGTCCAACTGCTCCAGCCAGACCAGCATAGATCTACTAGTGGACGTGGCTGAGATCGCCGGTTTAAATGCCGTGACACAAGCTTCCCATGACCTTTTAAGCAGAGCGTCTGATTTTCTATCCATGGGGTCAGGCAAGGAGCCCGCATCCTCTACGGGTAAGGAGGATCGGCGAGAAGTTGATGCCACAGCCGCATCCACTTTAGGAATTTTAGACCAAACTGCCAAGTCCTCATCATCAAAGGGGTACCGCCTCTTACATGATACCGGTACAAAGCCCTTCTGTCCTTTAGCCCATTCTTTTTTAACAAGGTCTTTAATGGCCTGATTCACAGGGAATACTTGGCCCTTTCGCTGCGATAAACCTGCGAACATGATGTCCTGTGGTGTCTGGGGATCTTTAGACTCTGACACCCCCATTGTTCCTCTTACAGCTTTAACCAAATTATTTACATTGTCTGTAGGAAAACAGACATAATCTTCCTCCTCCGAGGAATCCAATCTCTGAGAGATGTCTGAGTCCACCTCTCCACTTTCTGCTGATGTGTCGGCTATAGGTGAAAGAGTCCTTCTACTTCTCCTTTCCATATTAACCGCCGGACTACCCCTCAAGGACTGAAGCTCTTCCCGGATCATGAGACGTATGTCATTCATCCTGACCGAACTCTCCTGCTGTAAAGTGTTATCAATGTAATGTTGACATAGCTCCTTAATATATGAGTCAGGTAGGGGCTCATTACATATCTTACACTGCTTATGTTTAGATTTTGACGTCCGCTTAGCCTACAAAAAAGACACAAGCAGAGGAGACTACTGTAAGAGATATGAAGCTATATATACACTTATCCGGGAAAAAAAAAAAATATACCGGCTGCAGAGTTGTCTGGTCGGCCTGGGGTTTGGAACGGGACGATTTTTTCCCTGATTTATCCGTGGAATCACTCATTTTTGAGTGTCCGCTGATTTTCTTATTAGCATCACCACTAGGCAGGATTACAACCTCCAGTGGGCGCTCAATATCTTCCTGAGACGACATGGTGCGCACAGTGCCATGTGTCTCCAGCCTTATATAGAGCCGTTCTTACAAGGGATACACGCCCCCATCTTTCCTCCCCCCTTTTTTTTTTTTTTTTTTTTACCTGACCAACTTTATTAGCCCTCTCCACCGCTGTCCAAGGCGTCCACGCCAGCACGCTCAGCTGACCCCGCATACCCGGAAGTTCCTCTTTACATCCGGGTACGCCGACCATACAGCGCCTGCATGTGCGCTCGCGCGTCTTCCTTCTATGCTGCAGAGGAAGAGAAGCTCCTGCTACCGCGGCCGTTCATGCCCCACTGTGGCCGGAGGGTAAGCGCTTTCCATAGCGACACTTGCTTGATGTGCTGACGGAATTCTTTAGGCGGTGGAGCAAAAACCAACGGTCTCCCAACAGGGAGACTGTTGTGATCCCGGCATGCTGCTGATGTATCCAGATGAGGGGGGAACCAACAGGAACACCCGTCTCTGACGCTCGCTCTGGGGCCCCTGTCGCTCAACAGAGACGTACAGGCTGTGTTCCAGGCGAGCTTTTCCTCTTCTTAGCTGCAGAGATTCTCTCTGAGGGTTTCCTCCTTGGGAACAGGAAACCAACTGAGGAGCGAGGGGGGGCCGCCCCTTTTATCTCTCTGTAGGTTTCCTGTTCCTAGGGGCGGATCCCCTCTCTCTAGTGGGTGCTGTCGTGGCGAATAGAAAAAAGTACTTTTTTTCACACAAATTTATTTGACCCTAAATTATTTCATTTTCACATGTGCAACAGGATAAAATGTATCCTAAAATTTGTTGGGCAATTTCTCCTGAGTACACTGATACCTCACATGTGGGGGTAAACCACTGTTTGGGCATACGGCAAGGCTCGGAAGGGAAGGAGCGCCATTTGACTTTTTGAATGAAAAATTAGCTCCAATCGTTAGAGGACACCATGTCGCGTTTGGAGAGCCCCTGTGTGCCTAAACATTTTGTAAACCCCATTTTGTAAACTAGACCTCCCAAGGAACTAATCTAGATGTGCGGTGAGCACTTTGAACCCCCAAGTGCTTCACAGAAGTTTATAACGCAGAGCCGTGAAAATAAAAAATCATTTTTTTTCCCCACAAAAATAATTTTTTAGCCCCCATTTTTTTTATTTCCCAAGGGTAACAGTAGAAATTAGACCCCCAAAGTTGTTGTGTAATTTTTCCTGAGTACAATTATGCCACATATGTTTTGGTAAACCACTTTGGGCGCACGTCGGGGCTTAGAAGGGAGGGAGCACCATTTTGACTTTTTGAACCCAAGATTGGCTGGAATCAATGGTGGCTCCTTGTCGTGTTTGGAGACCCCCTGATGTGCCTAAACAGTGGAAACCCCTCAATTCTAACTCCAACACACCCCTACTCCCAACTCTAACCATAACCCTAATCACAACCCTAACACCCCTAACCACAACCCTAACCCCAACACACCCCTAACCCTAATCCCAACCATAACCCTAACCACAAGCCTAACACTAATCCCATCACAACCCTATCTCTAATTTCAACCCTAACCCTAAAGGCCCCGTCACACATAGCGACGCTGCAGCGATACCGACAACGATCCGGATCGCTGCAGCGTCGCTGTTTGATCGCTGGAGAGCTGTCACACAGACAGCTCTCCAGCGACCAACGATCCCGAGGTCCCCGGTAACCAGGGTAAACATCGGGTAACTAAGCGCAGGGCCGCGCTTAGTAACCCGATGTTTACCCTGGTTACCATCGTTAAAGTAAAAAAAAACAAACACTACATACTTACCTACTGCTGTCTGTCCCCGGCGCTCTGCTTCTCTGGTCTGGCTGTGAGCACAGCGGCCGGAAAGCAGAGCGGTGACGTCACCGCTCTGCTTTCCGGCTGCCCGGCGCTCACAGCCAGTACAGGAGGAGTGCAGAGCACAGCGCTGGAGGACAGACGGCTGTAGGTAAGTATGTAGTGTTTGTTTTTTTTACTTTTAGGATGGTAACCAGGGTAAACATCGGGTTACTAAGCGCGGCCCTGCGCTTAGTTACCCGATGTTTACCCTGGTTACCAGTGAAGACATCGCTGAATCGGTGTCACACACGCCGATGTAGCGATGTCTGCGGGGAGTCCAGCGACCAAATAAAGTTCTGGACTTTCTTCCCCGACCAGCGACAGCACAGCAGGGGCCTGATCGCTGCTGCCTGTCACACTGGACGATATCGCTAGCGAGGACGCTGCAACGTCACGGATCGCTAGCGATATCGTCTAGTGTGACGGTACCTTTAGGCTCTGTGCCCACGTTGCGGATTTGTGTGCGGATTTTTCCACACAGTTTTTGAAAAATCCGCAGGTAAAAACGCACTGCATTTTACCTGCGGATTTACCGCAGATTTCCAGTGTTTTTTGTGCGGATTTCACCTGTGGATTCCTATTGAGGAACAGGTGTAAAACGCTGCAGAATCCGCACAAAGAATTGACCCTGCTGTGGAAAATACAACGCAGTGTTTCGGCGCGGTATTTTCCGCACCATGGGCGCAGCAGATTTGGTTTTCCATAGGTTTACATGGTACTGTAAAAGTGATGGAGAACTGCTACGAATCTGCAGCAGCCAATCCACTGCGTATCTGCAGCCAAATCCGCACCGTGTGCACCTAGCCTAATTCTAAGCCTAACCCTAATTGCAAGCCTAACCCTAACCCTAACCCTAGTGGAAAAATAATAATACATTTTCGGTATTTCATTATTTTCCCTACCTATGGGGGTGATAAGGGCGGGGGGGTTTATTTACTTTTTTTTTTCATTTTGATCACTGTGATAGAACCTATCACAGTGATCAAAATGTACCTGGGATGAATCTGCCGGCCAATTCGGCGGGCGCACTGTGTATGCGCCCGTCGTTTTGGAAGATGGCAGCTCCCATGGAGAAGACGGACGGACTCCGGGAGGGACAACGGGACTCGGTAGGTATGGGGGTGAGATCGGACCGCGGGGGGAGCAGAGGGGAGGACTGAGGGGAGAGGAGAGCAGCGGAGGACAGGACAGAGGGGATGAAAGACTGACGGTGGTGACAGATCGCTGCCGGCAGTCGGGGGCAGATCGCAGTCTCCAGCCATGGCCGATGATATTGCAGCATCGGCCACGGCTGGATTGTAATATTTCATCAAGTTTCGTTGGTGAAATATTACGATTGCTCTGATTGAAAGTGAAAGTCACTTTCAACAGCCAATCAGAGCGATCGTAGCCACGCGGGGGCAAAGCCAACCCCCCGGGCTCAAGTACAACTCCTCCTGTTCCTGCAGGTCGGGCGAAATTTCAGTTAACCCTTTCACCTGACCTGCAGGAGTGTGATCATTCTGTGACACAGTATATGCGTCACAGGTCGGATTGGCACAGACTTTCATGACGCATACGCTGTCACAGGTCGGGAAGGGGTTAAAGAAGATGTCTTGGCATTTTTTGCCTAATTATGTATGTACTGTACATTTTTTCATTACTTACTCATTGCCTTAGGTCCCGGTTTCCAGCTCTGCTTCGGTCCCCTTCTGGCCCTCATGATTATGGCGATGTTGCTTTCCTAGTGTTTGTTTGTTATAGGGCTACACTGAGAAAGCAATTCCCGGTCCACACGTAAAACGACTCAGATTTCAGGTGGCATGGGCCAAAAGAGGACTGCTGTAGCGCAGGACATCGGGGAAGACTATGACCAGAGGGTATACATTAGAAAATTGCAGAAGAAAATAGCAGAGACATCTTCTAAAAGAGTAACAGTCGTATTAATTTTTATTTAGTTAGGTGAGTATAGGCTTTCATGTATAGGCCCCAAACATTTAGATCAATAAGAGGTTGTTCTAGTAGTGGAAAAACCATTTCATGAAGTTTACTAGGAGGGTATAGGTCCTACATAAGTAAGTTTAGAGAAAGCCCTGTTTGTATCAAATTGTCCTGAAAATTCTGTCTGTACTGTAGTGAGATTTTTAGATAATTTATTTTATGCTGACAGATACACTCCATTTGCTAATGGCCCAGAAGACACACCAGAGGAAATATTGGCACGCATTGGCAGTGGAAAGTTTACGTTGAGAGGGGGAAACTGGAACACTGTATCAGCATCTGCAAAGGTATTTAGCCCACTAAAATGCGTGGGGGATATATGTGGCTTGAAGGGAATCTGACAGCAGAACCTACCCCTAGAGGTTATTTGGAGCATTCCTAACACCTTATTTTAATGATTCCCTGTATTGCAGTACGGAGGCTCGGTGATTAGTACTGTAGCCTTGCGGCTTTGGGTCCTGGGTTAAAATGCCACCAAGGACAGTATCCGAAAGGAGTTTGTATGTTCTCCCCTTGTTTGCGTGGGTTTCTTCCGGGTTCTCTGGTTTCCTCTCACACTACAAATACATATTGTTAGGGAATTTAGATTGTGAGCCCTAGTGGGGACAGTGCACAAAATGTCTGTAAAGTGCAGTGGAATTAATGGTGCTATATACATTCATGGCCGGAAGTGTTGGCACCCTTGAAATTGTTCCAGAAAATGAAGTATTTCTCTCAGAAAATTATTGCAATTACACGTTTTGTTATACACACGTTTACTTACTTTTTGTGATTGGAGCAACACAGAATAACAGAGGGGGAAAAAAAGGCAAATTGTACATAATTTCACACACAACCCTAAAAATGGGCCAGACAAAATTGTTGGTACTTTTAACTTAATATTTGCACACCCTTTGGAATAAATAACGCTAATCATTCGCTTCCTGTAACCATCAACAAGCTTTACACCTCTCAAATGGAATTTTGAACCAATCTTCTTTTGCAAACTGCTCCAGGTCTTTCATATTTGAAGGGTGCCTTCTCCCAACAATAATTTTAAGATCTCTCCACACTTTTTCAATCGGATTTAGATCCAGATTCATTGCTGGCCACTTCAGAACTCTCCAGCTCTTTGTTTCCATTCATTAGTGGGTGCTTCTTGAAGTACGTTTTGGGTCATTGTCCTGCTGGAAAACCCATGACCTAGGACGTAAACCCAGCTTTCCAACACTGGGCACTACATTGCGACCCAAAATCCTTTGGTAATTTTCAGATTTCATGATGCCTTGCACACAATTCCAGAGGTAATGAAATAACCCCAAAACCTTTTTTAACCTCCACCATATTTGACTGCAGTGCGCAGGCGCCGGGAAAGGCACTACACATTCGGGGCATAGAAAACCAAAAAGGCAGATTTTTTTGAGCCGCACTCAATTAAGACAGGGCGAGTGGGCTCTAAATCAGTCTGTTTAATTCAGTCGCCTTGACTGCACCACGAGAGAGGAGATCCGCCATTTGGGACAGGAAACCTACAGACATAAAAGGGCAGCACCTCTCTACCGCATCAGTTGGTTTCCTGTCCCTGACAGGGCAACCCCTTCAGACGTACCTTGTGAAAAGTTGAAGAAAGAAGATAACCCAGTCCTGGCAGGCCAGTCCAGGTAGCGGAGGTCCCCTTCCTCGGCCTGTCCGGTGTGCTGGAAGTGCCACACGGCAGGGGTACTGCTTGTGTAGGCGACAGCAGAGGTAAGCGGCCTTCAAGGGAAGTGCTGACTTCGAGGTGGCCCATCGCCGCAGGTGCTTGTAAGTATAAGCTGCGGGGGGGAAATCTCCTGAGGCTGTGCCGGGCTGGCGGGGGCACTCCAAGGCAGGTCGAAGTTCCCGACAGCAGGGTCAACAGTGTGCGTCAGTCACAGTGGCGGTGGGGTCCAGTATGTCCGCTGGCATGTCAGTTCACGGCCGGAAGGGGCGGTCCCTGATGACGTGGCCGGTGGCGCAGTCTGGTATCGCGGCCAGGCATGCGCGGTCCGAGCCGTGAGTGGTGGTGACGTCTCCCCGTGCGGCCCTGAAGCACACGATCTGGGCAGCGCAGATGCCGTGACAGTGGATGGCTGGGGCTTACGTCTGTACCAATAGAAGGCCCATGTTTTGGCTGTGGGCGCGGACTCGGGAGGGGGAGCGACCTCCAGCATGCATCATAGTGCCGGGCAGGCCACCTGGATTACCTGCTGTCCCTGTCCAGGGGGGTACCTTGGCTTGTGTTCGGGTAGTAAAGAGGGCTGTAATGGTTGCCAGGTGATTCTAGACCCATTTTTCAATATGGAGCCACCGGAGCAGGAAGCACAGCAGCACTCGCCAGAGCAGCAGCATCAGCTCTGAGTAGCCTCACGTCAAAATCTCTCAGCGACGATCGAGTGGCAGTAGTCGCGCTGGTGGAGCTAAAATCAGTCAAAAGTCCAGACCGAACAAGTTCTCAGGCCGTAAAGTTGCATCACTGGCTGAAAAGGACTCCCCACAAATTACGGTACTACTTACTACACGTCACAAGTAAGTGATCTACGTGAAAGTTCACTTGGTGATGTACTGTTTCTCCTTATGACGGGAGAAAATGTTCCACTAAAGCTAAGCACAGAGTGTGCCAAGTGCATAGTGCCACTCCCGGATGGCCATGAAAGGAGGCTGTGCAGACCTTGCATACAGCATTTAGTAGTGGAGGAGTCCCCAAACCTTACTTCCAGCCTGAGGAACGTGGTCAGACAGGAGATCAGGGGTTCAGTTAAATCCCTATCCCAGAAAACAGGGCTTAAGGGGAAAGAGCCCAGGGTCCCCAGTTTCAATTTCTGAGTCGGACTCAGGTGAACTAAGTTCAGACTCATCCCCCCCCCCCCTCATCCTCTTCATTTTAAGATGCCGAATCAAGTCGTTCCTGTTTCCCACTGGATATAATAAATCGACTTGTCAAAGTGGTAAACCGTACCATGGGGATTGAGGAACCCTGGTCAGAATGGTCCATACAGGATGTGATATTTAAAGAGCTAGATCGGAAAACTCAAAGATCCTTGCCTTTGATCGATAAAATAAGCTCTCTGATTACACGTGAGTGGGAAAAGCACGAGAGGAAGGTTTTTCTTCCACCAGCATTTAAGAGCAGGTACCCATTCGATGAAGAAGCATTATCCTCGTGGGATAAAGCCCCGAAACTGGATGCGGCAGTTGTCAAGGTGTGTAAAAGAACCTCCCTTCCATTTGGGTACTTAGGGAGTTTAAAAAGACCCATTAGACAGGAAGGCCGATGTGTTTCTAAAGGGTACTTGGGAAACGTCAGCGGGATCCCTCAGGCCAGCAATTGCAGCCACTTGCACTGCACTGTCACTAATGGTATGTCTAGACCGCCTGGAGGAGCAGCTTAAAGACAGTCCGTAGGGATGAGATCCTATCCTCCCTTCCTATAATCCAGGAAGCAGCGGCCTTTCTTTCAGATGCATCGGCGGACTCTGTAAAGTTAGCAGCCAGGTCTTCGGCCTTTTTCAACGCAGCCCGTACAGCCTTATGGCTGAAATGTTGGCCGGGAGACATGCAGGCCAGATCAAAATTATGTGGTATTCCATGTATTCGACGAACTGTTGGAAAAAGCGGGCCATAGTAAAAAAAAAAAAAAACTATTCCCTTACCTGGGAAGACCCTCATACAGGCGGGATTCTAATAGAGAGTGGTTTAACTGTAGAAGGTCAACCAGGGAGAGGACCAAATATGACAGTAACAGGGAGAAAGGTAGAGGGTATAATGTTCAATTCCTCTCGTGACCACAGAAAACCACATTGATTGCCGGACCAGGTGGGAGGCAGGCTTTCAGCCTTCTACTCTGCTTGGTTAACAATTTCAAACAGCCCATGGATTCTCAGCATTATCAAAACGGGGCTAAAATTCGAGTTTCAGAGGACACCTCAGGACAAATTTCTCCTAACTCTCATCAGTTTTTCTTCTACAGAATAATTGGTGCTGGAATCTGAAGTCCGGAAACTTCAACAGAAGGGGGTCCTGGTAAAGGTTTCTGGAGTACAAAGAGGTAAGGGGTTCTACTACCCCCTCTTTCTGGTCAAGAAGCCAGACGGCTCCTTTCGTACCATCATCAACTTGAAGGGCCTAAATAAATTCCTACTGGTCCATTCTTTCAAAATGAAGTCTGTGAAAACAGCAATAAAATTACTGTTTAACAATTGTTTCATGGTAGTCTTAGATCTTAAAGATGCCTATTATCATGTTCTGATACACACAGACCACCAACAGTTTCTAAGAGTAGCAGTTTCCCTGGATGGAACAGTAGAATGCTTCCAATTCCAAGCGCTCCCCTTTGGGGTTGCTGTCGCCCCCCGCGTTTTCACTAAAATAATGGTAGAAGTCAGGGCACATCTGCATAAGCAGAACGTATTAATAATTCCCTACCTGGATGACCTATTAATTGTGGAGTATTCAGAATCCCACTGCACGGCCCAATTTGGGAAATCAACATCGGCCTTCCAGAAATTGGGGTGGATTATTAATTTTTAAAAATCTAGATTACAACCCTTAGAGGTGCAAGACTTCCTGGGTCTCGTCCTAGACTCCAGAACGCAGGAATGTCGCGTACCAGAGTCAAAGGTGGATAGTATTCGACGACAGACACTCGGGGTGATTAATAATTCGTCAGTCACTGTAAGAGGAGCAATGTCACTGTTAGGCTCACTCACATCATGTATTCCGGCAGTTCTCTGGGCCCAATACCACACCAGGACACTGCAGTGGGATGTACTGTACAATGCCCGTCATCTAGAGGGCCACCTTGAAGGTAGATTTGCCTTGTCCACTGATTCTATACAGTCCTCACGTTGGTGGTTACACATACCAAAGCTACGTAGAGGTGTTCCCTGGATAAATCATATATCTCGAATAGTAACTACGGATCCTAGCCCCAGGGGCTTGGGGAGTAGGTGGGTCCAGGGGTTATGGACTCAATCTGAACAAAAACTTATCATCCAACCTAAAAGGAAAAGAATTGTTAGCGGTAGAACGGGCTCTAAGTAGTTTCCTTATATCCCTACAGGGCCGGCACATCAAGCTATTTTCAGACAACCAGGTAACTATAGCCTACATTAACCATCAAGGGGGGACTCGGTCGAGGTTCATCTACTGTCACAGCTCTTCATATAAAAGGAAAACACTATCATGGCCGACTACCTAAGCAGCAACAAACTCAAACAAGGAGATTGGGTGCTAAATCAAACCATCCTCAATCAGATCGTGCAATTGTGGGGGTTCCCAGATATAGACCTTTTTGCCAACAAAAAGCTGGACCGATTGTGCGCCTTAAATCCCAGGAAGAATCCATATGCAGTGGACACTCTCCTAATCTCATGGCACTTCGATCTCGCTTATGCCTTTCCCCACTAAACCTAATCCCGATAGTTCTGAAGAAGATACAGGAGGACAGAGCCCAGGTAATCCTGGTAGCCCCATTCTGGCCCAGGAGACCATGGTTTCCTTGGCTGAGGAAGATGTCAGTTTCCCAGCCTTGGATTCTTCCGGAACTTCCACATCTCCTCTCCCATGGCCAGATTCTCTATCCACGCGGGTCCAATTTACATCTGGCAGCGTGGAATTTGAAAGGGCACTACTAAGGGGGAAGGGGTTTTCCCGGGAACTTGTTGTTAATACCTTGCAAAAAAGCAGAAAGGTTTCTACAACAAATAATTGTCAGAATTTGGAAGAAATTTTTGGCAGTTTCAGGAGCGGAGATTTGCCAAGTGGTCTGTATTAACCAAGTTTTGGAATTTCTGCAGAGAGGATTAGAAATGGGTCTAACCACAAGCACTCTCAGGGTTCAAGTGTCAGCTCTAGGAGCACTGTACAATAGTAATTTAGCCAGCAATTACTGGGTAGCTAGGTTCATCAAGGCAGCAGCTAGATCCAGACCCTTTGTTAAAAAAAAATTAGTTCCATGGGATCTAAACCTTGTACTTTCATTAATGGAAGCTCCGTTTGAGCCTATTGACTCTGCCCCGATAAGAATGTTGTCCTTCAAACTGCCTTTTTAGTCTCGCTCACATCTGCTAGGAGGGTTAGTGACCCACAAACTCTCTAGACATTCCCCCCTCTCCCCGTATATCCAGTTTAGAGATGATAGAGTGATTCTAAAGCCTGATCCTCTTTACCTCTCTTTACCTTCCAAAAGTAGCTTCAAAATTTCATTGATTACAAGAGATAAGGTACCGTCACATTAAGCGACGCTGCAGCGATCTAGACAACGATCCCGATCGCTGCAGCATCGCTGTGTGGTCGCTGGAGAGCTGTCACACAGATAGCTCTCCAGCGACCAACGATGCCGGTCCCCTGGTAACCAGGGTAAACATCGGGTTACTAAGCGCAGGGCCACGCTTAGTAACCCGATGTTTACCCTGGTTTCCAGCGTAAATGTAAAAAAAAAAAAAAAACACTACATACTTACATTCCGGTGTCTGTCGTCCGGCGCTGTGCTTTCCTGCACTGTCAGCGCCGGCCAGCCGTAAAGCAGAACAGCCAGTGCAGGAAAGCACAGCCAGGTAGCCAGTGTAAACATCGGGTTACTAAGCGCGGCCCTGCGCTTAGTAGCCCGATGTTTACCCTGGTTACCAGTGAAGACATCGCTGAATTGGCGTCACACACGCCGATTCAGCGATGTCTGCGGGAGGTCCAGACGAAATAAAGTGCTGGACTTTCTGCTCCGGCCAACGATGGCACAGCAGGATCCAGATCGCTGCTGCCTGTCAAACTGAACGATATCACTAGCCAGGACGCTGCAACGTCACGGATCGCTAGCGATATCGTTCAGTGTGACGGTACCTATAGTCCTCCCCTCTTTGTGCCCTAATCCCACTAATCAAATGGAACCTAAACTCCATTCTTTAGATGTAGGAAGATGTCTTAGGTATATTTCAACAACAAACTCTTGGAAAAAAGGTAATTTCTTATTTACGGTATATCCTTTCAGGAGGTTAGGAAAGGACTTGGAGTGTCCAAAAACACCTTAGCCAGATGGATCAGGGAGGCGATTTCTTTAGCTTATACATCAGGTGGCGTGGAAATCCCGGAAGGTATAAAAGCTCACTCCACTCGAGTCATAGCAACATCCTGGGCAGAGAGGTTGAAGGTATTGATTGAGAACATATGTAAGGCGGCCACATGGTCCTCTCCCTCTACTTTCCTTAAAAACATTATAGACTCAATCTGGGTGGCTCCTCCAATCTCACGTTTTGAAAAAGGGTGCTTGATGCAGTGGTCCCTCCCTAAACCCTTTCGCTTCTCTGTAAATCTCTTGTGGTGCTGTCATGGCGACTGAATAAATATGAAAGTTACTTATCGGTACCGGTGTTTTTCACGAGCCCATGACACCACCCTTATATTCCCTCCCTTTCTCGTATGTATTAACACCTTTTTTCCCTTTGGATCTTTAAGTTTAGTCACATGGGTCAAATATACTGTGTTTAAATTTAATAATGTACTACTAACCAGGGAGGTCCTCATGCTCTGTAATCCAACTGATGCGGGAGAGAGGTGCCACCCTTTTTTGTCTGTAGGTTTCCTGTCTCCGAAGGGCGGATCCCCTCGTGGTGCTAGTATAAGAAAAATCAGCCGCACTCAAATGGTTGAAAGTTCAGCAAACTGTGTAGTTTCTTTATTAACACAAACAATAAACATCACCAAGTGCTTTTTTAGGAGGTAAATGGGTGGCGGACAATTCAATTCGGGTAACGTTTCGACCCCAGCGGGTCTTTATCAAAACCCCACTTATGCCAAAGAGGTAGAGGAGAGGAGAAAGAGCCGAGTTCCCATAGGGCAGCTCTGGTGGAGTTGTGTGGAAGCACGTCCGCCTGGTGGGTGATGTAGGAGCAAATGTGTAAGGCTGCGAGTATTTATACACAAGACCCATACGGTCATATCCGGGTCTGTGCAGTGGCTCAGACTGGGAAAGAGGCTAGGAACGCTGTGTATTCCGACTGAGTCTGCGCTGTGGCCACAGAGTAGATGCCAGCAGCGTGATAGGGGACTATCACTGCACAGCCACTGCACAGACCCGGATATGACCGTATGGGTCTTGTGTATAAATACTTGCAGCCTTACACATTTGCTCCTACATCACCCACCAGGCGGACGTGCTTCCACACAACTCCACCAGAGCTGCCCTATGGGAACTCGGCTCTTTCTCCTCTCCTCTACCTCTTTGGCATAAGTGAGGTTTTGATAAAGACCCGCTGGGGTCGAAACGTTACCCGAATTGAATAGTCCGCCACCCATTTACCTCCTAAAAAAGCACTTGGTGATATTTATTGTTTGTGTTAATAAAGAAACTACACAGTTTGCTGAACTTTCAACCATTTGAGTGCGGCTGATTTTTCTTATACTTGGACTATTTTGTTCATGCCTGCACCAACCTAGTGACAGTGTGCACATCTTTTTCCTGGATCCCCTCGTGGTGCTGTCATGGGCTACTGAAAAACACCGCTACCGGTAAGTAGCTTTCGTATTTCGAACAGATTGTGGAATTATGGGGCTCCAGGTTATAGATCGGTTTGCCAATGTCAACAACAACAAAAAGGTGGAAGTTTTTTGCTCCCTAGATCCCAGAGAGAACCCTCAGACATAAGATTCTTTCATGATCCCATGGACTCGGAGCCTGGCATATGCCTTTCCTCCTGTTGTCCTCATCCCAGCGGTTTTATGGAAAGTCAAGGAGGACAATTCGAGAATAATACAGATAGCCCCCTTTTGTCCCAAAAAGAACTTGGTTCTCCTGGCTGAGGATGTTTTCAATCACCGATCCTTGGGTCCTACCGGAACTTCCGGACCTTCTTCCTCAGAGACCGGTTTTCCACCCTCAGGCAGCGAACCTTCATTTGACAGCATGGAATTTGAAGGGGCATTATTGAGGGATAGAGGTTTTTTCCATCATACATGATGAGACCACGAGAGAGGGGATCCGCCCATCATGGACAGGAAACCTTCAAGATAAAAGGGGCGGCTCCTCTCTCCACATCAGTTGGTTTCCTGTCCTTGACGGGGAACCCTCAAGATGAAGACTTCTGATGAAGACAGAAGAGGATGCCTGAGTCGGGTGGATTTGGGCAGACATTTGTTTGCTGCACCCGTCACCAGGTACCGGTAGTCACCTCAGGGGCCATGTATATCCACGCCCCCCCCCTGAGCGAAGCATGGCCACAGCCCGTGAGGCAATGCCCAGGTGAAGATGGAGCCTCGGAGGCCACGGCAGTTTATCCTCCCTGATGCTGCAGAACCTGTCACTTAAATCCTCGGAGGTCAGTCTTTTGTACCCTCCCTGTTGACCCATAGTGGCCATGCAGCCTGTGAGGCACATCGGTGCCCGGGCAAGATAGAGACTCCTTGGAGGTACTAATGCCCTCCCTGTTGAGCACATGGTGCAGTCACCCCCAACCCCCCTCCCCCCACAGCTTGGACGATATGTGGGGTACCTGCAGATGGCATGGTGTTTCCTTCAGGGGAATGGATGGAGGTGGTATTGCGGGGGTCATGGCACTGGTGAGTACTCGTAGGGAACGCCGAGGGCAGCTGGAGCCGACGCCGCGGTCACATTCCCCGTTCTCCATGTGGGGGACCAAAGGCCTACTTGGCTGGCGCTGTATACCGCGCGGGCAGAAGAAGGAAGCGCACGATGCGCCCAGCACCTGTCAGCACACGGAACCTTAGTGTGTGCAAAGGGGGACAGAATGCAACAGCACGCACCGGAAGTAGTGGCCGGGTGCGCGCTTAAATGCGGTGACCAGCGAAGGCAGGATCAACCAGGCTATCAGTGAATTAGAGCGCGCAGCGGATGTGGTTGCTGGGTGCGCGCTCAGGTATAGTTATGCAGTGCAGGCATTGCGCTAGGGGCCGGCAGATGCAGGATCAACCAGGTGAATAGTTGATTAAGTAGCGCGCACCAGACGTGACTACCGGCGGCGCGCATAGGAAGACTGGACCACTACAAAGGCAGGATCAGCCAGGTGATTGATTGCATATAACATGCAGGTGCACACATACACCTGATTGGAGCACAAAGTGATCCATTAAAAAAAAAAAAAAAAAAGGGGGGGGGAGGAAGTGAGTCTATTTAAACAAGCTAGAAGTGCTGCCCTGTGTCACTAAACCAGGCCAGGTTGAAAGTGACTACTCTTGTTACGTGGTAGTGTGTAAGCTGGAGAGCTTTTCACCAGAACATTTAATGCCACAGCAAGAGGTGCAGGAGACGTGGTCTCGCTCGAGTGAGAAGAGCCAGATCCACCATGGCAGCAGCAGAAGCCGCACGGACAGCGTACAGACGGATTGCCATACCAAGGAGGGGTCCCTGGTCTCATTGGGAGACTCTGAGAAAACCAGTCAACCTCCGGATCCAGTACCCGTACTTTGAGAGCGTCCGAGTGGTGAGTGAACTTCGAGAAAGTCCAGCACGCTAATGTCTGTTCTTTTCTCTTCTCCTATCTCCGTCTCTCCCCTCTTTTCTTACGCACATTGGGGGGTGGAGTATAGGAGGTCCCCAAAAAGTATAAGGCAAAAATTAAAAATAAGGAATGTCCCTTGTGTAAAAAGCCTTTAAAAACAGCCTGGAGTAAAAGACTGTGTCAGGAGTGTATCAACAAGACAGTGGCGGAGGAAACACCCTCCTTTACGGAGAGCCTAAGATCACTGATCCAGTCAGAGGTCTGTAGGTCTGTAAAAGCATTACAGACAGCTGACACAGATACCAGGTCTATGGACAAATCCAGCCCCTCTGTAGCATCCCAGAGGGATTCCTCGGAGTCAGAGGAGGACTCCATACAGCTACAGATTCAGATACAGATACAGCTTGCTGCTTAGATAGTAGCTCAGAGGAGGAGCATATATTTCCAGTAGAGGCTACGGATAAGCTTATAAAAGCTGTTCGCTCTACCATGGGGCTGGTAGACGAGAAGGCAAAAAAGACAGCCCAAGAACTTATGTTCAGTGGTCTGCAAAAGAAAAAACGGAGGTCATTCCTTATTAATGAACAGCTACAAGAACTGATTAAAAGGGAATGGCAAAAACCGGAAAAAAGGTCCCAAATATCCACCTCCCTAAAATAGAAGATATCCTTTTGAAGAGGAGGCGTCCTCATCTTGGGATAGAGCCCCAAAAATTGATGTGGCAATTTCAAAAGTTGCCAGAAAATCCTCCCTGCCATTCGAGGATTTAGGTTCTCTAAAAGAACCTCTGGATAGAAAAGTGGACGGTTCCCTGAAAACAGCATGGGAAATCTCAGCAGGGGCACTAAGGCCAGCTATCGCGGCCACTTGTGTAGCCAGATCCCTAAAAATCTGGATAGACAACCTGGAGGAACAGGTAGAACAAAAAGTTCCCAGAGAAACTATCCTAGAGGCAATACCAACCATGAGAGCAGCGGCAGTGTTTCTAGCTGAAGCATCAGCAGACTCGGCTAGACTGGCAGCAAAGTCAGCAGCTTTAGCAAACACAGGATGTCATGCGGTATGGCTTAAATGCTGGCCAGGAGATACACAGGCAAAGATGAAACTTTGCTCTTTGCCATGTGAGGGGAACTTCCTGTTTGGTCCGGCATTAGACGAGGTGTTGGAAAAAGCCAGTGACAAAAAGAAAAAGTTTTCCAAAGCAGCCATTTCAGCCCTTTCGGCACTCCTTTCAGAGAGGCCGAAAATTCAGAAGGCAGCAGTTTAGAGACCGAGACAGGAGCAACTTGGACAAGCGATCCAGGGGAGGAAAAGGTTTCTATTTTGGCAAGTCCCCCAGGGACACCAAGAAACACTCCCAGTGACGGGCCTTCTCAGGTGGGAGGGAGGCTCTCACTTCCTTCCAGCCTGGGAGAGGATCTCCTCCAGCGTATGGATCCGACAGATTATAGGATCAGGCCTAAAATTAAAATTCCACCACTGGCCTCCAAGAAGATACATGCAGACCCCGGTACAGTCCTCCCAAGAGAAATAAGTCTGGAAGGAGAAGTAACATCACTCCTAGACAAGCACGTCTTGGAAGAAGTTCCTATAGAGGAAAGGATGGAAGGATTTTATTCCCGCCTTTTTCTCATTGGAAAACTGGACAATTCTTGGAGGACGATAATAAATTTAAAAGGCCTCAACAAATACCTAATAATTCCATCTTTCAAAATGGAAAAAATAAAATCAGCAGTGAAGCTCCTATAATCCTCGGTGTTACATGGCGGTCCTAGACCTAAAGGACGCTTATTACCACATCCCAATCAGACAACAAGATCGTCAGTTTCTCAGAGTGGCAGTTCAGATGGGGTCCCAGTTGCGTCACTTTCAGTACAGGGCTCTGCCCTTTGGGATAGCAAAACAGCCCCACGGGTATTTACAAAACTGATTGCAGAGGTCACAGCACATCTCAGAGAAAGACACTCTGATAATACCCTACTTAGACGACTTCCTGATAGTGGGGAAAAACTCTTCTCACTGTCAGGAGCAGGTCAGAATAGTAATGGACACTCTACAGACACTAGGATGGCAACTGAACCTCAAAAAATCCTAACTAGAGCCAGCAATGGTCCAGAATTTCCTAGGGATAACGGTAGACTTCGTGGCGCAGGAGTGTCGCCTCCCAGAGGAAAAAAAATCAAACAAATGATTATGACAACATTAAAAAAAAACAGATGACTTTAAGAAGAGCCATGTCGGTATTGGGGTCCCTAACCTCCTGCATACCGTCAGTAAAATAGGCCCAGTTCCATTCAAGAGAACTGCAATGGTGTGTGCTGCAGAACGACCTGGAACTTCAGGGGCAGCTAGAGCAGAAGCTCATTCTCCCACTCTCGGTACTCCAGTCACTCAGATGGTGGTTACAGATAGTCATCTCCGAGAGGAGTTCCCTGGACATACACAGCCTCCAAAGTAATCACAACGGATGCCAGTCCATGGGGATGGGGAGCTCACTCAGACACACTATGGGTCCAAGACCCCTGGGCTCAAGAGGAGAAAAATCTATCCTCAAATGAGTGGGAACTCCTAGCAATCGAAAAAGCGCTAAGGAGGTTATTTCCACACTTGACAGGGCATCATGTGAGAGTCCTATCAGACAACCGAACAGCGGTCTCATACGTGAACCACCAGGGGGGCACCCGTTCTTGGTCACTGATGCACATAACCAAGAGACTCATGACTCTAGCCTAAAGGCATTTCCTTTCATTATCGGCCCTGCATATTCGAGGTGTGGACAACATAAAGGCAGACTTTCTAAGCAGGAACCACTTAAGGCAAGGGGAATGGTCCTTAAAGTCCATTTTTCAACGGATAGTGCACATGTGGGGAAGACCCAGTGTAGACCTCTTTGCCTCAAAAGCCAACAAAAAAGTTCTGCTCCCTGAACCCAGCAGATAGGCTGTTGACAGTAGACGCCTCCAGCATAGAATGGACGTCAGGATTCTTGTATGCCTTCCCACCGATATGTCTAATTCCAGCAGTTCTGAAGAAGATCATGGAGGACAAGGCCAGAGTGATTGTAATAGCTCCCTTCTGGCCGAAAAGACCATGGTTTTACTGGCTGAGAGTGATGTCAGTGACGGACCCGTGGGTACTCCCGGAAGACCAGGACCTTCTAACTCGGGGTCCCTTCAACCACCCGCAGAATTCCGGGCTACATTTGACAGCCTGGCATTTGACCGGTCGTTGTTGGAGAAAGAAGGGTTCTCAGCTGGTTTAATATCCACCTTGCTTAGAAGCAGAAAACCAGTAACGACCAAGATCTATGGGAGAATATGGAAGAAATTCCTCTCCAGCTCAGGGCCAATACGGGAAGGGGAGGTTCCGATAGTGGCAATACTGGAGTTCCTGCAAAAGGGCTTAGATCTGGGATTAGCTGTTAGTACCCTCAAAGTACACATTTCAGCTTTAGCAGCCTTATTCAACTGTGACCTGGCAAGCAATAGATGGGTGATGAGGTTTATCCGAGCCTGTAGTAGAGCTGACTGTCCCATCCCCTACTCCTCCACCATGGGATCTAAATTTAGTATTGACAGCTTTGACAGAAAGCCTCTTTGAGCCGTTAAATACAACATCAGATAAAGTACTAACATTAAAAACAGCTTTGTTAGTGGCACTTACATCGGCCCGTAGGGTTGGGGATTTGCACGCTCTGTCAGCTGACCCCCCTTACACGCAAGTTATGGACGATAGAGTTGTATTAAAATTAGATCCGACATATCTCTCCAAAGTGGTATTGAGATTCCATAGGGCTCAGGATATAACCCTACCCTCTTTCTGTCCCAATCCTATTAACAAGAAAGATGAGAGACTCCATTGCCTAGATGTCAGGAGATGTATCCTACAGTATTTAGAGATAACATAATTCTGGAGGAAACAGAGGGCTTTGTTTCGTTCCAGGGGTCAAGGAAGGGCCTTAAAGCTTCAAAACAAACTATCGCTAGATGCGTGAGAGGCCATTATTCTAGCGTATAGCAGTGCAGGCAGGGTTGTTCCACAGGGTCTGAAAGCCCACTCCACGAGGGCCATGGCGACGTCGTGGGCAGAGAGAGCAGATGCTACCATCGATCAAATCTGTAAGGCGGCCACTTGGTCCTCTCCATCTACATTTTTTAAACATTATAGGCTAGACCTATCTGCTACCTCTGATCTCACATTTGGGAGAAGAGTGTTACAGGCAGTGATCCCTCCCTAAAAGAGAATACAAATCTCTGTAACTCTCTCGTGGTGCCGTCATGTATGATGGAAAAACACGGGTATTTCATACCCGGTAATGTGTTTTTTCATGAGACATGACGGCACCCTGCTATGCCCACCCTTTTGATCACGTCATTAGTTGGGTGCATTATTAGCGTTATTTGTATTATACACTCCCTTGGGTGTCGATGAATAGAACTGTATAGGATGTATTATTTATGTGTACACTAACCGGCGGAGTTCCTCTCGTACTCTGTAAAATAACTGATGTGGAGAGAGGAGCCGCCCCTTTTATCTTGAAGGTTTTCTGTCCTTGATGGGCGGATCCCCTCTCTCGTGGTGCTGTCATGTCTCATGAAAAAACACATTACCAGGTATGTAATACCCGTGTTTTTCCAAATTTGGTTTCCACCCTGTTGAAGAGTAGGAAAATTGTTACCACAAGGGCTTATGGTAAAACCCAGAGAAAGTTCCTATCCACCTCAGGGGTAAGAGTCCAGGATGGGGTTCCCATCACTGCAATCCTGGAATTTCTGCAGAAGGGGTTGGAACAAGGTTTGGCAACCAGCACCTTAAAAAGTACAGGTGGCAACACTAGGGGCACTATATAATCAAAATATAGCGGGCAATCCCTTCACTAAGATTCTAGATGACAGGGTTATTTTAAAACCTGACCCTTCCTACTTGCCTAAGGTAGCCTCTCATTTCCACAGATCCCAAGAGGTAGTCCTTCCTTCCTTTTGTTCTAACCCTAAGAATAGGGAACAGGAAAGATTCCACGCCTTAGACGTTAGGAGTTGTCTGGTTCAGTAACTAGAGTCCACCCAGGGGTGTAGGAACTGAGGACTCAAGGCCTCCAAGAGTACCTTGGCGAGATAGATAAAAGACGCAATAGCCTTGGCCTAATCGTCTGGTGGGAGTATCGCCCGGAGGGTTTTAGGGCTCATTCTACAAGAGCGGTGGCAACCTCCTGGGCCGAAAGGTCAGAGGTATCAAATGAACTGATCTGTAAGGCTGCCATTTAGTCTTCAACTTCCGCCTTTTTTAAGCACTATTGGCTGGACATAGCCTCTTCTTCTAACTTAACATTCAGGAGAAGGGATCTTCAGGCTGTGGTCCCTCCCTAAAGTTATAAATCTCTGTAATTCTCTCCGTGGTGCTGTCATGGGGGAAGGAGAAAGGCGTAGTTACTTACTGGTAACAGGATTTCTCAGAGCCCATGACAGCACCCATTTATTCCCTCTCATCACGTGTGTGGTGAGCACATTTTCACTGTTTGTAATGTGTTTTGTGTTTAGACACGGTGTTTTTTCTGATAAGCAGTAAGATAAAGTATATATTTTGTTGTCATTAGCCTGGATGTCCTCCTGTGCTCTGTAAACCAACTGATGCGAGGGAGAGGTACCACCCTTTTTATCTGTAGGTTACCTGTCCCTGAAGGGCGGATCCCCTCTCTCTGTGGTGCTGTGATGGGCTCTGAGAAATCCCATTACTGGTAAGTAACTACGTCTTTTTCCCTCACTTTTTTGTGTTCCAATGCACTCAAAGGAAATAAACATGTATAACAAAACATGTAATTGCAATAATATTCTAGGAGAAATACCTCATTTTCTGTTTAATGAGGTATGTTTAATATACTGGTATGTGGGTACCTGGACTAGTCCAAGACTGCTAGGAACAGGATCCAGTCCAGTTGATGAAAAAATTCAATAGCTTTATTCTGCCATAATGCAACGTTACGACCCAAAGAGGTCTTTGTCAAGCATACACATAATGGCAGCCTTATATAGTGTGGTGGCACATGCTCACCAATCACCATCAATGTACCACCTATTATCAAATGCATGTAAAATACATAATAAAAAACAAATAACACCAATGATGTATTCATCCTAAATCATCCACTTCAAATCAACAAAAGAAACAAAAATATACGATTTATACAGCGAAAATTTGTGCATATTAACCCATCCATGCATACACTGCGTGCAGAATTATTAGGCAAGTTGTATTTTAGAGGATAATTTTTATTACTGATTAACAGCTATGTTCTCAATCAACCCAAACGACTCAAATATCAAAGCTTAATAGTTTTGGAAGTTGGAGTGGGTTTTTTTTTAGATTTGGCTATCTTAGGAGGCTGTTTGTGCAGGTAACTATTACTGTGCAGAATTATTAGGCAACTAAATAAAAACCAAATATATTAACAGCTCACTTGTTTATTTTCACCAGGTAAACCAATATAACTGCACAAAATATAGAAATAAACATTTCTGACATGCAAAAACAAAATCCCCAAAAAATTAGTGACCAATATAGCCACCTTTCTTTATAATGGCACTCAACAGCCTTCCATCCATAGATTGTCAGTGGCTTGATCTGTTCACGATCAACATTGCATGCAGCAGCCACCACAGCCTCCCAGACACAGCTCCGAGAGGTGGACTGTTTTCCCGCCCTGTAGATCTCACATTTTATGAGGGACCACAGGTTCTCTATGGGGTTCAGATCAGGTGGACAAGGGGGCCCATGTCATTTTTTTTTCTTCTTTTAGACCTTTACTGGCCAGCCACACTGTGGAGTAGTTGGAGGCATGTGATGGAGCATTGTCCTGCATGAAAATCATGTTTTTCTTGAAGGATAACGACTTCTTCCTCTACCACTGCTTGAAGAAGTTGTCTTCCAGAAACTGGCAGTAGGTCTGGGAGTTGATCTTCACTCCATCCTCAACCCGAAAAAGTCCCACAAGTTCATCTTTTATGATACCAGCCCATACCAGTACCCCACCTCCACCTTGCTGGCGTCTGAGTTGGAGTGGAGCTCTCTGCCCTTTACTGATCCAGCCTCTGGCCCATCCAGAGTCATTCTTATTTCATCAGTCCATAAAACCTTTGAAAAGTCAGTCTTAAAACATCAAGACTGGGCCAAGAAATATCTTATCTTACGTTTCTTGTTCAAAGGTGGTCGTTTTTCAGCCTTCCTTACCTTGGCCATGTCCCTGAGTATCGCACACCTTGTGCTTTTTGATACTCCAGTAACATTGCAGCTCTGAAAATGGCAAAACTGGTGGCAAATGGCATCTTGGCAGCTTCACGCTTGATTTTCCTCAATTCATGGTCAGTTATTTTGCGCCTTTTTTGCCCAATATGCTTCTTGCGACCCTGTTGGCTATTGGCCATGAAAAGCTTGATTGTTCGGTGATCAAGCTTCAAAAGTTTGGCAATTTCAAGATTTCTGCATCCCTCTGCAAGACATCTCACAATTTTTGACTTTTCAGAGCCCATCAAATCTCTCTTCTGACCCATTTTGCCAAAGGAAAGGAAGTTGCCTAATAATTAAGCACACCTTATATAGGGTGTTTATGTCATTAGACAACACCCCTCCTTATTAGAGATGCAAATCACCAGATTTACTTTATTGGTAGTTGGCTCTCAAGCCTGAACAGCTTGGAGTAGGACAACATGTATAAAAAGTATCATGTGATCAAAAATACAACTTGCCTAATAATTCTGCACGCAGTGTAAACCTGGCCAATCACAGCCAGACATCTCAGTTGTCACAGAAACCTAAAACCTATCAGGCTCAACTATCTGAAATAAGCAAAGCCAGAACGTATCATAGTGAGAATCCTTCCTGGCGCTCAAATCACCCAATAATGGGCCAATCACGAATACTCACTCAATGCAGTGTCACATAAGAGCAACTCCTATTTGCCGCTCTCTCTTCCACTCCCACCCCCGGCCGCATAGCTGACGAATCATACAAGGTGCGTCATGCTGTTTCCCCAGCAAACTGGATTATAAGTCTCAATGGTTTAACCCCCTTGTGACATCTGCATTACAAATATAAAAAGCACAAAGGAAAATTGTATCATCTGGCAGCTATATTTAATCTAGATGACAGGGAATTAACCCCATATATCATGTCTATTATTTGTTTTTATTTGTCTATGTCAACCAAAGGCAGGATCCTTCAGGCACAATAAACAAAAATAAATATCTACTCTAGCATCAAATGTCAAAAAGGGGGGAGAGAGAGAACTTATTTATACAAAAACTTTGTCTTGTAACAGTCATCTTATGAAGCTCATTCCCCATGTCCTCATTCCACTCCCCTCTGACATCAATGCCATCTACAAAAAACAAAAAGAACATATCAATTATCACACACTAAAAAAACACCATAACATATACATAAAAACATCAAATAGCATTTCAGAAAATGCCATCCAAGAGGATAAAAGGGGTTAGGATATACAAATTTGTAAATTATAATCCACATTAAGTCCCCTAGGTAGTAAAGTCCCCAGGGTTGAAATCCATTTAATTTCTTTCTTCTTCAGTAATTACAATCTATCCCCTCCCCTCCTCTGTACTGGCACACTATCACCCTAAACCTGAGTTTATTCACCGAATGTCTGAAATCACAAAAATGTTTAGGTACCGGTAAATCCAACAATCTGGTTTTAATCGTGCTTTTTTGCTTGCTTATCCTTGATTTAATTTCCATGGTGGTTTCACCCACATGCATCAGCCCACAGAGGCATATTAATAAATATATAACGAAACTTGAAGTGCACGTATATCTATGTAGAATTTCTTGCCAGTATGTGGGTGATAAAAACAGTCTCCCTTCAACATGTTTCCACAGCAAGCACACCCTAAACACGGAAAATTACCTCGTTTAGGTGGGCACAAAGTCCTCTGTGCAGAACCCTTAAAGGATCCCACATCAGATGTAACAAGTTTATCTTTTAAATTACGACAACGTATATATGATAAGATAGGTGGCTGTTATGAAAGGCAATTCAGTATCACATTGGACATGGAGGTCAGAGCACATACAGTGATCTGACAATAACCCAAAATAATAGAACGAGCTCTGAGACGTGGGAACTCTGCAGACCGCAATCCCTGATCCTCTCCAAACACAACTAGAGGCAGCCGTGGATTGCGCCTAACGCTACCTATGCAACTCGGCACCGCCTGAGAAACTAACTAGCCTGAAGATAGAAAAAATAAGCCTACCTTGCCTCAGAGAAATACCCCAAAGGAAAAGGCAGCCCCCCACATATAATGACTGTGAGTAAGATGAAAAGACAAACGTAGGGATGAAATAGATTCAGCAAAGTGAGGCCCGATATTCTAGACAGAACGAGGATAGGAAAGATAACTTTGCGGTCTACACAAAACCCTAAAGAAAACCACGCAGGGGGCGTGGCCTAGCGACGAATGTGAGCGGACGTGCGAAGGGTCTCTCTCCCTGCACCGCTCCTTAAACCTACCCTTTCAGGCGCCGCCGAACGCCGAAAACCGGGCAGAGGGACCCCGCAAGTTCCCGGCGAGGGGAAGAAGGCTCCGGAGTTGATAAGCGGTGAGGAGCGGAGATGCCGCGCCGCAAACAGTCGGCGCCTGCAGCCGGCGCGAAAATTCAAGATGGCGCCGTGGCCGAGGAGGAGGCGGCCAGGGCCAGCGCTACATACCGCTGGAGGTAATAGCCCGGCTGGAGCGATTTGCCCGCACGGAGGAGGGGGGAGCCCTGCTGCTGGGTCCAGAGGGACTTGAGGTGGAGGAAGCCCTGATGAGGCAAGAAAGTGGAGGGGACGCTGGGACCGGTGAAGTGGAGGTGCAATGTTCCCCAGGGAGGGCGCAGGGAGCGCACAGTGCAGAAAGTGTGACACCTGCTGCTAGCCCTGTGCAGACCAATGACTCTGATGTGGTACAGCAGCCAAGGATGGGGGAACCAACACTGCAGGACATTTTCTCTGTCGTTATTCACTGCAAATCTGCCTTGGCTGCGCTGAATCTGAGGGTGGATGATCTGACAGTTGAAATAAAGTCCCTTAACTCTGCTATGCGCAAAGTGGAGAAAAGAGTGGAGGTGGTGGAGGAGCGTGTGGGCAGTGTGGAGGATCAGACAAACGAACTGTTAAAAAGAGAAAAGAAATATATTCAACGAATTGCAGAGCTGGAATTTAAGACAGACGATTTGGAAAACCGATTTCGGAGAAACAATTTAAGAATAATTGGGGTGCCGGAGAAGGTGGAGGGAAATAATTCCACTGAATATATTGAGGCATGGCTCAAGAACTCGGTGGGAGGAGCAGACCTTACCAAACATTTCTCGGTGGAAAGGGCTCATCGGGTCCCCACTCGCCCTCTGCCGCCCGGCTCGGCCCCTCGTGCCATATTGGCAAAAATTCTGGACTACCGGGATCGGGAGACTTTACGGAGAAAGGCCAGGCTGAGTGATGGCCTGAGCATAAATGGGAATCGGATCTCCATTTATCCGGACTACTCGGCATCGGTGCAGAAACTTAGAATGAAGTTTGGGGAGGTCAAGCGACGGCTCCGTGAACTGGACCTAAAATATTCAATGCTCTACCCAGCTAAGCTTAGGGTGGTGGCGCTGGACCGTGTTCAATTTTTTCAAAATCCGGAGGAGGCGATGCAATGGCTGGACACCAACGCCAAGAAGATTGGCACTGAGCGGAACCGTTAAGACTGTTTCGGAAGGATTGTGACTCTGCTGGTTCTGCCTCTCTTCGTTGGAGGGGTCCTTTCTGAATGTTACTGTTGCAGCTGGTTCAACTGCACCTAACGTTTACAGTATTATGTTCGGCGGCGTAATGAATATTTCATATTGGTCGCGGTGTGGGGGGAAGAGATGGACGGCAAAAGACTTAGTTCTAGGGTATACTAAGTGCCCTCGGTTCTCATATAGAGAAAGAAAGTTCGGAGTATCTGAGTTATCTTGAGTTTTAGATGGGGAAGGTTGGGTTAGTTGTTGGGATGGGGGGTGGGAAGGGGGGGGAGGAGGGCATTGGGGGAGACCTGGGAGAGACGATTCTTATTTTATACCTTTTTCTAAGGAAATGGGAGGGAAGGTTAATATTATAAGTTGGAATGTTAGGGGGCTAGCGGACGCTACTAAACGTGCGGCAATATTTCAGTACTTAGTGAAACAGAGGCCCTCGGTGATATGCCTGCAAGAAACTCACTTGGTGGAGGAAAAAGTAGATATGTTACAGAAAAAATGGGTGCGCAGGGCATATCACTCGACTTTCTCTAATTATGCAAGGGGGGTTTCTGTTTTGATCCATACTAGTACTCCATTTGAGGAAGTTGAGGTTAAAATTGATAAAGATGGTCAGTATGTCCTTTTGGTGTGTAAAATTCTTAACCGTATGATCTGCATTGTTTCAATATATATACCCCCGCCGTATTCTGGTAAGAAAATCCAAGAGATTTTGGAGCATATGAGAGGGTGGGTCGGGGTTCCTCTTCTGGTGGTTGGAGATGTGAACAATATTGCCGACGACCATTGGGATAAGAGTAATCACGCTCCGCTACGTAGGGACGGTAATGGCACTCCTTTTGGGAATTACCTTAGAGAAATAGGCTGGATTGACTTATGGCGGGTTCGAAACGCTAATACTTATTCTTATTCCTGTTACTCGACCACGTATGGTTCTATGTCTCGTATCGATGTCGCCATGGGCAATGATGGGATGAACGAATTGTTAAGTGAGGTGGAATATAATCCCAGGATTCTATCAGATCATAGTCCAGTTCGGGTCTCATTAAAATTATCTGAACAGGTTGGTTCACGGAAGATGGGATGGAAGGTTCACCCCTCCTGGTTACAACTCTTGGACATGGAAAGGGTGGGGGCTGAAATAGAGGAGTTTTTTAGGATTAATGACGGGAGTGCGGAATGCCACGTAGTATGGGACACCATGAAGGCGTATTTAAGGGGGATTCTGTTTCGTGACATTTCACGACACAAGACTAGGACTAGAGTACAGGATCAAGCTATTCTGGAAGAACTGAAGGCAGCTGAGGCAGCATTGGGGGCCCATTGTACTAAGGAGTCTCAGAGTCGGATGAGGAAGGCCCAAGAGGAGGTCAATCAATTATATTTGAGAAGGGCGGAGAGATTGCGGGCCTTTCAAAAAGCGTCTTTCTATTCAGAGGGGGAAAAGGTGGGGCATTTACTTTCGGTAGTGGCGTCTGCACAGAGGGACTCCTCTCATGTCTACTCCATTAGGAGGGAAGATGGAATATTGGTTACTCAGGGGGAGCAGATTTTGGAAGTGTTTAGGAAATTCTACAATAAACTATATACTTCAAGTGTGGACAGGGGGGCTGAGGACATGACGGGCTACTTGGAGGGGATTGACCTGCCTAGGTTGAGCAAAGAAGACTGTGAGTTGTTGGAGGAGCCGATTGGGGAGGAAGAATTGGGGGCCGCTTTGGCGGGGGTTGCTGGGGGTAGGGCTCCGGGGGCGGATGGTATTCCAGCTGAGATGTACAAGGTATTGAAAGAAACTTTGTTGGCCAAACTGTCGGAGGTGTATAATAGGTCATTGGAAAGAGGGGAGTTACCTGTTTCAATGAGAGAGGCTATCGTGGTCGTTATCCCTAAGGCCGACAAGGACCCACAATTACCAGAATCCTATAGACCAATCTCACTTTTGACGGCTGACATTAAGATACTGGCAAAAGCTCTGGCAAACAGGTTATCTAGGGTGATTGATAGACTGGTTCACCCGGATCAGTCAGGCTTTATGCCCAATAAATCAACGGCACTTAATCTGAGAAGGTTATTTTTAAATTTGCAAATCCCTTCTGACAATGTTGGCAAACGGGTTGTGGTATCCTTGGACGCTCATAAGGCTTTTGATTGCGTGGAGTGGAGTTGTTTGTGGTCAGTACTGGAACGAATGGGGTTTGGACCTAAATTTATCTCATGGGTGCGGCTGTTGTACTCTTCTCCGGTGGCCAAAATTAGAGTGAATGACGCTCTCTCTGAGACTTTCTCTTTATCTAGAGGTACTAGACAGGGCTGCCCTCTGTCCCCGCTGCTCTTCGCCTTGGCGGTGGAACCCCTTGCCGCAAAGATCAGAGGGTCCCGGGAGGTGAAGGGTTTTATGTACGGGGAGGCGGAAGAAAAAGTAGCGTTATACGCTGATGATATCCTGCTCTTCTTGGAGGATTCCGAGGGGACCTTGGTAAAGACGGAGGCCATTATTGAGGAATTCGGGAGTTATTCGGGCTTAAGGATCAATTGGGACAAATCGAATATGATGTTGATAGATGGGGATAGTGGGGACGGTGATGGGGGGGACTCTGTCACAAGGTTGAGGCTAGTTGAGAAATTTAAGTACTTGGGGATTCAGATCGCACTCCCTCTGACTAGCTTTGAGGAACTGAATTTGGCACCTCTTCTGCGTAAGATACGTACCAAGGTCCAGGCGTGGAAAAAGCTACACTTATCGGTAATTGGTAGGATAAACCTGATAAAGATGATTGTGATGCCGCAGTTACTCTATGTGTTGCACAATTCCCCTATATGGATATCGCAGAATAGGTTTCGGAGGATTAGATCTTTGTTTGGTGAGCTGATCTGGGGTGGGAAGAGCCCCAGATTTAAACAGGAAACCCTACAGAGACCAAAGACGGAGGGAGGGGTGGCATTGCCCAATCCGTGGTTGTATTTTTTGGCCTCACAGTGTCAGCATTTCAAGGGATGGGGAGATGGGTCAGGTGGGATGCGGGCACCTTGCAGCCTGAGATCATTGATTGGGACAAAGGTGTTGAGTGAGGGCCTAGAGGGGGGACATTTCCGTGAGAAAGGTTCTAAATTTTGCACTGTAAGGCTCATTCACAAGGTGTGGGATAAAGTTAAAGGAATTAGGGGTGTACGGGCACTCACTAGATTCTCACCCATTTGGAACAACTGTGTCCTACAGGAGTTTAGACAGATGGAGGGATTTCATATTTGGAGGGAGGCAGGCATTTCTCGGATGGGCCAGATTTTACATCAGGGTAGAATTAGAGACTTTGAGATATTGCAGGAAGAATTTTTACTCCCGGAGTCTGAGATGTACCAATACCGTCGTCTTTCTCATGCGTACCGGGCACAGTGTAAGAGAGGGCCTGTTGAAATCCAGGTGGATCTTATGCTGGATTTTATCCTTGAAGGGGGAGGCACGAAGGGGGTGATTTCGGGAATATATGAATTCCTTCTATTTTCTTTTCTGGCGGAGCACCCTATTAGAGCAAGGGCGAAATGGGAGGCTGACCTGGGGGCGATTGATGATGACCGATGGGAATCAGTATTGGATTATGTGCCCAGGATATCAATGAGTGAGCCTGGTAGGCTGTCACAATTATTTGTCATTCATAGGGCTTACAGAACCCCAGACATGTTGTTTAAAGCCGGATTAAGGCCTAATTCAGAATGCCCTAGATGCTCGCAGTCCGAAGCGGGCATCCTTCATATGTTGTGGCAGTGCCCCAGGCTGTCCTCCTTCTGGGTGGTGGTGTTGAATAAAGTGGGTTTGGCATATAGTTGTAATGTGCCTCGGGATCCTCTGGTATGTGTTTTGGGCTATGTGGAGGAGGTAATAACTGATAAGCTGTATAAAACGGTTATAGCTAGACTGTTATTTATTGCGCGAAAGTTGATCACCAAATTCTGGATTAGGGAAGAGCCACCAACAAGGAGAGACTTTATGAAGCAAGTGGACCATATCATTGCTTTGGAGAAGAGTATCTATGTTAGGAGGAACAAGATGGACCTCTTTGACAGGTTGTGGAGCCCGTGGCTTGAATCAATGTGACCTGAAGACCTTTTGCCCCTATGGAAATATTTTTTTTGACAAGTCATCTTCCTCTTCTTGTACTTTTGTATGTGATAATTTAGTGGGGGATGACTCTTGACAGGTCTCTAGTGGGTGGTGGGAAGGGGGGTGGGAGTTTGGTTTGGGACTAAATAAGTTTTCTAACAAAAAAAAAGTATTGTGTATTTGTATATTGCTGAAAACAAACTATTCCTTTTATTGTTTATGCACAACTTTGATGGTTTAATAAAAATATCTGATTCAAAAAAAAAAAAGAAAACCACGCAAAGGGGCAAAAAGACCCTCCGTACCGAACTAACGGCACGGAGGTACACCCTTTGCGTCCCAGAGCTTCCAGCAAAACAAATAGACAAGCTGGACAGAAAAAATAGCAACAAATAGCAAAGAAGCACTTAGCTATGCAGAGCAGCAGGCCACAGGAATGATCCAGAGAAACACAAGTCCAACACTGGAACATTGACAGGAAGCATGAATCAAAGCATTAGGTGGGGTTAAGTAGAGAAGCACCTAACGACCTCACCAGATCACCTGAGGGAGGAAACTCAGAAGCCGCAGTACCAGTTTCCTCCACAAACGGAAGCTCCCAGAGAGAATCAGCCGAAGTACCACTTGTGACCACAGGAGGGAGCTCTGCCACAGAAATCACAACAGGTGGCACAGCAAACTCTGGTATAGATGGCATCCCTTTCTGGAGTAAGCCCCAGTGCTTCCTCAAAATGTTCCCAATCTGCCCACTCGCAGGACCATATGTGGAAACAAATGGTATTCGTTTGAGTTGATTTAACTACTTTCTTACGCGTATCCTCACGTGTCAAACTCTTCACCTTATCTTTATATCTGATAACATCTTTTCTGGGTATCCCCTCCTGGTAAATTTATTGTACATCCCATCTAGTTGATCATCAATCCTATCCAATTATCCTCCGAACCCGCAAAAGTTGACTCCATGGGAGGGACTCCACCATCCTCCTAGGATGATTACTGTTATATAAGAGTTAAATATTTCTATCGGTCTCCTTGACGAACAAGTCAGTACCCAAGGTGTTACCACTCTTGTACACTAACGTATCCAAGAATTGTACTTGTTCACTAGAATGTGTCAAAGTGAATTTTAACTCCAGATAAATGTTATTAAGTTCATTTTGGAAATTTAAGACATCATCCAGTCCACCTTTTTATTATTATTAATTATTTATATAGCACCATTAATTCCATGGTGCTGTACATGAGAAGTTACATCAAAACACCTTCCCAGACAACAAAAATATCATCGATGTAGCACCACCAGGCTCGGACATGGCGCCATATAGATGTTAGCGTACGTAGGGGCCACATTGGACCCCATGGCGGTGCCCTGTTTCTGAAGGTAGTAATCATCCCCAAAGAGAAAATAATTTCTCCTGAGATTGAACTCCAACCATGTGAGGACCAACCGTGCACACTCCGGGGCCAAGTCCGAGCCTGACAGCACCCCATCAACAGCCTGTAGCCCTTTCTCATGTTCAATGGAGGTGTATAATGACACAACATCAAAGGATGCTAGTATAGTAGTCTCACTAACCTCAACTCCATTTATCTTTTCCAGAAAATCATTTGTGTCTCTAATGTAGGATCTAGCTGATGTAGAAACGTCCCGCAATACTTTATCTACAGTTGTGGCCAAAAGTATTGACACCCCTGCGATTCTGCCAGATAATACTCAGTTTCTTCCTGAAAATGATTGCAAACACAAGTTCTTTGGTATTTGGTATTGGTATTTTATTCGGACTCCCATGACAGCACACGAGAGAGGGGATCCGCCCTTAAGGAACAGGAAACCTACAGATACAAAAGGGCGGCACCTCTCCCCATGCATCAGTTGGTTTCCTGTTCCTGAAGGGACTGGATGCCTATAGAAACTACAGGAGTCCAGGCCGGCCGGACCGATTCTGGTGGCGAGAGGGTCTCCCACTTCGGCCGGTGCGGGTACCTGAAGTAGTCACGGTGGCCCTGGCAGGGCGGCACGGCGGTGACTAGGCAGCGAGGAGCGGTCGCCAGGGGGTGTCCGGTCTCCGGGGCCAGCGTCTGGTAAGTCGCCCTTCCCGTGGGCTCTGGGTCTCTCTGGAGCAGGGGGGAGCGCGGCGGCATCGGGGGGGCGCCGATCGGATCGTAGCTGGCCGGCCTCGGCGTTCCACGAGAGCTGCAGCGCTGACAGGAAGCGCTGTAAGCTGTGGTGACGTCGGGGGGCGGAGCCGGCGACGTCTTCCGGATCGGTGAGCTCCTGCGCATGCGCGGGGGCTCCAAGATGGCGGCGCCCACCGGAGATCATGCCGCAATCCCTCCGGAGCGACGATTGATTCCCCACAGCTGCGGGGGGGCGGGAAAATTAAACAAGCAAGCTGGGCAAGGTGCGCTGACCGAAGGAGGGGCCTTATAAGGCGGCTCCAGCAGCATGTTCCCGGGTTCTGGCTCCAATTTACTGAAAATGGATTCAGATCAGGATCAGCAGGTTGTGCTGCTGGAACAAGCATCCCAGAAACCCAAGGAGAAGGAACATGAAAAAAGGAGCGATGGTTCGGGCCGCAGAAGCTCCTCCAGACAGGGGTCTGGAGGGTCAGTCAAAAAGGATCCCCCTCGTGCTTCGGTATTTCTGGGTGTGAGCAGCCACTGGTAAGTGATCTTCGAGAAAGTTCACTTAGTGACTAGTCTCCCCTCATGTGTTTTATGCAGGGAAGGAAAAACGTCAGTAAGGCGAAGCATAGGGAATGTGCCATCTGCGGGGTTCCCTAGCCTGACTCACACCCTAAAAAACTATGTGACCCCTGTATCCAGCAGACGGTGAGGTTCTGGAAGGAGGGGAGGGGGTATAGCATGTAGATTTTACACTCTAGTCTACCTTACTTATCCCCGTAGGTAGCCGAAGAATCCTCCTCTATTACGGCCAGTCTCAAGGAGATGATTAGAATGGAGGTTAAAGAGTCCTTTAAAAACCTTTCACAGTCAGGAGGTTCTAGGCAGAGAACTGAGTGGGCATCTGATTCGTCTGTGGAAAAGGACAAGTCCGAAGAATCAGACAATTCAGCAGCATCATCCTCCTCTTCGGAAGAAGACGCTGCTCGGTTTTGCCTACCCCTAGAAAGGATAGACAAATTGGTAAAGGCGGTCAGAGGCACAATGGGTATATCGGAACCCAAGCCTCAACTATCCAAAGAACAAATGATGTTCAGTGGATTGGAGCAAAAGAAGCGCAGAGGGTTTCCTTTAAATGAGAAAATACAAGATCTTATTAATAGGGAATGGAGGAAACCTGAGAGAAAAGGCTCCTTACCACCTGCGCAAAAACGCCGATACCCTTTTGATGACCCAGCAGTAGGTAACTGGGAGAAAGCACCCAAGCTGGATGCAGCAATTGCCAAGGTAGCTAAACGATCTTCTCTCCCATTTGAAGATATGGGAACACTTAAAGACCCCCTGGATAGGAAAGTGGATACCTTCCTGAAGGGAACCTGGGAGATGGCAGCTGGCTCCTTAAGACCTGCGGTAGCTTCAACCTGCACGGCAAGGTCAATGATGGTCTGGCTGGACCAGTTGGAGACCCAATTAAAACAAGGGGCCTCTAGAGAGTCCATTCTCTCAGCATTACCTGTAATCCAGGAGGGGGCGGCTTTTTTATCAGACGCCTCAATTGACTCCGTAAAGTTGGCAGCTAGAGCAGCAGGACTTTCTAATGCTGCAAGGAGAGCCCTATGGCTGAAATGCTGGCCGGGGGATATGCAGGCAAAAGCGAAGCTCTGCGCTATCCCTTGTAAAGGCGAATATTTATTTGGGCCTACCCTGGATGAACTCCTGGAGAAAGCAGGAGATGATAAGAAAAAGTTTCCCAACCTGTTCAATCCATACCGTCGTCCCTTCAACAAAAGAAGGTTCAACCGGGGAGGAAAGCGAACCTTTTCACCAGGGAGAGATCGTCCCAGATGGGAGGATAGGCGAAAGCGAGGTACAGGTCTCATGTTTCGCCGTAACCAGACGGAAAATAAAAAACAAGACCAATGACTGGCAATTCCAGTGGGAGGGAGACTATTGCATTTCTCGGCAGAGTGGTCGAAAATCACAAACAGCGTTTGGATAAAAGACACTGTTTCCCATGGTCTCAAGCTGGAATTTGTTCATATTCCACAGGACAAATTTAGGTTAACACCCTGGCGCTCATCTCCCACTGAACAATTCGCCCTAGAAGAGGAAGTGAGGACTCTTTGTTCCAAAAATGTTTTGGTAGAAGTGCCGTATTCTCAGGCAGGGGAAGGGTTTTACTCTCCCCTGTTCCTAATCCAGAAGCCTGATAAATCTTACAGGACCATTATAAATCTTAAGGGTCTCAATAAGTTTTTGGTGAAACATACTTTCAAAATGGAGTCCATCAATTCGGCAATAAAAATGCTTTTCAACAACTGTTTCATGGTAGTAGTGGATTTGAAAGATGCCTACTATCATGTACCCATTCATGCTGATTTCCAACGATACCTGAGGGTAGCGATACTAATGGGGGGTAGGATTCGACATTTTCAATTCAGAGCGCTCCCCTTTGGGATCACCTCGGCACCTAGGGTGTTTACTAAAATAATTGCGGAAGTTATGGCGCATTTAAGAGAGTCAAATATCCTTATAGTCCCCTACTTAGACGATTTCCTCATTGTAGGTAACTCGGTAGATCATTGTCTGTCACAATGGGAGATTGCTAAAACCAAACTAGAACGGTTGGGTTGGATCATAAACTTTGAAAAATCTAAATTACAGCCCCTAAATGTTCAAAAATTCCTGGGGTTAATGTTGAATTCAGTGACACAGCAGTGTCTCCTCCCTATAGAGAAAATGGACCAAATTCAGAGTTTTGTATTAAGAGCAATCAATACACCTTCCATGACACTTAGGCAAGCAATGTCTCTACTTGGGTCACTCACATCTTGCATCCCAGCAGTTAAGTGGGCTCAGTTCCACACCAGGTCCCTACAAAATGAAGTCCTGTTCCATGACAGAGCCTTAGGAGGCGCATTGAATGGAAAATTGACATTGAGGCCGATAACATTGAATTCCCTTAGATGGTGGCTAGATAAACAAAATTTATCAGCAGGGGTTCCCTGGATGATAGATGTCACCCACGTGATAACCACGGATGCCAGCTCTTCAGGGTGGGGAGCCTATATGGGGGACATGGTGGTCCAGGGACAGTGGGAACCCTTCACAACATTTTCATCTAATCAAAGAGAGTTGTTGGCGGTTGAACTGGCTGTTAAAAAATTCCTCGTATATCTGCAGGGCCAGCACGTCAGAATTCTGTCGGACAACAGAGTGGCGGTCGCTTACATAAACCGGCAAGGGGGAACTCGTTCCGAAACTTTAATGCAGATCACGGATCGGTTGTTCCAGGTGGCAGAGCTCAATTTTCTATCTTTGACAGCTCTTCACATCAAAGGAAAAGAAAATGTGGCAGCAGATTTCCTCAGCCGAAATGTGTTAAAACAGGGAGAGTGGTCTCTCAACGAGGACATTTTCAATCTTGTCGTCCGCAGATGGGGTCAACCAGTGGTGGATCTATTCGCCACCAGAAACAACAGAAAAGTAAAACTTTTTTGCTCCCTAAATCCCAGGGAGAATCCCCTGGCGGTAGACGCGTTTCTCATAAAATGGGATTTTCCACTAGCCTATGCTTTCCCACCACTGAACCTGATACCTCTAGTGGTGAGGAAAATCAGAGAGGATCGAGCGAAAGTCATCCTTATCGCCCCCTTTTGGCCCAGAAGAACCTAGTTTGCCTGGCTCAAGACAATGTCTGTAGCGGTCCCCTGGGTACTGCCAGAGATCCCGAACTTGCTTTCGCAGGGACCGATCTCCCATCCACAAGTGACGGGGCTCCATTTGACGGCATGGTGTTTGAACGGTCACTATTAGTGGGGAAAGGCTTCTCTCCAAACTTGGTGGAGACGCTCCTAAAGAGTAGAAAGCAAATAACTACGAAAATCTACTCTAGGACTTGGAGAAAGTTCTTGTCTTGTTCAAAGTTTAATATCCAAGACGGGGTGCCAGTACAACAAATCCTAGAGTTCCTACAGAAGGGGTTCGAGTTGAAACTCTCTCCTAGTACCCTTAGGGTACAGGTCTCAGCTTTAGGTGCCCTGTTTTCCTGTAATATAGCGAATAACTACTGGATAGCGAGGTTTATGAAGGCAGTTAGTAGATCTACACCACTGCATAAAGACAGAACAGTTCCATGGGATTTAAATTTAGTTCTGTCCTCTCTAACTAAACCCCCCTTTGAACCTCTGCAGGAGGCCTCGATCAAAATGTTGACACTTAAGACAGCCTTCCTGATCGCCATAACCTCAGCTCGCAGGATAGGGGATATACAGGCACTTTCCAGAGCTCCTCCATACACTGAAATCTTGTCAGACAGAGTAGTCCTTAGACCAGACCCAGCATATCTGCCAAAGGTGGCGACACGGTTCCATAGATCACAGGAGATAGTTTTGCCGTCCTTTATTCCTAATCCCTCTAATCCTAAAGAGCAGGAGCTTCATACGTTAGACGTCAGGAGATCTCTTCTTCAGTATATTTCAGCTACTGATAATTGGAAGAAGGATGGGGCACTGCTTCTTTCCTTCCAAGGTCCAAAGAAAGGATTTAGAGTATCGAAATATTTACTGGCTAAATGGATTAGGGAAACTATCTCTCTAGCTTATACAGCAGGTGGGGGGCCAGCTCCGCAGAACCTAAAGGCACATTCCACCCGGGCCATGGCGTCATCCTGGGCAGAAAGATCTGGAGTGTCAGTGGAGCAGATATGTAAGGCGGCCACATGGTCATCCCCTTCCACTTTCTTTAAACACTATCGGTTGGATTTGGGGTCCTCCTCTGATCTTTCCTTTGGGTTAAGGGTGCTACAATCTATAGTCCCTCCCTAAGGTAGCTTACATCTCTGTAAATCTCTCGTGTGCTGTCATGGGAGTCCGAATAAAGCATTAAGCTACTTACTGGTAGCGGCATTTTTCGGAGGCCCATGACAGCACCCTTAGTTCCCTCCCTATTCACGTGGGGGTAGCACTTCCTGATATGTATATAGCGTAATATGTAAATCTCACGTATGGTGTCTTATTACAATAATGGGTTATTTTGTTTCAAATGTATATAATGTATATATTGTATATTTGTGTACCACTAACCGCGGCAGTCCTCTCAGGCTCTGAAATACAACTGATGCATGGGGAGAGGTGCCGCCCTTTTGTATCTGTAGGTTTCCTGTTCCTTAAGGGCGGATCCCCTCTCTCGTGTGCTGTCATGGGCCTCCGAAAAATGCCGCTACCAGTAAGTAGCTTAATGCTATCTTCATTTAATTTGTCTTAAATGAAAAACACAAAAGAGAATGAAGCAAAAAGCAAAACATTGATCATTTCACACAAAACTCCAAAAATGGGCCAGACAAAAGTATTGGCACCCTCAGCCTAATACTTGGTTGCACAGCCTTTAGCCAAAATAACTGCAACCAACTGCTTCCAGTAACCATCAATAAGTTTCTTACAATGCTCTGCTGGAATTTTAGACCATTCTTCTTTGGCAAACTGCTCCAGGTTCCTGGTATTTGAAGGGTGCCTTCTCCAAACTGCCATTTTTAGATCTCTCCACAGGTGTTCTATGGGATTCAGGTCTGGACTCATTGCTGGCCACCTTAGAAGTCTCCAGTGCTTTCTCTCAAACCATTTTCTAGTGCTTTTTCTCAAACCATTTTCTAGTGCTTTTTGAAGTGTGTTTTGGGTCATTGTCCTGCTGGAAGACCCATGACCTTTGAGGGAGACCCAGCTTTCTCACACTGGGCCCTACATTATGCTGCAAAATTTGTTGGTAGTCTTCAGACTTCATAATGCCATGCACACGGTCAAGCAGTCCAGTGCCAGAGGCAGCAAAGCAACCCCAAAACATCAGGGAACCTCCGCCATGTTTGACTGTAGGGACCGTGTTCTTTTCTTTGAATGCCTTTTTTTTTCTCCTGTAAACTCTATGTTGATGCCTTTGTCCAAAAAGCTCTACTTTTGTCTCATCTGACCAGAGAACATTCTTCCAAAACGTTTTAGGCTTTTTCAGGTAAGTTTTGGCAAACTCCAGCCTGGCTTTTTTATGTCTCGGGGTAAGAAGTGGGGTCTTCCTGGGTTTCCTACCATACAGTCCCTTTTCATTCAGACGCTAACGCATAGTACGGGTTGACACTGTTGTACCCTCGGACTGCAGGGCAGCTTGAACTTGTTTGGATGTTAGTCGAGGTTCTTTATCCAACATCCGCACAATCTTGCATTGAAATCTCTTGTCAATTTTTCTTTTCCGTCCACATCTAGGGAGGTTAGCCACAGTGCCATGGGCTTTAAACTTCTTGATGACACTGCGCACGGTAGACATAGGAGCATTCAGGTCTTTGGAGATGGACTTGTAGCCTTGAGATTGCTCATGCTTCCTCACAATTTGGTTTCTCAAATCCTCAGACAGTTCTTTGGTCTTCTTTCTTTTCTCCATGCTCAATGTGGTACATACAAGAACACAGGACAGAGGTTGAGTCAACTTTAATCCATGTCAACTAGCTGCAAGTGTGATTTAGTTATTGCCAACACCTGTTAGGTGCCACAGGTAAGTTACAGGTGCTGTTAATTACACAAATTAGAGAAGCATCACATGATTTTTCGAACAGTGCCAATACTTTTGTCCACCCCCTTTTTTATGTTTGGTGTGGAATTATATCCAATTTGGCTTTAGGACAATTCTTTGTGTTTTTTTATTTAAGACAAATTAAATGAAGATAAAAATAACAAAGCATTTGTATTTGCAATCATTTTCAGGAAGAAACTGAGTATTTGACAGAATTGCAAGGGTGTCAATACTTTTGGCCACAACTGTAAAAAAATAGCCACCTTATTGAATAAGGCGCCCCTCCCCAACACTATTGGGCATCCTGGGGGATTTAATAAATCCTTATGAATTTTAGGCAGTGTATATAACAAAGGAATAACAGGTGCCTCAACAAATAAATATTCAGACAGCTTCTGATCAATGAGTCCATCCAAAAGAGCTTCATTGATCAGAAGCTGTAATTCCCTCTGAAATCTGGAAGTAGGGTCCACCGACAGAGTTTCATATACTAGTTGATCTGAAAGTTGATTGAAAATGCCTGTTACATTGTTCTTTGTATCCATAATAACCACCGCCCCACCTTTTGTTAGCAGATCTAATTGTTATGGCAGTGTTTTTCGCTAGATCATTAATAGCTTGTTGTTCAATCTGTGATACATTATGTCCACCCCTGGCTCGAAAATTATGCTGTAAATCTTCAATGTCTTTCTCCACCAAATTAACATGAGACTCTATGAAATGATTATTGGTGGGTGGTTGAAAGTTGCTCTTATTAAAAAAGGCCAACTCCTTGCAAAGAAAAACTCTTAATATCATCAGATCTTGGAATGGATTCAATTCCCTTTTGATTCGAAAAATAAGATACCAAACGTAACCTCCTAAAAAATGCATATAAATCACATTCAAGATCAAACCAGTCCGGAAAATTTGTCGGGCAAAAAGATAAACCCCTCGCCAACACATCAAATTGAATTTCAGATAAAGTAATGGATGAAATATTTACCACCTGTCAGTCAGTTGCCTTTCCGTTTCCCTTCCACATTCCGTGTTTTCATTGAGAAATTGCGTGTCACTCTCTGTTCTCGACCTGTCACTACTCCTCCGATGCTTCCTGCCACCCCAGCGGCTCCTACTTTTGATGATGGTATCCTGTTCGTGTTGTCCATTCCTAACAAATATGATTAAGTGGACACTATACTTGAATCATCCGTAGAATCAGATTCAGCTGTAGTAAAGCCAAATCGTTGTTGATTCCTCGACTAAGGTTTCTTCCATTTTCTGGCTTGATTGGATTTATTCTTCCTGTTATTAGAGAAAGATTGGAAACCAGCATGCCAAGAAAACACTCGTCCAGTTTTATAATCCTCTTCATCCCGAAATCATTTAGTCCGTTTCGTTGTTTCAATGTCAGCACTGTTCATTTTCAATTGGGTCTTTGGACTGGAGCGTGCATCCCATTATTGATATGTTGTCGGCTGCTTTTCTTAACATTGGTCCAAGACTGCTGTCAATCATTTACAACAGCACATTGATATTACACCAACAGCATCATGGTTGACACCCCAGCGTGTGCAGGGAGGAGAACCTGGCACATGCAGACAAAAAAGCTGGGGTGGCCCAACATATGCAGAGCTCTGTATTAATTTTTATGGGAGCTCTGGAAATTTCTCAGCATGCAGTGTTTTTAGTTTGAGCCCTTTATGATGCAACTTTAGGTGTTATTTTTGTCTATAAGCAGTTTTGCGCTTTCCTTTTCCAGGACCTGGTGTCTCGAATGTTGCATGTGGACCCCCATCGGCGGCTCACTGCACGTCAAGTTCTACAACATGAGTGGATCACAAAACGAGACCTGTTACCTCAGAGTCAGCTGAACAGACAGGATGCGCAGCTGGTGAAGGTGAAGCTTCCTTCTTTTGCGATCAAACGACAGCCATTGCAATAAGCATATTTTCATTACAAGTAATGTGGAATATGGAATTTAACCTGTTTATTAGAGACAGCTTAACCCCTTCATGACCTTGGGATTTTCCGTTTTTCCGTGTTCGTTTTTCACTCCCCTCCTTCCCAGAGCCATAACTTTTTATTTATTTTTCTTTCAATTTGGCCATGTGAGGGCTTATATTTTGCGGGACGAGTTGTACTTTTGAACGACATCATTGGTTTTACCATGACGTGTACTAGAAAATGGGAAAAAAATTCCAAGTGCGGTGAAATTGCAAAAAAAGTGCAATCCCATGCGTGTTTTTTGTTTGGCTTTTTTGCTAGGTTCACTAAATGCTAAAACGGACCTGCCATTATGATTCTCCAGGTCAGTACGAGTTCATGATCTGGGGTTGGGTGAGGGCTTATTTTTTGCGTGCCGAGCTGACGTTTTTAGTGATACCATTGTGGTGCAGATATGTTCTTTTGATCGCCTGTTATTGCATTTTAATGCAGTGTCGCAGCAACCAAAAAAACGTAATTTTGGCTTTTGAATTTTTTTTTCGCTACGCCGTTTAGCGATCAGGTTAATCTTTTTTTTTTTTTTTCATTGATAGACCAGCTGATTCTGAACATGGCGATACCAAATGTGTATATTTGATTTTATTTTTAGATTTGATTTTATTTTTGTTTTATTTTGAATGGGGCGAAAGGGGAGGTGATTTAAACTTTTATTTTTTTTTATTTATTTCATATTTTTTTAAACTTTTTTTTTCACTTTTGCCATGCTGCAATAACCTCCATGGGAGGCTAGAAGCTGGCACAACTGGATTGGCTCAGCCACATAGGAGCGATCGTCAGATCGCTCCTATGTAGCTTAATTACAGGCTTGCTATGAGCGCCGACCACATGGTGGTGCTCACAGAAAAACCGGCATCAGTAACCATAGAGGTCTCATAGCTGACCCTCGATCATGTGACGGGGGTCGGCGATGCGCGCACTTCCGGCCGCACGTCCGGAAGCGGTAGTTAAATGCCGCTGTCAGCGTTTGACAGCAACATTTAACTAGTTAATAGCGGCATGTGGATCGCGTTTCTACTCGCCGCTATTGCGCACACGTCAGCTGTTCAAAACAGCTGACATGTCGCAGCTTTTATGTGGGCTCACTGCCAGAGCCCACATCAAAGCAGAGGATCTGACCTCGGACGTACTATCCCGTCCGAGGTCAGAAAGGGGTTAAAACAGAAATGAAAGTAAATTTTTCCAAAAAGATAGGCAAATAAGGATCTAAAAGGCCAATTAATAAGACAACAACTTGTAGAAACCTAAATGCAAAAAAAACACTTGGAAAACTTTAACAGCTCCGTGCAATGGAGCTAGTGCTGTGTTAATGCAGCACCAAGTCAAATACTGTTGGCTACTACATGGCAAGTTGATGTGAGTACAAAGCTGTGCTCAATATAATGTACATGGAGGCTGAGCCATGGCTGCAATTTCTAGAATAATGTATTACACAAGTAGGTGTTCTGCAGAGAGATTCTCTTCTTCAGTATTCTAAGAACTGCCTGTACCATAGAAATATATACCTCACTTTGCTGTGTGGTTCATGTTGCATTAGTGCCCAAAACACTAAAGCATAATTTAAAGGGACCCTGTCATTAGGATTTACCCGTAGAAGGTATTACGAGTGCTCTCAGATGCCTAATAACCTCTTTTAAAGGGAACTTGTGACCAGGGATAACGCTATTAACCTGCAGATATGGAGTTAATCTGCAGGTTAACAGCATTATGATGCTGTCCGGCTCCTACATGTAACTTAATGCCGTGGGGAGAAAATGATCTTTATTCTCCCCGCTAGCATTAGGTTTCAGTCACTGTTCTGAATAAACAGACTGGCCGCTTTAACCACGCCTCCGAACTGGAGTGACACTGGCTCTACATTGGGGCCGGCTGTCAGTCACGGTCGGGGCATGGTTACAGCGGCTGCTCTCGATACTCATAGCAATGACTGAACTAGCGCTGCCCCATCCCTATGATTGAAACCGAATGCTGGCGGGGAGAATAAAAGATCTCCCCACTGCATTCAGCTATATGCAGGCGCCGGACAGCATCATCCCGCTGTTAATCTGCAGGTTATCAGCGTTATTCCTGGTGACAGGTTCCCTTTAAAGATGCCTGTAACTCTAGATATAAATTCTACATTTAAATGTTGAGAAACAGTTTAATCGTCTCTGTTCTCCTTGTCTGAAACTGCTGTCAGTCAGTGATACTTGCCCACGTCAGTGTGACTGACATCCCAGTGTGTGCAGGGAGGAGTAGAAGACGTCACACTTCTCCCTGCACACCCCCGGAGGTCACTTATACTACTGTGGGCAAGTATCACTGACTGACGGCAGTCCCAGACAAGGAGAACAGAGACAATTAATCTTTAGTGCTAATATACATCATTACAGAGAGTACTAGGAGGCTGATAAAGTGTTCCTAATACATTCTAGCGGTAAATTCCTCCCTTTAAATTACTACAATGGGGTTTACTTATAACATTTTAATCTCTTTCTGCTTTCTAGGGAGCAATGGCTGCAACATATTCTGCCTTAAACAGTGCTAAGCCGGTCCCTCAGCTGCAACCAATCAAATCCTCCATTCTCGCACAGCGACGTGTCAAGAAACTGCCCTCTACCACTTTGTAGCTGGGGATCTGATCTTCCAGAATGTTTTTTTTTCTATAATGATGACTTGTGGTGGTGATTTTTAACAGTTTAGATCATCTGTGCAACACCATATTTTGCCATGACCATATAAAGCTGTGCGCCTTCTGCAAATGTGGAATTGGGCTTGCTGTGCTCCTTTTCATAGGTGATTGGCAGGAGGGTCCAAAGGTCATGACATATTGTCTAAATACAAATGGTACAATTGTTCTGACGAGGCATACATGAATAAATTTCTCACTGGAGGGTGGCATTTGCCATTCTTTAAATCATTTTATGCCACCCTTATTCCTTTGCAGCACTATCTCAGGGATGTTTGTACTCTAGCTGTCTGCGACAGTAGAGTCACTGCTATTTTACTCCTGAAACTCCGAGAAATTCTGAATTTTAGTAATCTGTTTTTGCCTCCAGCTTTGTGCTACAAAGACAATCCAAATACATGACCGGTTCATAAAAACGGAGATTTTGGTGTGTCTGTACACCTAAGGGCTCACTGTGCTTAACTTATCTTCATATTATCTTGGGGACCTTTTCTGGTCAGGCACCAGGAGACAACCTGTCCGGTATCTTCTCCAGCTGAAAAGGTGTAAAAAAATTCTCCAGCTGTCAAAACCAATATCAGAAGTTCTATATCAAAGCTTCTGGAATGTAATATTGATCTGTGGCATGTGTGACTGGATGTTTGGGTGCGTGGAATGAATTGTCGAGCCTCAAAAATACACCAGAAGAGCAGGAAGTAATCTAGTCTGAGTTTTACTAGGAAATTAGTAGTATCACTTTCTCAGAACTGTAAAAAAAAAAAAACAACAATTTTTTTTCACCGTAGTAACTCCAGAAGGCCTCCCACTGATGACTGTCTATTACATATTATTGGACTTGCTTTTTTTTAATACATTGAAACCTATCTGATAAATACATGTAATGTTTCGGGGGTTTATTGCTTAATGTAGAAGTTGGCTAGTGATCTGGTGATTTGCAAAACTTTTAACCGACCACCCAAATGATGTATATTCACACTCTGGATGATGCCCGCCTACAGATACCAAATACACATTTACTTCTTTATGTAACTGTTCTCAGGTTGTTATGGCATCTCTTCCAGACCATGAAATGTACCAGTCTGTTCCACTGTAACTTTAATTTTTGTACACACACTCAGCTGTTTCTATCTTTCTTCACAAATGACTAGTACTTCATCAAGGACCAAAGAAAGACTCCTGACCTTGGCAAAAGTGGGATTCTAGGGGTCAGACACCTACCAATGTTTTTCTTGTTGTAAGGTGAAATGCAAGTAAAACGCAGAGGGGGGGAAAAAACAAAACTTTACAAGAATTCTGCAACATCTGGTAAAGAACATAAAGAAGACCCTGTTACTTTTTTGGGGGTAGTTTCCTGCACTGTTAGTCTTGTGTGTTCTTTCTGGTGTGTTGGTGTATATTTCTTTTTATTGATGTTTATTTCGAATAGATCTCCAAATTGTTTCTGGTAAGTCACATTATCTAGCTTGTGAATACTGGAGCTACTGTAAATTTTGTGTTTTTGTCTGTGTTTTGCTATGCTCTGTAGTCATTTCACCATAATTAAAAAAGGGATATTCATTTACATGGGCTACATTCACGCTGAGTCATGCTAATTTGTACGTCGGAAGATGGGAAGAGACCTTCATTTATCCTGGTGGTACCTTGCGCGTGAACCTGGTCCTCTGGCAACGCTTCATTGATGATTTGGTTTTTATCTGGTCCGGGGACAGAAACTGCTGAACCATTTTTTAACTGATTTAAATAAAAATGAATTTTTTCTAAATTTTAGTGGTAGTACTAGTACTTGTGAAATCAATTTTTTAGATCTTAAGATTTTTATTGAGGAAAGCACCATTCATACACGCACATTTCACAAACCTACGGATTAAAATAGTTTTATCCCTTTAGATAGCTGCCATCTCCCGCACTGGCTATTAAATATTCCTAAGAGCCAGTTTATGCGAATCCATAGAAATTGCTCCAGGCCTCAAGATCTTGATAGAGAGGCAGAAATACTAACCAAAAAATTCTTGGAAAAAGGGTATAATGAAGAGATGTTGGGGTCAGCCAGGCAAGCTGCTTTCTCTAAACCTCGCCAGGAGCTTATGAACCCGATTGTTAAACTAAAGGATGACCTAGATCAGTGTTCCCCAACTTCGGTCCTCAAGAGCCACCAACAGGTCATGTTTTCAGGATTTTCTTAGTATTGCCCAGGTGATAATTGCATCACCTGGACAGGCAAGCATTCAATCACCTAAGCAATACTAAGGAAATCCTGAAACCATGACCTGTTGGTGGCTCTTGAGGACTGGAGTTGGGGAACACTGACCTAGATTTTATTCCAATAATCACTCATTATAATGCGAACTCGAATATTCTGCGAAGAATATTAAAAAACATTGGCATGTACTAAAAAGGGACAAGATTTTAGGGGAAAAAAATAAGCACCTGCGCTTTGTATATAAAAAAAATGCCGTAATTTGGGCAATTTGATCGCCCCCACGATACAAAACAAACTTCATACTAAACAAACCAATCTTTCCCAGGACATTTTGAAAGGCTTTTTTCCATGTCTAAAATGCAATATGTGTAAACAGGTTCAAACACGGAAACAAATCAAGTTTTGTAAAGATGACACCGAATTTATTATCAAGGAATTTGTTACTTGCTCTACCACAGGGGTCATCTACACCATAACATGCCCTTGCAAAAGAGTATATGTTGGGCGGACTAAAAGACCCCTACGAGTAAGAATTAGCGAGCATATTCGAAACATCAAGAAAAAATTCTTAGGTCATCCCCTTTCAAAGCATTTTATTGAATACCATAACGGAATAATACAACATATGGAGATCGTAGCTATTGAGAAAATAAATCCACACTGGAGAGGAGCAAATTTTTATTAAAACCATGTCGAGAGCTGAGACAAGATGGATTTTTGTTCTGGACACTATTATCCCTAAAGGACTGAACAGTGGTATCGAATTGTTTGGCTTTCAATGACTTTCTGTGCGGATGGCGGATATAAGGACTGCCACTAGGGGGTAGAGGCCATACCTGAGGAAGGAGACAGACGTCTCTGAAACGCATCGGCTTATTTTGGTCCTTACCGCCATCCGTACCCAGACTCTTGTCACGTGCGTGGTCACGTTGCTCACTTTGGCACAGAGGTCCTACTCCAGCGTCGTTCTCACCGCGCGCACGAGTCAGCCTGCCCGTTTGAACGCCGTCACACGTGGGGCTCAGAGGAGCGATATGCTGTCACCGGCCGGGGCAGCTATCGCATACTAGCCGAACATTTGGGCCGCAGTCTTTAGCAAAGTACTTCTTCATTTTGCATGGACTACTTATCCTGCATGGACTTCTCATCTAAAGTTTATATTAATCCTGAAGGAGATATGATATGAATTACCATAGCGGTTGTTTTATCGTGCTTTGTTTTGTGTTATTCACTGATTGACTATCTTTTTATGGATTGTTACATCTGATCCTTTCTTAATCGGGTGGCATCAGCGCGAATATTTAGATATAGTTTCATATCTTTTTATGCTGTTTTTTGGTTTAATACAATCCCAGGTGGTGATTGTTATATTCGCTGCAGTACCATTAACCCTATTAACCCTGTAATACTTGGCACCACTCGGCATTTTACACACAATTTTGTGTTTTTGTCTGTGTTTTGCTATGCTCTGTAGTCATTTCACCATAAGTGAAAAAAAGAATATTCATTTACATGGGCTACATTCCTGCAAGGTCAGGCTTGCGGCAAAATGCGCTGCTATTGGGCACATTTAGTTTATATACCATTTTTAGTGACCATGATATTTTGAGGGGAAAAAACTGCAATGTTTACAACGTTTGGCACATTGATTAATATTACATATTTACAGGAGTGTTAATAATTTGTAATTGGTAAAGCATAGCCTTACAAATGGATGTGCCACAGAGTTCCCAAGGTTGGCTAACAAAAGCATCTTGTGTTTTGATGTCATTAAAAACCAAAAACAGTTGTGTAATACAATATTTTTTAAGCCCGTCTCCTTTTATTTCTTTGTAGCACTTAGAGTATATAAATTCAGCTAGGCTTTACACTCAAAGGCATTTTGTGACTTCTAGTTCATCTAGAGCACGCCAGCAGTCAAGCATGCATAGCTAAAGGGGTTGTCTGGTATTTAAAAAAGAAAAAAAAAAGTGAGAGCAAGAAATGTTTGTTTTTATTGCTCCCCTACGTCCCAGAGCCATAAGTTGTTGTTTTTTTGTTTTTTTTTCCGTCAATATGGTCATGTGACGGCTTGTTTTTGCTGGACAAGTTGTACTTTTGAATTACACCATTGGTTTTAACATAGTGTACTGGAAAATGGTGAAAAAAAATTCCAAATGCGGTGAAATTGCAAAAACGTGCAATTCCGCAGTTGTCTTTTTGGTGTTTTTTTTACAATGTTCACTAAATGCTAAAACTGGCCTGCCATTATGATTCTCCAGGTCATTACAAGCTCAGACACCAAACATGTCTAGGTTATTTTTTTATTTAAGTGGTGGAAAAAAAAAAACAAATTTTTTAAAAATAAAGAAGGCACCATTTTCCGAGACCTGTAGAATCTCCATTTTTCGTGACCTGGGGCTGGATGAGGGCTTATTTTTTTGTGGGCCGAGCTGACATTTTTATTGATGCCATTTTGGTGTAGTTGATCACCCATTATTATATTTTATTGCCTATGTAGTGACAACTAAAAAAAAAAAACGTAATTCTGACGTTTTTAATTTTTTTTCTCATTTAGCAAGCGGGTTCAATTTTTTATATTGATTGGGCCATTTTGAACACGGCGATACCAAATGTATATATTTAATTATTTTTGTTTTATTTTGAATGGGGTGAAAGGATTGTGATTTGAACTTTTATTTTTAATTTAAAAATTTTTTTTATTTTTTTTTACTTTTTGCATGCTTCAATACTCTCCATGTTTGACTAGAAGCTGCAGAACTTTGCCTCTGCTACACACAGGCGATGATCAGATCACCGACCACAGGTTGGAGCTCATAGCAGTCTGTCTGGCAAGGACAACCATGGAGGTCTGCTGCAGACCTCTGTTTGAGATGCAGACCCATCAAGGATCACCGATGGGCGGGATTAGTGACATGCTTCCTGTAAGCGCTAGTTAAATGCCGTTGTCAGATTGACAGCGGTATTTAACTAGTTAACAGCTGCGGGTGGATCGTGATTCCACCCATGGCTGTCGCGGTACGTCAGCTGTATAGATCAGCTGTCATGTTCTGGAAAAGGTGCGGGCTCAGCACCGGAGTCCGACATGTGCGTACTATTACACCACAAGTTGGAAAGGGGTTCATGTTAGTAATTAACTGCTTGTTTCATGGAAACGTAAGTAGAAAACAAGGGCTTGGAAAGAGTGGAAACATCTAGAAATTTATGGAACTTGCAACAATGAAGTAGTAAGAAGTGACTAACTTTACTTCAAGCACTCATTAGCTGTCTGCTCGTCTAGGAAGTGACAAAATGTTCCAGAATGCTTGCAAACCACCCCAGGGCCATTTAGCTTTATTAAAGGGGTGTTCTGGAAGTCTTCTGCCCTCTGGCAGCAGTTTTTAAAAAACAAAACCTTTCTTTACTCACCCTCCGTAGGTCCAGCGCGGAGTCTCCGACACTGCTCTGTGTCTGTTATTATCTGCAGTGCTAACATTACATCGACCGCACTGCAGCCAATAACTGATCTCACTGATTGGCTCAAATACTGTTGGCGTGATGTTCAGACTCTGTTCTGGATCCAGGGAGACTGAGTAAGTACATCCCCTTTAAAATTGTATGTACCTCTAAACTGCAGAGCTTCAGCTTGCTAGGTAAAGAAAAGAAGCCCTCCTGATCCATTGAGGTAAAAAGAAAGCATATTTGCTGAAGAAAATTGACAAATCAATTTTTTTTTTTAATTCAAAATGCTGAAATTTTTTTTTCATTACTTAAAAACTAAAAACCCATTTTCCCCCACCCCAAAAAACTAAAAACTTTAAATCACCATAATACTACTAACCTGAGGGATCATGTTGTTGGTCATTTTTACGGCAAAATATACATCATAAAAACAATTCCCACCCCACCAACAAAAAATGGTGCAAAGTTATGTACCGCAATTTCTCCACGCTAGGCATTTTTGTTCTCATTTCCAGTACATTGCATGTTAAAAATGAATGGTGTAATTCAAAACTGCAACTCATCCCACAAAAATCAAGCCTTCATATGGCTGACAAGAAAAATAAAAAAAATGTTAGGACTATTTGAAAATGAGGAGGGAACAATGGACCTCTAAAAAAAAAATTGGATGTGGTAGGGAGGCATTAAAGAACGGATTCATTCCTTCCCTGACGTAGGAATCCTATCACTCAATCCTGTATGGAATCTTTTTCTTTTTTGTATTTTTCCCTGCCTCAGTTGGGGCTGTATGTCTCTTCTCTGTCAGTTTCACTTCTGGTTTTGGCATACAAACATTGATGAAAAATACAAACGTGAATAAGCCCAAACTGTTTTTTTTTTTTTTTTTTTAACTAAAATGAAGCACCATCAGGGGGCAGAGGCTGCAGTTACTGAAGGCTGCATTTTCAGTGATGCTCATTTCAGGGGCTGGGATAGTTCCTGTGTGCTGTGCAATGTGAGGGTTAATCACAGTTTACTATATTGATGGAGATTTGTGATTAACTATATGATCGGGCCAGTATAGCGCAGGGTCGGGGGGGCCTGAGTTAGCGCTCAGGGATTTGGGGAGAGGCAACGAAGAGTCTGGAGCGAAGTGGAGGTGCTGATCCTTTGGGGAAAGTCTGGGTAGAGTGCTACGACTCTGGATCTATTGTTGGTGACTCTAGGAAAAGTTGTCACGACCCGACGAGTGGTCGGTCACAAAACAGCAGAACACACAAGAGTACACCGGGGACACTTTAACAACGGGATGTGCCCTAATCTTCCTGACGTTCCTATCCAGGATCTTTCAACCTGTCGCAGAGCTGGATACCTTAGTCCTCACTCACCCTGCACCTATCCCTGGGTAGGGAATTGGCAGGTGAGAGCACTGGTCCCACCGCTGCACTAATACAACACAGGGACAGTTGCACAACAAAGGGACAAAGAAACAATAACACCACACTTAGCTTTCTCTGCTGCAATGCACCGTACAGCAGAGTAATGCACCAGGTATGAGAATTCAACTAAAGAACAACTGAACCCAACAAGCTCCTTTTCCAGCAAGGTTGGTATCCAAAAGGACCTGTATAACCAAGTCAGCTGATGCATCAGGTGACCTTATGAAGGATGGTGGGTGTGGTCAATGCAATAACACCAGCGGCCACCGGGGGGAAAACTGCATTAACCCCCGATGACCAGAAAGTAAAAAAGGTTTACATCAGAGGGAAACCAGATCTGCCACAGATCCAAACATCTATCGGACAGTACCCCCCCCTTCAATGAGGGGCCTCTAGACACTCAACACCGGACCTCACCAGATAACAACCTACCTACTGTGAGGATGCCTCGATCCACCAGAGTTCACCGCGGCAGTCACCTGAATTCTCAGGTTTATGGCCAACGCGGCCTGATGAAAATGCCAAGAACATAGGCTCCGGAGGCGCCACAAATCTCCACAGCGCCGATCTGGAGAATGAGTTGTGTACAGACATTACTGGCAGTAACTCCAGCTGGTAAGTTCCCGGACTGAGAATGGCTGACACACAATATGGCCCAATCACCCTGGAACTCCAGGTCCCAGTTGCACACTTCCACCTAATGTTTTTGGTGGACACCCATACGTACTCATTCACACAAAGGTCCGGACCTGAACGTTTATTAACACGCATACGTCTGCCACAAGATCGTGAATTCTTTGAGGAATCGACAACAGAGGCGTCCCCCCTGTGTCACTACACTCACACCCCCAAAATGCTCAGAGGAAACCACCACCCTCCCCTGATCCCTCCTCCCAAGAGGACCCCGACACTCAGGGTTAGCTTGTGGAGAGGGTTGAGTCCTGCCCCTACTCCTTGGGAGCACCTCTGCTGCCCCCAATGGAGAAGAAGGGGTAGATTGTAGAAGGATGGCAGAGACAGTAGCCCCCGGGCAGCAGCCTGTTGTGAATTCTGTGGCAGAGCTCCCTCCTGTGGTCACAAGTGGTACTTCGGCTGATTCTCTCTGGGAGCTTCCGTTTGTGGAGGAAAGTGGTACTGCGGCTTCTGAGTTTCCTCCCTCAGGTGATCTGGTGAGGTCGTTAGGTGCTTCTCTACTTAACTCCACCTAATGCTTTGATCCATGCTTCCTGTCAATGTTCCAGTGTTGGACTTGTTTTTCCCTGGATCGTTCCTGTGGCCTGCTGCTCTGCATAGCTAAGTTCTTCTTTGCTATTTGTTTGCTATTTTTTCTGTCCAGCTTGTCTAATTGTTTTGCTGGAAGCTCTGGGACGCAAAGGGTGTACCTCCGTGCCGTTAGTTCGGTACGGAGGGTCTTTTTGCCCCCTTTGCGTGGTTTTCTTTAGGGTTTTGTGTAGACCGCAAAGTTATCTTTCCTATCCTCGCTCTGTTAAGAAAGTCGGGCCTCACTTTGCTGAATCTATTTCATCCCTACGTGTTATGAAAGGCAATTCAGTATCACAATGGACATGGAGGTCAGAGCACATACAGTGATCTGACAATAACCCAAAATAATAGAACGAGCTCTGAGACGTGGGAACTCTGCAGACCGCAATCCCTGATCCTCTCCAAACACAACTAGAGGCAGCCGTGGATTGCGCCTAATGCTACCTATGCAACTCGGCACAGCCTGAGAAACTAACTAGCCTGAACATAGAAAAAATAAGCCTACCTTGCCTCAGAGAAATACCCCAAAGGAAAAGGCAGCCCCCCACATATAATATAACCACAGAGAAAAATGGAGTTCCATACACATATATAAAAATAGTAAACTTTATTGAAAACATATGAAAAAACATACAACAATATAAATGAAGAAAGGACAGAAAACCCAGTGGGAAACAAATAAAGCCTCGGCACAAAAATATCGGTACAAAGTATGTACTGCTAAGAAATAATTATATGGCACTCAATGAGTCAATAATTATATAGTAATTATATGGCACACAATAAGTCAGCGTTATAGATATCAAAGACATCATTGGATGCAAAACATGCATCCACAGAATGAATCAAGGTACCAATGGAAAATCACTGAGTGCTGGCATAAAAATGTATGTTTAAAGTGACTGTCATAATGACCAACACACAAAAAAGAAACAAAGCAGTACAACTTAATCAGGAATAGTTTCCTTACCCATAGTGGAAAGACGTAAAGTGCCGAGGTCCCAGGTTAACCCCCCTCTGACGCGCGTTTCACGTAGGCTTGTTCACAAAGAGGGTAGTGAAGATAACTTTGCGGTCTACACAAAACCCTAAAGAAAACCACGCAAAGGGGCAAAAAGACCCTCCGTACCGAACTAACGGCACGGAGGTACACCCTTTGCGTCCCAGAGCTTCCAGCAAAACAAATAGACAAGCTGGACAGAAAAAATAGCAACAAATAGCAAAGAAGCACTTAGCTATGCAGAGCCGCAGGCCACAGGAATGATCCAGAGAAACACAAGTCCAACACTGGAACATTGACAGGAAGCATGAATCAAAGCATTAGGTGGGGTTAAGTAGAGAAGCACCTAACGACCTCACCAGATCACCTGAGGGAGGAAACTCAGAAGCAGCAGTACCAGTTTCCTCCACAAACGGAAGCTCCCAGAGAGAATCAGCCGAAGTACCACTTGTGACCACAGGAGGGAGCTCGCCACAGAATTCACAACAGTACCCCCCCCCTGGAGGAGGGGTCACCGAACCCTCACCAGAGCCCCCAGGCCGACCAGGATGAGCCACATGAAAGGCACGAACAAGATCGGGAGCATGGACATCAGAGGCAAAAACCCAGGAATTATCCTCCTGAGCATAACCCTTCCATTTAACCAGATACTGGAGTTTCCGTCTTGAAACACGAGAATCCAAAATCTTCTCCACAATATACTCCAATTCCCCCTCCACCAAAACCGGGGCAGGAGGCTCAACAGATGGAACCATAGGTGCCACGTATCTCCGCAACAATGACCTATGGAAGACGTTATGTATGAAAAAAGAATCTGGGAGGGTCAGACGAAAAGACACAGGATTAATAACCTCAGAAATCCTATAAGGACCAATGAAACGAGGTTTAAACTTCGGAGAGGAAACCTTCATAGGAATATGACGAGAAGATAACCAAACCAGATCCCCAACATGAAGTCGGGGACCTACACGGCGTCTGCGATTAGCGAAACGTTGAGCCTTCTCCTGGGACAAGGTCAAATTGTCCACTACATGAGTCCAAATCTGCTGCAACCTGTCCACCACAGTATCCACACCAGGACAGTCCGAAGACTCAACCTGTCCTGAAGAGAAACGAGGATGGAACCCAGAATTGCAGAAAAACGGCGAAACCAAGGTAGCCGAGCTGGCCCGATTATTAAGGGCGAACTCAGCCAAAGGCAAAAAGGACACCAAGTCATCCTGATCGGCAGAAACAAAGCATCTCAGATAGGTTTCCAAGGTCTGATTGGTTCGTTCGGTCTGGCCATTAGTCTGAGGATGAAAAGCCGAGGAAAAAGACAAGTCAATGCCCATCCTACCACAAAAGGCTCGCCAAAACCTCGAAACAAACTGGGAACCTCTGTCAGAAACTATATTCTCTGGAATGCCATGCAAACGAACCACATGCTGGAAGAACAATGGCACCAAATCAGAGGAGGAAGGCAACTTGGACAAGGGTACCAGATGGACCATCTTAGAAAAGCGATCACAGACCACCCAAATGACTGACATCTTTTGAGAGACGGGAAGATCTGAAATAAAATCCATAGAGATATGTGTCCAAGGTCTCTTCGGGACCGGCAAGGGCAAAAGCAACCCACTGGCACGAGAACAGCAGGGCTTAGCCCGAGCACAAATCCCACAGGACTGCACAAAAGAACGCACATCCCGCTACAGAGACGGCCAATAAAAGGATCTAGCCACTAACTCTCTGGTACCAAAGATTCCAGGATGACTAGCCAACACCGAACAATGAACCTCAGAGATCACTTTATTTGTCCACCTATCCGGGACAAACAGTTTCTCCGCTGGACAACGATCAGGTTTATTAGCCTGAAATTTTTGCAGCACCCGCCGCAAATCAGGGGAGATGGCAGACACAATTACTCCTTCCTTGAGGATACCCGCCGGCTCAGATAAACTCGGAGAGTCGGGCACAAAACTCCTAGACAGAGCATCCGCCTTCACATTTTTAGAGCCCGGAAGGTACGAAATCACAAAGTCAAAACGGGCGAAAAACAGCGACCAACGAGCCTGTCTAGGATTGAAACGCTTAGCAGACTTGAGATAAGTCAGGTTCTTATGATCAGTCAATACCACCACGCGATGCTTAGCTCCTTCAAGCCAATGACGCCACTCCTCGAATGCCAACTTCATGGCCAGCAACTCTCGGTTGCCCACATCATAATTCCGCTCAGCAGGCGAAAACTTCCTGGAAAAAAAAGCGCATGGTTTCATCACTGAACAATCAGAACCTCTCTGCGACAAAACAGCCCCTGCTCCAATCTCAGAAGCATCAACCTCGACCTGGAACGGAAGAGAAACATCAGGTTGACACAACACAGGGGCAGAAGAAAAATGACGCTTCAACTCTTGAAAAGCTTCCACAGCAGCAGAAGACCAATTGACCAAATCAGCACCCTTCTTGGTCAAATCGGTCAATGGTTTGGCAATACTAGAAAAATTGCAGATGAAGCGACGATAAAAATTAGCAAAGCCCAGGAACTTTTGCAGACTTTTCAGAGATGTCGGCTGAGTCCAATCATGGATGGCTTGGACCTTAACAGGATCCATCTCGATAGTAGAAGGGGAAAAGATGAACCCCAAAAATGAAACCTTCTGCACACCATAGAGACACTTTGATCCCTTCACAAACAAAGAGATAGCACGCAGGACCTGAAAAACCGTTCTGACCTGCTTCACATGAGACTCCCAATCATCCGAGAAGATCAAAATGTCATCCAAGTGCACAATCAGGAATTTATCCAGGTACTCTCGGAAGATGTCATGCATAAAGGACTGAAACACTGATGGAGCATTGGCAAGTCCGAATGGCATCACTAGATACTCAAAATGACCCACGGGCGTATTAAATGCAGTTTTCCATTCATCGCCTCGCCTGATTCGCACCAGATTATACGCACCACGAAGATCAATCTTGGTGAACCAACTAGCCCCCTTAATCCGAGCAAACAAATCAGATAACAAAGGCAAGGGGTACTGAAATTTAACAGTGATCTTATTAAGAAGGCGATAATCTATACAAGGTCTCAGCGAACCATCCTTTTTGGCTACAAAAAAGAACCCTGCTAATGGTGACGATGACGGGCGAATATGCCCCTTCTCCAGGGATTCCTTCACATAACTGCGCATAGCGGTGTGCTCAGGCACGGATAAATTAAACAGTCGACCTTTTGGGAATTTACCACCAGGAATCAAATTGATAGCACAATCACAATCCCTATGCGGAGGTAGGGCATCGGACTTGGGCTCATCAAATACATCCCGGTAATCAGACAAGAACTCTGGAACCTCAGAAGGGGTGGATGACGAAATTGACAAAAATGGAACATCACCATGTACCCCCTGACAACCCCAGCTGGACACCGACATGGATTTCCAATCCAATACTGGATTATGGGCTTGTAGCCATGGCAACCCCAACACGACCACATCATGCAGATTATGCAACACCAGAAAGCGAATATCCTCCTGATGTGCAGGAGCCATGCACATGGTCAGCTGGGTCAAGTATTGAGGCTTATTCTTGGCCAAAGGCGTAGCATCAATACCTCTCAATGGAATAGGACACTGCAAGGGCTCCAAGAAAAACCCACAACGCTTAGCATATTCCAAGTCCATCAAATTCAGAGCAGCGCCTGAATCCACAAACGCCATGACAGAATATGATGACAAAGAGCAGATCAAGGTAACGGACAGAAGAAATTTTGACTGTACCGTACCAATGGTGGCAGACCTAGCGAACCGCTTAGTGCGCTTAGGACAATCAGAGATGGCATGAGTGGAATCACCACAGTAGAAACACAGCCCCTTCAAACGTCTGTGTTCTTGCCGTTCAACTCTAGTCAAAGTCCTATCGCACTGCATAGGCTCAGGTTTAAGCTCAGGTAATACCGCCAAATGGTGCACAGATTTACGCTCACGCAAGCGTCGACCGATCTGAATAGCCAAAGACATAGACTCATTCAAACCAGCAGGCATAGGAAATCCCACCATGACATCCTTAATGGCTTCAGAGAGACCCTTTCTGAACATAGCTGCCAGCGCAGATTCATTCCATTGAGTGAGCACTGACCATTTTCTAAATTTCTGGCAATATACCTCTATCTCATCCTGACCCTGACAAAGAGCCAGCAAATTCTTTTCTGCCTGATCCACTGAATTAGGCTCATCGTACAGCAATCCGAGTGCCAGGAAAAACGCATTGATATTACTCAATGCAGGATCTCCTGGCGCAAGAGAAAATGCCCAGTCCTGAGGGTCGCCGCGCAAAAAAGAAATAATAATCAAAACCTGTTGAACTGGATCACCAGAGGAACGAGGTTTCAAGGCCAGAAATAACTTACAATTATTTTTGAAACTCAGAAACTTAGTTCTATCTCCAAAAAACAAATCAGGAATAGGAATTCTTGGTTCTAACATAGATTTCTGATCAATAGTGTCTTGAATCTTTTGTACTCTTGCCGAGAGCTGTTATGTTTGCTAATGACAGGTGTTATGAAGGCAATCCAGAAACACAGTGTGCTTAGCGATCAGAGCGCACACAGTGATCTGACAAATACCCAAAAATACAAGAACGAGCTCTGAGACGTGGAAACTCTGTAGACTGCACACCTGATCCTATCCTAAACACAACTAAAAGCGGCTGTGGATTGCGCCTAACAACTACCTAGGCAACTCGGCACAGCCTAAGAAACTAGCTAGCCTGAAGATAGAAAAATAGGCCTGACTTGCCCCAGAGAAATTCCCCAAAGGAAAAGGCAGCCCCCCACATATAATGACTGTGAGTAAGATGAAAAGACAAAACGTAGGGATGAAATAGATTCAGCAAAGTGGGGCCCGATATTCTAGGACAGAGCGAGGACAGTAAAGCGAACTTTGCAGTCTACAAAAAACCCTAAAGCAAAACCACGCAAAGGGGGCAAAAAAAAACCACCGTGCCGAACTAACAGCACGGCGGTACACCCTTTGCGTCTCAGAGCTTCCAGCAAAACAAAAGACAAGCTGGACAGAAAAAAAGCAACAAAAAAGCAAAAAGCACTTAGCTATACAGAGCAGCAGGTCACAGGAACAATCAGGAGAAGCTCAGATCCAACACTGAAACATTGACAAGGAGCAAGGATAGCAGCATCAGGCGGAGTTAAGTAATGAAGCAGTTAACGAGCTCACCAGAACACCTGAGGGAGGAAGCTCAGAAGCTGCAGTACCACTTGTGACCACAGGAGTGAATTCAGCCACAGAATTCACAACAGTACCCCCCCCTTGAGGAGGGGTCACCGAACCCTCACCAGAGCCCCCAGGTCGACCAGGATGAGCCGCATGAAAGGCACGAACAAGATCGGAAGCATGAACATCAGAGGCAAAAACCCAGGAATTATCTTCCTGAGCATAACCCTTCCATTTAACCAGATACTGGAGTTTCCGTCTAGAAACACGAGAATCCAAAATCTTCTCCACAATATACTCCAATTCCCCCTCCACCAAAACCGGGGCAGGAGGCTCAACAGATGGAACCATAGGTGCCACGTATCTCCGCAACAACGACCTATGGAATACATTATGTATGGAAAAGGAGTCTGGGAGGGTCAAACGAAAAGACACAGGATTGAGAACCTCAGAAATCCTATACGGACCAATAAAACGAGGTTTAAATTTAGGAGAGGAAACCTTCATAGGAATATGACGAGAAGATAACCAAACCAGATCCCCAACACGAAGTCGGGGACCCACACGGCGTCTGCGATTAGCGAAAAGTTGAGCTTTCTCCTGGGACAAGATCAAATTGTCCACTACCTGAGTCCAGATCTGCTGCAACCTATCCACCACAGAATCCACACCAGGACAGTCCGAAGACTCAACCTGTCCTGAAGAGAAACGAGGATGGAACCCAGAATTGCAAAAAAATGGAGAAACCAAGGTAGCTGAGCTGGCCCGATTATTAAGGGCGAACTCAGCCAACGGCAAAAAGGACACCCAATCATCCTGGTCTGCAGAAACAAAACATCTCAGATATGTTTCCAAGGTCTGATTGGTTCGTTCGGTCTGGCCATTAGTCTGAGGATGGAAAGCCGAGGAAAAGGATAGGTCAATGCCCATCCTACCACAAAAGGCTCGCCAAAACCTTGAAACAAACTGGGAACCTCTGTCAGAAACAATATTCTCAGGAATGCCATGCAACCGAACCACATGCTGAAAGAACAAAGGTACCAAATCAGAGGAGGAAGGCAATTTAGCCAAGGGCACCAGATGGACCATTTTAGAAAAGCGATCACAGACCACCCAAATGACTGACATCTTTTGAGAAACGGGAAGGTCAGAAATGAAATCCATCGAAATATGTGTCCAAGGCCTCTTTGGGACCGGCAAGGGCAAAAGCAACCAACTGGCACGAGAACAGCAGGGCTTAGCCCTAGCACAAATCCCACAGGACTGCACAAAAGTACGTACATCCCGTGACAGAGATGGCCACCAGAAGGATCTAGCCACTAACTCTCTGGTACCAAAGATTCCAGGATGACCAGCCAACACCGAACAATGAAGTTCAGAGATAAGTTTATTAGTCCACTTATCAGGGACGAACAGTTTCTCTGCTGGACAACGATCAGGTTTATTCGCCTGAAATTTTTGCAGCACCCGCCGCAAATCAGGGGAGATGGCAGACACAATGACTCCTTCCCTGAGGATACCCGCTGGCTCAGATAAACCCGGAGAGTCGGGCACAAAACTCCTAGACAGAGCATCCGCCTTCACATTTTTAGAGCCCGGAAGGTACGAAATCACAAAGTCTAAGCGGGCAAAAAATAACGACCAACGGGCCTGTCTAGGATTCAAGCGCTTGGCAGACTCGAGATAAGTCAAGTTCTTATGATCAGTCAATACCACCACGCGATGCTTAGCTCCTTCAAGCCAATGACGCCACTCCTCGAATGCCCACTTCATGGCCAGCAACTCTCGATTGCCCACATCATAATTACGCTCAGCGGGCGAAAACTTCCTGGAAAAGAAAGCACATGGTTTCATCACTGAGCAATCAGAACCTCTCTGTGACAAAACCGCCCCTGCTCCAATCTCAGAAGCATCAACCTCGACCTGGAACGGAAGAGAAACATCTGGCTGACACAACACAGGGGCAGAACAAAAACGACGCTTCAACTCCTGAAAAGCTTCCACAGCAGCAGAAGACCAATTAACCAAATCAGCACCCTTCTTGGTCAAATCGGTCAATGGTTTGGCAATGCTAGAAAAATTACAGATGAAGCGACGATAAAAATTAGCAAAGCCCAGGAACTTTTGCAGACTTTTCAGAGATGTCGGCTGAATCCAATCCTGGATGGCTTGGACCTTAACTGGATCCATCTCGATAGTAGAAGGGGTAAAGATGAACCCCAAAAATGAAACTTTCTGCACACCGAAGAGACACTTTGATCCCTTCACAAACAAAGAGTTAGCACGCAGGACCTGAAAAACCATTCTGACCTGCTTCACATGAGACTCCCAATCATCTGAGAAGATCAAAATGTCATCCAAGTAAACAATCAGGAATTTATCCAGATACTCACGGAAGATGTCATGCATAAAAGACTGAAACACAGATGGAGCATTGGCAAGTCCGAACGGCATCACTAGATACTCAAAATGACCCTCGGGCGTATTGAATGCAGTTTTCCATTCATCTCCTTGCCTGATTCTCACCAGATTATACGCACCACGAAGATCTATCTTAGTGAACCAACTAGCCCCCTTAATCCGAGCAAACAAGTCAGATAACAATGGCAAGGGATACTGAAATTTAACAGTGATCTTATTAAGAAGGCGGTAATCAATACACGGTCTCAGTGAACCATCCTTCTTGGCTACAAAGAAGAACCCTGCTCCCAGTGGTGATGACGATGGGCGAATATGTCCCTTCTCCAGGGATTTCTTCACATAACTGCGCATAGCGGCGTGTTCGGGCACGGATAAATTAAATAATCGACCTTTAGGGAATTTACTACCAGGAATCAAATTGATAGCACAATCACAATCCCTATGCGGAGGTAGAGCATCGGACTTGGGCTCTTCAAATACATCCTGATAATCAGACAAGAACTCTGGGACCTCAGAAGGGGTGGATGACGAAGTCGACAAAAATGGAACATCACCATGTACCCCCTGACAACCCCAGCTGGATACCGACATGGAATTCCAATCCAATACTGGATTATGGGTTTGTAGGCATGGCAACCCCAACACGACCACATCATGCAGATTATGCAACACCAGAAAGCGAATAACTTCCTGATGTGCAGGAGCCATGCACATGGTCAGCTGGGCCCAGTATTGAGGTTTATTCTTGGCCAAAGGTGTAGCATCAATTCCTCTCAATGGAATAGAACACCGCAAAGGCTCCAAGAAAAACCCACAACGTTTAGCATAATCCAAATCCATCAGATTCAGGGCAGCGCCCGAATCCACAAACGCCATGACAGAAAACGACGACAAAGAGCATATCAAGGTAATGGACAGAAGGAATTTGGACTGTACAGTACCAATGACGGCAGACCTAGCGGACCGCTTAGTGCGCTTAGGACAATCAGAAATAGCATGAGTGGAATCACCACAGTAGAAACACAGACCATTCAGACGTCTGTATTCCTGCCGTTCAACTCTAGTCATAGTCCTATCGCACTGCATAGGCTCAGGTTTAACCTCAGGCAGTACCGCCAAATGGTGCACAGATTTACGCTCGCGCAAGCGTCGACCGATCTGAATGGCCAAAGACAAAGACTCATTCAAACCAGCAGGCATAGGAAATCCCACCATGACATCCTTAAGAGCCTCAGAGAGACCCTTTCTGAACAAAGCTGCCAGCGCAGATTCATTCCACTGAGTGAGTACTGACCATTTCCTAAATTTCTGACAATATACTTCTATATCATCCTGACCCTGGCACAAAGCCAGCAAATTTTTCTCAGCCTGATCCACTGAATTAGGCTCATCGTACAGTAATCCGAGTGCCAGGAAAAACGCATCGACACTACTCAATGCAGGGTCTCCTGGCGCAAGAGAAAATGCCCAGTCTTGAGGGTCGCCGCGCAAAAAAGAAATAATAATCAAAACCTGTTGAATAGGATTACCAGAAGAATGAGGTTTCAAGGCCAGAAATAGCTTACAATTATTTTTGAAACTTAGAAACTTAGTTCTATCTCCAAAAAACAAATCAGGAATAGGAATTCTTGGTTCTAACATAGATTTCTGATCAATAGTATCTTGAATTTTTTGTACATTTATAACGAGATTATCCATTGAAGAGCACAGACCCTGAATATCCATGTCCACACCTGTGTCCAGAATCACCCAAATGTCTAGGGGGAAAAAAAAAAGTGAACACAGAGCAGAAAAAAAAAAAAATGATGTCAGAACTTTTTCTTTCCCTCTATTGAGAATCATTAGTTAGGCTCCTTGTACTGTTATGTTTGCTAATGACAGGTGTTATGAAGGCAATCCAGAAACACAGTGTGCTTAGCGATCAGAGCGCACACAGTGATCTGACAAATACCCAAAAATACAAGAACGAGCTCTGAGACGTGGAAACTCTGTAGACTGCACACCTGATCCTATCCTAAACACAACTAAAAGCGGCTGTGGATTGCGCCTAACAACTACCTAGGCAACTCGGCACAGCCTAAGAAACTAGCTAGCCTGAAGATAGAAAAATAGGCCTGACTTGCCCCAGAAAAATTCCCCAAAGGAAAAGGCAGCCCCCCACATATAATGACTGTGAGTAAGATGAAAAGACAAAACGTAGGGATGAAATAGATTCAGCAAAGTGGGGCCCGATATTCTAGGACAGAGCGAGGACAGTAAAGCGAACTTTGCAGTCTACAAAAAACCCTAAAGCAAAACCACGCAAAGGGGGCAAAAAAAAACCACCGTGCCGAACTAACGGCACGGCGGTACACCCTTTGCGTCTCAGAGCTTCCAGCAAAACAAAAGACAAGCTGGACAGAAAAAAAGCAACAAAAAAGCAAAAAGCACTTAGCTATACAGAGCAGCAGGTCACAGGAACAATCAGGAGAAGCTCAGATCCAACACTGAAACATTGACAAGGAGCAAGGATAGCAGCATCAGGCGCAGTTAAGTAATGAAGCAGTTAACGAGCTCACCAGAACACCTGAGGGAGGAAGCTCAGAAGCTGCAGTACCACTTGTGACCACAGGAGTGAATTCAGCCACAGAATTCACAACAGAGAGCTGATCCACAAATGAAGACAGACTTCTAATGTCCATCACTACACCTGTGTACTGAACCACCCAAATGTCTAGGGGAAAAAAAAGACAAAACACAAAGCCAAGAAAAAAAAATGGTCTCAGAACTTCTTTTTTCCCTCTATTGAGAATCATTAGTACTTTTGGCTTCCTGTACTGTTATGAAAGGCAATTCAGTATCACAATGGACATGGAGGTCAGAGCACATACAGTGATCTGACAATAACCCAAAATAATAGAACAAGCTCTGAGACGTGGGAACTCTGCAGACCGCAATCCCTGATCCTCTCCAAACACAACTAGAGGCAGCCGTGGATTGCGCCTAACGCTACCTATGCAACTCGGCACAGCCTGAGAAACTAACTAGCCTGAAGATAGAAAAAATAAGCCTACCTTGCCTCAGAGAAACACCCCAAAGGAAAAGGCAGCCCCCCACATATAAAGACTGTGAGTAAGATGAAAAGACAAACGTAGGGATGAAATAGATTCAGCAAAGTAAGGCCCGATATTCTAGACAGAACGAGGATAGGAAAGATAACTTTGCGGTCTACACAAAACCCTAAAGAAAACCACGCAAAGGGGCAAAAAGACCCTCCGTACCGAACTAACGGCACGGAGGTACACCCTTTGCGTCCCAGAGCTTCCAGCAAAACAAATAGACAAGCTGGACAGAAAAAATAGCAACAAATAGCAAAGAAGCACTTAGCTATGCAGAGCAGCAGGCCACAGGAATGATCCAGAGAAACACAAGTCCAACACTGGAACATTGACAGGAAGCATGAATCAAAGCATTAGGTGGGGTTAAGTAGAGAAGCACCTAACGACCTCACCAGATCACCTGAGGGAGGAAACTCAGAAGCAGCAGTACCAGTTTCCTCCACAAACGGAAGCTCCCAGAGAGAATCAGCCGAAGTACCACTTGTGACCACAGGAGGGAGCTCTGCCACAGAATTCACAACACCTACGTTTGTCTTTTCATCTTAACTCACAGTCATTATATGTGGGGGGCTGCCTTTTCCTTTGGGGTATTTCTCTGAGGCAAGGTAGGCTTATTTTCTATCTTCAGGCTAGTTAGTTTCTCAGGCTGTGCCGAGTTGCATAGGCAGAGTTAGGCGCAATCCACGGCTGCCTCTAGTGTTGTTTGGAGAGGATTAGGGATTGCGGTCTGCAGCGTTCCCACGTCTCAGAGCTCGTTCTATTATTTTGGGTTGTTGTCAGGTCACTGTATGTGCTCTGACCGCTATGTCCATTGTGATACTGAATTGCCTATCACAACAGTAACAGTACAGGAAGCCAAAAGTGCTAATGATTCTCAATAGAGGGAAAAAAGAAGTTCTGAGACCATTTTTTTTTCTTTGCACTGTGTTTTGCCTTTTTTTTCCCCTAGACATTTGGGTGGTTCAGGACACAGGTGTAGCAATGGACATTAAAGGTCTGTCTTCATGTGTGGATCAGCTCACGGCAAGAGTTCAAAATATTCAAGATTTTGTGGTTCAGAATTCTTTGTTAGAACCGAGAATTCCTATTCCAGATTTGTTTTTTGGAGATAGAACTAAATTTCTGAGTTTCAAAAATAATTGTAAACTGTTTCTGGCTTTGAAACCTCGCTCCTCTGGTGACCCAGTTCAACAGGTTAGGATCGTCATTTCTTTTTTGCGTGGCGACCCTCAGGACTGGGCATTTTCTCTTGCGTCAGGAGATCCTGCATTAAGTAATATCGATGCGTTTTTCCTGGCGCTTGGATTGCTGTACGATGAGCCTAATTCAGTGGATCAGGCAGAAAAAAATTTGCTGGCTCTTTGTCAGGCTCAGGATGAGATAGAGGTATATTGTCAGAAATTTAGAAAGTGGTCCGTTCTCACTCAATGGAATGAATCTGCGCTGGCAGCTATATTCAGAAAGGGTCTCTCTGAAGCCCTTAAGGATGTCATGGTGGGATTTCCTATGCCTGCTGGTTTGAATGAGTCTATGTCTTTGGCTATTCAGATCGGTCGACGCTTGCGTGAGCGTAAATCTGTGCACCATTTGGTGGTATTACCTGAGATTAAACCTAAGTCTATGCAGTGCGATAGGACTATGACCAGAGTTGAACGGCAAGAACACAGACGTCTGAATGGGCTGTGTTTCTACTGTGGTGAATCCACTCATGCTATCTCTGATTGTCCTAAGCGCACTAAGCGGTTTGCTAGGTCTGCCACCATTGGTACAGTACAGTCAAAATTTCTTCTGTCCGTTACCTTGATCTGCTCTTTGTCATCGTATTCTGTCATGGCATTTGTGGATTCAGGCGCTGCCCTGAATTTGATGGACTTGGAGTATGCTAAGCGTTGTGGGTTTCTCTTAGAGCCCTTGCAGTGTCCTATTCCATTGAGAGGAATTGATGCTACGCCTTTGGCCAAGAATAAGCCTCAATACTGGACCCAGCTGACCATGTGCATGGCTCCTGCACATCAGGAGGTTATTCGCTTTCTGGTGTTGCATAATCTGCATGATGTGGTCGTGTTGGGGTTGCCATGGCTACAAGCCCATAATCCAGTATTGGATTGGAAATCCATGTCGGTGTCCAGCTGGGGTTGTCAGGGGGTACATGGTGATGTTCCATTTCTGTCAATTTCGTCATCCACCCCTTCTGAGGTTCCAGAGTTCTTGTCTGATTACCGGGATGTATTTGATGAGCCCAAGTCCGATGCCCTACCTCCGCATAGGGATTGTGATTGTGCTATCAATTTGATTCCTGGTAGTAAATTCCCAAAAGGTCGACTGTTTAATTTATCCGTGCCTGAGCACACCGCTATGCGCAGTTATGTGAAGGAATCCCTGGAGAAGGGGCATATTCGCCCGTCATCGTCGACATTAGGAGCAGGGTTCTTTTTTGTAGCCAAGAAGGATGGTTCGCTGAGACCTTGTATTGATTACCGCCTTCTTAATAAGATCACTGTTAAATTTCAGTACCCCTTGCCATTGTTATCTGATTTGTTTGCTCGGATTAAGGGGGCTAGTTGGTTCACCAAGATAGATCTTCGTGGTGCGTATAATCTGGTGCGAATCAGGCGAGGCGATGAATGGAAAACTGCATTTAATACACCCGAGAGTCATTTTGAGTATCTAGTGATGCCATTCGGACTTGCCAATGCTCCATCAGTGTTTCAGTCCTTTATGCATGACATCTTCCGAGAGTACCTGGATAAATTCCTGATTGTGTACTTGGATGACATTTTGATCTTCTCGGATGATTGGGAGTCTCATGTGAAGCAGCTCAGAACGGTTTTTCAGGTCCTGCGTGCTAATTGTTTGTGAAGGGATCAAAGTGTCTCTTTGGTGTGCAGAAGGTTTCATTTTTGGGGTTCATCTTTTCCCCTTCTACTATCGAGATGGATCCTGTTAAGGTCCAAGCCATCCATGATTGGACTCAGCCGACATCTCTGAAAAGTCTGCAAAAGTTCCTGGGCTTTGCTAATTTTTATCGTCGCTTCATCTGCAATTTTTCTAGTATTGCCAAACCATTGACCGATTTGACCAAGAAGGGTGCTGATTTGGTCAATTGGTCTTCTGCTGCTGTGGAAGCTTTTCAAGAGTTGAAGCGTCGTTTTTCTTCTGCCCCTGTGTTGTGTCAACCAGATGTTTCTCTTCCGTTCCAGGTCGAGGTTGATGCTTCTGAGATTGGTGCAGGGGCTGTTTTGTCGCAGAGAGGTTCTGATTGCTCAGTGATGAAACCATGCGCTTTTTTTTCCAGAAAGTTTTCGCCTGCTGAGCGAAATTATGATGTGGGCAACCGAGAGTTGCTGGCCATGAAGTGGGCATTCGAGGAGTGGCGTCATTGGCTTGAAGGAGCTAAGCATCGCGTGGTGGTATTGACTGATCATAAGAACTTGACTTATCTCGAGTCTGCTAAGCGTTTGAATCCTAGACAGGCTCGTTGGTCGCTGTTTTTTGCCCGTTTTGACTTTGTGATTTCGTACCTTCCGGGCTCTAAAAATGTGAAGGCGGATGCTCTGTCTAGGAGTTTTGTGCCCGACTCTCCGGGTTTATCTGAGCCGGCGGGTATCCTCAAGGAAGGAGTAATTGTGTCTGCCATCTCCCCTGATTTGCGGCGGGTGCTGCAAAAATTTCAGGCTAATAAACCTGATCGTTGTCCAGCGGAGAAACTGTTTGTCCCTGATAGGTGGACGAATAAAGTTATCTCTGAGGTTCATTGTTCGGTGTTGGCTGGTCATCCTGGAATCTTTGGGACCAGAGAGTTAGTGGCTAGATCCTTTTGGTGGCCATCTCTGTCGCGGGATGTGCGTACTTTTGTGCAGTCCTGTGGGATTTGTGCTTGGGCTAAGCCCTGCTGTTCTCGTGCCAGTGGGTTGCTTTTGCCCTTGCCGGTCCCGAAGAGGCCTTGGACACATATCTCTATGGATTTTATTTCAGATCTTCCCGTTTCTCAAAAGATGTCAGTCATTTGGGTGGTCTGTGATCGCTTTTCTAAGATGGTCCATCTGGTACCCTTGTCTAAATTGCCTTCCTCCTCTGATTTGGTGCCATTGTTCTTCCAGCATGTGGTTTGTTTGCATGGCATTCCAGAGAATATCGTTTCTGACAGAGGTTCCCAGTTTGTTTCGAGGTTTTGGCGAGCCTTTTGTGGTAGGATGGGCATTGACTTGTCTTTTTCCTCGGCTTTCCTTCCTCAGACTAATGGCCAGACCGAACGAACCAATTAGACCTTGGAAACCTATCTGAGATGCTTTGTTTCTGCCGATCAGGATGACTGGGTGTCCTTTTTGCCTTTGGCTGAGTTCGCCCTTAATAATCGGGCCAGCTCGGCTACCTTGGTTTCGCCATTTTTCTGCAATTCTGGGTTCCATCCTCGTTTCTCTTCAGGACAGGTTGAGTCTTCGGACTGTCCTGGTGTGGATACTGTGGTGGACAGGTTGCAGCAGATTTGGACTCATGTAGTGGACAATTTGACCTTGTCCCAGGAGAAGGCTCAACGTTTCGCTAATCGCAGACGCCGTGTGGGTCCCCGACTTCGTGTTGGGGATCTGGTTTGGTTATCTTCTCGTCATATTCCTATGAAGGTTTCCTCTCCTAAGGTTAAACCTCGTTTCATTGGTCAGTATAGGATTTCTGAGGTTCTTAATCCTGTGTCTTTTCGTCTGACCCTCCCAGATTCTTTTTCCATACATAACGTATTCCATAGGTCATTGTTGCGGAGATACGTGGCACCTATGGTTCCATCTGTTGAGCCTCCTGCCCCGGTTTTGGTGGAGGGGGAATTGGAGTATATTGTGGAGAAGATTTTGGATTCTCGTGTTTCAAGACGGAAACTCCAGTATCTGGTTAAATGGAAGGGTTATGCTCAGGAAGATAATTCCTGGGTTTTTGCCTCGGATGTCCATGCTCCCGATCTTGTTCGTGCCTTTCATGTGGCTCATCCTGGTCGGCCTGGGGGCTCTGGTGAGGGTTCGGTGACCCCTCCTCAAGGGGGGGGTACTGTTGTGAATTCTGTGGCAGAGCTCCCTCCAGTGGTCACAAGTGGTACTTCGGCTGATTCTCTCTGGGAGCTTCCGTTTGTGGAGGAAAGTGGTACTGCGGCTTCTGAGTTTCCTCCCTCAGGTGATCTGGTGAGGTCGTTAGGTGCTTCTCTACTTAACTCCACCTAATGCTTTGATCCATGCTTCCTGTCAATGTTCCAGTGTTGGACTTGTTTTTCCCTGGATCGTTCCTGTGGCCTGCTGCTCTGCATAGCTAAGTTCTTCTTTGCTATTTGTTTGCTATTTTTTCTGTCCAGCTTGTCTAATTGTTTTGGTGGAAGCTCTGGGATGCAAAGGGTGTACCTCCGTGCCGTTAGTTCGGTACGGAGGGTCTTTTTGCCCCCTTTGCGTGGTTTTCTTTAGGGTTTTGTGTAGACCGCAAAGTTATCTTTCCTATCCTCGCTCTGTTAAGAAAGTCGGGCCTCACTTTGCTGAATCTATTTCATCCCTACGTTTGTCTTTTCATCTTAACTCACAGTCATTATATGTGGGGGGCTGCCTTTTCCTTTGGGGTATTTCTCTGAGGCAAGGTAGGCTTATTTTCTATCTTCAGGCTAGTTAGTTTCTCAGGCTGTGCCGAGTTGCATAGGCAGAGTTAGGCGCAATCCACGGCTGCCTCTAGTGTTGTTTGGAGAGGATTAGGGATTGCGGTCTGCAGCGTTCCCACGTCTCAGAGCTCGTTCTATTATTTTGGGTTGTTGTCAGGTCACTGTATGTGCTCTGACCGCTATGTCCATTGTGATACTGAATTGCCTATCACAACAGCAGCCCCCAAAAGACTGACCCCAGCTAACCACTTCCCTTGTCTGCCAATCTATGACCGGGTTGTGGTTTTTTCAACAAAGGGAGTCTTAAAATGATGGGTGTTGGTATTCCCCCGCCCAAGACATAGCATGACAGGAACTCCTCATGACTAGTCCCTATACACAGGTGTAAATCATCCACGACTTGGGTCACCCACCCCTGTCTGAGTGGTATGGAGTCAATGGCCTGGACTCTTAGGGGTGTAGCTAGTGTTCTACACCTCAGGCCATGGGTCTGGACAAAATGAGCATCCACCAGATTTTGACACCTCCACTGTCAACAAGCACCGGTATACACTCAGTTACCCAGCCAACCACTACTTCAGCTGAAAGTGTACACTGAAGAGAAGATATGGAGGAAATATACACTCCCTGGTCGCCTCCCTCCACACAACCAGGGGGATGCAGCTTCTTAGGTGGTACAGGTATTTTGGCGCGAGCTGAGAAGACACCGATAAAATGACCAGTCCGCCCACATTAAAAACATGCCCCCACACCATGGCGAACCACAGGCAACCCTGTCTGGGAAACATCCCCCACCTGCATGGGTTCATCCGCCTGCTCAGGTGTGTCCCCCTCCCTAGCAAAGACTACCGGAGGCACATTAGGTGTATGTCTCTCCCTCTAGCGTCTACCCGGATGGCAAGGGACATGGCGGCCTCCAACGACCTTGGGGCAGCGTACTGCACAAGAGTATCCTGCAATCTTGGAGACAGACCCTGCCTAAAATGGCTCCTAAGGGCAGGGTCATTCCTGTTATGAACAGGTGATTCAGAACCACAATGGACCTAGTGGTTAAGAGCACACAAAGTGACCTGATAGTTACTAACATAGGACGAGCTCTGAGACGTGGGAACTCTGCTTACCGCAATCCCTAATCCTATCATACCACACTAGATGTAGCCGTGGATTGCGCCTAACGCTCCCTATGCAACTCGGCACAGCCTGAGAAACTAGCTAGCCCTGAAGATAGAAAAATAAGCCTACCTTGCCTCAGAGAAATTTCCCAAAGGAAAAGGCAGCCCCCCACATATAATGACTGTGAGTTAAGATGAAAATACAAACACAGAGATGAAATAGATTTTAGCAAAGTGAGGCCCGACTTACTGAATAGACCGAGGATAGGAAAGATAGCTTTGCGGTCAGCACAAAAACCTACAAACAACCACGCAGAGGGGGCAAAAAGACCCTCCGCACCGACTAACGGTACGAAGGTACCCCCTCTGCGTCTCAGAGCTTCCAGCAAGCAAGAAAAACCAATATAGCAAGCTGGACAGAAAATATAGCAAACAAAAGTAACACAAGCAAAACTTAGCTTATGCAGAGCAGACAGGCCACAAGAACGATCCAGGAGAGAGCAAGACCAATACTGGAACATTGACTGGAGGCCAGGAACAAAGAACTAGGTGGAGTTAAATAGAGCAGCACCTAACGACTTAACCTCGTCACCTGAGGAAGGAAACTCAGAAGCCGCAGCCCCACTCACATCTACCAGAGGAAGCTCATAGACAGAACCAGCCGAAGTACCACTTGTGACCACAGGAGGGAGCTTGACCACAGAATTCACAACAGTACCCCCCCCCCCCCCGTTGAGGGGTGGTCACCGAACCCTCACCAGAGCCCCCAGGCCGACCAGGATGAGCCATATGAAAGGCACGAACCAGATCGGCAGCATGAACATCAGAGGCAAAGACCCAGGAATTATCTTCCTGACCATAACCCTTCCACTTAACCAGGTACTGGAGTTTCCGTCTCGAAATACGAGAATCCAAAATCTTCTCCACTATATACTCCAACTCCCCCTCAACCAAAACCAGGGCAGGAGGATCAACGGATGGAACCACAGGTGCCACGTATCTCCGCAACAATGACCTATGGAATACGTTATGGATGGAAAAAGAAGCTGGAAGGGTCAAACGAAAAGACAGGATTAAGAACCTCAGAAATCCTATACGGACCAATGAAACAAGGCTTAAACTTAGGAGAGGAAACTTTCATAGGAATATAACGAGATGACAACCAAACCAAATCCCCAACACGAAGTCGGGGACCCACACAGCGCCTGCAGTTAGCGAAACGTTGAGCCTTCTCCTGAGAAAATGTCAAATTGTCCACCACATGAGTCCAAATCTGCTGCAACCTATCCACCACAGTATCCACACCAGGACAGTCAGAAGACTCAACCTGCCCTGAAGAGAAACGAGGATGGAAACCAGAATTGCAGAAAAACGGCGAAACCAAAGTAGCCTAGCTGGCCCGATTATTAAGGGCGAACTCAGCCAAAGGCAAAAAGGACACCCAATCATCCTGATCGGCAGAAACAAAACATCTCAGATATGTTTCCAAGGTCTGATTGGTTCGTTCAGTCTGGCCATTTGTCTGAGGATGGAAAGCCGAGGAAAACGACAAATCAATGCCCATCCTAGCACAAAAGGCTAGCCAAAACCTCGAAACAAACTGGGAACCTCTGTCCGAAACGATGTTCTCCAGAATGCCATATAAACGAACCACATGCTGGAAGAAAAATGGCACCAAATCAGAGGAGGAAGGCAATTTAGACAAGGGTACCAAATGGACCATCTTAGAGAAGCGATCACAAACAACCCAAATGACCGACATATTTTGAGAGACGGGGAGATTCGAAATAAAATCCATAGAGATATGTGTCTTGTGGTGAATTCTGTGGCAGAGCTCCCTCCTGTGGTCACAAGTGGTACTTCGGCTGGTTCTCTCTGTGAGCTTCCGTTGGTGGAGGAAAGTGGTACTGCGGCTTCTGAGTTTCCTTCCTCAGGTGATGTGGTGAAGTCGTTAGGTGCTGCTCTATTTAACTCCACCTAGTGCTTTTATCCTGGCCTCCAGTCAATGTTCTAGTATTGGACCTGTTTCCTCCTGGATCGTTCCTGTGGCCTGCTGCTCTGCATAGCTAAGTTCCTCTTTGCTATTTGCTGTTTTTTTCTGTCCAGCTTGTCAATTTGTTTTTTTCTGCTTGCTGGAAGCTCTGGGACGCAGAGGGTGTACCTCCGTGCCGTTAGTTCGGTACGGAGGGTCTTTTTGCCCCCTTTGCGTGGTTTTTGTAGGGTTTTGTGTTGACCGCAAAGTTACCTTTCCTATCCTCGCTCTGTTCAGAAAGTTGGGCCTCACTTTGCTAAATCTATTTCATCTCTACGTTTGTCTTTTCATCTTAACTCACAGTCATTATATGTGGGGGCTGCCTTTTCCTTTGGGGTATTTCTCTGAGGCAAGGTAGGCTTATTTTCTATCTTCAGGCTAGCTAGTTTCTCAGGCCGTGCCGAGTTGCATAGGGAGCGTTAGGCGCAATCCACGGCTGCCTTTAGTGTGGTTGGAGAGGATTAGGGATTGCGGTCAACAGAGTTCCCACGTCTCAGGGCTCGTTCTTGTTTTTTGGGTTATTGCCAGGTCACTGTATGTGCGCTGAACTCTATGTCCATTGTGGTACTGAATTACCTTTCATAACAGTGTCCATGGCCTCTTCGGGACTGGCAAGGGCAAAAGCAACCCACTGGCACGAGAACAGCAGGGCTTAGCCCGAGCACAAATCCCACAGGACTGCACAAACGAACGCACATCCCGTGACAGACGGCCACCAAAAGGATCTAGCCACCAAATCTCTGGTACCAAAGATTCCAGGATGACCAGCCAACACCGAACAATGAACCTCAGAGATAACTTTATTCGTCCACCTATCAGGGACAAACAGTTTCTCCGCTGGGCAACGATCAGGTCTATTAGCCTGAAATTTTTGCAGCACCCGCCGCAAATCAGGGGAGATGGCAGACAAAATTACCCCCTCTTTGAGAATACCCGCCGGCTCAGACAAACCCGGAGAGTCGGGCACAAAACTCCTAGACAGGGCATCCGCCTTCACATTTTTAGAGCCCGGAAGGTACGAAACCACAAAGTCAAAACGGGAGAAAAACAGCGACCAACGAGCCTGTCTAGGATTCAACCGTTTGGCAGACTCGAGATAAGTCAAGTTCTTGTGATCAGTCAAGACCACCACGCGATGCTTAGCTCCCTCAAGCCAATGACGCCACTCCTCGAATGCCCACTTCATGGCCAGCAACTCCCGATTGCCAACATCATAATTACGCTCAGCAGGCGAAAACTTCCTGGAAAAGAAGGCGCATGGTTTCATCACCGAGCCATCAGAACTTCTTTGCGACAAAACAGCCCCTGCTCCAATCTCAGAAGCATCAACCTCGACCTGGAACGGGAGCAAAACATCTGGTTGGCACAACACAGGGGCAGAAGAAAAACGACGCTTCAACTCTTGAAAAGCTTCCACAGCAGCAGAAGACCAATTGACCACATCAGCACCCTTCTTGGTTAAATCAGTCAACGGTTTAGCAATACTAGAAAAATTATTGATGAAGCGACGATAAAAATTAGCAAAGCCCAGGAACTTTTGCAGACTCTTCAGAGATGTCGGCTGAGTCCAATCATAAATGGCCTGAACTTTAACAGGGTCCATCTCGATAGTAAAAGGGGAAAAAATGAAACCCAAAAATGAAACCTTCTGAACACCAAAGAGACACTTTGACCCCTTCACAAACAAAGAATTCGCACGCAGGACCTGGAACACCATTCTGACCTGCTTCACGTGAGACTCCCAATCATCCGAGAAGACCAAAATATCATCCAAGTATACAATCAGGAATTTATCCAGGTACTCTCGGAAGATGTCATGCATAAAGGACTGAAACACTGATGGAGCATTAGAAAGCCCGAATGGCATAACCAGGTACTCAAAATGGCCCTCGGGCGTATTAAATGCTGTTTTCCATTCATCGCCCTGTTTAATACGCACAAGATTATACGCACCACGAAGATCTATCTTGGAGAACCAACTAGCCCCCTTAATCCGAGCAAACAAATCAGACAGCAGCGGCAAGGGGTACTGAAATTTGACCGTGATTTTATTTAGAAGGCGGTAATCAATACAAGGTCCCAGCGAACCATCCTTCTTGGCCACAAAAAAGAACCCTGCTCCCAATGGCGACGACGACGGGCGAATATGACCCTTCTCCAAGGATTCCTTTACGCAACTCCGCATAGCGGCGTGCTCAGGCACAGACAAATTAAACAGTCGACCTTTAGGAAACTTACTACCAGGAATCAAATCGATAGCACAATCACAATCCCTATGCGGAGGTAGGGCACTGGACTTGGGCTCATCAAAAACATCCCGGTAATCCGACAAGAACTCTGGGACCTCAGAAGGGGTGGATGATGAAATAGACAGAAATGGAACATCACCATGTACCCCCTGACAACCCCAGCTGGACACAGACATTGATTTCCAATCCAATACTGGGTTATGGACTTGTAGCCACGGCAACCCCAACACGACCACATCATGCAGATTATGCAACACCAGAAAGCGAATAACCTCCTGATGCGCAGGAGCCATGCACATGGTCAGCTGGGTCCAGTACTGAGGCTTATTCTTGGCTAAAGGCGTAGCATCAATTCCTCTCAATGGAATAGGATACTGCAAGGGCTCCAAGAAAAACCCACAGTGCCTAGCATACTCCAAGTCCATCAAATTCAGGGCAGCGCCTGAATCCACAAATGCCATGACAGAATAGGATGACAAAGAGCAGATCAAAGTAACGGACAAAAGAAATTTCGACTGTACCGTACCAATGGTGGCAGACCTAGCGAACCGCTTAGTGCGCTTAGGACAATCGGAGATAGCATGAGTGGAATCACCACAGTAAAAACACAGCCCATTCTGACGTCTGTGTTCTTGCCGTTCAGCTCTGGTCAAAGTCCTGTCGCACTGCATAGGCTCAGGTCCATGATCAGATAATACCGCCAAATGGTGCACAGTTTTACGCTCACGCAAGCGTCGACCGATCTGAATGGCCAAAGACATAGACTCATTCAGACCAGCAGGCATAGGAAATCCCACCATGACATCCTTAAGGGCTTCAGAGAGACCTTTTCTGAAAATTGCTGCCAGCGCACATTCATTCCATTGAGTGAGCACAGACCACTTCCTAAACTTCTGACAATATATCTCTACCTCATCCTGACCCTGACACAGAGCCAGCAAATTTTTCTCTGCCTGATCCACTGAATTAGGTTCATCATACAGCAATCCGAGCGCCAGAAAAAAATGCATCAATATTACATAATGCAGGATCTCCTGGCGCAAGGGAAAATGCCCAGTCTTGAGGGTCGCCACGTAATAAAGAAATAATGATCTTAATTTGTTGAACTGGGTCACCAGAGGAGCGGGGTTTCAAAGCCAGAAACAGTTTACAATTATTCTTAAAGCTCAGAAACTTTGCTCTATCTCCAGAAAACAAATCAGGAATAGGAATTCTTGGTTCTAACATAGAATTCTGAACCACAAAGTCTTGAATATTTTGTACTCTTGCAGTGAGATGATCCACACAAGAAGACAGATCTTTAATGTCCATCACTACACCTGTGTCCTGAACCACCCAAATGTCTAGGGGAAAAGAAAGACAAAACACAGTACAGAGAAAAAAAATGTCTCAGAACTTCTCTTTTCCCTCTATTGAGAAGCATTAGTACTTTTGGCCTCCAGTACTGTTATGAACAGGTGATTCAGAACCACAATGGACCTAGTGGTTAAGAGCACACAAAGTGACCTGATAGTTACTAACATAGGACGAGCTCTGAGACGTGGGAACTCTGCTGACCGCAATCCCTAATCCTATCATACCACACTAGAGGTAGCCGTGGATTGCGCCTAACGCTCCCTATGCAACTCTGGTCAAAGTCCTATCGCACTGCATAGGCTCAGGTTTAAGCTCAGGTAATACCGCCAAATGGTGCACAGATTTACGCTCACGCAAGCGTCGACCGATCTGAATAGCCAAAGACATAGACTCATTCAAACCAGCAGGCATAGGAAATCCCACCATGACATCCTTAAGGGCTTCAGAGAGACCCTTTCTGAACATAGCTGCCAGCGCAGATTCATTCCATTGAGTGAGCACTGACCATTTTCTAAATTTCTGGCAATATACCTCTATCTCATCCTGACCCTGACAAAGAGCCAGCAAATTCTTTTCTGCCTGATCCACTGAATTAGGCTCATCGTACAGCAATCCGAGTGCCAGGAAAAACGCATTGATATTACTCAATGCAGGATCTCCTGGCGCAAGAGAAAATGCCCAGTCCTGAGGGTCGCCGCGCAAAAAAGAAATAATAATCAAAACCTGTTGAACTGGATCACCAGAGGAACGAGGTTTCAAGGCCAGAAATAACTTACAATTATTTTTGAAACTCAGAAACTTAGTTCTATCTCCAAAAAACAAATCAGGAATAGGAATTCTTGGTTCTAACATAGATTTCTGATCAATAGTGTCTTGAATCTTTTGTACTCTTGCCGAGAGCTGTTATGTTTGCTAATGACAGGTGTTATGAAGGCAATCCAGAAACACAGTGTGCTTAGCGATCAGAGCGCACACAGTGATCTGACAAATACCCAAAAATACAAGAACGAGCTCTGAGACGTGGAAACTCTGTAGACTGCACACCTGATCCTATCCTAAACACAACTAAAAGCGGCTGTGGATTGCGCCTAACAACTACCTAGGCAACTCGGCACAGCCTAAGAAACTAGCTAGCCTGAAGATAGAAAAATAGGCCTGACTTGCCCCAGAGAAATTCCCCAAAGGAAAAGGCAGCCCCCCACATATAATGACTGTGAGTACGATGAAAAGACAAAACGTAGGGATGAAATAGATTCAGCAAAGTGGGGCCCGATATTCTAGGACAGAGCGAGGACAGTAAAGCGAACTTTGCAGTCTACAAAAAACCCTAAAGCAAAACCACGCAAAGGGGGCAAAAAAAAACCACCGTGCCGAACTAACGGCACGGCGGTACACCCTTTGCGTCTCAGAGCTTCCAGCAAAACAAAAGACAAGCTGGACAGAAAAAAAGCAACAAAAAAGCAAAAAGCACTTAGCTATACAGAGCAGCAGGTCACAGGAACAATCAGGAGAAGCTCAGATCCAACACTGAAACATTGACAAGGAGCAAGGATAGCAGCATCAGGCGGAGTTAAGTAATGAAGCAGTTAACGAGCTCACCAGAACACCTGAGGGAGGAAGCTCAGAAGCTGCAGTACCACTTGTGACCACAGGAGTGAATTCAGCCACAGAATTCACAACAGTACCCCCCCCTTGAGGAGGGGTCACCGAACCCTCACCAGAGCCCCCAGGTCGACCAGGATGAGCCGCATGAAAGGCACGAACAAGATCGGAAGCATGAACATCAGAGGCAAAAACCCAAGAATTATCTTCCTGAGCATAACCCTTCCATTTAACCAGATACTGGAGTTTCCGTCTAGAAACACGAGAATCCAAAATCTTCTCCACAATATACTCCAATTCCCCCTCCACCAAAACCGGGGCAGGAGGCTCAACAGATGGAACCATAGGTGCCACGTATCTCCGCAACAACGACCTATGGAATACATTATGTATGGAAAAGGAGTCTGGGAGGGTCAAACGAAAAGACACAGGATTGAGAACCTCAGAAATCCTATACGGACCAATAAAACGAGGTTTAAATTTAGGAGAGGAAACCTTCATAGGAATATGACGAGAAGATAACCAAACCAGATCCCCAACACGAAGTCGGGGACCCACACGGCGTCTGCGATTAGCGAAAAGTTGAGCTTTCTCCTGGGACAAGATCAAATTGTCCACTACCTGAGTCCAGATCTGCTGCAACCTATCCACCACAGAATCCACACCAGGACAGTCCGAAGACTCAACCTGTCCTGAAGAGAAACGAGGATGGAACCCAGAATTGCAAAAAAATGGAGAAACCAAGGTAGCTGAGCTGGCCCGATTATTAAGGGCGAACTCAGCCAACGGCAAAAAGGACACCCAATCATCCTGGTCTGCAGAAACAAAACATCTCAGATATGTTTCCAAGGTCTGATTGGTTCGTTCGGTCTGGCCATTAGTCTGAGGATGGAAAGCCGAGGAAAAGGATAGGTCAATGCCCATCCTACCACAAAAGGCTCGCCAAAACCTTGAAACAAACTGGGAACCTCTGTCAGAAACAATATTCTCAGGAATGCCATGCAACCGAACCACATGCTGAAAGAACAAAGGTACCAAATCAGAGGAGGAAGGCAATTTAGCCAAGGGCACCAGATGGACCATTTTAGAAAAGCGATCACAGACCACCCAAATGACTGACATCTTTTGAGAAACGGGAAGGTCAGAAATGAAATCCATCGAAATATGTGTCCAAGGCCTCTTTGGGACCGGCAAGGGCAAAAGCAACCCACTGGCACGAGAACAGCAGGGCTTAGCCCTAGCACAAATCCCACAGGACTGCACAAAAGTACGTACATCCCGTGACAGAGATGGCCACCAGAAGGATCTAGCCACTAACTCTCTGGTACCAAAGATTCCAGGATGACCAGCCAACACCGAACAATGAAGTTCAGAGATAAGTTTATTAGTCCACTTATCAGGGACGAACAGTTTCTCTGCTGGACAACGATCAGGTTTATGCGCCTGAAATTTTTGCAGCACCCGCCGCAAATCAGGGGAGATGGCAGACACAATGACTCCTTCCCTGAGGATACCCGCTGGCTCAGATAAACCCAGAGAGTCGGGCACAAAACTCCTAGACAGAGCATCCGCCTTCACATTTTTAGAGCCCGGAAGGTACGAAATCACAAAGTCGAAGCGGGCAAAAAATAACGACCAACGGGCCTGTCTAGGATTCAAGCGCTTGGCAGACTCGAGATAAGTCAAGTTCTTATGATCAGTCAATACCACCACGCGATGCTTAGCTCCTTCAAGCCAATGACGCCACTCCTCGAATGCCCACTTCATGGCCAGCAACTCTCGATTGCCCACATCATAATTACGCTCAGCGGGCGAAAACTTCCTGGAAAAGAAAGCACATGGTTTCATCACTGAGCAATCAGAACCTCTCTGTGACAAAACCGCCCCTGCTCCAATCTTAGAAGCATCAACCTCGACCTGGAACGGAAGAGAAACATCTGGCTGACACAACACAGGGGCAGAACAAAAACGACGCTTCAACTCCTGAAAAGCTTCCACAGCAGCAGAAGACCAATTAACCAAATCAGCACCCTTCTTGGTCAAATCGGTCAATGGTTTGGCAATGCTAGACAAATTACAGATGAAGCGACGATAAAAATTAGCAATGCCCAGGAACTTTTGCAGACTTTTCAGAGATGTCGGCTGAATCCAATCCTGGATGGCTTGGACCTTAACTGGATCCATCTCGATAGTAGAAGGGGTAAAGATGAACCCCAAAAATGAAACTTTCTGCACACCGAAGAGACACTTTGATCCCTTCACAAACAAAGAGTTAGCACGCAGGACCTGAAAAACCATTCTGACCTGCTTCACATGAGACTCCCAATCATCTGAGAAGATCAAAATGTCATCCAAGTAAACAATCAGGAATTTATCCAGATACTCACGGAAGATGTCATGCATAAAAGACTGAAACACAGATGGAGCATTGGCAAGTCCGAACGGCATCACTAGATACTCAAAATGACCCTCGGGCGTATTGAATGCAGTTTTCCATTCATCTCCTTGCCTGATTCTCACCAGATTATACGCACCACGAAGATCTATCTTAGTGAACCAACTAGCCCCCTTAATCCGAGCAAACAAGTCAGATAACAATGGCAAGGGATACTGAAATTTAACAGTGATCTTATTAAGAAGGCGGTAATCAATACACGGTCTCAGTGAACCATCCTTCTTGGCTACAAAGAAGAACCCTGCTCCCAGTGGTGATGACGATGGGCGAATATGTCCCTTCTCCAGGGATTTCTTCACATAACTGCGCATAGCGGCGTGTTCGGGCACGGATAAATTAAATAATCGACCTTTAGGGAATTTACTACCAGGAATCAAATTGATAGCACAATCACAATCCCTATGCGGAGGTAGAGCATCGGACTTGGGCTCTTCAAATACATCCTGATAATCAGACAAGAACTCTGGGACCTCAGAAGGGGTGGATGACGAAGTCGACAAAAATGGAACATCACCATGTACCCCCTGACAACCCCAGCTGGATACCGACATGGAATTCCAATCCAATACTGGATTATGGGTTTGTAGGCATGGCAACCCCAACACGACCACATCATGCAGATTATGCAACACCAGAAAGCGAATAACTTCCTGATGTGCAGGAGCCATGCACATGGTCAGCTGGGCCCAGTATTGAGGTTTATTCTTGGCCAAAGGTGTAGCATCAATTCCTCTCAATGGAATAGGACACCGCAAAGGCTCCAAGAAAAACCCACAACGTTTAGCATAATCCAAATCCATCAGATTCAGGGCAGCGCCCGAATCCACAAACGCCATGACAGAAAACGACGACAAAGAGCATATCAAGGTAATGGACAGAAGGAATTTGGACTGTACAGTACCAATGACGGCAGACCTAGCGGACCGCTTAGTGCGCTTAGGACAATCAGAAATAGCATGAGTGGAATCACCACAGTAGAAACACAGACCATTCAGACGTCTGTATTCCTGCCGTTCAACTCTAGTCATAGTCCTATCGCACTGCATAGGCTCAGGTTTAACCTCAGGCAGTACCGCCAAATGGTGCACAGATTTACGCTCGCGCAAGCGTCGACCGATCTGAATGGCCAAAGACAAAGACTCATTCAAACCAGCAGGCATAGGAAATCCCACCATGACATCCTTAAGAGCCTCAGAGAGACCCTTTCTGAACAAAGCTGCCAGCGCAGATTCATTCCACTGAGTGAGTACTGACCATTTCCTAAATTTCTGACAATATACTTCTATATCATCCTGACCCTGGCACAAAGCCAGCAAATTTTTCTCAGCCTGATCCACTGAATTAGGCTCATCGTACAGTAATCCGAGTGCCAGGAAAAACGCATCGACACTACTCAATGCAGGGTCTCCTGGCGCAAGAGAAAATGCCCAGTCTTGAGGGTCGCCGCGCAAAAAAGAAATAATAATCAAAACCTGTTGAATAGGATTACCAGAAGAATGAGGTTTCAAGGCCAGAAATAGCTTACAATTATTTTTGAAACTTAGAAACTTAGTTCTATCTCCAAAAAACAAATCAGGAATAGGAATTCTTGGTTCTAACATAGATTTCTGATCAATAGTATCTTGAATTTTTTGTACATTTATAACGAGATTATCCATTGAAGAGCACAGACCCTGAATATCCATGTCCACACCTGTGTCCAGAATCACCCAAATGTCTAGGGGGAAAAAAAAAAGTGAACACAGAGCAGAAAAAAAAAAAAATGATGTCAGAACTTTTTCTTTCCCTCTATTGAGAATCATTAGTTAGGCTCCTTGTACTGTTATGTTTGCTAATGACAGGTGTTATGAAGGCAATCCAGAAACACAGTGTGCTTAGCGATCAGAGCGCACACAGTGATCTGACAAATACCCAAAAATACAAGAACGAGCTCTGAGACGTGGAAACTCTGTAGACTGCACACCTGATCCTATCCTAAACACAACTAAAAGCGGCTGTGGATTGCGCCTAACAACTACCTAGGCAACTCGGCACAGCCTAAGAAACTAGCTAGCCTGAAGATAGAAAAATAGGCCTGACTTGCCCCAGAAAAATTCCCCAAAGGAAAAGGCAGCCCCCCACATATAATGACTGTGAGTAAGATGAAAAGACAAAACGTAGGGATGAAATAGATTCAGCAAAGTGGGGCCCGATATTCTAGGACAGAGCGAGGACAGTAAAGCGAACTTTGCAGTCTACAAAAAACCCTAAAGCAAAACCACGCAAAGGGGGCAAAAAAAAACCACCGTGCCGAACTAACGGCACGGCGGTACACCCTTTGCGTCTCAGAGCTTCCAGCAAAACAAAAGACAAGCTGGACAGAAAAAAAGCAACAAAAAAGCAAAAAGCACTTAGCTATACAGAGCAGCAGGTCACAGGAACAATCAGGAGAAGCTCAGATCCAACACTGAAACATTGACAAGGAGCAAGGATAGCAGCATCAGGCGCAGTTAAGTAATGAAGCAGTTAACGAGCTCACCAGAACACCTGAGGGAGGAAGCTCAGAAGCTGCAGTACCACTTGTGACCACAGGAGTGAATTCAGCCACAGAATTCACAACAGAGAGCTGATCCACAAATGAAGACAGACTTCTAATGTCCATCGCTACACCTGTGTACTGAACCACCCAAATGTCTAGGGGAAAAAAAAGACAAAACACAAAGCCAAGAAAAAAAAATGGTCTCAGAACTTCTTTTTTCCCTCTATTGAGAATCATTAGTACTTTTGGCTTCCTGTACTGTTATGAAAGGCAATTCAGTATCACAATGGACATGGAGGTCAGAGCACATACAGTGATCTGACAATAACCCAAAATAATAGAACGAGCTCTGAGACGTGGGAACTCTGCAGACCGCAATCCCTGATCCTCTCCAAACACAACTAGAGGCAGCCGTGGATTGCGCCTAACGCTACCTATGCAACTCGGCACAGCCTGAGAAACTAACTAGCCTGAAGATAGAAAAAATAAGCCTACCTTGCCTCAGAGAAACACCCCAAAGGAAAAGGCAGCCCCCCACATATAATGACTGTGAGTAAGATGAAAAGACAAACGTAGGGATGAAATAGATTCAGCAAAGTGAGGCCCGATATTCTAGACAGAACGAGGATAGGAAAGATAACTTTGCGGTCTACACAAAACCCTAAAGAAAACCACGCAAAGGGGCAAAAAGACCCTCCGTACCGAACTAACGGCACGGAGGTACACCCTTTGCGTCCCAGAGCTTCCAGCAAAACAAATAGACAAGCTGGACAGAAAAAATAGCAACAAATAGCAAAGAAGCACTTAGCTATGCAGAGCAGCAGGCCACAGGAATGATCCAGAGAAACACAAGTCCAACACTGGAACATTGACAGGAAGCATGAATCAAAGCATTAGGTGGGGTTAAGTAGAGAAGCACCTAACGGCCTCACCAGATCACCTGAGGGAGGAAACTCAGAAGCAGCAGTACCAGTTTCCTCCACAAACGGAAGCTCCCAGAGAGAATCAGCCGAAGTACCACTTGTGACCACAGGAGGGAGCTCTGCCACAGAATTCACAACACCTACGTTTGTCTTTTCATCTTAACTCACAGTCATTATATGTGGGGGGCTGCCTTTTCCTTTGGGGTATTTCTCTGAGGCAAGGTAGGCTTATTTTCTATCTTCAGGCTAGTTAGTTTCTCAGGCTGTGCCGAGTTGCATAGGCAGAGTTAGGCGCAATCCACGGCTGCCTCTAGTGTTGTTTGGAGAGGATTAGGGATTGCGGTCTGCAGAGTTCCCACGTCTCAGAGCTCGTTCTATTATTTTGGGTTGTTGTCAGGTCACTGTATGTGCTCTGACCGCTATGTCCATTGTGATACTGAATTGCCTATCACAACAGTAACAGTACAGGAAGCCAAAAGTGCTAATGATTCTCAATAGAGGGAAAAAAGAAGTTCTGAGACCATTTTTTTTTCTTTGCACTGTGTTTTGCCTTTTTTTTTCCCCTAGACATTTGGGTGGTTCAGGACACAGGTGTAGCAATGGACATTAAAGGTCTGTCTTCATGTGTGGATCAGCTCACGGCAAGAGTTCAAAATATTCAAGATTTTGTGGTTCAGAATTCTTTGTTAGAACCCAGAATTCCTATTCCAGATTTGTTTTTTGGAGATAGAACTAAATTTCTGAGTTTCAAAAATAATTGTAAACTGTTTCTGGCTTTGAAACCTCGCTCCTCTGGTGACCCAGTTCAACAGGTTAGGATCGTCATTTCTTTTTTGCGTGGCGACCCTCAGGACTGGGCATTTTCTCTTGCGTCAGGAGATCCTGCATTAAGTAATATCGATGCGTTTTTCCTGGCGCTTGGATTGCTGTACGATGAGCCTAATTCAGTGGATCAGGCAGAAAAAAATTTGCTGGCTCTTTGTCAGGCTCAGGATGAGATAGAGGTATATTGTCAGAAATTTAGAAAGTGGTCCGTTCTCACTCAATGGAATGAATCTGCGCTGTCAGCTATATTCAGAAAGGGTCTCTCTGAAGCCCTTAAGGATGTCATGGTGGGATTTCCTATGCCTGCTGGTTTGAATGAGTCTATGTCTTTGGCCATTCAGATCGGTCGACGCTTGCGTGAGCGTAAATCTGTGCACCATTTGGTGGTATTACCTGAGATTAAACCTAAGTCTATGCAGTGCGATAGGACTATGACCAGAGTTGAACGGCAAGAACACAGACGTCTGAATGGGCTGTGTTTCTACTGTGGTGAATCCACTCATGCTATCTCTGATTGTCCTAAGCGCACTAAGCGGTTTGCTAGGTCTGCCACCATTGGTACAGTACAGTCAAAATTTCTTCTGTCCGTTACCTTGATCTGCTCTTTGTCATCGTATTCTGTCATGGCATTTGTGGATTCAGGCGCTGCCCTGAATTTGATGGACTTGGAGTATGCTAAGCGTTGTGGGTTTCTCTTAGAGCCCTTGCAGTGTCCTATTCCATTGAGAGGAATTGATGCTACGCCTTTGGCCAAGAATAAGCCTCAATACTGGACCCAGCTGACCATGTGCATGGCTCCTGCACATCAGGAGGTTATTCGCTTTCTGGTGTTGCATAATCTGCATGATGTGGTCGTGTTGGGGTTGCCATGGCTAAAACCCATAATACAGTATTGGATTGGAAATCCATGTCGGTGTCCAGCTGGGGTTGTCAGGGGGTACATGGTGATGTTCCATTTCTGTCAATTTCGTCATCCACCCCTTCTGAGGTTCCAGAGTTCTTGTCTGATAACCGGGATGTATTTGATGAGCCCAAGTCCGATGCCCTACCTCCGCATAGGGATTGTGATTGTGCTATCAATTTGATTCCTGGTAGTAAATTCCCAAAAGGTCGACTGTTTAATTTATCCGTGCCTGAGCACACCGCTATGCGCAGTTATGTGAAGGAATCCCTGGAGAAGGGGCATATTCGCCCGTCATCGTCGACATTAGGAGCAGGGTTCTTTTTTGTAGCCAAGAAGGATGGTTCGCTGAGACCTTGTATTGATTACCGCCTTCTTAATAAGATCACTGTTAAATTTCAGTACCCCTTGCCATTGTTATCTGATTTGTTTGCTCGGATTAAGGGGGCTAGTTGGTTCACCAAGATAGATCTTCGTGGTGCGTATAATCTGGTGCGAATCAGGCGAGGCGATGAATGGAAAACTGCATTTAATACACCCGAGAGTCATTTTGAGTATCTAGTGATGCCATTCGGACTTGCCAATGCTCCATCAGTGTTTCAGTCCTTTATGCATGACATCTTCCGAGAGTACCTGGATAAATTCCTGATTGTGTACTTGGATGACATTTTGATCTTCTCGGATGATTGGGAGTCTCATGTGAAGCAGCTCAGAACGGTTTTTCAGGTCCTGCGTGCTAATTGTTTGTGAAGGGATCAAAGTGTCTCTTTGGTGTGCAGAAGGTTTCATTTTTGGGGTTCATCTTTTCCCCTTCTACTATCGAGATGGATCCTGTTAAGGTCCAAGCCATCCATGATTGGACTCAGCCGACATCTCTGAAAAGTCTGCAAAAGTTCCTGGGCTTTGCTAATTTTTATCGTCGCTTCATCTGCAATTTTTCTAGTATTGCCAAACCATTGACCGATTTGACCAAGAAGGGTGCTGATTTGGTCAATTGGTCTTCTGCTGCTGTGGAAGCTTTTCAAGAGTTGAAGCGTCGTTTTTCTTCTGCCCCTGTGTTGTGTCAACCAGATGTTTCTCTTCCGTTCCAGGTTGAGGTTGATGCTTCTGAGATTGGTGCAGGGGCTGTTTTGTCGCAGAGAGGTTCTGATTGCTCAGTGATGAAACCATGCGCTTTTTTTTCCAGGAAGTTTTCGCCTGCTGAGCGAAATTATGATGTGGGCAACCGAGAGTTGCTGGCCATGAAGTGGGCATTCGAGGAGTGGCGTCATTGGCTTGAAGGAGCTAAGCATCGCGTGGTGGTATTGACTGATCATAAGAACTTGACTTATCTCGAGTCTGCTAAGCGTTTGAATCCTAGACAGGCTCGTTGGTCGCTGTTTTTTGCCCGGTTTGACTTTGTGATTTCGTACCTTCCGGGCTCTAAAAATGTGAAGGCGGATGCTCTGTCTAGGAGTTTTGTGCCCGACTCTCCGGGTTTATCTGAGCCGGCGGGTATCCTCAAGGAAGGAGTAATTGTGTCTGCCATCTCCCCTGATTTGCGGCGGGTGCTGCAAAAATTTCAGGCTAATAAACCTGATCGTTGTCCAGCGGAGAAACTGTTTGTCCCTGATAGGTGGACGAATAAAGTTATCTCTGAGGTTCATTGTTCGGTGTTGGCTGGTCATCCTGGAATCTTTGGGACCAGAGAGTTAGTGGCTAGATCCTTTTGGTGGCCATCTCTGTCGCGGGATGTGCGTACTTTTGTGCAGTCCTGTGGGATTTGTGCTTGGGCTAAGCCCTGCTGTTCTCGTGCCAGTGGGTTGCTTTTGCCCTTGCCGGTCCCGAAGAGGCCTTGGACACATATCTCTATGGATTTTATTTCAGATCTTCCCGTTTCTCAAAAGATGTCAGTCATTTGGGTGGTCTGTGATCGCTTTTCTAAGATGGTCCATCTGGTACCCTTGTCTAAATTGCCTTCCTCCTCTGATTTGGTGCCATTGTTCTGCCAGCATGTGGTTTGTTTGCATGGCATTCCAGAGAATATCGTTTCTGACAGAGGTTCCCAGTTTGTTTCGAGGTTTTGGCGAGCCTTTTGTGGTAGGATGGGCATTGACTTGTCTTTTTCCTCGGCTTTCCTTCCTCAGACTAATGGCCAGACCGAACGAACCAATTAGACCTTGGAAACCTATCTGAGATGCTTTGTTTCTGCCGATCAGGATGACTGGGTGTCCTTTTTGCCTTTGGCTGAGTTCGCCCTTAATAATCGGGCCAGCTCGGCTACCTTGGTTTCGCCATTTTTCTGCAATTCTGGGTTCCATCCTCGTTTCTCTTCAGGACAGGTTGAGTCTTCGGACTGTCCTGGTGTGGATACTGTGGTCGACAGGTTGCAGCAGATTTGGACTCATGTAGTGGACAATTTGACCTTGTCCCAGGAGAAGGCTCAACGTTTTGCTAATCGCAGACGCCGTGTGGGTCCCCGACTTCGTGTTGGGGATCTGGTTTGGTTATCTTCTCGTCATATTCCTATGAAGGTTTCCTCTCCTAAGTTTAAACCTCGTTTCATTGGTCAGTATAGGATTTCTGAGGTTCTAAATCCTGTGTCTTTTCGTCTGACCCTCCCAGATTCTTTTTCCATACATAACGTATTCCATAGGTCATTGTTGCGGAGATACGTGGCACCTATGGTTCCATCTGTTGACCCTCCTGCCCCGGTTTTGGTGGAGGGGGAATTGGAGTATATTGTGGAGAAGATTTTGGATTCTCGTGTTTCAAGACGGAAACTCCAGTATCTGGTTAAATGGAAGGGTTATGCTCAGGAAGGTAATTCCTGGGTTTTTGCCTCGGATGTCCATGCTCCCGATCTTGTTCGTGCCTTTCATGTGGCTCATCCTGGTCGGCCTGGGGGCTCTGGTGAGGGTTCGGTGACCCCTCCTCAAGGGGGGGGTACTGTTGTGAATTCTGTGGCAGAGCTCCCTCCAGTGGTCACAAGTGGTACTTCGGCTGATTCTCTCTGGGAGCTTCCGTTTGTGGAGGAAAGTGGTACTGCGGCTTCTGAGTTTCCTCCCTCAGGTGATCTGGTGAGGTCGTTAGGTGCTTCTCTACTTAACTCCACCTAATGCTTTGATCCATGCTTCCTGTCAATGTTCCAGTGTTGGACTTGTTTTTCCCTGGATCGTTCCTGTGGCCTGCTGCTCTGCATAGCTAAGTTCTTCTTTGCTATTTGTTTGCTATTTTTTCTGTCCAGCTTGTCTAATTGTTTTGGTGGAAGCTCTGGGATGCAAAGGGTGTACCTCCGTGCCGTTAGTTCGGTACGGAGGGTCTTTTTGCCCCCTTTGCGTGGTTTTCTTTAGGGTTTTGTGTAGACCGCAAAGTTATCTTTCCTATCCTCGCTCTGTTAAGAAAGTCGGGCCTCACTTTGCTGAATCTATTTCATCCCTACGTTTGTCTTTTCATCTTAACTCACAGTCATTATATGTGGGGGGCTGCCTTTTCCTTTGGGGTATTTCTCTGAGGCAAGGTAGGCTTATTTTCTATCTTCAGGCTAGTTAGTTTCTCAGGCTGTGCCGAGTTGCATAGGCAGAGTTAGGCGCAATCCACGGCTGCCTCTAGTGTTGTTTGGAGAGGATTAGGGATTGCGGTCTGCAGCGTTCCCACGTCTCAGAGCTCGTTCTATTATTTTGGGTTGTTGTCAGGTCACCGTATGTGCTCTGACCGCTATGTCCATTGTGATACTGAATTGCCTATCACAACAGCAGCCCCCAAAAGACTGACCCCAGCTAACCACTTCCCTTGTCTGCCAATCTATGACCGGGTTGTGGTTTTTTCAACAAAGGGAGTCTTAAAATGATGGGTGTTGGTATTCCCCCCCCCAAGACATAGCATGACAGGAACTCCTCATGACTAGTCCCTATACACAGGTGTAAATCATCCACGACTTGGGTCACCCACCCCTGTCTGAGTGGTATGGAGTCAATGGCTTGGACTCTTAGGGGTGTAGCTAGTGTTCTACACCTCAGGCCATGGGTCTGGACAAAATGAGCATCCACCAGATTTTGACACCTCCACTGTCAACAAGCACCGGTATACACTCAGTTACCCAGCCAACCACTACTTCAGCTGAAAGTGTACACTGAAGAGAAGATATGGAGGAAATATACACTCCCTGGTCGCCTCCCTCCACACAACCAGGGGGATGCAGCTTCTTAGGTGGTACAGGTATTTTGGCGCGAGCTGAGAAGACACCGATAAAATGACCAGTCCGCCCACATTAAAAACATGCCCCCACACCATGGCGAACCACAGGCAACCCTGTCTGGGAAACATCCCCCACCTGCATGGGTTCATCCGCCTGCTCAGGTGTGTCCCCCTCCCTAGCAAAGACTACCGGAGGCACATTAGGTGTATGTCTCTCCCTCTAGCGTCTACCCGGATGGCAAGGGACATGGCGGCCTCCAACGACCTTGGGGCAGCGTACTGCACAAGAGTATCCTGCAATCTTGGAGACAGACCCTGCCTAAAATGGCTCCTAAGGGCAGGGTCATTCCTGTTATGAACAGGTGATTCAGAACCACAATGGACCTAGTGGTTAAGAGCACACAAAGTGACCTGATAGTTACTAACATAGGACGAGCTCTGAGACGTGGGAACTCTGCTTACCGCAATCCCTAATCCTATCATACCACACTAGATGTAGCCGTGGATTGCGCCTAACGCTCCCTATGCAACTCGGCACAGCCTGAGAAACTAGCTAGCCCTGAAGATAGAAAAATAAGCCTACCTTGCCTCAGAGAAATTTCCCAAAGGAAAAGGCAGCCCCCCACATATAATGACTGTGAGTTAAGATGAAAATACAAACACAGAGATGAAATAGATTTTAGCAAAGTGAGGCCCGACTTACTGAATAGACCGAGGATAGGAAAGATAGCTTTGCGGTCAGCACAAAAACCTACAAACAACCACGCAGAGGGGGCAAAAAGACCCTCCGCACCGACTAACGGTACGAAGGTACCCCCTCTGCGTCTCAGAGCTTCCAGCAAGCAAGAAAAACCAATATAGCAAGCTGGACAGAAAATATAGCAAACAAAAGTAACACAAGCAAAACTTAGCTTATGCAGAGCAGACAGGCCACAAGAACGATCCAGGAGAGAGCAAGACCAATACTGGAACATTGACTGGAGGCCAGGAACAAAGAACTAGGTGGAGTTAAATAGAGCAGCACCTAACGACTTAACCTCGTCACCTGAGGAAGGAAACTCAGAAGCCGCAGCCCCACTCACATCTACCAGAGGAAGCTCATAGACAGAACCAGCCGAAGTACCACTTGTGACCACAGGAGGGAGCTTGACCACAGAATTCACAACAGTACCCCCCCCCCCCCCCCGTTGAGGAGGGGTCACCGAACCCTCACCAGAGCCCCCAGGCCGACCAGGATGAGCCATATGAAAGGCACGAACCAGATCGGCAGCATGAACATCAGAGGCAAAGACCCAGGAATTATCTTCCTGACCATAACCCTTCCACTTAACCAGGTACTGGAGTTTCCGTCTCGAAATACGAGAATCCAAAATCTTCTCCACTATATACTCCAACTCCCCCTCAACCAAAACCAGGGCAGGAGGATCAACGGATGGAACCACAGGTGCCACGTATCTCCGCAACAATGACCTATGGAATACGTTATGGATGGAAAAAGAAGCTGGAAGGGTCAAACGAAAAGACAGGATTAAGAACCTCAGAAATCCTATACGGACCAATGAAACAAGGCTTAAACTTAGGAGAGGAAACTTTCATAGGAATATAACGAGATGACAACCAAACCAAATCCCCAACACGAAGTCGGGGACCCACACAGCGCCTGCAGTTAGCGAAACGTTGAGCCTTCTCCTGAGAAAATGTCAAATTGTCCACCACATGAGTCCAAATCTGCTGCAACCTATCCACCACAGTATCCACACCAGGACAGTCAGAAGACTCAACCTGCCCTGAAGAGAAACGAGGATGGAAACCAGAATTGCAGAAAAACGGCGAAACCAAAGTAGCCTAGCTGGCCCGATTATTAAGGGCGAACTCAGCCAAAGGCAAAAAGGACACCCAATCATCCTGATCGGCAGAAACAAAACATCTCAGATATGTTTCCAAGGTCTGATTGGTTCGTTCAGTCTGGCCATTTGTCTGAGGATGGAAAGCCGAGGAAAACGACAAATCAATGCCCATCCTAGCACAAAAGGCTAGCCAAAACCTCGAAACAAACTGGGAACCTCTGTCCGAAACGATGTTCTCCAGAATGCCATATAAACGAACCACATGCTGGAAGAACAATGGCACCAAATCAGAGGAGGAAGGCAATTTAGACAAGGGTACCAAATGGACCATCTTAGAGAAGCGATCACAAACAACCCAAATGACCGACATTTTTTGAGAGACGGGGAGATCCGAAATAAAATCCATAGAGATATGTGTCTTGTGGTGAATTCTGTGGCAGAGCTCCCTCCTGTGGTCACAAGTGGTACTTCGGCTGGTTCTCTCTGTGAGCTTCCGTTGGTGGAGGAAAGTGGTACTGCGGCTTCTGAGTTTCCTTCCTCAGGTGATGTGGTGAAGTCGTTAGGTGCTGCTCTATTTAACTCCACCTAGTGCTTTTATCCTGGCCTCCAGTCAATGTTCTAGTATTGGACCTGTTTCCTCCTGGATTGTTCCTGTGGCCTGCTGCTCTGCATAGCTAAGTTCCTCTTTGCTATTTGCTGTTTTTTTCTGTCCAGCTTGTCAATTTGTTTTTTTCTGCTTGCTGGAAGCTCTGGGACGCAGAGGGTGTACCTCCGTGCCGTTAGTTCGGTACGGAGGGTCTTTTTGCCCCCTTTGCGTGGTTTTTGTAGGGTTTTGTGTTGACCGCAAAGTTACCTTTCCTATCCTCGCTCTGTTCAGAAAGTTGGGCCTCACTTTGCTAAATCTATTTCATCTCTACGTTTGTCTTTTCATCTTAACTCACAGTCATTATATGTGGGGGCTGCCTTTTCCTTTGGGGTATTTCTCTGAGGCAAGGTAGGCTTATTTTCTATCTTCAGGCTAGCTAGTTTCTCAGGCCGTGCCGAGTTGCATAGGGAGCGGTAGGCGCAATCCACGGCTGCCTTTAGTGTGGTTGGAGAGGATTAGGGATTGCGGTCAACAGAGTTCCCACGTCTCAGGGCTCGTTCTTGTTTTTTGGGTTATTGCCAGGTCACTGTATGTGCGCTGACCTCTATGTCCATTGTGGTACTGAATTACCTTTCATAACAGTGTCCATGGCCTCTTCGGGACTGGCAAGGGCAAAAGCAACCCACTGGCACGAGAACAGCAGGGCTTAGCCCGAGCACAAATCCCACAGGACTGCACAAACGAACGCACATCCCGTGACAGAGACGGCCACCAAAAGGATCTAGCCACCAAATCTCTGGTACCAAAGATTCCAGGATGACCAGCCAACACCGAACAATGAACCTCAGAGATAACTTTATTCGTCCACCTATCAGGGACAAACAGTTTCTCCGCTGGGCAACGATCAGGTTTATTAGCCTGAAATTTTTGCAGCACCCGCCGCAAATCAGGGGAGATGGCAGACAAAATTACCCCCTCTTTGAGAATACCCGCCGGCTCAGACAAACCCGGAGAGTCGGGCACAAAACTCCTAGACAGGGCATCCGCCTTCACATTTTTAGAGCCCGGAAGGTACGAAACCACAAAGTCAAAACGGGAGAAAAACAGCGACCAACGAGCCTGTCTAGGATTCAACCGTTTGGCAGACTCGAGATAAGTCAAGTTCTTGTGATCAGTCAAGACCACCACGCGATGCTTAGCTCCCTCAAGCCAATGACGCCACTCCTCGAATACCCACTTCATGGCCAGCAACTCTCGATTGCCAACATCATAATTACGCTCAGCAGGCGAAAACTTCCTGGAAAAGAAGGCGCATGGTTTCATCACCGAGCCATCAGAACTTCTTTGCGACAAAACAGCCCCTGCTCCAATCTCAGAAGCATCAACCTCGACCTGGAACGGGAGCAAAACATCTGGTTGGCACAACACAGGGGCAGAAGAAAAACGACGCTTCAACTCTTGAAAAGCTTCCACAGCAGCAGAAGACCAATTGACCACATCAGCACCCTTCTTGGTTAAATCAGTCAACGGTTTAGCAATACTAGAAAAATTATTGATGAAGCGACGATAAAAATTAGCAAAGCCCAGGAACTTTTGAAGACTCTTCAGAGATGTCGGCTGAGTCCAATCATAAATGGCCTGAACTTTAACAGGGTCCATCTCGATAGTAAAAGGGGAAAAAATGAAACCCAAAAATGAAACCTTCTGAACACCAAAGAGACACTTTGACCCCTTCACAAACAAAGAATTCGCACGCAGGACCTGGAACACCATTCTGACCTGCTTCACGTGAGACTCCCAATCATCCGAGAAGACCAAAATATCATCCAAGTATACAATCAGGAATTTATCCAGGTACTCTCGGAAGATGTCATGCATAAAGGACTGAAACACTGATGGAGCATTAGAAAGCCCGAATGGCATAACCAGGTACTCAAAATGGCCCTCGGGCGTATTAAATGCTGTTTTCCATTCATCGCCCTGTTTAATACGCACAAGATTATACGCACCACGAAGATCTATCTTGGAGAACCAACTAGCCCCCTTAATCCGAGCAAACAAATCAGACAGCAGCGGCAAGGGGTACTGAAATTTGACCGTGATTTTATTTAGAAGGCGGTAATCAATACAAGGTCCCAGCGAACCATCCTTCTTGGCCACAAAAAAGAACCCTGCTCCCAATGGCGACGACGACGGGCGAATATGACCCTTCTCCAAGGATTCCTTTACGCAACTCCGCATAGCGGCGTGCTCAGGCACAGACAAATTAAACAGTCGACCTTTAGGAAACTTACTACCAGTAATCAAATCGATAGCACAATCACAATCCCTATGCGGAGGTAGGGCACTGGACTTGGGCTCATCAAAAACATCCCGGTAATCCGACAAGAACTCTGGGACCTCAGAAGGGGTGGATGATGAAATAGACAGAAATGGAACATCACCATGTACCCCCTGATAACCCCAGCTGGACACAGACATTGATTTCCAATCCAATACTGGGTTATGGACTTGTAGCCACGGCAACCCCAACACGACCACATCATGCAGATTATGCAACACCAGAAAGCGAATAACCTCCTGATGCGCAGGAGCCATGCACATGGTCAGCTGGGTCCAGTACTGAGGCTTATTCTTGGCTAAAGGCGTAGCATCAATTCCTCTCAATGGAATAGGATACTGCAAGGGCTCCAAGAAAAACCCACAGTGCCTAGCATACTCCAAGTCCATCAAATTCAGGGCAGCGCCTGAATCCACAAATGCCATGACAGAATAGGATGACAAAGAGCAGATCAAAGTAACGGACAAAAGAAATTTCGACTGTACCGTACCAATGGTGGCAGACCTAGCGAACCGCTTAGTGCGCTTAGGACAATCGGAGATAGCATGAGTGGAATCACCACAGTAAAAACACAGCCCATTCTGACGTCTGTGTTCTTGCCGTTCAGCTCTGGTCAAAGTCCTATCGCACTGCATAGGCTCAGGTCCATGATCAGATAATACCGCCAAATGGTGCACAGTTTTACGCTCACGCAAGCGTCGACCGATCTGAATGGCCAAAGACATAGACTCATTCAGACCAGCAGGCATAGGAAATCCCACCATGACATCCTTAAGGGCTTCAGAGAGACCTTTTCTGAAAATTGCTGCCAGCGCACATTCATTCCATTGAGTGAGCACAGACCACTTCCTAAAACTTCTGACAATATATCTCTACCTCATCCTGACCCTGACACAGAGCCAGCAAATTTTTCTCTGCCTGATCCACTGAATTAGGTTCATCATACAGCAATCCGAGCGCCAGAAAAAAATGCATCAATATTACATAATGCAGGATCTCCTGGCGCAAGGGAAAATGCCCAGTCTTGAGGGTCGCCACGTAATAAAGAAATAATGATCTTAATTTGTTGAACTGGGTCACCAGAGGAGCGGGGTTTCAAAGCCAGAAACAGTTTACAATTATTCTTAAAGCTCAGAAACTTTGCTCTATCTCCAGAAAACAAATCAGGAATAGGAATTCTTGGTTCTAACATAGAATTCTGAACCACAAAGTCTTGAATATTTTGTACTCTTGCAGTGAGATGATCCACACAAGAAGACAGATCTTTAATGTCCATCACTACACCTGTGTCCTGAACCACCCAAATGTCTAGGGGAAAAGAAAGACAAAACACAGTACAGAGAAAAAAAATGGTCTCAGAACTTCTCTTTTCCCTCTATTGTGAAGCATTATTACTTTTGGCCTCCAGTACTGTTATGAACAGGTGATTCAGAACCACAATGGACCTAGTGGTTAAGAGCACACAAAGTGACCTGATAGTTACTAACATAGGACGAGCTCTGAGACGTGGGAACTCTGCTGACCGCAATCCCTAATCCTATCATACCACACTAGAGGTAGCCGTGGATTGCGCCTAACGCTCCCTATGCAACTCAGCACAGCCTGAGAAACTAGCTAGCCCTGAAGATAGAAAAATAAGCCTACCTTGCCTCAGAGAAATTTCCCAAAGGAAAAGGCAGCCCCCCACAAATAATGACTGTGAGTTAAGATGAAAATACAAACACAGAGATGAAATAGATTTTAGCAAAGTGAGGCCCGACTTACTGAATAGACCGAGGATAGGAAAGATAGCTTTGCGGTCAGCACAAAAACCTACAAACAACCACGCAGAGGGGGCAAAAAGACCCTCCGCACCGACTAACGGTACGGAGGTACTCCCTCTGCGTCTCAGAGCTTCCAGCAAGCAAGAAAAACCAATATAGCAAGCTGGACAGAAAATATAGCAAACAAAAGTAACACAAGCAAAACTTAGCTTATGCAGAGCAGACAGGCCACAAGAACGATCCAGGAGAGAGCAAGACTAATACTGGAACATTGACTGGAGGCCAGGAACAAAGAACTAGGTGGAGTTAAATAGAGCAGCACCTAACAACTTAACCTCGTCACCTGAGGAAGGAAACTCAGAAGCCGCAGCCCCACTCACATCTACCAGAGGAAGCTCATAGACAGAACCAGCCGAAGTACCACTCATGACCACAGGAGGGAGCTTGACCACAGAATTCACAACACATTCCAGTGTGTGTCAGTGGCCCACCTCTTGAACTCCGAGCAGTACTCCTCAGCAGGTCGATCCCCCTGCTTGATTTTACGCAGTCGGAATTCCGCCAGGGAGACGCCATCAGGATCCCCATACACAAGCGCCAAAGCCGCAAAAAACTCGTCCACCGACCGTAAAGAGGGAGAAAGCCCAGGACTGGGGATCACCCTTAGGAAGGGAGACTATAATCCCCACATGCTGTTCCTCACTCCCTGATGAACGAGGGCGGAGCCTGAAGTATAGCTTACAGGCTTCCTGAAAAAACAAAAATGTATCTGTCCCTCTAGAGAACCTATCTGGGAGAGATATCTTGGTTTCTGGTTGAGCATGTAACTGGGCCGAAGCTCAAAACCCCACCAACTGCTGCAGCACCTCACCACGCAGCACCTTAAACTCCTCGGTGAGGGTCTGAAGGCCTGCATTTGAGCCATGGCTCACCAGAAAAAACGGGACGGTTGGTTATAATGTCACGAAGTGACTGTCCTAGCGTGACCCGACCCGACGAGTGGTCGGTCACAAAACAGCAGAACACACAAGAGTACACCAGGGACACTTTAACAACGGTGGGCCCTGCAAAAGGGAACGGGGAAATGGACACCTCCTGCACTCTCCTAAGGATGTGCCCTAATCTTCCTGATGTCCCTATACAGGTTCTTTCAACCTGTCACCGAGCTGGATACCTTAGCCCTCACTCACCCTGCACCTATCCCTGGGTAAGGAATTGGCAGGTGAGAGCACTGGTCCCACCACTGCACTAATACAACACAGGGACAGTTACACAACAAAGGGACAAAGAAACAATAACCACACTTAGCTTTCTCTGCTGCAATGCACCGTACAGCAGAGTAATGCACCAGGTATGAGAATTCAGCTGAAGAACAACTGCACCCAGCAAGCTCCTTTTCCAGCAAGGTTGGTATCCAAAAGGACCTGTACAACCAAGTCAGCTGATGCATCAGGTGACCTTATGAAGGATGGTGGGAGTGGTCACCACCAACATCAGCTGACCCAGCAGCAATGCAATAACACCAGCGGCCACCGAGGGAAAACTGCATTAACCCCCGATGACCAGAAAGGAAAAAAGGTTTAAATCAGAGGGAAACCAGATCTGCCACAGACAAGTTGTTTGGCTTGACATGAGCCAACTCTCTAAGGTCAATCAAGTAAACCACATCTTGGGCTAGGCCATGTGAGGCCTCCTCCCTAAAGACTTGGGGAACCTCTGTTTTGGAGAGAGCAGCATTCCCTAAGAGCTTCAAGACGGAGTTTCTCATTATTTGGGACACAGTACCAGTACGTCCTGTGCTGGACGATCTTACATCTGAATATATATGCTCGTATAAATGGCCTTATAGTGTTCTAGTTAGTAGGACAAAAAGGCCTCTTTTGTAGGAGACCTTTAGAAAACTGCTTAGGCGATTACTAAAGTACTGGCAAAACACTGTCGTTTTGATTTATGTATAGAAAGGGTTAATAGTGTATTTTGCTAATATATAACTGTTAATTCTGTTTAAAGGGACTCTGTCACCTGAATTTGGAGGGCAATCTTGCCTTGCGCAGGCGTGTACTATGGAGGACAGAGAATGAACTTCAATCCAATATTGTACTTGTTTTATTATGTATACCCCTCCTCACATGTAAAGCGCCATGGAATAAATGGCGCTATAATAATAAATAATAATAATAATAATAATAATAATATTGCAGCCAGCGGGTAAGGAAAGGGTGAATCAAACACCCAAAAACCCCGCCGCTATGGCTGAAGATTATTCCCTCCAAATTCAGGTGACAGAGTCCCTTTAAGTGTGCCTGCGCATACTTGTAGTGGGTTTTATTTAGAGGAACTGCGGTCATTGTATTTGTTACTTATTTGCTGCTTACCTACCATCCTTTCCTTTGTTTGTTATAAACGGGTTAGTAAATATTTATATTATATTATCTAATCTTTGTGGTTGTCTGCAGATTGCTGCTGCATCCCACGTCCTGTGGCAGTCCCTCGTCCACATTTCATTTGGCACTGCGAGCAGGATACAGCATCACTATTCAGAACCCGACCGTGGAAGATAGTACAGGCCGCAGGGTCCACGGGAGCATTCTGTCAGTTGCTGTCCTGCTGACTCAAGACTCCAAGCATGAGCTTGCAAGCACAGTCCATACTGAAACATCTTGCAAAATTTTACGTCAATAACGTACCAATTCAAGAATGGGCTGATCGTATACCAAGCACATGCTGACTGTACAACCTAGCTGAGGAGCTGCACTCTGATGTCATGCTGGACTTGCAAGAGGGAGAAGCCTGTGAAACGGTGACCTGGCGTCCCGTGTCAACACTGAAAACTCTTGAAGACATTGTGGCCATATTAAAGGATGTTTACATATAGAGAGGCACGGCCGCTAGTTTCCAGATTCGCTTTGTTAATCTGTGTCAACATTAAGACGAAACTATCTTCCAGTGTATGAATGCTTTTGAGAATGTTACAGACCTGCCTTAAAAAAATGCAAGACTCTAGCCTCTATTTTCACCGATCCTGACACCATCCTGAAAGAATACTTTGTTCAGGGACTGATGGATACATCGCTAAGGCGGACATTGCGTGATCAGATATGGGCGAATGAGACACTTCAGTTTGCCGCAATTTGGCTCGTGAAGATATGGGTTCCAAAATTATGCGGATGTATGGCCCCAGAAGACAGGGAATCCAGGCTGAAAATCAGCAGTCTGACTACTTAGCTGAGATTAGGGCTGCAATCCAAAAACTGACTCGGCAAGTGGCTCACGCCCTGTCAAGTGGGGTGGGGGAAGCCGATCCATTCGATGTATGACCCATCATCCCGACAGATGGGGTAGGAAGAACTGAGACGTTCAACAAACCTCTATTTGTATAGGTCATCAGAAGAGACCCACCCCGAAAGGACAACCTCATTGAAACCCGAGAACACTTGGACACTCTCTATCATTGGGCCCAAGTTGCTGGAGGTGCCAAGAAAGAGGGCATGTCTTCTGGAACTGCTTGCAGGTCAGACAATGGATGGTAGAGTATGAGCCAGGACATTTTAACGAGGATCACCTCCAATGGGAGGGTAAACTGGAGGGATTGCCCCATATAGGCCATGCCTGAAATGCCCTAAGAACCAGGTGTCATGATGTCCAGTGACGCACTGATTGAAGACAAGACCGGGTACAGCCTAGTGAATACAGGAGCAAAAGTCTGTGCAATGTTCCTGTGGTACTTTGAGACCCTTTTTGGTCTGTTTATCAAAGCCGTGCGAAGAAAACTGATTAACAGCCGTTAACCAGATGAAGATTCCAGTCCACAGGATAGCGTTGATGCACTTGAAGATTGGAGACCTGGAAATGGGTCAAAAAGGGGTCCTGCTGGTGAATGGGGATTCACCGTCAGGAACCTCGATTTATATTAAAAATTAATATCCTGAATGGTCTAGACCAGTTGAAGTTCCACAAAGATGGCCCAAGATTCTGGCAGACAGTCACCAAAAATCGGCCTACACAAGTGTGCAAGAGACTGAGCCCGCTATGTGGGATTCGCTACAGTGTTCCCAAAGATGAAGTGGTGGGGATTGCAACCGTACCACCAGGGCATCAAAATATCTCATCAGGAACAGATCATATGGATCATTGTGGGTAGCCACCGAAAACTCATAGTAACATAGTAACATAGTTAGTAAGGCCGAAAAAGACATTTGTCCATCCAGTTCAGCCTATATTCCATCATAATAAATCCCCAGATCTACGTCCTTCTACAGAACCTAATAATTGTATGATACAATATTGTTCTGCTCCAGGAAGACATCCAGGCCTCTCTTGAACCCCTCGACTGAGTTCACCATCACCACCTCCTCAGGCAAGCAATTCCAGATTCTCACTGCCCTAACAGTAAAGAATCCTCTTCTATGTTGGTGGAAAAACCTTCTCTCCTCCAGACGCAAAGAATGCCCCCTTGTGCCCGTCACCTTCCTTGGTATAAACAGATCCTCAGCGAGATATTTGTATTGTCCCCTTATATACTTATACATGGTTATTAGATCGCCCCTTAGTCGTCTTTTTTCTAGACTAAATAATCCTAATTTCGCTAATCTATCTGGGTATTGTAGTTCTCCCATCCCCTTTATTAATTTTGTTGCCCTCCTTTGTACTCTCTCTAGTTCCATTATATCCTTCATGAGCACCGGTGCCCAAAACTGGACACAGTACTCCATGTGCGGTCTAACTAGGGATTTGTACAGAGGCAGTATAATGCTCTCATCATGTGTATCCAGACCTCTTTTAATGCACCCCATGATCCTGTTTGCCTTGGCAGCTGCTGCCTGGCACTGGCTGCTCCAGATAAGTTTATCATTAACTAGGATCCCCAAGTCCTTCTCCCTGTCAGATTTACCCAGTGGTTTCCCATTCAGTGTGTAATGGTGATATTGATTCCTTCTTCCCATGTGTATAACCTTACATTTATCATTGTTAAACCTCATCTGCCACCTTTCAATGGAATAGAGGTGATTATTAAGCCCCAGAAGCCAACAGGAACCGGACAAGGCCTGATGATCGCACATACTATGGTGACAGTGGTGGATGGACAAGTGGCCATCTGGTTTGCCAATGTTCATGATTCTCCTGTCATGCTTCATGCAGGTGAAAAAGTTGCAGATTTGTTTGTGTACAGTGGAGAGGCAATCCCTGAAGTCCAACTGGCCCTGATTGCTGAGGAACAGGAACCGTGGACTGTGTGTCCGAATCTCCAAGGACAGAGCCGACTCCGGAGTGGAATAGCAAGAAGATCCTTAAAATAATACAACTGGATACCAGACAGTTTTCTGAACAAATTCAACAGATAGAAGACCTGTTATGAGAGTTTCAAGCTGCTTTCTGTGAGGTATGTCTACAAATTCCCCCTAATCTGTACCAGGAAGCTTGCTATCACAAATGCTGAGGAGTACTGCGGGAGAGTCAGAGTCCATGGGCCACACCAATAGTGCTCATCCCAAAGAAGGACAGAAGCTTTTGAGATTCCGTGGCAACTATCGCAAGTTGAATAGTGTCACCATACGAGTTGCTTATCATTTGCCTAACGTGGAACAGCACCTGACTGCTCTTTGAGAGACCAAGTATTTCTCCACATTCGATCTGGCAAGTGGCTACTGTCAGGTTTCTGGTGAAATACAAACCCAAGACAGCTTTCATTTTACCAATGGGCCTGTACAAGTTCAATAGAATGCCTTGGACTCGTCAATGCACCTGGGACGTTTCAGCATTTAATGAAGCACTGTTTTGGTGAGCTGAATTTTGAATTCATCATGATCTATCTGGATGACATCATCGTGCATGCACCCTTCTTCAAGCAACATATGCAAAAACTACGACAAGTGCTGACCCATCTACAGGCCCATGGTCTGAAGTTGAAGTCCCAAAAATGTCATTTGTTTCAAACAGAAATTGAATATCTAGGGCACGTGGTGCCTTCGGGTGGAGTCCATCTGGCTGGAAGCAAAATGGATGCTGTAAGGAACTGGCTTCTGCCACAGATCCATTGAAAGCTGCAAGTCTTCCTGGGACAGGGTATTACCGATGTTACATCTCGAACTACACACGTTAGTGAAGGGGACCTCAAAAGGTCCAAGGAATTGGCCCATGGCCTGGGGACCATTGCCACAATGAGCCCTAGATCAGCTGAAATAAGGCTTGATAAATGCCCTGGCATTTACATACACCCAATATGATTGTACATCCATTCTGTATGTGGACTGAAGCCTTCACAGATTGGGAGCGGTGCTGGCCCAGGAACAAGCAATAGCATATAGCAGTCGATCCTTGAGAAACCCAAATGCCTACAGTACCTTTAAGGCTGGTTTCACATTTGCGGTTGTGTCCTCAGCATTTCTGATGCATACATCCGCATGCGTCTTGATTTCCTATCTTTAACATGGTAGACGCAGGTGCATGCTTGTTTGCTTACGAATGCTTTTTTCGCGGGGCGCGGCTAATGCATCATGTTGCAATTTTTGAGGCGGCAAATTTCCGTCAAATATGCACAGGCATGCAGATGAGAGCGTTAAAAAATGCATTACTGTCTATGAGAACACATGCATGCGCATGTCTTTGCGTACACATGCGTTCAATGCCCTTGCGTACTTCGGACCGCGTATGTCCAGGAACTGATTTAGACATGCCCATTGAGACATATCAAATGGAATGGAAATATCAAACGCATGCCCATAAAAAGCACAAATGAATGTAAAAATGCATGCAAATGCTGCGTTTTTTTTGCCTTCATGCGTAAGCTGATGCAAGTAAAAAATGCTGCATTATCATGCTGCTGCGGACTCAACCGCAAATGTTAACCAAGCCTAAGCTGGAGCTGTTGGTGCGCATCTGAGTCATGACCGAGAAGTTCGCCGAATACATCACTGGAGCACAGGTCTTGGTCCAGACTGACAATAATCCATAGAATGACCTGCAAAGTGCAAAGCTGGGGGCTCTGGAACAGAGGTGAGTTGCTGGAATAGTGAAGTTTAATTACTCCATCAAGTGCCCTTCCACCAAAGAGAATGCTAATCCTGACTATTTGTCTCGTGTCACCCTTCCCATTTCCTCCAGAGAGGTGGATGAAAAAGAGACTGAAATACCGGACTTGGGTCAAGTGAAACCCGTGGCCTCCGTAGCAAAGGCTAATGGAGTAACTGCAGTCCAGATGGTGTTGCTCAGCAGGACACCAGCCAAATGGGCCCAGACCCAAGATGATGACCCTATAATCTAGATGGTTAACCCCTTCACCCCAACGCCTGTTTTCACCTTCCATATCAGGCCAATTTTTACAATTTGAGGTCATAAGTCTGGAATGCTTCAAGAGATCCTGGTGATTCTGAAATTTTCTCATGACATATTATACTTTATGATAGTGGTAACATTTCTTTGATATCACCTGTGTTTATTTGTAAAAAAAAAAAAACTAAGTTTGAAAATTGCAAAATTTTCTCCAAATTTCAGTTTTTTTTCTCTTAAATCAGAGAGTCATATCACATAAAATAGTTAATAAATAACATTTCCCACATGTCTACTTTACATCAGCGCAATTTTGGAAACATAATTTTTTTTGTTAGGAAGTTATAAGATTTAAAAGTTGACCAGTGATTTCTCATTTTTACAACAAAATTTGCAAAACCATTTTTTTTAGGGACCACCTCACATTTGAAGTGACTTTGAGGGGCCTATATGACAGAAAATACCCAAAAATGACACCAATCTAAAAACTGCACACCTCAAGATACTTAAAACCACATTCAAGAAGTATATTAACCATTCAGGTGCTTCACAGGAATTTTTGGAATGTGGAAGAAAAAAATAAACTTTTCTTTCACAAAAATTTTCATTTACACCTAATTTTTTTTTTTTACTTTCAAAAGGGTAATAGTAGAAAATAGACCATACATTTTGTTGTGCAATTTCACATGAGCATGCTGATACCCCATATGTGGGAGAAATCTACTGTTTGGGCACGCGGCAGGGCACGGAAAAGGAGTGCCATTTTTCTGCTTTTGAATGTAAAATTTGCAGGCATAATTAGCTGACACTATGTTATGTTTGGAGAGCCCCTGATGTGCCTAAATATGGGAAACCCCCAAACAAGTGACACCATTTTGGAAACTAGACCTTTTAGATAACTTGTCTATTGTGTATTGAGCACCTTGAACCCACAGGTGCTTCACAGAAGTTTATAACGTTACGCCGTGAAAATGAAAAAAAAAAATCTAACTTTTCCCAGATAAATCTTTTTAAGCTCCAAATTTTGCATTTTCATAAGGGTAACAAGAAAAATTGCTCCATACAGGTTGTTGTGCAATTTCTTCTGAGTGCGCAGATACCCAATATGTGGAGGAAAACAACTGTTGGGGTGCACGGCAGGGCTTGGAAGGAAAGGAGCACCATTTTACTTTTTGAATGTAAAATATGCTGGAATAATTAGCAGTTGCCATGTCGCGTTTGGAGAGTCCCTGATGTACCTAAACAGTGGAAACCGCCCACAAGTGACACCATCTTGGAAACTAGACCTTAGGGAACTAATCTAGATGTGTATTGAGCACCTTGAACCCACAGGTCATTCAACTGGCCCACGACGACAAATCCACTTTCCAGGAAACTGTTCATGTGGGAATGCTCGGACCTGACACCCAAGATGGTGCACCACCACATTATGGGTGTCAGGTCCGAGCATTCCTACATGAACAGTTTCCTGGAAAGTGGATTGGTCATCGTGGGCCAGTTGAATGGCCACCTAGGTCTCCCGATCTGACCCCCATTGACTTTTATCTTTGGGGTCATCTGAAGGCAATTGTCTATGCTGTGAAGATATGAGATGTGCAGCATCTGAAACAGCGGATACTGGAAGTCTGTGCTAGCATTTCTTCTGTGGTGTTGCTATCAGTGTGTCAAGAGTGGGAGAGGAGGGTTGCATTGACAATCCAACACAATGGGCAGCACTTTGAACACATTTTATAAGTGGTCATAAACTTGTAAATAACTCATAAAAGAATAAAGCTACATTAAAACCAAGCACACCATTGTTTTTCTTGTGAAATTCTCAATTAGTTTGATGTGTCACATGACCCTTTTCCCATTGGAAAAAATAATGTTGGATGCAAAATGTCTGCCACCAAAATGTCTGCCATGGTCACCACCCATCTTGAAAATGATTCCCCCTCCCATATACTAATATGCCACAAACAGGAAGTTGATATCACCAGTCATTCCCATTTTACTTACGTGTATCCATATAAATGGCCCACCCTGTAGAAATACCCCATATGTGGATGTACAGTACTACTTTGCCATACGGAGGGACTCGGGAGTGACAGAGCGCTATTTGCCTTCTGGAGCGCAGATTTTCCTAGACTAGTTTGCGGATTCCATATAAAGAGCCCCTAAGTGCTAGAAAAGCAGAATCCCCCTTCAAGTGACCCTATTTTGGAAATTATAACCCTTTGGGAATTTATCTACAGATGTAGTGACGATTTTGACTCCATGGGTGTTTTCCAGAAACAAGCAGCAGTGGATGTTGCTGAGGGAAAATTGCAAACTGCCGTTGTAGTCACCAATACATTGCAATCACCAGTACATTATGCCAAGCTCGTGCTTCTGGTGACACGCACCTCAAAATTAGGCTGGCTCTCATCACTACAAAAATGCCAAACGTGTGGGTGCTAAATGTTGTTTAAACACACTGGGGCTCAGAAGGAAGGGGGCATTTGGATTTGGGAGCAGAGAATTTGCTGAATTTCTTTTGGAGGGTTATGGAGCCATTTCGCTTTTCCAGAGCCTTTGTGCTACCAGTAACATGGAAGCCCCCTATATTTACACTAACAGATGACAGATCTGATGCAAATGAGCAAAAACCCTGCTGTATCTAAATAAGTAAAAAGCAAAAGTGCAATTAAATAACACAGAATTCTTAGTAATGCTGTTTTTGATCAAGAATAGCATAAAAGCCATCCCGCCGTCGACAAGGTGACTCTGCTTGGGACAGTCCTACGCTGTCTAATATTAAAAACCTTACCATGTGTCAGAGTTGAGCTCAGTGTGTGAATAAAGGCAGACAAAAGGACCGGGCCACAATCAGTGGACACCAGTCTGGGGAAACCTTTAAATGTAATTTTCAGCTCAATAGAGGGAGGCCACACCCCGGGTTGCACAGAATGCAAAAAAAAAAATTGAGCTTGGTTTGAGATGGTATACATGCAGCACAAATGCATGTTCACATTGGCCATAAAACATACAAAACCTACAGGAGACAAAACAAGCAAAATCCCTGCTGTAACTAAATACCGTATATACTCAAATATAAGCTGACCCCCTAATTTTGTCACAAAAAACTGGGAAAACTTAATGACTCAAGTATAAGCCTAGGGTGGAAAATGCAGCAGGTACCGGTAAATTTCAAAAATAAAAATAGATACCAATAAAAGTAAAACTAATTGAGACATCAGTAGGTTAAGTGTTTTTGAATATCCATATTGAATCAGGAACCCCATATAATGCTCCATACAGTTCATGATGGGCCCCATAAGATGTTCCATACAGTTCATGATGGGCCCCATGAGATGCTCCATATTAAAATATGCCCCATATAATGCTGCACAAAGGTTAATAATGGCCCCATAAGATGCTCCATAGACACATTTGCCCCATACAGTACTGCATAAAAGGTTAATAAGGGCCCCATAAGATGCAGCATAGAGACATTTGCCCAATATAATGCAGCACAAATGTTGATTATGGCCCCATAAGATGCTCCATAGAGATATTTGCCCCATATAATGCTGCACAAATGTTGATTATGGCCCCATAAAATGCTCCAGAGATATTTGCCCCCATATAATGCTGCACAAATGTTGATTATGGCCCCATAAAATGCTCCAGAGATATTTGCACCCATATAATGCTGCATAATTGCTGATTATGGCCCCATAAGATGCTCTATAGAGATATTTTCCCCATATAATGCTGCACAAACGTTGAATATGGCCCCATAAGATGCTCCATAGAGATATTTTCCCCATATAGTGCTGCACAAACGTTGAATATGGCCCCATAAGATGCTCCATAGAGATATTTACCCCATATAGTGCTGCACAAACGTTGAATATGGCCCCATAAGATGCTCCATAGAGATATTTGCCCCATATGCTGTTGCTGCGATAAAAAAAAAATGACATATTCACCTCTCGTCGCTCAGGCCCCTGGTACTTGCAATACTCCTCGGTCCTCGTTCTGATGCCGCTGTGTCTTCCGCGTCCTCTGCACTAACGTTCAGGCAAAGGGCGCGGGCTAACCACGTCATCGCGCCTTCTGACCTGAGCGTCACTGCAGAGGACGCGGAAGACGGAGCGGCACCCGGAACAAGGACAGGTGAATATTGCACAGCGCTTCCCCTCCCCATTATACTCACCTGCTCCTGGCGCGATCCCTGCATTTCCGGTCACCGGGCGCTGACTGCTTCTTCCAGCGTTGAGTGGTCACCGATACCGCTCATTACAATAAAGAATATGCGGCTCCACCCCTATGGTCTATATTCATTACTGTAATGAGCGGTACCATGTGACCGCTCAACACTGGAAGAAGCTGTCAGCGACCTGAGATACAGGGACATCGCCAGAAGCAGGTGAGTATGTCACAGCCGCCGTTCCCCCTCCCCCGCCGGCCCCATGGGACAAAGACTCGAGTATAAGCCGAGAGGGGCACTTTCAGCCTAAAAAAATGGGCTGAAAATCTCGACTTATACTCGAGTATATACGGTAAGTAAAAAGAAAAAGTGCATTTAAATAACAGTTTTTAGTAATACTGTTTTTGATCAAAAATAGCATAAAAGCCACTGTAACCTTGTCAACGGTGGGATGGCTTTTATGCTATTTTTGATAGTCAGAAAAGTGAAAAGTGGCAAGTTGTGATTCCGAGCTCTGAGCGTGACGAAGGAGGGCCATGAGAAAAGTGCCCATTTTGGTCCAGAGAAAACTTACAAATGAATTCAATGATTGTGTTCTGTCCTTAGCTGAAGCAGATTTTAAGAAAAGTCTACCAGTAATGCAGGGCTTGTGAGATGGTGAAGACACCAGAGCAGAGGACACCAACTCAAGTCATCCAGTCAACTGCATCCCTGGAAGTCTTGATGATCGATTATCTACTGGTCGAGCCTGCCACAGCAGGACTACTATACTGTTTAGTAAAGACGGATCACTTTCAAAGTTTGCAGTGGCCTTACCAACCTGCGACCAAACTGCAGAGACGGTGGCTAGGGTCGTGTGTAGCCATTTAATTCAGGTATACGGATGTTCGAGAATAACTCACTCTGACCAAAGAGCATGCTTTCAAGGAAAGGCTCTATGAGATCCATGGGATCTACATCACTGTATTAGACGCTGGGTAATGGCGCCTGTGAGCAATTGAACACTGCTGCAGAAGCTTCGAACCCTAGACAGAGACAAGAAATTGCAGTGGCAAGATTATTTGCTTGAACTGCTCTGGGTCTACAAGAACAGTACAGAGCACTACTGATTATATTCCCTACATGTTATTATTTGGACAGTCTGTAAGAGAAGTGTTCGAACTTAACGAGTACTCCAAAACAAACTCTGAACTTCAGAATCATGGGTCTAGGAGCACCAAATTAGACTGAAAACTATTCACCAGTAAGTAGGAGACAAGCAACAAAAAGGAGACAAGCAACACCAGTTACTCAGAGACCATGGTCCAGTCCAAACTGAACTGTTCATACCTGGCGATACAGTCCTGGACCATGTAAAAACTATCACAGGAAAGTTGGATGTTCACTGAGAGTCGGAACCCTACAAAGTGTTGAAGCAGCACAAAACTGCCCAGACTCATATTAAGGCCGGCGTCACACACTGCGTATGAAAATACGGTCCGTATATTACGGCCGTAATACGCTGAAAAGTCCCGAAAATAGTGGTCCGTAGCTCCTCCGTAGGCTGGGTGTTTCAGCGTTTTTTGCGCATGGCATCCTCCGTATGTAATCCGTATGTCATCCGTACTGCGTGTTTTTATCGCAGGCTTGCAAAACCGACATACGGCTATACAAGGGATCCATGTGTTAAAAAAAAACAAAAACATATATACTGTCTATATATATATATATATATATATATATATATATATACATATATATATATCAGTAGACACATATATGTATATATATTAATATTTCATCCAGCGCGATATAGCAGAAAGCCGGTAATTCAATTACCGGCTTTTGCTTTCTCCTTCCTAAACCCGACATGATATGAGACCTGGTTTACATACAGTAAACCATCTCATATCACCATTTTTTTTGCATATTCCACACTACTAATGTTAGTAGTTTGTCTATGCAAAATTGGGAGCTGGGGGAAGATGTTTTTAGCCAGGGGGGGGGCCAATAACCATGGACCCTCTCCAGGCTATTAATATCTGCCCTCAGTCACTGGCTTTACTACTCTGGCGGAGAAAATTGTGCGTGAGCCCACGCCAATTTTTTCCGCCATTTAACCCTTTAATTTACTAGCTAGAACGGCCAAATTTTGCATAGACACACTACTAACATTAGTAGTGTGGAATATGCAAAAAAAATGGTGATATGAGATGGTTTACTGTATGTAAACCAGGTCTCATATCATGTCGGGTTTAGGAAGGAGAAAGCAAAAGCCGGTAATTTAATTACCGGCTTTCTGTTATATCGCGCTGGATGAAATATTAATATATATACATATATGTGTCTCAATGACATATATATATATATATATATATATATATATATATATACCTATTCTATGTGTACACATTTATTCTACCTATTCTATTGTAAGCTGTCAGTGTGATTTTACTGTACTGAATTGCCGGCTTTTCTCTCTAACAGCGCTGCGTATTCCTCGCAAGTCACACTGCTGGTCCGTGTGTAATCCGTATTTTTGGGGCTTCCATAGACTTTCATTGATGTTTTATTTGCGCAATACGGTGACAAATGCAGCATGCTGTGATTTTCTACGGCCGTAGAAAGCCGTATAATACTGATCAGTTTAATACGGCAGATAGGAGCAGGGGAATAGAGAATAATTGTGCCGTATGTTTTGCGAGTTTTATGGACGTAGTTTCTGCGCTCTTACGTCCGTAAAACTCGCAAGTGTGACGCCGGCCTAATCGGTAAGCCAAGCGCCATCACCTAGCTACTTGTATACCACTCCATTACCATATACTAACAAAAGGAGAAACAGAGGAGTTTTATGGTAGAAAAACTTATGACAAATCTTTATTAATACAATCACACATATATTGACAGACAATTTTTTTAAAAGAATATATACTTATACCCATACTTATGCACCTGTCAAATTTTGTTTGAATGCAGATTGCACATTTTCTGTTAGTACAATAAACCTCATTTCAAGGCAGAAACATTACTGTGTCCAACAGTTATTAGATATATGAAACTGAAATAGCTGTTGCAAAAAAAACAATTTTTATAAAACATTAAGCAGCTTAAGATTAATAGGGGTGCCCAGACTTTTTCATATAACTGTATGTGTGATTGTATTAATAAAAATTTGTCATAAGGTGTTGAAGCAGGTAATTCCAAATGGACCAGTGTACGATGTGAAGCGAGAAGACCGATCTGGTCTGTTATGACTACATCGGAACATGCTTCTCCCCTGTTGTTCCATCAACCTCCTCCCAAGACAAGATTTGCCTGAGTCCAGCAGAAACAGACCCCTAGTTAAGGATTTCAACGATGACGAATGGTGGACTGTACCAGTCAGGCAGAGCTTAACAGACAGAACATCTCTGGCACCCAAACCAGAGTCGCAACCACAGGGAGAAAGAGCTCAGGGCAGTATAGAGTCGTTGGTCCCTGCTGGCTTGAGTAGGTTGGAGCATCCCACAGCTGACGTACCTCCACAAAGGTACAGTACCTCCAAAATGACTTTAAGGAGTGCCAGATCTCGGTTGGTTTTGTTTTTTGCAGAGGCTTCTGTTACCGCTCCTGCTCCTGTCGTCCCTGCATTCCTCTGCTGCTCCTCCTTCCCCGTGACAGCCAATCCGTATAGGACTTCCTGTATTTAAGGTCGGTCTTCCTGCTTAGCTGTGCCTGATTGTCATTTGGCTTTTGCTCGCCCGAAGGTTCGTCTCTCCCACGGTCCAGAGGGTCCACTCATCTCGCTTCTTAGCGTATCACAACAGTACAATCAGGCCATGGACCCCGCTGGTACCTCATTCTCGGCCCAGAAGGAGTTAGCTATCTTGCGCGAGAATCAGCAGCGCATTATGTCCTTTTTGAAGATTATGGAGTCTTGCTTGTCTTCGTTACAGGCCGCTGATCCGGTTAACGCCGCTCAATTAGCTAACCTTCAGCAGGAGCTAACTCAACAGCGAGATACTCAGGCTCGCATGCTGAGTTATATGGCCTCCATCGTTGATCGCCTATTTAGTTTGCAGTCCTCAGCTTCCGTTCAGGTCCCTTCTCTCGATTCTAGTCGATCTTCCTTCCCTCACCCTCCTCCTCGCCTTGGAAAGCCTCCCAGGTTTAGTGGGGATACCAAACTCTGTAGAGGCTTCTTAAATCAGTGCCGTCTCCACTTTGAGCTTCTTCCTCAACAGTACCCCACTGATCGGGCTAAGGTGGCTTTTCTTGTGTCTCATCTCGAGGGGGAGGCTTTGGCTTGGATTAATCCCTTGTGGGAGCGTGACGATCCTTTAATCTCCCACTTAGAGGACTTTCTTGGGACTTTTCGTAAGATCTTTGACGAACCTGGACGTCTGGCCTCTACAACAGAGTCCCTCTTTAACCTTCATCAGGGGTCTCTGTCGGTAGGCCAATACGCCATTCGGTTCCGTACTTTAGCCTCTGAACTAGGGTGGAACAACGAGGCTCTGGTTGGCGCTTTCTGGCGAGGTCTGTCGAGTCGAATCAAGGATGAGCTTGCAGGTCGTGATACCCCCTCTACCTTGGAGGATCTTATTTCCTTAGCCACACGCATCGACCTTCGCTTTCAAGAGCGATCTCGTGAAGCTACTAGGGAGAAGAGATCTAATATTTCTATGCATCCTTTTCGTCAGTCTAGTAGTCCTCGACTTCCTGCCTCTCCTACTCCTCCACCACCTGAACCCATGCAAGTAGATCGCGTTAAGATGGCGGAGCAGCGTCGTAAGGAGAGACGTACCCAGGGTCTCTGCTTCTACTGCGGTAGTGCTTCCCATTTGCTGCGTGCTTGCCCTGAGAGGCCGGAAAACTCCTCAGCCTAGGACAGGTAAGAGAGGCCTCCCTAGGTGTTCCTGTTTCCTCTCTACCTTTAACCCTTTCTGTTTTATTAGTTCTCAATCACAAACGTTTTTCCGAGGTCGCGTATGTGGATTCGGGCGCGGCAGGTAATTTTGTCAGTCTTGAAGCGGTTCGGAGGCTTCGCATTCCAGTTCTCACTCTGGCTACTCCTCGTCTTATTGCATCAGTGGACGGCAGACCATTGCAAGAGCCCATCACATTGGTTACAGAAGAGATAGAGTTACAAGTCGGAGCTCTTCATCATGAGAAGATTACGTTCTATGTCCTACCTCATCTTTCCCATGCTCTATTACTCGGGTTGCCGTGGCTCCGTACACATGAGCCTACTCTAGATTGGCGTTCAGGTGATGTTCTTCGCTGGGGATCTACTTGCCAGGAACAGTGTTTAATTTCCGTTTGTCCAGTCGTTTCTTCTCTGCCGGCCACTGTTCCCGCAGGATTACCTCCTCCTTATTGGTCTTTTACTGACGTCTTCAACAAACAAGAGGCAGAGAACCTTCCTCCTCATCGTCCTTACGACTGCCCGATTGAGCTTCTCCCTGGCAGTACACCACCTAGAGGTAGAATTTACCCACTTTCTCCTGTTGAGACACAGGCGATGTCCGACTACATCCAAGAAAATCTTGCCAAGGGATTCATTCGAAAATCTTCTTCTCCTGCTGGAGCAGGGTTTTTCTTTGTAAAGAAAAAAGACGGTACCCTTCGCCCTTGTATTGATTACCGTGGGTTGAATAACATTACTGTCAAGAACAAATATCCTCTTCCTCTCATCCCGGAGCTTTTTGATCGACTTAGAGGAGCTCGTATTTTCACCAAACTTGACCTGCGTGGTGCCTACAACTTGGTTCGTATCCGCCCGGGTGACGAGTGGAAGACCGCTTTCAATACCCGGGATGGTCATTATGAGTACTTGGTCATGCCTTTCGGCCTCTGCAATGCCCCTGCAGTATTCCAGGAATTCGTTAACGATATCTTTCGAGACCTTCTCTACTCCTGCGTAGTGGTATACCTGGATGATATCCTAGTATTCTCGACTGATCTACCGTCCCATCGAAGAAGTGTCCGCATGGTTCTACAACGTCTAAGAGAGAATCACCTCTACGCCAAATGAAAAATGTCTTTTTGAGCAGACCTCTTTGCCTTTTCTCGGATACATTGTCTCTGATTCTGGTCTCAAGATGGATCCCGAGAAGGTGAATGCTATCGTCAATTGGCCACGACCTTGCGGGGTGAAGGCCATCCAACGATTTCTTGGATTCGCCAATTATTATAGGCAATTTATATCTCATTTTTCCTCCATGATCCAGCCTCTGTCCTCTCTCACCCGAAAAGGTTCCGACTCGAAGAATTGGACTCCAGAGGCGGAGAGAGCCTTCGAATCTCTTAAGCAGTCTTTTTCCTCCGCTCCAGTCTTGCATCATCCAGAGATTAACAAACCTTTCGTTTTGGAGGTGGACGCATCCTCTATCCTCTACGGGGGCAGGAGCTGTGCTTTCTCAACGATCGGCTGTTGGTCGAATGGTTCCCTGTGGCTTCTTCTCCAAAGCGTTTTCTACATCCGAACATAATTACACTATCGGAGATCGAGAATTGCTAGCCATTAAATTGGCTTTAGAGGAATGGAGGTATCTGCTAGAGGGTTCTGTACATCCGTTTGTTATATACTCCGACCATAAGAACCTAGCCTATCTTCAAACTGCACAAAGACTTAATCCTCGGCAAGCCAGATGGTCTCTGTTTTTTGCCCGTTTTGAGTTTGAGTTACGTTTCCGACCGGGTAAGAAGAATGTCAAAGCTGACGCGCTGTCAAGGTCTTTTCAGCCGTTGGATTCAGAGGAGGAATCAGCATACATCCTGGATCCTTCCAAAGTTATTGCTGTGGCTCCCGTAAGGATGATTTGTCCCCCACCAGGTAAAACCCTTGTACCGGAGTGTAACAGAGAGAGGGTGTTACGTTGGGGCCATTCTTCTAAGTTGGCTGGTCACGCGGGATTCAATAAGACTTTTCTTCTCATCTCTCGCTTTTATTGGTGGCCTAAGTTACGTCTGGACGTCAAAGACTTTGTTGCATCTTGTCCTTCCTGCGCGAAGAACAAAGTTCCTAGACAGTTTCCTTTTGGACCTCTGCTTCCTCTTCCAGTTCCCTCCACGCCGTGGCAGCATATTGCCATGGATTTCATTACCGACCTACCAAGTTCTTCTGGATGTACAGTCGTCCTTGTGGTGGTTGACCGGTTCTCCAAAATGGCTCATTTCATACCTCTACCCGGCTTACCTTCTGCATTTGAGTTGGCTTCAGTTTTTATCTCTAACATCTTCAAGCTCCATGGCTTCCCTCAGCACATCGTATCCGACAGAGGAGTCCAGTTTACATCCCGTTTTTGGAGAGCTTTATGCAAACTCTTGAAGGTCTCTTTGGATTTTTCTTCCGCGTATCATCCGCAAACTAATGGGCAAGCTGAGAGGACTAATCAAATTTTGGCTGCTTATCTACGACACTTCATCAATGCCCATCAGGACGACTGGGTCTCTCTGCTTCCATGGGCGGAGTTCGCTTATAATAATCACTCCAGTGAGGCATCTACAAGATCTCCATTCTTCATTGTCTTTGGACAACACCCAGGTATCCCTCTTCCGGTCTCTCCCGCCTCTGGCGTGCCAGCAGCCGACTCGTTGTCTTTGAGTTTTTCCACAATTTGGGCGGAAGTAAGAGAAGCACTCAATAAGGCAGCTTTGAAGATGAAGAGCCACGCTGACAAGAGGCGTTTGGATTCTCCTCCTTTTAAGCCTGGTGACAAAGTCTAGCTTTCATCGAGATTCATCAGACTCAAAATACCGTCCTACAAGCTTGGTCCTCGCTACATTGGTCCCTTTGAGATTCTGAGTCGAGTCAACGAAGTTGCGTACAAGCTGAAGTTGCCTGCCGCGCTCCGTATTCCCAATACCTTCCATGTGTCTCTACTTAAACCCGCTGTTTTCAACCGCTTTCATCCTTCCTCTTGTACCTCTTCTCCACCCGTCAGTGTAGATAACAACGTCTTTGAGGTTAAGGATATTATTGCTCAAAAAAGGATTCGTGGTAGAGATTTTTTCCTGATTGATTGGAAGGGTTTTGGTCCAGAGGAGAGGTCCTGGGAACCTATCGAGAATATCAATGCTCCTCGTATTTTAAACAAATTCCTTTCTAGTCAGGGTAAGGGGAGTAGTAAGGGAGGGGGTACTGTTACCGCTCCTGCTCCTGTCGTCCCTGCGTTCCTCTGCTGCTCCTCCTTCCCCGTGACAGCCAATCCGTATAGGACTTCCTGTATTTAAGGTCGGTCTTCCTGCTTAGCTGTGCCTGATTGTCATTTGGCTTTTGCTAAGTGCCTCCGGCCCGTTCGCTCTGCCAGTGCTCGCTGTTTCTCGCGTTCCTTGTAGTCTGTGCCCGTTATCGTCTCCCTGCCTGCGTTCTCCTGTGTCGTTTGTCTTTCCGTGATTTAGTTCCTCACTGTGTCCTTCTCTCCTGCAGGTATTTCCTGTCCTGGCTCTTCGTTCTGACCTCCGTCTCCCTGGTCCAGTGCTTCGCTCCAGTCCTCCCGGTTTGTCCTTTGGCTCACCTCTCACCTTTCCCCCTTGCTCTTTTAGTTCTTGTTTTTTCTCCGCTCTTGAGCCGCCCCTCTTGGTACGGCCACTGTGGGTTTGACTCCTCTGGGTCTGCGCCTGACGGTCCCTGTATAGGGGTCGGTTCCATTTGGTTAGCTCGCCCGGAGGTTCGTCTCTCCCACGGTCCAGAGGGTCCACTCATCTCGCTTCTTAGCGTATCACAACAGCTTCAAAATGTTAGTGGAGTGGGGTTAATCATAGTTTACTGTATTGTTGGAAATTTGTGAGGTAATATATGAACTGACCAGTAGAGGGCAGCAGTGGGGGCCTGAGTGGGAGCATGAGGGTTTTGGCAGTTGGTGAGCGGTTGGAGAGAGGCAAAAAATAGGAGGGAAGTGGAGGTGCTGATCCTTGGGGAAAGTCTGGCTCTGTTGGTGACTCTGGTACTCGTTGTTTGGCTTGACACGAGCCAACTCTGTGAGGACAACCAAGTACACCACATCTTGGGCTAGGCCATGTGAGGCCTCCTCTCTACGAACTTAGGAAAGGCCTGCGTTCTAGAGATTGGCATTCTCTAAGAGCTTCAAGATGCTGAGGAGTCATAAGTGGAACAGCAGCCAGCGAGGAGGGGTGAGTATTCCATTATTTTTTTTAATATTTGGAGCATCTTATGGGGCCAATTACATATAGAGTAGTATATGGGGTCAATTACATATGGAACCGCATATAAGGAAGATTAGAGTGGGGGAAATAAGTATTTGATCCCTTGCTGATTTTGTAAGCTTGCCCACTGACAAAGATATGAACAGTCTATAATTTTAAGGGTAGGTTAATTTGAACATTGAGAGATAGAATATCAAAAATAAAATCCAGAAAATCACATTGTATAAATTAATTTGCATTTTGCAGTGAGAAATAAGTATTTTATCCTTCTGGAAAACAAGACTTAATAATTGGTGGCAAAAACCTTGTTTTTTGTAGTTAATGATGAAATTTGCGCACGTCAGAAGGAATTTAAGTCCACTACTCTTTGCAGATCATCTCTAAATCATTAAGATTTTGAGGCTGTCGCTTGGCAACTCAGAGCTCCAACTCCCTCCATAAGTTTTCTTTGGGATTAAGTTCTTGAGACTGGCTAGGCTACTCCATGACCTTAATGTGCTTCTTTTTGAGCCACTCCTTTGTTGCTGAGACGCTAGTCACTTCTCATGGCCAAGCCGTGAGTCAGTCATTGAGGAGTCCAAGGTCAGAAGCCAGGAGAGTACGCCATACACAGAAGGAAGAGACAAAAGCGTAGTCAAGTAACGTTCCGAGGTCAGAGTACCAGGAGGATAACGGATCAGATCTGAAGGGGTTAAACAGGCGGATGGTCAGAACTAAGTCCAAAGTCAGGCAACAGATCAATCATACAGAACTCAGAGTACAGGAAAGCACAACCTCACAAGCTGAATGTACGTCTGGCAGTGGTCTGGGAGAAGCTGCTCAGTTAAGTAGGCATGGCAAGCACCCGGGATAGTGAATAGTTGGAGACAGCCCAGTCACGGATTGGATAGTCGAGCTGTCAATCAAAGTAGGCAGGCCCCTGTACCAGATTGGATGGCCATGCTGTCAGTATCTGCATCCCAGACACCCTAAAGGGTGGAACCATGACAGCTCCCCCTCTTCTAGGGGGGCCACTGGACCCCCATACTTCCCAGGAAATTTTAGATGGAAGGCCCTAAGAGCAGCATTGTTCCAAAGAACTTTAGTGAACCACTTCAGCAACTCAGTACAGTAGTCTTCAGCTGTGCGACCCCCTCCCCTCCCCCCCGTGCCAGGTTCATGATCTTAACCTCAGCGACCTGGATTCCGTCGGGTTCGTCATATATCAGACCTAAACTGTCAAAGAAAAGGTATCAACAGAAAACTGTCTGGGGCTTGTGGGGAGAAAGAAAATGCCCAGGTCTGAGGACCCCCTCCCTTTAGGGACATGATTATTCCCACCAGCTGGACCTCCTCCCCTGACAACCAGGGACACAGGGTAAAAAATAACTTACAGCTCTCCCTGAATACCCTAAACTGGGTTTTCTCTCCTGAAAATGTATCAGGGAGGGATATCATATTTTTAGGAGAGGCCAGCTGTGCATCAGAGAATACTGATGTCACAGCCACTGCCGGCAGTTGGGGCAATGGGGGTCTTCATCAAGTTATTTATCTGACCCTGCAACTGATATTGCGACGACTCCAGACTCTGGTAATCCTTCACCGGATCCTGAGTCATCTGCGTTAAATTCGCCACCTGGTCACAAAGCGTGTGAACAGGATCCATACTGGTGAAAAAGAAAATATAATGTGATGTAATGTGATGCTAGTCACTTCTCACGGCCAAGCTGTGAGTCAGAGGAGTCAAGGAGTCCAATGTCAGAAGCCAGGAGGGTTCGACAAACAGAAGGAAGAGACAAAAGCGTAGTCAGGTAACGTTCCGAAGTCAGAGTACCGGGAGGATAACGGATCAGAGCTGAAGGGGTTAAACAGGCTGATGGTATGAACAAAGTCCAAGGTCAGGCAACAGATCAATGAAACAGAATTCAAGGCACAGGAAAGCACAAACCTCACATGCTGAATGTACGTCTGGCAGTGGTCTGGGAGAAGCTGCTCAGTTAAGTAGGCATGGCAATCACCCGGGATAGTGAACACTTGAAGACAGCCGATGCCTCCCAGTCACAGATTGGATAGTTGAGCTGTCAATCAACACACAGACCACTCAGCATACCCCTGTACCGGATTGGACGGCCGAACTGTCAGTAACTCCAACCCAGACACCCTGAGGGGTGGAACCGTGACAGTTTCTTCGGCTGTTTGTTTCTGGTCATTGTCTTGTTGGAAGACCCAGCCACGACCCATTTTTAACCCCTTTCTGACATTAGACGTATTATCCCGTCGAGGTGGGGTGGGCCCGTATGACCACCGACGGGATAGTACGTCATAGCGACCAGGTGTCAGCTGACATCCTGCACTATGTGCCAGGAGCGGTCACGGACCGCCCCCGGCACGTTAACCCCCGGCACACTGCGATCAAACATGATCGCAGTGTTCCGGCAGTATAGAGAAGCATCGCGCAGGGAGGGGGCTGCCTGCGGGCTTCCCTGAGACCCTCGGAGCAACGCGATGTGATCGCGTTGGTCCGAGGGTCTCCTACTTTCTTTTCCCTGCAGGCCCCAGATCCAAAATGGCTGCGGGGCTGCATCCGGGTCCTGCAGGGAGGTGGCTTACCAGCGCCTGCTCAGAGCAGGCGCCGGGAAGCCTCCAGGAGTGCACATCAGATCACTGATCTGACACAGTGCACAGCAAAGTGTCAGATCAGCGATCTGTCACTTTACTGTGATGCCCCTCCCCCCTCTCCCCCCCCCCCCCCCCGGGGAAAAAGTAAAAAAGTTTTTAAAAAATTAAATGTGTAAAAAAAAATATAATTCCTAAATAAATTTAAAAAGTAATATATATTGTTCCAATAAATACATTCCTTTATCTAAAAAAACCCAAAAAACAATAAAAGTACACATATTTAGTATTGCCGCGTCCGTAACAACCCAACTTATAAAACTGTCCCATTAGTTAACCCCTTCAGTGAACACTGTTAAAAAAAAAAACAAGGCAAAAAACCAACGCTTTATTATCATACCGCTGAACAAAAAGTGGAATAGCACGCAATCAAAAAGATATAAATACCATGGTACCAATGAAAACGTCATCTTGTCCCGCAAAAAACGAGCTGCCATACAGCGTCATCAGCGAAAAAATAAAAAAGTTATAGCCCTCAAAATAAAGTGTTGCAAAAATAATTATTTTTTTCTATAAAATAGTTTTTATCTTATAAAAGCGCCAAAACATAAAAAATGATATGAATCGTACTGACCCGAAGAATAAAACTGCTTTATACATTTTACTAAACGCGGAATGGTATAAACGCCCCCCCCCCACCCAAAAAAAAAAAGAAATTCATGAATAGCTGTCTTTTGGTCATACTGCCTCACAAAAATTGGAATAAAAAGCTATCAAAAAATGTCACGTGCCCGAAAATGTTACCAATAAAAACGTCATCTTGTCCCGCAAAAACCAAGACCTCATATGACTCTGTGGACCAAAATATAGAAAAATTATAGCTCTCAAAATGTGGTAACGCAAAAAAATATTTTTTGCAATAAAAAGCGTCTTTCAGTGTGTGACGGCTGCCAATCATAAAAATCCACTAAAAAAAAAACCACTATAAAAGTAAATCTAACTCACCTTCATCACCCCCTTAGTTAGGGAAAAATAAAAATATTTAAAAAAATGTATTTATTTCCATTTTCCCATTAGGGCTAGGGTTAGGGCTAGGGTTAGGGCTAGTGTTGGGGTTTGAATTACATTTACGGTTGGGATTGAGGTTAGGGGTGTGTCAGGGTTAGGGGTGTGGTTAGGGTTATGGTTGGGATGAGGGTTAGGGGTGTGGTTGGGATAAGGGTTAAGGGTGTGTTTGGGTTAGGGTTTCAGTTATAATTGGGGGTTTCCACTGTTTAGGCACATCAGGGCTCTCCAAACGCGACATGGCATCCGATCTCAATTCCAGCCAATTCTGTGTTGAAAAAGTAAAACAGTGCTCCTTCCCTTCCAAGCTCTCCCGTGTGCCCAAACAGGGTTTTACCCCAACATATGGGGTATCAGCGTACTCAGAAGAAATTGGACAATAACTTCTGGGGTCCAATTTCTCTTGTTACCCTTGGGAAAATAAAAATTTGGGGGGCTAAAAAAACATTTTTGTAGGAAAAAAATGATTTTTTTATTTTCATGGCTCTGCGTTATAAACTGTAGTGAAATACTTGGGGGTTCAAAGTTCTCACAACACATCTAGATAAGTTCCTTGGGGGGGTCTTGTTTCCAATATGGGGTCACTTGTGGGGGTTTCTACTGTTTAGGTACATCAGGGGCTCTGCAAATAAACGTGACACCTGCAGACCAATCCAAGTCTGCATTCCAAATGGCGCTCCTTCCCTTCCAAGCTCTGCCATGCACCCACACAGTGGTTTACCCCCACATATGGGGCTTCAGCGTACTCAGGACAAATTGCACAACAACGTTTGGGGTGCAATTTCTTCTGGTAACCTTGGGAAAATAAAAAATTTGGGGCGAAAATTTCATTTTTGTGAAAAAATATTATTTTTTATTTTTGCGGCTCTACATTATAAACTTCTGTGAAGCACTTGGTGGGTCAAAGTGCTCACCACACCTCTAGATAAGTTCCTTAGGGGGTCTACCTTCCAAAATGGTGTCACTTGTTGGGGGTTTCAATGTTAAGGCACATCAGGCTCTCCCCAAAGCAGCATGATGGCGTCCCATCTCAATTCCAGCCAATCTTGCATTGAAAAGTCAAACGGCGCTCCTTCCCTTCCAGGCTCTGCCATGCACCCAAACAGTGGTTTATCCCCACATATGGGGTATCAGCGTACTCAGGACAAATTGCACAACAATGTTTGGGGTACAATTTCTTCTGGTAACCTTGGGGAAAAAAACTTGGGTTGAAAAGTTCATTTTTGTGAAAAAAATATTTTTTATTTTTACAGCTCTACATTATAAACTTCTGTGAAGCACTTGGTGGGTCAAAGTGCTCACCACACATCTAGATAAGTTCTTTAGGGGGTCTACTTTCCAAAATGGTGTCACTTGAGAGCGGTCGCATCAGCTGATGCTGCTATTCTCCACGGGAGATCATCGTGGGACACTCGTGGATTTCTGCGGATCAGGGAGTATATTGTTTGTTATTTTAATATTTTTTACACATGACACTGGCTTCGGGGATCAAAGTGACAAGTGATGGTGAGTATGTAATCTATGTTATATGTACTGTATATCTATGTGTATGTATTGTATGAATGTATTGTATGTAGTATGTATGTAGTATGTATGTTTTATGTATGTAGTATGTTCTATGTATGTTGTATGTATGTGGTATGTTGTATGTATGTTGTATGTATGTAGTATGTATGTAGTATATAGTATGTTGTATATATGTATGTAGTATGTATGTAGTATGTTGTATGTAGTATGTATGTTGTATGTATGTAGTATGTTGTATGTCTGTGGTATGTTGTATGTATGTTGTATGTAGTATGTATGTAGTATGTATGTAATATGTTGCATGTATGTTGTATGTATGTAGTATATAGTATGTTGTATGCATGTAGTATGTTGTATGTACAGTGGGGCAAAAAAGTATTTAGTCAGTCAGCAATAGTGCAAGTTCCACCACTTAAAAAGATGAGAGGCGTCTGTAATTTACATCATAGGTAGACCTCAACTATGAGAGACAAACTGAGGAAAAAAAACAACAGAAAATCACATTGTCTGTTTTTTTAACATTTTTTTTGCATATTATGGTGGAAAATAAGTATTTGGTCAGAAACAAACAATCAAGATTTCTGGCTCTCACAGACCTGTAACTTCTTCTTTAAGAGTCTCCTCTTTCCTCCACTCATTACCTGTAGTAATGGCACCTGTTTAAACTTGTTATCAGTATAAAAAGACACCTGTGCACACCCTCAAACAGTCTGACTCCAAACTCCACTATGGTGAAGACCAAAGAGCTGTCAAAGGACACCAGAAACAAAATTGTAGCCCTGCACCAGGCTGGGAAGACTGAATCTGCAATAGCCAACCAGCTTGGAGTGAAGAAATCAACAGTGGGAGCAATAATTAGAAAATGGAAGACATACAAGACCACTGATAATCTCCCTCGATCTGGGGCTCCACGCAAAATCCCACCCCATGGGGTCAGAATGATCACAAGAACGGTGAGCAAAAATCCCAGAACCACGCGGGGGACCTAGTGAATGAACTGAAGAGAGCTGGGACCAATGTAACAAGGCCTACCATAAGTAACACACTACACCACCATGGACTCAGATCCTGCAGTGCCAGACGTGTCCCACTGCTTAAGCCAGTACATGTCCGGGCCCGTCTGAAGTTTGCTAGAGAGCATTTGGATGATCCAGAGGAGTTTTGGGAGAATGTCCTATGGTCTGATGAAACCAAACTGGTACTGTTTGGTAGAAACACAACTTGTCGTGTTTGGAGGAAAAAGAATACTGAGTTGCATCCATCAAACACCATACCTACTGTAAAGCATGGTGGTGGAAACATCATGCTTTGGGGCTGTTTCTCTGCAAAGGGGCCAGGACGACTGATCCGGGTACATGAAAGAATGAATGGGGCCATGTTTCGTGAGATTTTGAGTGCAAACCTCCTTCCATCAGCAAGGGCATTGAAGATGAAACGTGGCTGGGTCTTTCAACATGACAATGATCCAAAGCACACCGCCAGGGCAACGAAGGAGTGGCTTCGTAAGAAGCATTTCAAGGTCCTGGAGTGGCCTAGCCAGTCTCCAGATCTCAACCCTATAGAAAACCTTTGGAGGGAGTTGAAAGTCCGTGTTGCCAAGCGAAAAGCCAAAAACATCACTGCTCTAGAGGAGATCTGCATGGAGGAATGGGCCAACATACCAACAACAGTGTGTGGCAACCTTGTGAAGACTTACAGAAAACGTTTGACCTCTGTCATTGCCAACAAAGGATATATTACAAAGTATTGAGATGAAATTTTGTTTCTGACCAAATACTTATTTTCCACCATAATATGCAAATAAAATGTTAAAAAAACAGACAATGTGATTTTCTGTTTTTTTTTTTTCTCAGTTTGTCTCCCATAGTTGAGGTCTACCTATGATGTAAATTACAGACGCCTCTCATCTTTTTAAGTGGTGGAACTTCCACTATTGCTGACTGACTAAATACTTTTTTGCCCCACTGTATGTATGTAGTATGTATGTAGTATGTATATTTCTTGTTTTTTGTTACATTTAACACATAAGCCGGATGATGGGACTACTACTGTCCCATCATTGGCTACTGTGTCAATCACTGTCATTGTAGCAGGCATAGCCCGATGGGACTTGTAGTCCCATCAGACGATGCCTGCACACAGTCACAAAGACCCCTGGCAGGCCCACACAGACCCCCAAGAGGCCCGCACAGACCCCCGAGAGGCCCGTACAGACCCCCGGCAGGCCCGCGCAGACCCCTGAGAGGCCTGTACAGACCCCCAGCAGGCCCCCACAGACACGCAGTCTCTGCCACGCACCGCCCACCACCGACATCATTTCAGCAGCCAATCACAGCCATGCCATTAGTTAACATTGCTAACATGCCTAACATGATGTGCCCACACTTCTTAGGATCCTAATTGGCTGAATAGAATAAAACTGGCTCATTGCATTAGGGGGACTTTCGATTCCGGTATTCGATATTGTAAAATTATCGGAACTCAGTATCGGAACTCCAATACAGCGAATATCGGCCGATACCCAATATTTGCAGTATCGGAATGCTCAACACTACCTATGACCCAAAGAAAACCAGCCCCACTGTCAAGCATGGAGGTGGAAACATTATGTTTTGGGGGTCTTTCTCTGCTAAGGGCACAGAATTACTTCACCGCATCAATTGAAGAATGGATGAAGCCATGTACTGTAAAATCCTCCTGAGTGACAACTTCCTTCCCTCTGCCAGGACATTAACCCCTTTACCCCCAAGGGTGGTTTGCACGTTAATGACCAGGCCAATTTTTTTCAATTCTGATCACTGTCCCTTTATGAGGTTATAATTCTGGAAAACTTCAATGGATCCCAGTGATTCTGACATTGCTTTCTTGAGACATATTGTACTTCATGATAGTGGTAAAATTTCTTTGATATTACCTGCATTTATTTGTGAAAAAAATAGAAATTTGGCGAAAATTTGGAAAATTTCACAATTTTCCAATTTGAATTTTTATCCCCCTAAATCACAGAGATATGTCACACAAAATACTTAATAAATAACATTTCCCACATGTCTACTTTACATCAGCACAATTTTGGAAACAATTTTTTTTTTGTTAGGGAGTTATAAGGGTTAAAAGTTGACCAGCAATTTCTCATTTTTACAACACCATTTTTTTTAGGGACCACATCACATTTGAAGTAATTTTGAGGGGTCTATATGATAGAAAATAACCAAGTGTGACACCATTCTAAAAACTGCACCCCTCAAGGTGCTCAAAACCACATTTAAGAAGTTTATTAACCCTTCTGGTGCTTCACAGGAATTTTTGGAATGTTTAAAAAAAAATGAACATTTAATTTTTTTTCACAAAAAATTTACTTCAGCTCCAATTTGTTTTATTTTACCAAGGGTAACAAGAGAAAATGGACCCCAAAAGTTGTTGTACAATTTGTCCTGAGAACCCCGATACCCCAAATGTGGGGGTAAACCACTGTTTGGGCGCATGGCAGAGCTCGGAATGGAAGGAGCGCCATTTGACTTTTCAATGCAAAATTGGCTGGAATTGAGATGGGACGCCATGTTACGTTTGGAGAGCCACTAATGTGTTTAAACATTTTTTCGCCGGATCCGTTGCTGTGCATTTTATCGCCGGACAGAAAAACCGTTCCTCTGTATGTGTTTTCCGTCCGGCGGAAACATCTTTTTTGACGGATCTGGCAAAAAACGGATGAAACGTGTGGCCATCAGGCGCAATCCGGCGCTAATACAACTCTATGAGAAAAAACAGATCCAGCAGAAAAACAAAACGGATCTTTTTTTTCAAAACTCGCCGGATTGTGCCTGACAGCAAAAACCTGATGTGAGAAATTAGCCAGATAGATCTATGGATAGAAACATCTATGTATCTATAGATATATCTATAGATAGATATATCCATAGATAGGCCGATGTTGATAAATGAACATAAAGAAAAAAACGGCGTGAGCTCCCGTGCAATTCTTTGTCCCAGAGGGGGAAAGCCGACGGCCAGGGGCCAATATTCGCAGCCTGGGAAGGGGTTAATACCCATGGCCCCTCCCAGGCTATGAATACCAACCTGCAGCTGTCTGCGTAGCTTTTACTGGCTATTAAAATAGGGGGACCCCACAACAAAAATGACGTGGGGTCCCCCTATATTTTATAGCCAGAAAGGCTACGCAGACAGCTGCGGGTTGATATTCATAGCCTAGAGAAGGGCCATGGATAATGGCCCACCACAGCTACAAATACCAGTCCGGAGCCACCCCAGAAATGGCGCATCTGTAAGATACGCCAATTCCGGCACTTAGCCCCTCTCTTCCCACTCCCATGTAGCGGTGGGATATGGGGTAATAAGGGGTTAATGTCACCTTGCTATTGTAAGGTATAACAACCCTGCCGGTATCACTGCATGGCCTTCCATTCCCCACCTGCCTGTTACATCAACTCACTCACTCACTCACCCAGTGCCATGCGGTGACGTCAGTCTGCTGCCGGCTCCATGCCATGTGCTTCATGGCGGCTTGCTCTGTGTACACTTCCTGGCTGTGTGCACAGGGGGGCGGTGCCAGCCACTCCAGATTTTTATTGAGACTGTGTGCACCTCCCTAAGGTGCTTCTGGCCAATAGCCTTGTGGCCTCTGATACTTAAGGCATCCTCACCCATTGGAGGATGCCTGTGCAAACTATTCCCCTCAGTTAGCACTTGCTACTGAGCTGCCAGGTCGTGTCTGTTTCCTGTCTCAGAGGGCTGCAATACTGCAGGCCTTCATCTGTGTTCTGTTAGTGTATCCGTGTCTGTTCCTGTCTGAACTCTGGTCTATGTCCGTTCCTGCTTCTTATTTGTCATTTCCCACTCTGCTGTGTGTACCTCCGCCTTATCTTTCTGCTCTGTTCGCCACTGTCTGTGGTTCTGCTTCTCTCTGCTCAGTTCTACCACAACCTGTGGTTGTGTCTCTCAGCTTTTCTCCCAGCTCTGCTCTCTGTAACTTTACTCTGCACTCTGACCTTGCTTTACACTCTGTGGCTTTGCTCTGAGCTCTGCACTCTGACCTTGCTCTGCACTCTGTGACTTTGCTCTGCGGCTCTGCCCTGCCCTCGCTCTGTGGCTCCGCTCCTTGCGATTCTACCTGGCTCCGCTCCTTGTGGTTTTACGTCTTTTGCTCTTGGTGTTATCTCCTGCGGTTCTGGCTCTTGGCTCCGCCTCCAGCGTATCCGCTCTTGGCTCCGCCTCCAGCATCTTGGCTCTTGGCTCCGCCTCCAGCGTCTCCGCTCTTAGCTCCGCCTCCAGCGTCTCTGCTCTTGGCTCTGCCCCCTGCTGCTCCATCCTTGGCTCTGCCTTCTCCTTCTCTGCTCATAGCTCTGCCTTCTCCTTCTCTTCTCTTAGCTCCACCTCCTACTCTTACTCCACCTCCTGTGATTCAGTTTTGCTTCTACTCTTGCTCTATCTTCACTCTGCTACTTCCATACTGGTCTCCACCTATTTCTTTATATTCTCCAGTCTGAACAGGTTCTTACCTGTTTCCATACATCCATATGAATACCAGAGTATCAGTCTTGTCTGCCAGTGCCAGCCGTGCCCGCCTGTCTGCCTGAGTACCAGCCGCACCCGTCTGCCTGCCTGTATCTCCGTCAAGCCAGTCTGCCCGTCAGGGCCTCTGCCATACCCGTCTGTCAGCCTGTGTCACAGCCGTGCCTGCCTGCCTGCCCGTGTCTTGTCCCCGGTGGGACCAGCATCCACAGTCCGACTCCACCATGGAGTGGTACCTGGTAGCTTCCTATTGCACAAGTCTGACCTCACCATCAGGGGCTCCAGCGAACACCTAGGAAGCTACTTAGTTACGCCCTTTCCACGGAAGTTCGGTCTGTGGTCCAGTGGGGCCACACCCCCACGCGCCCGCGCCAACCAGTCTCGGCGCGAGCGTTACATAAGGTGACATTAAGCCGGGTTGATAATGGAGAGGCGTCAATAAGACGCCTATCCATTATTACTCCTAGTGTAGTGAAAGAGTTGAAAAAAATAAAGACACAGCCAGAAAAAAGTATTTTAATATTCTTCATTGAACCATACTTACCACACTTCAGTGCCTGCAAAAAACGTAAAATAATAAACCGTATACTACCTGTCCGCCGTAGTCCAATTAATAACGAGTGTCCCATGACGATCTCCCCTATAGAACAGTGACATCGGGTGATGTAACTGCTCTAGCTCTATAGGACCTTCAGTGACACACTGACAGGAGACAATGGCTCCTGCAGTGCATCACTGAGAGGTTACCTTAGTTCAGAGTCTCACTTTATGGCATTTGCTGCGTGGGAAATCTCTCACACAGCAATGCCAAAAGTGAGACTAGGGACTATTTTTTTTACAGTGTTGGAGGATTACAGTGCGGAAGGATACCTTCCTTCCGTCATTGTATTCCTGGAGCCCCTAGAGAGCGGTCGCATCAGCTGATGCTGCTGTTCTCCATGGGAGATCGTCGTGGGGCACTCGTGGATTTCTGCGGATCAGGAAGTATAGTGTTTGTTTGTTATTTTAATATTTTCTACAGATGACACTGGCTTCGAGGATCAAAGTGACAAGTGATGGTGAGTATGTACTCTATGTTATATGTACTGTCTATGCATTGTATGTATGTTGTATGTAGTATGTAGTATGTATGTAGTATGCTGTATGTATGTAGTATATAGTATGTTATATGTATGTAGTATGTTGTATATATGCTGTATGTATCTGTGTAGTATGTATGTAATGTATGTATGTAGTATGTTGTATGTATGTATGTGTGTAGTATGTATGTATGTATGTATGTAGTATGTTGTATATATGCTGTATGTATCTATGTAGTATGTTGTATGTATGTAGTATGTTGTATGTATGTAGTATGTTGTATGTATGATGTATGTATGTATGTAGTATATAGTATGTACTGTATGTACAGTCATGGCCAAAAGTATTGACACTCCTGCAATTCTGTCAGATAATAATCCTTTTCTTCCTGAAAATGATTGCAAACACAAATTCTTTGGTATTATTATCTTCATTTAATTTGTCTTAAATGAAAAAACACAAAAGAGAATGAAGCAAAAAGCAAAACATTGATCATTTCACACAACTCCAAAAACGGGCCAGACAAAAGTATTGGCACCCTCAGCCTAATACTTGGTTGCACAACCTTTAGCCAAAATAACTACGACCAACCGCTTCCGGTAGCTATCAATGAGTTTCTTACAATGCTCTGCTGGAATTTTAGACCATTCTTCTTTGGCAAACTGCTCCAGGTCCCTGATATTTGAAGGGTGCCTTCTCCAAACTGCCATTTTTAGATCTCTCCACAGGTGTTCTATGGGATTTAGGTCTGGACTCCTTGCTGGCCACCTTAAATGTCTCCAGTGCTTTCTCTCAAACCATTTTCTAGTGCATTTTAAAGTGTGTTTTGGATCATTGTCCTGCTGGAAGACCCATGCCCTCTGAGGGAAGCCCAGCTTTCTCACACTTGGCCCTACATTATACTGCAAAATTTGTTGGTAGTCTTCAGACTTCATAATGCCATGCACACTGTCAAGCAGTCCAGTGCCAGAGGCAGCAAAGCAACCCCAAAACATCAGGGAACCTCTGCCATGTTTGACTGTAGGGACCGTGTTCTTTTCTTTGAATGCCTCTTTTTTTTCTCCTGTAAACTCTATGCTGATGCCTTTGCCCAAAAAGCTCTACTTTTGTCTCATCTTACCAGAGAACATTCTTCCAAAACGTTCTAGGATTTTTCAGGTAAGTTTTGGCAAACTCCAGCCTGGCTTTTTTATGTCTTGGGGTAAGAAGTGGGGTCTTCCTGGGTCTCCTACCATACAGTCCCTTTTCATTCAGACGCCGACGGATAGTACAGGTTGACACTGTTGTACACTCATTTCAGGGCAGCTTGAACTTGTTTGGATGTTAGTCGAGGTTCTTTATCCAACATCCGCACAATCTTGCGTTGAAATCTCTTGTCAATTTTTATTTTCCGTCCACATCTAGGGAGGTTAGCCACAGTGCCATGGGCTTTAACCCCTTAATCCCATATGACGTACTATCCCGTCCAGGTGACCTGGGACTTAATTCCCATGGACGGGATAGTACGTCATATGCGATCGGCCGCGCTCACGGGGGGAGCGCGGCCGATCGCGGCCGGGTGTCAGCTGCCTATCGCAGCTGACATCCGGCACTATGTGCCAGGAGCGGTCACGGACCGCTCCCGGCACATTAACCCCCGGCACACCGCGATCAAAGATGATCGCGGTGTGCCGGCGGTGCAGGGAAGCATCGCGCAGGGAGGGGGCTCCCTGCGGGCTTCCCTGAGACGATCGGTACACGGTGATGTGCTCACCGTGTACCGAGCGTCTTCTCCCTGCAGTCCCCGGATCCAAAATGGCCGCCGGGCTGCATCCGGGTCCTGCAGGGAGCACTTCCGGGTCAGGATCAGGCTGCAGCTGCAGCTCTAATCCTGCCCGGCTGTATGTCAGATCACCGATCTGATAGAGTGCTGTGCACACTGTCAGATCGGTGATCTGTGATGTCCCCCCCTGGGACAAAGTGAAAAAGTTAAAAAAAAAATTTCCACACTTGTAAAAAAAAATAAAAAAAAAATTACTAAATAAAGCAGAAAAAAAAAAATATTATTCCCATAAATACATTTCTTTACATAAAAAAAAAACAAAAAAAACAATAAAAGTACACATATTTAGTATCGCCGCGTCCGTAACGACCCGACCTATAAAACTGGCCCACTAGTTAACCCCTTCAGTGAACACCGTAAGAAAAAAAAAAAAAAAACGAGCCAAAAAACAACGCTTTATTATCATAACGCTGAACAAAAAGTGGAATAACACGCGATCAAAAAGACGGATATAAATAACCATGGTACCTCTGAAAACGTCATCTTGTCCCGCAAAAAACGAGCCGCCATATAGCATCATAACCAAAAAAATAAAAAAGTTATAGTCCTGAGAATAAAGCGATGCCAAAATAATTATTTTTTCTATAAAATAGCTTTTATCGTATAAAAGCGCCAAAACATAAAAAAAATGATATAAATGAGGTATCGCTGTAATCGTACTGACCCGAAGAATAAAACTGCTTTATCAATTTTACCAAACGTAGAACGGTATAAACGCATCCCCCAAAAGAAATTCATGAATAGCTGGTTTTTGGTCATTCTGCCTCACAAAAAATCGGAATAAAAAGCGATCAAAAACTGTCACATGTCCGAAAATGTAACCGATAAAAACGTCAACTCGTCCCGCAAAAAACAAGACCTCACATGACTCTGTGGACCAAAATATGGAAAAATTATAGGTCTCAAAATGTGGAGACGCAAAAACTTTTTTGCTATAAAAAGCGTCTTTTAGTGTGTGACGGCTGCCAATCATAAAAATCCGATATAAAAAACTCGCTATAAAAGTAAATCAAACCCCCCTTCATCACCCCCTTAGTTAGGCTAGGTTCACATTGCGTTAATGGGTTAACGCTAACGGACAGCGTTGCACGGCGAAAATGTCACAATTAACGCCGTGCAACGGGTCCGTTAGCACAACCATTGACAGCAATGTGATTTTCGGGTGTAGCGCATCGCTAGAGCGTGCCATTTTCGGCTCGCGCTAGCAAGGTGCCGTTCTTTTGTGGCGCGCCTCAGACGCTGCTTGCAGCGTCCGCGGCGCGCCCGAGGTCCGATCCCCGATCTTCCAGAGCGGGGACGTTAACGCGACCACTAAACACGACACCTAAAAAGACATTGCGTTAGCGCAATCCGCTAGTGCTAAACGGATTTCCCTAATGCAATGTGAACCTAGCCTTAGGGAAAAATAATAAAATTAAAAAAAATGTATTTATTTCCATTTTCCCATTAGGGTTAGGGTTAGGGCTAGGGTTGGGGCTAGGGTTAGGGTTAGGGTTTGTATTACATTTACGGTTGGGATTAGGGTTGGGATTAGAATTAGGGGTGTGTCAGGGTTAGGTGTGTGGTTAGGGTTACAGTTGGGATTAGGGTTAGGGGTGCGTTTGGATTAGGGTTTCAGTTATAATTGGGGGTTTCCACTGTTTAGACACATCAGGGGCTCTCCAAACGCGACATGGCGTCCGATCTCAATTCCAGCCAATTCTGCATTGAAAAAGTAAAACAGTGCTCCTTCACTTCCGAGCTCTCCCGTGCGCCCAAACAGGGGTTTACCCCAACATATGGGGTATCATCGTACTCGAGACAAATTGGACAACAACTTTATGGGTCCAAGTTCTCTTGTTATCCTTGGGAAAATAAAAATTTGGGGGGCTAAAAATCATTTTTGTGGGAAAAAAAAGGATTTTTTATTTTCACGGCTCTGCGTTGTAAACTGTAGTGAAACACTTGGGGGTTCAAAGTTTTCACAACACATCTAGATAAGTTCCATGGGAGGTCTAGTTTCAATATGGGGTCACTTGTGGGTGGTTTCTACTGTTTGGGTACATCAGGGGCTCTGCAAATGCAACGTGACGCCTGCAGACCAATCCATCTAAGTCTGCATTCCAAATGGCGCTCCTTCCCTTCCGAGCTCTGCCATGCGCCCAAACAGTGGTTCCCCCCCACATACGGGGTATCAGCGTACTCAGGACAAATTGAACAACAACTTTTGGGGTCCAATTTATTCTGTTACCCTTGTAAAAATACAAAGCTGGGACTAAAAAATCATTTTTGTGAAAAAAAAAAAGAATTTTTATTTTCACGGCTCTGCGTTATAAACTGTAGTGAAACACTTAGGGGTTCAAAGTTCTCACAACACATCTAGATAAGTTCCTTGGGAGGTCTAGTTTCTAATATGGGGTCACTTGTGGGGGGTTTGTACTGTTTGGGTACATCAGGGGCTCTGCAAATGCAACGTGACTCCTGCAGACCAATCCATCTAAGTCTGCATTCCAAATGGCGCTCCTTCCCTTCCGAGCTCTGCCATGCGCCCAAACAGTGGTTCCCCCCCACATATGGGGTATCAGCGTACTCAGGACAAATTGGACAACAACTTTTGGGGTCCAATTTATTATGTTACCCTTGTGAAAATACAAAACTGGGGGCTAAAAAATAATTTTTGCGAAAAAAAAAAATAAATTATTTTAACGGCTCTGCGTTATAAACTGTAGTGAAACATTTGGGGGTTCAAAGCTCTCAAAACACATCTAGATAAGTTCCTTATGGGGTCTAGTTTCCAAAATGGTGTCACTTGTGGGGGGTTTTAATGTTTAGGCACATCAGGGGCTCTCCAAACCAACATGGCGTCCCAACTTAATTCCAGTCAATTTTGCATTGAAAAGTCAAATGGCGCTCCTTCCCTTCCGAGCTCTGCTATGCACCCAAAAAGTGGTTTACCCCCACATATGGGGTATCGTCGCACTCAGGACAAATTGCACAACAACTTTTGTGGTCTAATTTCTTCTCTTACCCTTGGGAAAATAAAAAATTGGGGGCGAAAAGATCATTTTTGTGAAAAAATAAGATTTTTTATTTTTACGGCTCTGCATTATAAACTTCTGTGAAGCACTTGTTGGGTCAAAGTGCTCACCACACATCTAGATAAGTTCCTTAAGGGGTCTACTTTTCAAAATGGTGTCACTTGTGAGGGTTTCCAATGTTTAGGCACATCAGGGGCTCTCCAAACGCAACATGGCGTCCCATCTCAATTCCAGTCAATTTTGCATTGAAAAGTCAAATGGCGCTCCTTCCCTTCCGAGCTCTGCCATACGCCCAAACAATGGTTTACACCCATATATGGGGTATCAGCGTACTCAGGACAAATTGGCCAACAATTTTTGAGGTCCAATTTCTTCTCTTACTCTTGGGAAAATAAAAAATTGGGGGCGAAAAGATCATTTTTGTGAAAAAATATGATTTTTTATTTTTACGGCTCTGCATTATAAACTTCTGTGAAGCAATTGGTGGGTCAAAGTGGTCACCACACATCTAGATAAGTTCCTTAGGGTGTCTACTTTCCAAAATGGTGTCACTTGTGGGGGGGTTTCAATGTTTAGGCACATCAGTGGCTCTCCAAACGCAACATGGTGTCCCATCTCAATTCCTGTCAATTTTGCATTTAAAAGTCAAATGGCGCTCCTTCCCTTCCGAGCTCTGCCATGCGCCCAAACAGTGGTTTACTCCCACATATGGGCTATCAGCGTACTCAGGACAAATTGGACAACAACTTTTGGGGTCCATTTTATCCTGTTACCCTTGGTAAAATAAAACAAATTGGAGCTGAAATAAATTTTGTGTGAAAAAAAGTTAAATATTCATTCTTATTTAAACATTCCAAAAATTCCTGTGAAACCCCTGAAGGGTTAATAAACTTCTTGAATGTGGTTTTGAGCACCTTGAGGGGTGCAGTTTTTAGAATGGTCTCACACTTGGGTATTTTCTATCATATAGACCCCTCAAAATGACATCAAATGAGATGTGGTCCCTAAAAAAAAATGGTGTTGTAAAAATGAGAAATTGCTGGTCAACTTTTAACCCTTATAACTCCCTAACAAAAAAAAATTTTGGTTCCAAAATTGTGCTGATGTAAAGTAGACATGTGGGAAATGTTACTTATTAAGTATTTTGCGTGAGATATCTCTGTGATTTAAGGGCATAAAAATTTAAAGTTGGAAAATTGCAAAACTTTCTAAATTTTCGCCAAATTTCCGTTTTTTTCACAAATAAACGCAAGTTATATCGAATAAATGTTACTACTAAAATGAAGTACAATATGTCACGAGAAAACAATGTCAGAATCGCCAAGATCCGTTGAAGCGTTCCAGAGTTATAACCTCATAAAGGGACAGTGGTCAGAATTGTAAAAATTGGCCCGGTCATTAACGTGCAAACCACCCTCGGGGCTTAAGGGGTTAAACTTCTTGATGACACTGCGCACGGTAGACACAGGAACATTCAGGTCTTTGGAGATGGACTTGTAGCCTTGAGATTGCTCATGCTTCCTCACAATTTGGTTTCTCAAGTCCTCAGACAGTTCTTTGGTCTTCTTTCTTTTCTCCATGCTCAATGTGGTACACACAAGGACACAGGACAGAGGTTGAGTCAACTTTAATCCATGTCAACTGGCTGCAAGTGTGATTTAGTTATTGCCAACACCTGTTAGGTGCAACAGGTAAGTTACAGGTGCTGTTAATTACACAAATATGAGAAGCATCACATGATTTTTCAAACAGTGTCAACACTTTTGTCCACCCCTTTTTTATGTTTGGTGTGGAATTATATCCAATTTGGCTTTAGGACAATTCTTTTTGTGTTTTTTCATTTAAGACAAATTAAATGAAGATAATAATACCAAATAATTTGTGTTTGCAATCATTTTCAGGAAGAAAATTAGTATCATCTGACAGAATTGCAGGGGTGTCAATACTTTTGGCCATGACTGTATGTATGTAGTATGTTGTATGTATGTAGTATGTATGTAGTATATAGTATGTATGTATGCATGTATGTAGTATGTATGTTTGTGTTTTTTTTTTGTTTTTTTTACCTTCAACACATTAGCCGGATGATGGGACTACTTCTGTCCCATCATTGGCTAATGTGTCAATCACTGTCATTGTAGCAGGCATAGCCCGATGGGACTTGTAGTCCCATCGGATGATGCCTGCACACAGACACAAAGACCCCCGAGAGGCCCATACAGATCCCCGGCAGGTCCACACAGATACCTGAGAGGCCCGTACAGGCCCCGGCAGGCCCGCACAGATGCCCGAGAGGCCCGTACAAGCCCCGGCAGGCCCACACAGACCCCCGAGAGGCCCGCACAGACACCCGAGAGGCCCGTACAGGCCCCGGCAGGCCCACACAGACCCCCGAGAGGTCCATACAGACCCCCGGCAGGCCCGCACAGACCCAGAGAGGCCCGTACAGGCCCCGGCAGGCCCACACAGACCCCTGAGAGGCCCGCACAGACACCACCCACACACACAGACACGCACAGCTTCCGCCCACGCACCGCCCACACTCTTCCCTCCACCCGAACTGGATGTGCAAGGAAAGAAAGGGTTTATTTTAATTTCGATATTTATGTCCCATTGGCTTGCATTGGTTTCCGGTATCGGAATCGGCGATATCCGATATTTTGGGGGTATCGGTCCGATCCAATCCGATCCGATATTTCCCGATATCGGAAGGTATCGCTCAACACTAGTCATAGGCAGCATTTCTCTTCCTCCAAGTACGGCAAGTTGAGTTAATGCCAAAGAGCTCAATTTTTGTCTCATCTGACCACAGCACCTTCTCCCAATCACTCACAGAATCACCCGTGTATTCATTGCCAAGCTTCAGACGGGCCTGTTCATGTGCCTTCTTGAGCAGGGGGACCTTGCGGGCACTACAGGATTTTAAACCTTTATGGTGTAATGTGTTACCATGGTTTTCTTGGTGACTGTGGTCCCAGCTGCCTTGAGATCACTCAGGGTATGTGCACATGTTGCAGATTTCCTGCGGATCCACAGCATTTTTCCGTGCAGAAATGCTGCAGATCCGCAAGTGATTTACAGTACAATGTAAATCAATGGGGGAAAAAAATGCTGTGCTAATGGTGCGGAAAATTCTGCACTGAAAACACAGCAGATTCAAAAAAGGACCATGTCAGTTCTGAGGTTTTGCTGCTGATGTAGGTGCGAGAAATGCTGCAGATCGGAAGGGGGAAGAGTGTGTGGGTGGAGACTGTGGGGGGGCAGAGACTGTGGAGAAGATGTGCGTGTCTGTGTGCAGGTGTTTGTGTGTCTGCGGGGCTGTGTGTGACTGTGGTGGGGATCTGAGGGGCTCTGTGTGTGTGTATGTGTGCGGGGGTCTGCGGAGCTGTGCGGGGATCTGTGGGGCTGTGCGGGTGTTTGCGGGGCTGTGTGTGTGTCTGTGCATGTGTCTGTGTGCGATGGTCTGCGGGGCTGTGTGTATGTGTGTGTGCGGGGACATACTGATTGGAAATTTAGATTGTGAGCCCCATTGGGGACAGCGATGATAATATATTATTATTATTATTTATTTATATAGCACCATTAATTCCATGGTGCTGTACTTGTGAAAAGGGGTTACATACAGGGTTGTAGATATCATTAACAGTAAACAAGTTTACAGTGACAGACTGGTACAGAGGGGGGAGGATCCTGTCCTTGCGAACTTACATTCTTCGGGATAATGGGGAAGAGACAGAAGGTCGGTGTGCTGCAGCACTGGTGGAGGTGAGGCGGCACCTCGGGTGGTTGGTGGGGCCGCAGCTCTAGCGGTGGCGACGCGGCAGCTTGGGTGGTTGGTGGCGATGCGGCAGCTCGGGTGGTTGGTGAGGCAATATATGTAAAGCGCTGCAAAATATGATAGCGCTATATAAAAATAAAGATTATTAATATTATTATGTGTGAGCCACCTTTGTTGCAGATTGTAGGGCAAGTTTTGGACTATAGGATCCACCTTTGGCTGTGTCAAGGAATGCAGTAATTGCAAGTCTTCTTCACATTTAGCAACCTAGACTTCCATTAGCAGATAATTAGTTCTATTGTAGAAAAGTTGTAGATTCTTTGGAATAAGGCTGTTTCTGCAAAGCCGTAACACTCATCCAGCCTATCCCAGATCACTTGGAGGCCAGTCTCAGGGTGGTTTATATTGTGGTCTCTGATCCTTGCTGTGTGTCTCCCTGACTCTTCTCCCAGATATTTGACTAAGAGGTCTATTTCTTCTCTGTTTGACAACCCTAAGTCTCTACTAACATTTTGGAAATAAACTCTCCAGGTCTTGCAGCCTTCAGCATTATCATTGAATTTAAGAGCCCTTTGGTGACTAGCTCATGCCCTGTAAAGAATCTAGCAAAGTCCCGCAAACTTCGTGAAATGGTTGGTCGTCCAAGGCAATGTTCGTATCCGAGGTGAGCGGGACCTATGGTCAAGTAGTCGATCATCAACAGTTCTAGAGGCGCGGAGGTCACGATGGTCTGTATAGGAGCCCCCTGTTCAGGAGGTTTGGCTAATTCACAACTTCGGCATTGTTGACTGGCTTCCTCCACCGCAGTCTCCAGACAGAGATGATAGACCAACTTCTGCAGCCACTGGAACGTCTTCTCTGGGCCAAAGTGGGCCCCTCTCTCATGAGCTTCCGCTGCCACCTCGCTGATCAACTTTTCTGGGAGTACTACTTCCCAAGTGATTCCCAACTCCCGTACTAACTGCACCTTCCGATACAGCAAGCCTTCTTCCAATTAGAGCCTCTCCCACGGCCAGAGGATCTGCAATGTGTTATGCTGTCAGAGCAGGAAGCGAGAGTGGACCCTCTGGACCGTGGCAAGGTACTATCTCCGGGCGAGCTGACCAGGTGTTAACCAACCCCTATACAGGGACTGGCTGGAGCAGGCCCGAGGAAGACCCAACCACAGTAGCAGATACCAGAAGGGACGGCTCAGGAAGAAACAAAAAAGGAAAACAAAAAATGGAGCTCAGGAGCGGGAACCACGGAGGCAGGAGGACTGGAGCACAATGGACGACACGGATACCGGAAGACAAGCTGTACTGGGAATAAACAGGAGACGGAGGCGAAACTGAAAAGAGAAACGGGAGAGATGACGGGTAAAGTAAAGGAACACAGGCGAAAGGCAGACGAAAGATACTGAACTAGCAAGGACACAAGACCAGAAGGGGCCAGAGTCAAAGGCAAGAAGCTAATGACACTCAGGCACCTCCATGCAGGGGAGGTGGCCTGAAATACTGAAGGTCTTACCGGGATTGGTTGAAACTACCGGATCCCGGAGGCAGGAGAGGTCAGACTGGAGCGCAGGCACTCTCCATAGAAGCCTGCGCGCCGGCGCAGATGCCGAACATCCTCAGCAGGATGTGAAGTCCGGAGGAGCGACGCGCCGGGACCCAAGCGAGGAACCGAAGGAAGCCAGGACAGCGCGCCGGCGGCCCGAAGCGGCGCGACGATGGTAAGTAGCGGCGGCGGACGTAACACAATGTTCCCAGAGACAGGGCATCTCTCTCACTTCGGCTGGGGAGCTGCTTCAAAGCCACCCACCATCGAGCGATTTCCCTATCTTCCTACTGGAGCTGCACCCAATGGACAAAGCATCGGCATGTGTATTCTCAGCTCCTCTTCGTTATGCGATCTTGTATCGGTATTTCGCCATACGGGCCACCCATCTTTGCTCCAAGGTCCCCAGTTTTGCATTTTCCAGGTGGGCCAGAGGATTGTTATCGGTGCGTACCAAGACTTCGGACCCTGACAGGTACTCGGCGAATTTCTCAGTCATTGCCCACACTAGTGCCAGTAGCTCCAGCTTGAAAGAACTGTAGTTATCTAGATTTTGTTTGGAGTAATGGAGGGATTAGCTCACATAAGCAATCACCCGCTCTCTTCCGTCCTGCATCTGTGACAATACAGCTCCTAGCTCATTAGATCAAATAGATCATGAAAAAAATCAGCATAGCAAATACTAGTGTATGCCAATTGGTAAATGAAATACGTATTCGCTGATATAAATTTTTGACAAAAGTAGGGACTAGTCGTTAACTAAAGGAGAGAGAGGAGGTAAAAAAAAAAAAAAAATACAACCACGTAGTCCACAAGTGGTAAATGTATAATATCTTTATTACAAAAAGTGCCAAACTACCCGAACCACTATATAAATGCACCGAGAACGCATGGAGCCAGGAGAATAAACAAAAATCCACATTATAAATGTAATGCTCACAAACCTATCTATCTCCACACAGGAGACTTGTCAATAGATGGAAATAAGAGGGTGTGGAAACATCTGCAAATAAACTTAATACAGTTACAAATAAGAGCACAGTGCACATGAATAAATACTGGGGTACATTGGAACTCCTACTGCAGAGGACATAGTCGTAACTGCTGTAAGTACGGAGACATATTAGGCCGGGTTCACATTGCGTTTGTGCCGCGCCCCCACGTAAGGGCAATGGGGTACTCGGTACTGGGTCCTTCAGTTTCCTCAGCTGGGATGTCACGGTGGCCTGACCCGGACGGTGGCCCTATGAGGGGCGCCCAAATTAAATAGAGTTCAAATAGTTTGTAGATCATGGTAGTGTTCGTGACGTCACCTGTGGTGTTCGGTCAGGGTGACCGACGCTGCTTAGGGGTCCGCTGGGGTGATGGAATGGCAGCTAGATGGTATACCTTCCCACAGGTGAAGTATATCCCCAGGGCTTCTCAAAAGTGTAGATGTTTATGGCAGATGGTGCAAGGCGCGGTGAATAACGAGGACACAATGGGTGCAGTCTCTTTACCTTTACTGAAGGTTTCAGCATCCACAGTCCAGGGTGCCAGATGACAGGGTAGGCAGAGTCCGGCCGGTCTGATGGCAATTCCAGAGTCCCCTTATCCAGGTGGAAATCAGTAGCCTTCCCCTTGCGCACAGTAACGTAGTAGGTCCCTATGTGCATTAGCTCCCATAGGCTCCTTACTCTTGTTACTCTACTCTCTGTCCCCAGATGGATAGGACAAACCCGTATGACGGTGGTGGCCTGAGGCTATTTTATAGGGACCCTAGTGCAGCGCCCCAGAGACCTGGTCGTTGCAGTATGGCCCCAAGGCGAGTAGCGGTACGTCCGATGGCATTAAAGAGTTCTCCTGACCAGGTATCACCAGAACACATTACACTTCACACTCCGGCCACTAGGGGGAGCAAAAGGCTTTATTTATTGGGCCACTCCTCACACTGGTAAAACTAGGGGCTGGGGAGGAAGTTAGTCAGAAGCTGACTGGGTTGGAACCAGGCAACATCCCGTGGCAGGGGGGTGTTGCGGGGAGAAGACACAGGGGGGTCCCTGTCAGGCGTGGGAACCTGGCAGGTGCCTAGCGACAGAACAGAACGTAACGGAACCGTGCCTGCACACCTTGCGGCGGTATCCTAAGGAAGAGACAAGAGGGGAAGAATATTGTGGAACAGTGTAAACAAGATCAGCACAAAGGAGAGCCAGTAAGAGTCGTGCCGAGAGAGGAAGGCAACATCTTACTGAGGCGCGTAGTCGGTGGCCGGATCACCGTAGGAGTAACTGACTTCAGGCCTTACTTCAAATTCCGCTGGACAGTTGATTATAGGTTTGCTGTCTACCTTTTACACCTACGAAGACATAGGGGAAACATTGGGAGAGGGGCGTCTCTAGGGTCCCGGAAGACCTCCAAGCCTTCCCGTCAAACGGGTGGCGTCCTAGCCATACTTTATCTGAGGGACGTTAGAAACTAGCAACATCTGGAACCAAAGAACGAGAGAGAGAGCTGTAGAGAACGAACGAAAGAGAACAGCAGTTGTGAGGACTATTCCGAATGCTCAGCAGGGTAGGACTACAACACACAGGCGCTATTGGTAGGCAACGATTTCCATCTGCGAGGGAAACTCTAGATGTGCCCATCGGATCTGCCGGTCTCTGATAGCCCAGTTGAACGTGCTCTGGACTGAGTGTACTGAAGCCTTCAGTAAAAGGTAAAGAGACTGCAACCCTGTGTCCTCGTTATTGCCTGCACCTCACACCATCACCATCCACCTTACTGGGAAGCCCTGGGGATTCACTTCACCTGTGGGAAGGTATACCATCCAGCTGCTATTCCATCACCCCAGCGGATCCCACAGCAGTGTCGGTCACCCTGACCGAACACCACAGGTGGCGTCACGAACCCCTGACAGACTGTACTACCATTTCCATTGGACGCCCCTTAGCAGGGTCACGACCGGGTCCAGCCACCTTGACAACCGCAGAACTGAAGAAGGGACCGGTACCGAGTGACTTGTGGCCCTGTGTCTGGGGGCGCTCCACTAGCGTCGCCCCTCCTCCGCGTTGCCACCTTGTGGTTCTTAGGTCGGGCAGCCAACTTGGAATCGACTGTCCTGCCGGTCTCTGAAGTAAAGCGTAGAGTCTATTACTCCCTCGGTGTTCCGGCCACCGGTACTGCGCTCAGTGGGAGGCAGCCTGCTTCTGGCTGGTCCCCCACTGGTGTTTTACTCCTGTTGCTACGACTTCTGTGCTCACTCACTACGGCACAATTCCTTTCTTGTCCTTTCTTAGGAGTCTGCCGCATGGGTTGCAGGCGCAGCTCCGTGTCCTTCTTCTCCTTTCCTGGGCCGAGCCCAGTCTGCTCCTCTCCTCTCCTCCTGGCTCCAACTCTCACTGACTATCTCCTTCTCCCTCCAGTCAGCTTCTGACCTCACTTCCTAACCAACCCCCAGTTTTCCCCAAGTGTGAGGAGTGGCCTAATAGATAGAACCTTTTGCTTCCCCTGGTGGCGGGCGTGTGAAGTGTGTGTGTGGCTGTGATACCTGGCAGCGTGAACTCCTTTGATGCCATCAGACGTAACATCGCTCCCCCAGGTGGAAGAACGACATTACTGCAATGACCAGGACTCTGGGGCGCTGCATTAACAGCAGCCTGTTCAACACATACGTTAACGGGCTGCTGTTAACGCAAGTACCGGTATGGCAGCGCGCTAGCGCAGATAGAGCATCTGCTAGCTCTATCTGCGCTAGCGGTGATGGACCCGGAAACGCTGCAGCCTGCGTCTCGGGGTCTGTAACTCAATGACGGCACATCGCTAGCACACTGCGGTGTAACGTAGTCCATCTAACGGATGGGATTAACGCAATGTGAACCCAGCCTTACCTTAAGTGGTTCAATAAAAGGTTTGTTTACCACCAATCTATTGCAGTGTGCTCTACAGCCATAGCGCTCCTTAAATTGACCAAATTTTTCAAAAAAAAAAATAGACAGCTGGTGGCCCGACCATCCATTTCAGCACATACGAGAGGACTCAAGGAAATCAATCTTGCGGGACTTCCTTCTCTCCTTCTTGGCTGCTCAGGCTCCGGGTGGTGTCGCCCAGCCATGGAGCCCACTAGTTTAACGGCCGGCGAATAAGAGGCTTCCCCCGTCGGGTGCATTCTCGGGCATAATGTCCAGTGTCCCTGCACCTAAAGCAAATCGGCTGTCTCTCTGCTCCGGGTTGTCCAGTTCCCTGACAGAGCTTGGGGTCGGTCCTGCCTCTGAGAGAGTCCGGAATCACCAGGGGTCTTTTTTTTAAGTCAGTCCACTCTTCCCACATGTCCTAGATTTCCTTCCAAATTTCTCTCACCCAACATGGTTCAGCTGTGGGCAGAGAGGATATGGAGCGCCCCCAGACACAGGGCCACGCGTTTCGGTACCGGACCTCTCTGGTTCGGTTCTGAGGCTGTCACGGTGGCTAGACCCGGTCAGCGACCCTGCTAAGGGGCGTCCAATGAAAGTGGTGAAACAGTCTGTCAGTGGTTCGTGACGCCACCTGTGGTGTTCGGTCAGGGTGACCGATGCTGCTATGGGGTCCACTGGGGTGATGGAATGGCAGCTGGATGGTATACCTTCCCACAGGTGAAGTATGTCCCCAGGGCTTCCCAGTAAGGTGGATGGTGATGGTATGAGGTACAGTCAATAACGAGGACACAAGGTTGCAATCTCTTTACCTCTTTACTGAAGGCTTCAGGATCCTCAATCCAGAGTACGTTTAACAGGGCTCTCAGAGACCGGCCGGTCTGATGGGCACATCCAGAGTTTCCTTCGCAGATGGAAATCGTTGCCTACCACTAGCGCCTGTGTGTTGTAGTCCTACCCTGCTGAGCATTCGGAATAGTCCTCACAACTGCTGTTCTCGTTCGTTCGTTCATTCTCTACAGCTCTCTCTCGTTCTTTGGTTCCAGATGTTACTAGTTTCTAACGTCCCCCAGGTATGTTATGGCTAGGATGCCACCCGTATGACGGGAAGGCTTGGAGGTCTTCCGGGACTCTAGCGACGCCCCTCTCCCAATGTTGCCCCCTATGTCTTCGTAGGTGTAGTAAGGTAGACAGCCAACCTATGATTAACAGTCCAGCGGAGTTTGAAGTAAGGCCTGAAGTCAGTTACTCCTACGGTGTTCCGGCCACCGACTACGCGCCTCAGTAAGATATTGCCTCTCTCTCTCGGCACGACTCTTACTGGCTTTCCTTTGTGCTTGATCTCGTTTACACGGTTCCACAATATCCTTCCCTTCGTGTCTCTTTCTTAGGATACCGCCGAAGGGTGTGCAGGCACGGTTCTGTAACGTTCTGTTCTGTTCGCTAGGCACCTGCCAGGTTCCCACGCCTGACAGGGACCCCTGTTATGATCTGGTGGCCTTGGAGCAGCATGAGACATACTCTGGAGAAGGTGGAACCTGTACTGACCGCAAACCCTGAACTTAACAGCGCAACTAGAAGTAGCCGTGGGGGGTACCTAACACTCCCTAGACCCCTCGACACAGCCTAAGAACTAACTACCCCTAAAGACAGAAACGGGAAACCTATCTTGCCTCAGAGAAAATCCCCAAGGAAAGACAGCCCCCCACAAATATTGACTGTGAGAGGAGAGGGAAATAACATACGCAGAAATGAAATCAGGATTTAGCATAGGAGGCCATACTAGCTAAAAAGAAAGAATAGAACAGAGTACTATGCGGTCAGTATTAAAACACTAGAAAATATCCACCACAGAAAATACAAAACACCACATCAGACTAAAGACATGGAGGGTATATCTGCATCTCCAGAGAAATAGCTAGGCTGCAAAAAATCCTTCACAGTCTAAGCTGGACAAAACAAAAACATGAAAATGCACAGAACTATAAGGTCCACAGCAGGTGGACAGCAAAAACAAAGCCAGGACTTATCTTTGAAGAAAAGCACAGCAAACAGGAGAGACCAGAAGGGATGTGAATCCTCCAAAAACAATGGACAACTGGCACTGACTAAAGGATCAAGCAAGGCTATATAGCCCAGCCCAAATTGCAAAAAATAGATAACCCTGATAAATGCTGCAATCCAACTACCACAGCACTACCACTCATAACCACCGGAGGGAGCCCAAGAGCAGAATTCACAACAGTACCCCCCCCTTGAGGAGGGGTCACCGAACCCTCACCAGAGCCCCCAGGCCGATCAGGATGAGCCAAATGAAAGGCACGAACCAAATCGTCAGCATGAACATCGGAGGCAACAACCCAAGAATTATCCTCCTGGCCATAACCCTTCCATTTGACCGGATACTGAAGCCTCCGCCTCGAAAAACGAGAATCCAAAATCTTCTCAACCACATACTCCAACTCCCCATCAATCAACACCGGGGCCGGAGGATCAACAGAGGGAACAACGGGCACTACATACTTCCGCAACAAAGATCTATGGAACACATTATGGATGGAAAAAGAGGCTGCAAGGGCCAAACGAAAAGACACTGAATTGATAATCTCAGAAATCCTATAGGGACCAATAAACCGAGGCTTGAACTTAGGGGAAGAAACCTTCATAGAAACATGACGGGAAGACAACCAGACCAAATCCCCAACCCGAAGCCGGGAACCAACACACCGACGACGGTTAGCAAAACGTTGAGCCTCCTCCTGAGACAACACCAAATTGTCCACCACATGAGCCCAAATCTGCTGCAGCCTGTCAACCACAGAATCCACACCAGGACAATCAGAAGGCTCAACCTTCCCTGAAGAAAAACGAGGATGAAAACCAAAATTACAAAAAAATAGGCGAAACCAAGGTAGCAGAACTAGCCCGATTATTAAGGGCAAACTCGGCCAATGGCAAGAAAGCCACCCAATCATCCTGATCAGCAGACACAAAGCATCTCAAATAAGTTTCCAAAGTCTGATTAGTTCGCTCGGTCTGGCCATTTGTCTGAGGATGAAATGCGGAAGAAAAGACAAATCAATGCCCAGCCTAGCACAAAAGGCCCGCCAAAACCTAGAAACAAACTGGGAACCTCTATCGGACACAATATTCTCCGGAATGCCATGCAAACGAACCACATGCTGAAAAAACAACGGAACCAAATCAGAAGAGGAAGGCAATTTAGGCAAAGGTACCAAATGAACCATCTTAGAAAACCGGTCACAAACCACCCAGATAACCGTCATCCTCTGGGAAACCGGAAGATCTGAAATAAAATCCATAGAAATATGCGTCCAAGGTCTCTCAGGGACCGGCAAAGGCAAAAGCAACCCACTAGCGCGGGAACAGCAAGGCTTAGCCCGCGCACAAATCCCACAGGACTGCACAAAAGAACGCACATCGCGCGACAAAGAAGGCCACCAAAAGGACCTACCAACTAAATCTCTGGTACCAAAAATCCCAGGATGGCCAGCCAACACAGAACAATGAACCTCAGAAATCACTTTACTAGTCCATCTATCAGGAACAAACAGTTTCCCCACTGGACAGCGGTCAGGTTTATCAGCCTGAAACTCCTGAAGAACCCTGTTATGAACAGGTAATTCAGAACCACAATGGACATTGAAGTTCAGAGCACACTAAGTGACCTGACAATTACCAAAAACAAAGGACGAGCTCTGAGACGTGGGAACTCTGCTGACCGCAATCCCTAATCCTATCACATCACACTAGAGGTAGCCGTGGATTGCGCCTAACGCTCCCTATGCAACTCGGCACAGCCTGAGAAACTAACTAGCCCTGAAGATAGAAAAATAAGCCTACCTTGCCTCAGAGAAATTCCCCAAAGGAAAAGGCAGCCCCCCACATATAATGACTGTGAGCAAAGATGAAAACACAAACACAGAGATGAAATAGATTTAGCAAAGTGAGGCCTGACTTACTGAATAGACCGAGGATAGGAAAGATAGCTTTGCGGTCAACATAAAACCCTACAAACAACCACGCAGAGGGGCAAAAAGACCCTCCGCACCGACTAACGGTACGGAGGTGCTCCCTCTGCGTCTCAGAGCTTCCAGCAAGCAAGAAAAACCAATATAGCAAGCTGGACAGAAAAAATAGCAAACAAAAATAACACAAGCAAAACTTAGCTTATGCAGGAAGACAGGCCACAGGAACGATCCAGGAGGAAGCAAGACCAATACTAGAACATTGACTGGAGGCCAGGATCAAAGCACTAGGTGGAGTTAAATAGAGCAGCACCTAACCTCATCACCTGAGGAAGGAAACTCAGAAGCCGCAGTACCACTCTCATCCACCAAAGGAAGCTCATAGACAGAACCAGCCGAAGTACCACTCATGACCACAGGAGGGAGCTTGGTCACAGAATTCACAACAGAACCCGTCGTAAATCAGGGGAGATGGCAGAAAGAATCACCCCTTCCTTCAGAATGCCGACCGGCTCAAGAACCCCAGGGGAATCAGGAAAAAACTCCTAGAGAGGGCATCCGCCTTAACATTCTTAGTACCAGGAATGTATGAGACCACAAAATCAAAACGGGAGAAAAACAGGGACCATTGAGCCTGTCTAGGATTCAGCCGTTTGGCAGACTCGACGTAAATCAGATTCTTATGATCGGTCAGGACCACAATACGGTGCTTGGCCCCCTCAAGCCAATGTTGCCACTCCTCAAATGCCCACTTTATAGCCAACAGCTCCCGATTGCCGACATCATAATTGCGTTCCGCAGGCGAAAACTTCCGAGAAAAGAAGGCACACGGTTTCATCAAGGAACCATCAGAATTCCTCTGAGACAAAACGGCCCCTGCCCCAATCTCAGACGCGTCAACCTCAACCTGAAAAGGAAGAGAAACATCCGGCTGACGCAACACATGGGTAGAAGTAAATCGGCGTTTAAGCTCCTGAAAGGCAGAAACAGCCGCAGAGGACCAATTCGTCACATCAGCGCCTTTCTTCGTCAAATCGGTCAGAGCTTTAACCACACTGGAGAAGTTGGCAATGAAACGACGATAAAAATTAGCAAAGCCCAAGAATTTCTAAAGGCTCTTCACAGATGTGGGCTGAATCCAATCATGAATGGCCTGAACCTTAACCGGATCCATTTCTATAGATGCGGGAGAAAAAATGAAGCCCAAAAAAGAAACCTTCTGCACTCCAAAGAGGCACTTTGACCCCTTCACAAATAAAGCATTATTATGGAGGATCTGAAATACCATCCTCACCTGCTTCACATGAGACTCCCAATCATCGGAAAAAATCTAAATATCATCCAAATATACAACCATGAATTTATCAAGATAACTCCGAAAGATATCATGCATGAAGGATTGGAACACAGATGGAGCATTAGAGAGTCCGAATGGCATCACAAGGTATTCAAAATGGCCTTTGGGCGTATTAAATGAAGTTTTCCATCCGTCACCCTGCTTAATACGAATAAGATTATATGCCCCTCGAAGGTCAATCTTAGTAAACCAGCTAGCCCCCTTAATCCTAGCAAACAAATCAGTAAGCAAAGGCAACGGGTATTGAAATTTGACCGTGATCTTATTCAAGAGGCGATAATCAATACAGGGTTTCAAGGAGCCATCCTTCTTGGCAACAAAAAAAAAACCTGCTCCCAATGGTGAAGAAGATGGCCGAATATGCCCCTTCTCCAAGGACTCCTTAATATAGCTCCGCATGGCGGCATGTTCTGGCACAGACAGGTTGAAAAGTCAGCCCTTAGGGAACTTACAACCTGGAATCAAGTCAATAGCACAATCACAGTTCCTATGTGGTGGAAGGGAACTGGATTTGGGCTCATCAAATACATCCTGGAAATCTGACAAAAACTCAGGAATTTCAGAAGAGGGGGAAGAGGAAATTGACATCAAAGGAACGTGACCATGAACTCCCTGACAACCCCAACTAGTCACAGACATAGATTTCCAATCTAACACCGGATTATGTAGCTGCAATCATGGAAAACCCAGCACAATATCATCATGCAAATTATGCAACACCAGAAAACGACAATCTTCCTGATGGGCTGGCGCCATGCGCATGGTCAGCTGTGTCCAAAACTGAGGTTTATTTGTAGCCAACGGTGTAGCATCAATGCCCCTTAAAGGAATAGGGTTCTGCAAAGGCTGCAAGGGAAAACCACAACGTCTGGCAAATTCTAAGTCCATTAAGTTCAGAGCAGCGCCTGAATCCACAAATGCCATAACAGAAAATGATGATAATGAGCAGATCAAGGTCACAGATAACAGAAATTTAGGTTGTACAGTACTGATGGTAACAGAACTAGCGATTCTCTTTTTACGCTTAGGGCAATCAGAAATAATATGAGCAGAATCGCCGCAGTAAAAACACAACCTGTTCTGACGCCTGAATCTTTGACGTTCAGCTTTAGACAAAATCCTATCACACTGCATAGGCTCAGGGCTCCGCTCAGAGGACAACGCCACAGTGTGCACAACTCTGCGCTCGCGCAAGCGCCGATCAATCTGAATGGCCAGAGACATAGAATCACTCAGACCAGCAGGCGTGGGGAACCCCACCATAACATCTTTAACGGATTCAGAAAGACCCTTTCTGAAAATTGCCGCCAAGGCATCCTCATTCCATTTAGTCAGTACAGACCATTTTCTAAATTTCTGGCAATACGATTCTGCCGCTTCTTGACCTTGACACTGGTCCAGCAAGATTTTCTCAGCTTGATCCACAGAATTAGGCTCATCATACAATAACCCCAATGCTTGAAAGAAAGAATTAACATTAAGCAAAGCAGGATTGCCAGTTTCCAGGGAAAATGCCCAATCCTGTGGGTCACCACGCAGCAGGGATATGATGATTTTAACCTGCTGAATGGGATCACCAGAAGACTGGGGTCTCAAAGCAAAAAACAGTTTACAGTTATTTTTGAAACTCAAAAATTTGGATCTGTCACCAAAGAATAAATCAGGAGTGGGAATCCTAGGTTCTAAGGCAGGAGTCTGAACAATATAACCTGAAGTACCCTGTACCCTAGCAGCAAGCTGATCCACACGAGAAACTAACTCCTGAACACTCATGTTATTACTAGGTTCCGCAGCCACCCAGAGATTAAGAGGGAGGAACAGACCAAACAGGCTAAGGAAAAAAAAATGGCTCAAAATCTTTCCTCCCTTCTTCTGAGATGCAGTTAACTCATTCATGGCCAGTTGTACTGTTATGATCTGGTGGCCTTGGAGCAGCATGAGACGTACTCTGGAGAAGGTGGAACCTGTACTGACCGCAAACCCTGAACTTAACAGCGCAAGTAGAAGTAGCAGTGGGGGGTACCTAACACTCCCTAGACCCCTCGACACAGCCTAAGAACTAACTACCCCTAAAGACAGAAACAGGAAACCTATCTTGCCTTAGAGAAAATCCCCAAAGGAAAGACAGCCCCCCACAAATATTGACTGTGAGAGGAGAGGGAAATAACATACACAGAAATGAAATCAGGATTTAGCATAGGAGGCCATACTAGCTAAAAAGAAATAATGGAACAGAATACTATGCGGTCAGTATTAAAACACTAGAAAATATCCACCACAGAAAATACAAAACACCACATCAGACTAAAGACATGGAGGGTATATCTGCATCTCCAGAGAAATAGCTAGGCTGCAAAAAATCCTTCACAGACTAAGCTGGACAAGACAAAAACATGAAAATGCACAGAACTATAAGGTCCACAGCAGGTGGACAGCAAAAACAAAGCCAGGACTTATCTTTGCAGAAAAGCACAGCAAACAGGAGAGACCAGAAGGGATGTGAATCCTCCAAAAACAATGGACAACTGGCACTGACTAAAGGATCAAGCAAGGTTATATAGCCCAGCCCAAATTGCAAAAAATAGATACACCTGATAAATGCTGCGATCCAACTACCGCAGCACTACCACTCATAACCACCGGAGGGAGCCCAAGAGCAGAATTCACAACAGACCCCCCTGTGCCTTCTCCCTGCAACACCCCCTGCCACGGGATGTTGCCTGGATCCAACCCAGTCAGCTTCTGACTAACTTCCTCCCCAGCCCCTAGTTTTACCAGTGTGAGGAGTGGCCCAATAAATAAAGCCTTTTTCTCCTCCTAGTGGCCGGAGTGTGAAGTGTAAGGTGTTCTGGTGATACCTGGTCAGGAGAACTCCTTAGTGCCATCAGACGTACCGCTACTCCCCTTAGTGGCAGAGTGCCATACTGCAACGACCAGGTCTCTGGGGCGCTGCAGATACCTCCCCACTCCTGACCTTCCCTGTCAAGGCCGCCATCCCATGCTCTTGCTCATGCACACGCATTTCCGCACCAACTTCCAGAAAAGACATACATGGATTGGCTCGCAAGCGCTCCCGCAGGGCCTGTCTAAGCAGTGCATCCCTCAAGCCTGTTAAGAGTTGGCCCCTCAAAATTACATCAGGGGGGCCCACACCCACATCATCCTGCTTAGCGATTACGGCATTGATCTCCTGTAGTGTGTTCATATATTGAGTCACAGAATCCCCCTCCCTTTGGACGTGGCTAAACAAAGGCATCCGCAATTCACCGATATCCGTGGGGTCCCCACACATCTCTTCCAAGATCTGTAACACTTTGGTGAACGTGTTCTGCTCGTGCGGGGGGCCGGAACATAACAGAACATCTGGCTTCCCCGTCTAGGGCAATCACAGCAATCTCCGCCTGCATAGCAGGGGTCATGGGGTGCATCTTTAGCATGCCCTTAACCCGCTGCACTCCTAGTCAATAGATTGTTATGTGTTGGGGGATTGCCGTCGCCTGTAGTTCTCGGTTTACCATGGCTCACGCCATACGTCTCATTCCTGGTGCTAAACTGCCTAAGAGTAGGCTATGCCCCAGAGAGACAGGCCATGAAGGACTATATCACGGAGAGTCTGGCAAAGGGTCATATCAGACCCTCGTCATCACCCATTGCTGCTGGGTTCTTCTTTGTAAAGAAGAAGGACGGGGGTTTATGCCCATGCTTGACTTCTGTGAATTAAAACAAATTACGGTCCGGGATTCTTTCCCGCTCCCTCTTCTTCCAGACCTCTTTAATCAAATTGTGGGGGCTAAGTGGTTCTCCAAATTAGACCTCAGGGGGGCGTATAATCTCATTCGGATGAAGGAGGGGGATGAATGGAAGACGGATTTCGTATGGATCCGGCTAAGGTGAAGGCGGTCTTGGAGTGGGAGCGTCTTGAGGACCTGAAGGCCTTACAGAGGTTTTTAGGTTTTGCAAACTACTATCGCAAATTTATTAAAGACTTTTCAGGAGTAGCCAAACCTTTAACAGACATGACCAAAAAAGGCATGGACTTCTTTGTCTGATCCAGTGCAGCCGGCAAGGCTTTTGAAACTTTGGAGAAGTGTTTTTCCACTGCACCCAAACTAATACAGCCTGACATCACGCAGCCATTTGTGGTAGAGGTGGATGCCTCTGAGGTGGGGGTGGGAGCTGTATTGTCACATGGAGTTTCTCCGAGTAAGTGGCGTTCAAATGTGCATTTTTCTCGAAAAAAACATTCTCCTACTAAGAGGAATTATGATATTGGTAACAGGGAGCTGTTGGCAATTAAATGGGCATTTGAAGAATGGCGCCATTCTTTGAAGGGAGCACTTCACCCAGTCATGGTGATCACAGATCACAAAAATCTGTTGTATTTAAAATCTGCGAAGCGTCTCACTCCTAGGCAAGCTAGGTGGTCTCTGTTCTTCACCAGGTTCAATTTCTACATTACGTATAGGCCAGGAAGCAAGAATGTCAAGGCTGATGCGTTATCCCGTTGTTTTCCAGGGGGTGGGGATAATTGTGAGCCAGGTCCTATACTGCAGAAGGGTGTAATTGTCGCCGCAATTAATTCGGATCTTGAGAGAGAGGTGTTAGAGGCGCAGGGGGACGCCCCAGCAGCCTCTCCTTTAGGTAAACTTTATGTTCCTGCTAATCTTCGTCTTAGGGTCATCAATGAACATCATGATTCGGTTTTGGCCGGACACCCTGGAAGTAAAGTTACCACGGACCTTCTCACTCGGCGTTTTTGGTGGTCTGGGGTAACTCATGATGTACAGGAATATGTCGCTGCCTGCAGTGTGTGTGTACGCGTTCCAAGACCCCTCGTACTCGCCCATCTGGGTCTCTCCAACCTCTGGAGATTCCCAATAGACCTTGGACACATTTGTCAATAGACTTCATCACCGACTTACCGGTTTCTGAGGGTAATACAGTTATTTTAGCCGTAGTTGACAGATTTAGCAAGATGTCACATTTTATTGCTCTTCCCGCGTTACCTAATGCCAAGACTCTGGCACAGATCTTTATCAAGGAGGTTGTGAGATTGCATGGTGTTCCTTCAAATATTGTGTCAGACTGTGGGGTGCAGTTTATGTCTAAGTTTTGGAGGGCTTTTTGCAGCCGGCTGGGGATTCATTTGTCGTTTTCTTCAGCTTTTCATCCTCAATCCAATGGTCAGACAGAACGTGTAAATCAAAATCTTGAAACTTATCTCAGGTGTTTCATTTCAGAAAATCAGGAGGACTGGGTTAAGTACCTACCGTGGGCAGAGTTTGCAATAAACAACAGTACTCATGAGTCTACTGGTAAGTCCCTGTTTTTCGGGGCATATGGTTTTCATCCTCAATTCAGTTCGTGTAATAGGAAGGATTCCTCAGGGGTGCCTGAAGAGGAGAGGTTTTCTTCGTCCATCACGTCCGTGTGGCAAGGGGTTCTTGATAAGTTAAAAAGGATGAGTTCCAGATATAAGAATGCGGCTGATCGGAGACGTATGAAAGGTCCGGACCTATGTGTGGGTGATTGGGTTTGGTTGTCCTCAAAGAATATTAAACTGAGTTCCCTCGTGGAAATTGGGCCCTAGGTTTATTGGCCCTTATATATCTAATACATTGGAAAGGATACGGTCCTGGGAAGAGGATGTGGGTACCTGCAGCCGATGTCCATGCCGTTAGGTTAGTCCGGGCATTTCACACAGCTCATCCTGAGAAACCTGGTCCTGAGGTTCCAGAGGTCCCTCGTAGAAGGGGGAGTATTGTCATGGGGCTACCGCGACAGAGAGGTTCCAGAGAACCACAGCGCTCTGGGCTTCATTCACACACGATGAACAGAAGCTCTTCTCCTGAATTCTGACCTGGCTATCTTGTGCCAGCAGGGCTGAAGTTGCTGAGAGCTGGTCTCTCAGCTGAATTGGTTTTTGGTCATCTCCTCTCCTATATAGACTCAGCTTTGACTACAACTGTTGTCAGTGATCAGTTCTGCTGCCTGGCTTGAAGTGGGAAGGAGCGTGGTGTTTGGAGCTTGGAGGTTTATCTACAGAGATTGATGTCTGCTGTTTTGGTTGCATGTTAAACCTGTTTTCCTTCCTAGTTTTTCCCCCCTCTTCCCTTCTCTGTGTTTCCTCTGTGGCTGTGTGAGCATTTGGTGAGTTTGAGATTTTTGTTACCTTGTCTGCATACCCTGTTTACTTGTCATATTAATACACTGGTGCAGTCCTGGGGAGAGGGGGCTGTTGTGAATTCTGTGATCAAGCTCCCTCCTGTGGTCACGAGTGGTACTGTGGCTTTTGAGTTTCCTTCCTCAGGTGATGAGGTTAAGTCGTTAGGTGCTGCTCTATTTAACTCCACCTAGTGCTTTGATCCTGGCCTCCAGTCAATGTTCTAGTATTGGTTTTGCTTCCTCCTGGATCGTTCCTGTGGCCTGTCTGCTCAGCATAAGCTAAGTTTTGCTTGTGTCCTTTTGTTGCTATATTTTCTGTCCAGCTTGCTTTTTTGGTTCTGCTTGCTTGCTGGAAGCTCTGAGACGCAGAGGGAGCACCTCCGTACCGTTAGTCGGTGCGGAGGGTCTTTTTGCCCCTCTGCGTGGTTGTTTGTAGGTTTTTGTGTTGACCGCTAAGCTATCTTTCCTATCCTCGGTCTATTCAGTAAGTCGGGCCTCACTTTGCTAAATCTATTTCATCTCTGTGTTTGTATTTTCATCTTTACTCACAGTCATTATATGTGGGGGGCTGCCTTTTCCTTTGGGGAATTTCTCTGAGGCAAGGTAGGCTTATTTTTCTATCTTCAGGATTAGCTAGTTTCTCAGGCTGTGCCGAGTTGCATAGGGAGCGTTAGGCGCAATCCACGGCTGCCTCTAGTGTGGTTTGATAGGTTTAGGGATTGCGGTCAGCAGAGTTTCCACGTCTCAGAGCTCGTCCTATGTTTTGTGGTTTTTGTCAGGTCACTTGTGTGCTCTGAACTTCAAGGTCCATTGTGGTTCTGAATTACCTATTCATAACAGTACTGGAGGCCCAAAGTACTATGCTTCTCAATAGAGGGAAAAAAGAAGTTCTGAGACCATTTTTTTTTCTTTGCACTGTGTTTTGCCTTTTTTTTCCCCTAGACATTTGGGTGGTTCAGGACACAGGTGTGGTGATGGACATTAAAGGTCTGTCTTCATGTGTGGATCTTCTCACTGCAAGAGTACCAAAATATTCAAGACTTTGTGGCTCAGAATTCTATGTTAGAACCAAGAATTCCTAATCCTGATTTGTTTTCTGGAGATAGAGCTAAATTTCTGAGTTTCAAAAATAATTGCAAACTGTTTCTGGCGTTGAAACCTCGCTCCTCTGGTGACCCAGTTCAACAAGTTAAGATTATTATTTCTTTGTTACGTGGCGACCCTCAGGACTGGGCATTTTCCCTTGCGCCAGGAGATCCTGCATTATGTAATATTGATGCATTTTTTCTGGCGCTCGGATTACTGTACGATGAACCTAATTCAGTGGATCAGGCAGAGAAAAATTTGCTGGCTCTGTGTCAGGGTCAGGATGAGATAGAGATTTATTGTCAGAAGTTTAGAAAGTGGTCTGTGCTCACTCAATGGAATGAATGTGCTTTGGCAGCAATCTTCAGAAAGGGTCTCTCTGAAGCCCTTAAGGATGTCATGGTGGGATTTCCTATGCCTGCTGGTCTGAATGAGTCTATGTCTTTGGCCATTCAGATCGGTCGACGCTTGCGTGAGCGTAAATCTGTGCACCATTTGGCGGTATTATCTGAGCATAAACCTGAGCCTATGCAGTGCGATAGGACTTTGACCAGAGCTGAAAGGCAGGAACACAGACGTCAGAATGGGCTGTGTTTCTACTGTGGTGATTCCACTCATGCTATCTCCGATTGTCCTAAGCTCACTAAGCGGTTCGCTAAGTCTGCCACCATTGGTACGGTACAGTCGAAATTTCTTTTGTCCGTTACTTTGATCTGCTCTTTGTCTTCCTATTCTGTCATGGCATTTGTGGATTCGGGCGCTGCCCTGAATTTGATGGACTTGAAGTTTGCTAGGCGCTGTGGGTTTGTCTTGGAGCCCTTGCAGTGTCTTATTCCATTGAGAGGAATTGATGCTACGCCTTTGGCCAAGAATAAGCCTCAGTATTGGACCCAGCTGACCATGTGCATGGCTCCTGCGCACCAGGAGGATATTCGCTTTCTGGTGTTGCAAAATCTGCATGATGTGGTCGTGTTGTGGTTGCCATGGCTACAAGTCCATAACCCAGTTTTAGATTGGAAATCAATGTCTGTGTCCAGCTGGGGTTGTCAGGGGGTACATGGTGATGTTCCATTTCTGTCTATCTCATCATCCACCCCTTCTGAGGTCCCAGAGTTCTTGTCTGATTACCGGGATGTATTCGATGAGCCCAAGTCCAATGCCCTACCTCCGCATAGGGATTGTGATTGTGCTATCGAGTTGATTCCTGGTAGTAAGTTTCCTAAGGGTCGACTGTTTAATTTATCTGTACCTGAGCACGCCGCTATGCGGAGTTACATAAAAGAATCCTTGGAGAAGGGTCATATTCGGCCGTCGTCATCGCCATTGGGAGCAGGGTTCTTTTTTGTGGCCAAGAAGGATGGTTCGCTGAGACCTTGTATTGATTACCGCCTTCTAAATAAAATCACGGTCAAATTTCAGTACCCCTTGCCGCTGCTATCTGATTTGTTTGCTCGGATTAAGGGGCTAGTTGGTTCACCAAGATAGATCTTCGTGGTGCATATAATCTTGTGCGAATTAAACAGGGCGATGAATGGAAAACTGCATTTTATATGCCCGAGGGTCATTTTGAGTACCAAGTTATGCCATTCGGACTTGCCAATGCTCCATCAGTATTTCAGTCCTTTGTGCATGACATCTTCCGAGAGTACCTGGATAAATTCCTGATTGTATACTTGGATGATATTTTGGTCTTCTCGGATGATTGGGAGTCTCATGTGAAGCAGGTCAGAATGGTGTTCCAGGTCCTGCGTGCTAATTCTTTGTTTGTGAAGGGATCAAAGTGTCTCCTTGGTGTTCAGAAGGTTTCATTTTTGGGGTTCATTTTTTCCCCTTCTACCATCGAGATGGACCCTGTTAAGGTCCAGGCCATTTATGATTGGACTCAGCCGACATCTCTGAAGAGTCTGCAAAAGTTCCTTGGCTTAGCTAATTTTTATCGTCGCTTCATCTGAAATTTTTCTAGTATTGCTAAACCATTGACCGATTTGACCAAGAAGGGTGCTGATGTGGTCAATTGGTCTTCTGCTGCTGTGGAAGCTTTTCAAGAGTTAAAGCGTCGTTTTTCTTCTGCCCCTGTGTTGTGTCAACCAGATGTTTCACTTCCGTTCCAGGTTGAGGTTGATGCTTCTGAAATTGGAGCGGGGGCTGTTTTGTCGCAAAGAGGTGCTGATTGCTCGGTGATGAAGCCATGCGCCTTCTTTTCCAGGAAGTTTTCGCCTGCTGAGCGAAATTATGATGTTGGCAATCGAGAGTTGCTGGCCATGAAGTGGGCATTCGAGGAGTGGCGTCATTGGCTTGAAGGAGCTAAGCATCGCGTGGTGGTCTTGACTGATCACAAGAACTTGACTTATTTCGAGTCTGCCAAACGGTTGAATCCTAGACAGGCTCGTTGGTCGCTGTTTTTCTCCCGTTTTGACTTTGTGGTTTCGTACCTTCCGGGTTCTAAAAATGTGAAGGCGGATGCCCTGTCTAGGAGTTTTGTGCCCGATTCTCCGGGTTTGCATGAGCCGGTGGGTATTCTCAAAGAGGGAGTAATTGTGTCTGCCATCTCCCCTGATTTGCGGCAGGTGCTGCAAAAATTTCAGGCTAATAAACCTGATCGTTGCCCAGCAGAGAAACTGTTTGTCCCTGATAGGTGGACGAATAAAGTTATCTCTGAGGTTCATTGTTCGGTGTTTGCTGGTCATCCTGGAATCTTTGGTACCAGAGATTTGGTGGCTAGATCCTTTAGGTGGCCGTCTCTGTCGCGGGATGTGCGTTCTTTTGTGCAGTCCTGTGGGATTTGTGCTCGGGCTAAGCCCTGCTGTTCTCGTGCCAGTGGGTTGCTTTTGCCCTTGCCGGTCCCGAAGAGGCCTTGGACACATATCTCTATGGATTTTATTTCGGATCTCCCCGTCTCTCAAAAAATGTCGGTCATTTGGGTAGTTTGTGATCGCTTCTCTAAGATGATCCATTTGGTACCCTTGTCTAAATTACCTTCCTCCTCTGACTTGGTGCCATTGTTCTTCCAGCATGTGGTTCGTTTACATGGCATTCCAGAGAACATCGTTTCTGACAGAGGTTCCCAGTTTGTTTCGAGGTTTTGGCGAGCCTTTTGTGCTAGGATGGGCATTGATTTGTCTTTTTCCTCGGCTTTCCATCCTCAGACAAATGGCCAGACTGAACGAACCAATCAGACCTTGGAAACATATCTGAGATGTTTTGTTTCTGCTGATCAGGATGATTGGGTGTCCTTTTTGCCTTTGGCTGAGTTCGCTTTTAATAATCGGGCCAGCTCGGCTACCTTGGTTTCATCGTTTTTCTGCAATTCTGGGTTCCATCCTCGTTTCTCTTCAGGGCAGGTTGAGTCTTCGGACTGTCCTGGTGTGGATACTGTGGTGGACAGGTTGCAGCGGATTTGGACTCATGTAGTGGACAATTTGACCTTGTCCCAGGAGAAGGCTCAACGTTTCGCTAATCGCAGACGCTGTGTGGGTCCCCGACTTCGTGTTGGGGATTTGGTTTGGTTGTCATCTCGTTATATTCCTATGAAGGCTTCCTCTCCTAAGTTTAAGCCTCGTTTCATTGGCCCGTATAGGATTTCTGAGGTTCTTAATCCTGTGTCTTTTCGTTTGACCCTTCCAGATTCTTTTTCCATCCATAACGTATTCCATAGGTCATTGTTGCGGAGATACGTGGCGCCTGTGGTTCCATCTGTTGATCCTCCTGCCTCGGTTTTGGTGGAGGGGGAGTTGGAGTATATAGTGGAGAAGATTTTGGATTCTCGTGTTTCGAGACGGAAACTCCAGTATCTGGTTAAGTGGAAGGGTTATGGTCAGGAAGATAATTCCTGGGTCTTTGCCTCTGATGTCCATGCTGCCGATCTTGTTCGTGCCTTTCATATGGCTCATCCTGGTCGGCCTGGGGGCTCTGGTGAGGGTTCGGTGACCCGTCCTCAAGGGGGGGGTACTGTTGTGAATTCTGTGATCAAGCTCCCTCCTGTGGTCACGAGTGGTACTGCGGCTTTTGAGTTTCCTTCCTCAGGTGATGAGGTTAAGTCGTTAGGTGCTGCTCTATTTAACTCCACCTAGTGCTTTGATCCTGGCCTCCAGTCAATGTTCTAGTATTGGTCTTGCTTCCTCCTGGATCGTTCCTGTGGCCTGTCTGCTCAGCATAAGCTAAGTTTTGCTTGTGTCCTTTTGTTGCTATATTTTCTGTCCAGCTTGCTTTTTTTGTTCTGCTTGCTTGCTGGAAGCTCTGAGACGCAGAGGGAGCACCTCCGTACCGTTAGTCGGTGCGGAGGGTCTTTTTGCCCCTCTGCGTGGTTGTTTGTAGGTTTTTGTGTTGACCGCTAAGCTATCTTTCCTATCCTCGGTCTATTCAGTAAGTCGGGCCTCACTTTGCTAAATCTATTTCATCTCTGTGTTTGTATTTTCATCTTTACTCACGGTCATTATATGTGGGGGGCTGCCTTTTCCTTTGGGGAATTTCTCTGAGGCAAGGTAGGCTTATTTTTCTATCTTCAGGATTAGCTAGTTTCTCAGGCTGTGCCGAGTTGCATAGGGAGCGTTAGGCGCAATCCACGGCTGCCTCTAGTGTGGTTTGATAGGTTTAGGGATTGCGGTCAGCAGAGTTTCCACGTCTCAGAGCTCGTTCTATGTTTTGTGGTTTTTGTCAGGTCACTTGTGTGCTCTGAACTTCAAGGTCCATTGTGGTTCTGAATTACCTATTCATAACAGGGGGCCACTGATAGGGCCTGCACAGGAGACAGGGATACGCTGGCGTCTCAGGCCTCCTAACCATTATAGGTACCCCTGAGCTAAGGGAAAGCCAGGGCCCCTTTATAGTGGCAGGGACAGGTGTGGGTCCCAGTACGCCGTCCTGACCCTTTATCACCATAAACGGCGCAACACTTGGTCTCAGTCACAGGTCATGGGTCTTGCAACAGTATAATGACCCAAAACATATAGCTAGAAACACCCAAGAATGGCTAAGAGGAAATCACTGGACTATTCTGAAAAGGCCTTCTATGAGCCCTGACCTAAATCCTATTGAGCATCTTTGGAAAGAGCTGAAATATGCCATCTGGAAAAGGCAACCTTTAAACACGAGACAACTGGAGCAGTTTGCTCTTGAGGAGTGGGTCAAAATACCTGTCAGGAGGTGCGGAAGTCTTATTGACAGTTACAGGAATCGTTTGATTGTAGTGATTGCCACAAAAGGGTGTGCAACAAAATATTAAGTTAAAGGTACCATCATTTCTTTCCAGGCTGATTTCATGAGGTTTTATTTTTTTTAATCCTGTGGAAGCATGGTTGAAAAGCAATGTCTGACTTTCATTTGTTCATGTCATAGATTTTTTATTTATTATTACTTTTGTCAGATTCAAGTTATTTCTGTGATCATTGTTGGTTTTTCTATCATTAAATGAGGGGTACCAACAATTTTGACCACGTGTGTATAAACACAGCACACACTATGCTCTGGATCGCAGCCGGGCACATATCCTCTGGATTACAGTCACTAACCCAGTCCACCCTGCCCTGTTGCCGTGGGTGACTGCACCGTTGTGTTAATGTGCTACTCACAGCTTTACACAGTACACGATATCCTTCAGTTTACAGTCACTAAACACGCCAGTCCTCCTCGAGACCAGTTGCCATGGGCGACTGCACCACTGTGTTAATGTTCTACTCACAGATTTACACAGTACACGATATCCTCTGATCACAGCTGGACACCATATCAAAATCAGGTTATTGAGTGGACATTATAATGTTCATTTTATTGCAATGCTTTTAAAAACATGGTGTTAAAATAGTGAGTGAGGGATTATGCGTTTAGAAAAAAAAGTGTTCTTAATCACAACCATGTCTGTGATCCGTACAAAAGCATAGCTAAATAGAAATGGAGGAAAAGGAAATGAGGTAAGCAATTAGTCATGTAAATGAAACAATTATGCTAATGACACAAAACATTCAAGAAAAAAAAAAATACATATCATAGATGCAAGAAACATGAATTCGATAATAATACATAACATCCGTTCTCTTATTCAGTCCAGAAGGAACTCTGTAATTAAACTTGAAAATGAATTGCGCTTCTTTAAAATGCAATACTTTTGTCTCTATCACCGCCTCGATCACTGATAAGAACTTCCTCTAATGCATGAACATGAAAAAAGTCCAGACAACCTTTGTGGACAGATGAAAAATGATAAGAAGCTCCTGATAAACTTCTTGTTGTGGTATTTGTGGCATCATATATATGCTCCGCAATTCTTGTCCTGAGAGATCGCATAGTGCATTCGACGTATTGAAAACTGCTCTGTGCGCACGTAATAACATAAATCACATATGTTGTACTGCAATTAATAAACGTGCGGTTCTTGTGTGTATAAGGGGCAGCTGTGGCTTTAATTTCATTTCAATTGTCCATATATCGACATAAGCCACACTGGCGTTTACCGCATTTTTATGAACCAGACAGGGATAACCAGTTGCGTTTTGTTTTAACCTTTTGCCTTACTGTGTGATCAGAAGGTGATATCATGTTACCAATAGTAATTCTTCTCAAAATTTACACCTTTGTCCAACAGCTTTTTCAAAATGTCATCAGCATGTAACACAGGAAGGTATTTTTTAACCCCTTCCTCACCTATGAGGCCACGTAGGCGACATGAAAGTCTGTGCCAATCTGACCTGTGTCGCCTATGTGGCATCATGGCGGAATCGCGTTCTTGCGGGTCACTGAAATGTCACCCGACCTGCAGGTACATGGGGATATGTACTTGACCCCAGGGGGGTGGCTTTGCCCCCCCCGGGGTTACAATCGCTCCAGGTGACCTTTTTATCACCCCCCCAGATCTGATAGGAGCTAGCGTCCATGTGACGCTAGCTCTCCAATCAGATGTGGAGGGGCGGAGTAAAGTATGGCTACCCTCGTTCTACAGCCTCATTCCATCCGTGGAAGTTGGAGAACGAGGTGCCTGCTTTCTGCCCTGCCACCAACTCACCGCGATCATCGTCACCGCCGCCTGCTGCTGCCATCTGGTACTCCCCTCTGCTGCCCTGTGCCGTCCGATTACACATCCGCTCCCTCCCCCCTGACCTACACTCGTTGCCCCTCTGATCACCCTCCCCCCGATCATCCCCCCTGCTGCTGCTTCATCTGCTGCTGCATCGCCTCAGCCCCCCCCCCGTGCCTGCAGCCTCCTCCTGCCCCCTGGTGATCACCCCCCCGTCCGAGTGATCACCCCGATCACCCCCTGATAACGCCCTGCCCCCCTGATCACCCCCACTGCTGCTGGGTCCATCTATGCCTCCATCTGCTGCTGAATCTCCTCAGCCCCCACCCCCCCGCGCCTGACAGCCCCCTCCTGCCCCTGGTAATCACCCCCTGCCCCAGTGATCACCCCGATCACCTCCTGCCCCCTTGAACACCCCCTGCTGCTGCTGCCGGTTCCATCCCTGCCTCCATCTGCTGCTGCATCTCCTCAGCCCCCCTGCACCTGACAGCCCCCTCCTGCCCCCGGGGATCACCCCCCCATCCCAGTGATCACCCCCTGTCCCCCTGCTGCTGCCGGTTCCATTTCTGCCTCTATCTGCTGCTGCATCTCCTCAGCCCCCCCCCCCCCGCGCCTGACAGCCCCCTCATGCCTGACAGCCCCTTCCTGCAGTAGAAAGTTTCACCAAACACTCACACATGCACACACACACACTATAATAAACTTCAGTTTTTCTACACACACACGCAAACCTCACACACACAATGTCCTGCTCGTCCCACTCATCCCAGTCACAAAGGGTGTACTCAGCTGAGGAGACATATTCCTTTCTTGCCTCTGAAGCTGATAGTGAGGGAGAAGACCCCACATTTCTGTATTCCTCCCACTCTTCCTCCTCCAGTGACACGGACTCGCCACCACCAAGATGTCGTAGGAAAAGAAATTGTCTCAGGGAAAAAGACCCGGAGGCCAGGGGAGAAGACCCACAGCCAAGTGTAAGTAACCCCAACCTAGTGTTAGTCACGCCCAACCTAGCACTAGTGCCCCCATCTGGACCCCCGTCCCTGAAAATTTTGCTCCATGGATTCCTGATTTCACTCCCCAATCAGGAATCCAGTTCGAGACTGACAACATCAGGGAGATAGACTTTTTCAAAGCCTTTTTCTGAGTCAATTGTCAGTCTTATGGTGAATCAAACCAACTTGTATGCCCTGCAATTTTTTGCCGAAAACCCTAGATCATCATTTTCTACTTGGAATCCTGTTGACTCCGTAGAAATGATGAAATATTGGGGACTGGTCCTTCACACAGGGATTGTGAAGAAACCATAATTTCGCCAATACTGGAGTACTGATATTTTATATCAAACTCCAATATATGGCATGGTTATGATTCGCAAACGATTTGAGGCGATTCATAAGTTTCTCCATTTTAAGGACAATGCAGACATCCTTCCCCACGATGACCCGAATTTTGATAGACTGTTCAAAATTCGGCCGGTCATTGAACACTTCAGCAACAAGTTTGGTGAAGTGTACATTCTCCAAAGGGAAACTTGTGTGGATGAATCCCTCATCCACTTAAAAGGGAGGCTTCAGTTCTTTCAGTACCTGCCCAGCAAGAGAGCGATAAAACTCTAAGCTGTGTGAGAGTACCTCAGGGTACACTATCAGCTTTAGAGTTTACCAAGCAAAGGACAGCAGTATCCAGCCTCCAGAATGTCCACCTGTTCTGGGGGTGAATGGGAAAATAGTGTGGGATTTGGTCCACCCACTGCTTGATAAAGGTTACCATTTATATGTTGATAACTTTTATACAAGCATCCCACTCTTTCAATCCCTCTCTGCCAGAGCTACCGCAGCTTGCGGTACTGTGCGCAGAAACAAGAGCTGTCTCCCTTTGTCGCTAATTGAGCAGACTCTCCCAAAAAGGTGAGAGCCGAGCCCAATGTAGCGGCAACATGCTTGTGGTCAAGTTCAAAGACAAAAGGGACATCTTTTTCTTGACAACAATCCATGGTCCTGGCACCACGGACACCACCTTTCGACATACCCCAGCTCAGGTCTACAATCCGGACTGTGCCCTGGGGTACAACAAACACATGGGGGAGTTGATCTTTCTGATCAAGTCCTCCAGCCCTATAGTACCATGCGGAAGGCGAAGGTGTGGTATAAAAAACTGGCTGTGCACATTGTACAAATGGCAATGTATAACGCATATGTGCTATCACGATGTGCAGGCCAGACCAACAACACCTTCCTTCAGTTCCAGGAGGCGGTGATAAAGGCCCTGATTGTTGGAGACGAGGAAGGAGCAGGCCCCAGCACCTCTGGAACTAACGTTTCCCGTATGGCACAAGGGCAACAGTTTCCCTGTGAGGGGAAAGTAAAAAAAGGTGTCGGGTATGCTATAAAAGGGGATAAGAAGGGAAACTCGTTTCCATTGTGAAATGTGTCCTGACAAACCTGGACAGTGTTTGAATGAGTGCTTCAGAATTCATCACACGTCCGTGGACTAAACACGTCCTGACATTCCTCTACAGAACTCACCCACACCAGCCTAACATACACAACACCGCACACACACCCCAACCTGACGTACACTACACCACACACACCAACTTTACCTAGTGTACATCAGGTTGGTGTGTGGTGTGGTATAGTGTACGTCAGGTTGCTGTGTGTGTGTTGTGGGTGTAGTATACACCACACACACCAACCTGATGTACACTACACCACACACCACTACACCACACACCAACCTGGTATACACTACACCACACACATCAACCTGACGTAGTGTGTCAGGTTGGTGTGTGTGGCGTAGTGTACGTCAGGTTGGTGTGTGTGTGGTGTATACTACACCACACACACCAACCTGGCGTACACTACACTACACACCAACCTGACATACACTACACCACACACACCAACCTGACGTACGAAGGGGGCGTGACTACATGAGCCCCAGACACCCATGGTAAGACCCCTCGAACAGGGTCAGAATGGGATACCTGGGGGACACGGGTGCTACCGGGTGCTACCTCCAGTTAGACCCTGGACTCATGGTAGCTGGCCCAGCAGGACAGACGGACAAGCAGGGTTAGCGGGTGACAGAGCTAACCGGTGGGTACCGAGGGTACGGGTAGCAGCTGGTTCCAGCAGTACTGACGTTGTCCTGAGGTTCAGGTGACTGAAAATATTTATTTATTTGAATGGTGAGACGAGATGGAACTGGAGTAAGCAGGTTGAAGATCGTCCAGGAAAGCCAGGTAACTGGTAGCAGATAGTCTGTGGAGACAAACAGTGTAAGCGGAGCACTGACAGAGACTTCAGAAACAGAAGCACATGCTAGCAGGAACCGGAAGTTAGCAACTAAGGATACTTGTGGAGGGGCTAGAAATAGTAATCATTAACACATCATTGGTCAGAAGCACACAGACCGAGGACCTGCTGGCTGCATGCCAGGAAGCAGAGGAGGGAGGGGAAGCAGAGGACCTGTCAGGACAGCGTGGAGCCGTCACAGGTACAAGGACCGAACTGGGTGTAACAGTGTGTGTGGTGTATACTACACCACACACACCAACCTGCCATACACTACATACTTTCCATACGCGACATGGTATCCGCTAACGATTGGAGCTAATTTTTCATTCAAACAGTGAAATGGCGCTCCTTCCCTTCCTAGCCTTGCTGTGCGCCCAAACAGTGGTTTACCCCCACATGTGAGGTATCGGTGTACTCATGAGAAATTGCACAACAAATTTTAGGATCCATTTTATCCTGTTTCCAATGTGAAAATGAAAAAATTGAGGCTAAATAAATTTTTTGTGAAAAAAAAGTACTTTTTAATTTTTACAGATCAATTTGTGAAGCTCCTGGGGGTTCAAAGTGCTCACTATGCATCTAGATAAGTTCCTTGCGGGGTCTAGCTTCCAAAATGGGTCACTGTGGGGGAGCTCCAATGTTTAGGCCAACAGGGGCTCTTCAAATGCGACATGGTGTCCACTAATGATTGGAGCTCATTTTTCATTCAAAAAGTCAAATGGAGCTCCTTCCCTTCCAAGCCCTGCCGTGCACCAAACAGTGGTTCCCCCCACATATGGGGTTTCAGCGCTCTCAGGACAAATTGGACAACAACTTTTGGTGTCCAGTTTCTCCTTTTACCCTTGGGAAAATATAAAATATTGTTGCCAAAAGATCATTTTTGTGACTAAAAAGTTAAATGTTCATTTTTTCCTTCCATGTTGCTTCTGCTGCTGTGAAATACCTGAAGGGTTAATAAACTTCTTGAATGTGGTTTTGAGCACCTTCAGGGGTGCAGTTTTTAGATTGGTGTCACTTTTGGGTATTTTCACCATATAGACCCCTCAAACTGACTTCAAATGTGAGGTGGTCCCTAACAAAAATGGTTTTGTAAATTTTGTCGTAAAAATGAGAAATCGCTGGTCAAATTTTAACCCTTATAACTTCCTAGCAAAAAAAATTTTGTTTCCAAAATTGTGCTGATGTAAAGTAGACATGTGGGAAATGTTATTTATTAACTATTTTGTGTCACATAACTCTCTGGTTTAACAGAATAAAAATTAAAAATGTGAAAATTGCGACATTTTCAAAATTTTCGCCAAATTTCCGTTTTTATCACAAATAAACGCAGAATTTATTGACCTAAATTTACCACTAACATGAAGCCCAATATGTCACGAAAAAACAATCTCAGAACCGCTAGGATCCGTTGAAGCGTTCCTGAGTTATTACCTCATAAAGGGACACTGGTCAAAATTGCAAAAAACGGCCAGGTCATTAAGGTCAAAATAGGCTGGGTCATGAAGGGGTTAAGGTCAAAATAGCCTGGGTCATGAAGGGGTTAATCACATCAATTACTTGATGAAAATTATTACTGTATGTAGTTGAAAAGGTTAAATTAGGCAGATCTTTACGTGCAGTGTTTTTCTGCTGTAGGTATTCTGCTCTGATTTTACTATCAGCCTTAGGGCTCCTACTCACTTGAAAGCAAGTCGGATGAGTCTCGCATGTTTAAAACCCGGCTCTGCATTCGGCACTCAGATCGCATGCTGTCGCACACTCCGCTCCTCTGTACCAGGTGCAGTGCCGCGGTATTGCCGTGCGAGACTCATCCGAGTTGCTCACAAGTGAGTAGGAGCCCTTAATCCTTGCCTTTTCTAGCACACTGGTTGAACAGCCACGGTTTTTAAATCTGTGGTCAATAGCAGCCCACTCCTTAAAAAAACTCTTCTTTATTATTACAAACATCTTTTGGCTCGATTATACTCTCCTGTTGGAACATTATTAACATGCCTGGGATGACAGCTGTTAGCATGCAGTATCGAGCTCCCAGTAGTCGGTTTACGGAATAAGGAGCACTCAATTTTGCCAGTTGTAATTGACCCTTTTAGGTTAATGTCCAGATATGGAATCGACTTTTTTCATGTTGGAAATTGAAAAAAATATTGAATGGGTTGTTATTGATGTATTGGACGAAATCATAGACTGACTCATCAGAACTAGACCATATTATTAAACCATCATCTATATAGCTCATATAACAATATAGAGAAGGTTGAAATGGATTTAGTCCTGTATAGATATAATTGTCCTCCCACCAATTCATAGAAATGATAGCAATAGAAGGAGAAAATTTCGCTCCCATGGAACAGCCCTGCTGCTGAAGAAAAAACTTGTTTGAAAATTTGAAGTAATTATTTTTCAGCAAAAAACAAGTAGCATCCAGTATGAAAGCTTGCAAGCTTATGCTATACTTGGAATATTTCTCCATATAAATGCGTATCGCATAAAGAGCTAAAGTGTGTGGGATCGTAGAATATAATGCGTTTACATCACATGTAAGCCAGCTATTACTGGTTGTCCATTCCAAAGTATTCATGATATTTAATACATGTTTAGAATACTGAACAAAACTGGGGGAACATCGTGTTAAAGGTTGAAGTCTCTCATCAATCCAGTCACATCAATGTTCAGACAAAGAATCAATACTTGAAACAATCTCTTGCATTGGGGGTGGAAATAGCCCTTTATGTAGCTAAGGCTACGTTCACATTAGCGTCGCGTCGCCGTTGCGTCGGCGACGCAGCGGCGACGCACGGAAAAACGCGCGCAAACGCGCGCAAAAACGCGCGCGTTTTGCGACGCGTGCGTCGTTTTTGACGAAAATCGGACGCACAGAAAATGCTACATGTAGCGTTTTCTTGCGTCCGACGCTAGCGTCGGAAACGACGCACGTGGCGAAAAACGCCACCAAAACAACGCACGCGTCCCCTATGGTAAACATAGGGGCGCGTCGCCGCTGCGTCGCCGACGCAACGGCGACGCGACGCTAATGTGAACGTAGCCTTAGGCAGTGCATGAAAAAGAGGTACTCTTGGTTTGAGAGGGCTGAAAAATTCAAATTGTTTCTGGTCCAAAATTCCCAGATGCTCTCCTTCATGTAATATTGAATTTAATTGGATCCGTACTGTGTTAGTTGGACCATATGTTAGCGACTTCTATATAGCTGGAGCGTTCAGCATTTTACAAACTTGCATTTCATACAATTTAGTGTCCATGATTACCACAGATCCGAGTTTTTTATAATGACACGGTCATTTGCAGAGATTTTAAGCTCACAAAAAAGAAAAAAAAATTGATGGCACCAAGGTCATGCAATTATAACACCCGTAGCTCTGGATGGTCGGCACTTTAAGAACAGCGGTAAATGGGCTCTGGGTATTGGTGCATAGCATAAAGGAAAAACATCCGTCTGAAAATATGCAAGAGCAGAAGAAATGCAGCACTCACCCATGAGCTGTATCAACGAAGTCCTTTATTAAACCATGGTGGGTCTGTGGACAAAGTTTCGCTTGAGGACGCTTCTATGGGTCCATGCACCCGTAGAAGTGCCCTCAATGTGAAATGGCCTTTGTCCATCCCCGCATTCCTCCTGCACCTGTTTGACCCACAAACTTTGTCCACTTTGTGCATTTCTTCTGCTCTTGCATATTTATATTAATCTGAGGACAATTGAAGATCAATGCCCAAAAAATTATTTTATTATGAAATGACCAGTCATAGACTTGTACCAACGTTTCGGCGCCCTAACCTAGAATATAAGACATAATTTCAGTTGTTTCACACTTTTTTGTTAAGTATATATATATATATATATATATATATATATATGTATATATATATATATATATATATATATATATATATATACATATACACACACATACACCCATGTGCACACATGAATATCAAGATCCATAACAGTATGTATTGTGGAAATTAAAGACATTCAATGGAATCATCATGATCGAATAAAAGTAAACTATGGAAGCTATGAAAATAAAAATAGTAACAATTGCTATATGATCGATACCACAGCCAATCAATCAATATCAATATTATATGATCAATACCACTGTCATGATATGTACTTTTGCCCTGTCCTGTATTTGAATAATATGCCATTTGATGTATGTAACTGTTCTCTGGTTTCTATTAGCTGTAATTTATGTATTTTCTTGGCTGGGAGTTCACCTGTAACAATGTCTCCTTCCCCCAATACTTGCAGCCCTAAGCTCTAATGTAATTAAGCTTTGTCAACATCACTAGTGGAGGAATAGCCATTCTTCCTCACAGCAGGTGGCTAGTCAAATGTACATATTACATAGACTGCCTGGAGCCCACCAGTCTAGAATCTTCTGGTGGACCCAACCATTGAATAGAAGGTGTAACCCCTACCCCCTTCATGGGCGGATCCCAGGAGCTCAGACAATCCATTCTTATTTTGAGATCAGATGTGAGTTGATCCTTGAAGGAGAAGGAGTGGGGATTCTTAGCTGAGGCAAGACCCCACGCCCATCTAGGACTGTGGAAGCGAACGGGGCGAGACTTGAGCTGAGGACATATCTCGTCGTTCGGGAGATTGTTTTGGGATCCCTTGGACTAATTGTGGACTATTGCTTTGTTACCTGGCACAAGGATTATCGTGAGGTGCCCCCGAACCTGTTCCATTGGACTAATTGTGGACTCTGTAGATCTACCTGCATGTGTTGTTCCAGCGTTCTTGATAATAAATCTGTTGAATCATCCCTCGGCCTGTTGTCCCTTCTTGCTCTGCCGTACACCCCGTCACAAACTGGTGGCAGCGGTGGGATCAGAGCAGAAGGAATGGAGGACAACGGCCTATCAACATCGAGAACCAGCACCACAGAGTACAAGAACTGGAGTTTGGGGAGCCTACAATCAAAGGCCCGGGAAGTAGGAGTCCGTTTTAAAGGACTCTCCAAGGAGCAGCTTATTGAGGCTTTGGAAGGAGTTCGCCTGCAAGATGACGCTGAGGAAGGATCCTCACAGCAAATGGAGGAAAGAAGGCAGCCGGAGGTAAATACCCAAAAAAGTCAGTGGGTTGTGTGGTACGAGGAGGAGTTGGCATTGCTGGGAGAAGAGGCCACCATAGACTATAAGATGCAGGCCATTCACAGAGCTCAGGAGAGGGAGAGGGAGGCCATTCACAGAGCCGAGGACAGAGCTCAGGAGATGGCATTGCTGGAGAGGCAGATCGCTTTGGAAGCAGCTAGAAGCTCCAGACAGACTCTAACCCCAGCACCCACCATGAGGGAACTCCCCAGAGTGTCCCGCAAAGACTTCAAGTCCTTTAATGAGGCTGCAGGCGACATTGAGGGCTTCTTCCAGGACTTTGAGCATCAGTGTCGATTAATGGAAGTCCCGGAAAGGGACCGAGTCTGACATCTGGTGGGGCTCTTAGAGGGTGGAGCTGCCGCAGCCTATAGAGCTATGGACCCTCAGGGGAACTGTGAGTATGCGGAGATTAAACGGACTATTCTAGAACATTATGCTGTTACCCCAGACACTTACAGGACTCAGTTCCGTACTTTAGCCTGTGATGAGGAAGTGTCTTTCAAGATGTATACCCACAGACTCAAACAGATATGTCATCGCTGGCTGGAGGCAGATGAGGCCTTAACCTGGGAGACCTTCCTCCAGGTTATCCTAAAAGAGCAGTTTTACTTCAAGTGCCCTGCTGAGATCCGGGAATGGGTGCGTGAGAGGAGACCAGCCACTGTGGAGGAAGCTGCAGCTCTAGCTGATGAGGCTCTCACCATCAAGCCTCAGTGGAGGGTTCTGTTGGAGGATGGAGAGAGGCCTACCAGCTCCACAACACCGGTGGCCCCCTGTTCTTCTGTCCCCATTGTTCCCCGTTCCTCTAAGCCACCACCTCATGCTGATACCCGTGTAAATGTGCCTCCAGTTGCTTCTACTGCGTTTTCTGGAATACGACGAGGAGAGGAAGTAGCAGAGCGCAAGTGTTATGGTTGTGGGCATCTGCAGGCCTCATGCCCAGCCAGCTCATGGAGAAGTCATCCTCAAACCCCTACAGCACCTTCAGGTGGAAGCCGTCCTCCAGGTTCCCTTACCCCTCGCCCAAGAGGACGCCTTGGATGGAGTGAGACCCAGCAGAGATGCTATCGATGTGGACAGCCGGGGCATCTGCAAGCCTCCTGCCCAGCTGTTCAAATGAGGATTAATCCTGTACCCAGTCGTATTATTAATTATGTACACCCAAGTGCCATGGAGGATGACGTGTCACCACTACGTGAGGACTGGCCTAGTGCCTCACCCACCCATGTTGCACCACTAGGAGTTTATGGTGTGCGACCCGCAGCTATGACGACTTCTGCTCATCGAGGTAAGCACTTGCAGGAGGTCGTGCTGGATGGACAGAGACTTATTGGATTTTGTGACTCAGGGGCTTTCCTCACACTGGCTGATCCCCGAGTGGTTCGGCCTGAGGCAATCCATCGAGGACCTGGGATTGTCATTGAACTGGCTGGTGGACAATGGAGGACTATTTCCACAGCCACTGTGGATCTGAACTTTGGTTTTGGGGTCAGGCGATGTGTGGTTGGGGTGATGGGTGGTCTGCCTGCAGATGTTCTCCTGGGCAATGATGTGGGAGAGCTAAGATGCCAATTTGTGGCTGCATGAAGCCACATGTAAGTTACGCTCTGCCTGTGTGTACTTAACCAGCGACCTGTAGAGGTCCCTGGTACGTACACAAATTGGGAGGGGAAGGGATTGTCATGATATGCGCATCACGGTGGCGCAGTGGTTAGCACAGCAGCCTTGCAGCGCTGGAGTCCTGGGTTCTAATCCCACCCAGGACAACATCTGCAAAGAGTTTGTATGTTCTCTCCGTGTTTGCGTGGGTTTCCTCCGGGCACTCCGGTTTCCTCCCACATTCCAAAAACATACTGATAGGAATTCTAGATTGTGAGCCCAATCGGGGACAGTGATGATAATGTGTGCAAACTGTAAAGCGCTGCGGAATATGTTAGCGCTATATAAAAATAAAGATTATTATTATTTTATTATTATATGTACTTTTGCCCTGTCCTGTATTTGAATAATATGCCATTTGATGTATGTAACTGTTCTCTGGTTTCTATTAGCTGTAATTTATGTATTTTCTTGGCTGGGAGTTCACCTGTAACAATGTCTCCTTCCCCCAATACTTGCAGCCCTAAGCTCTAATGTAATTGAGCTTTGTCAACATCACTAGTGGAGGAATAGCCATTCTTCCTCACAGCAGGTGGCTAGTCAAATGTACATATTACATAGACTGCCTGGAGCCCACCAGTCTAGAATATTCTGGTGGACCCAACCATTGAATAGAAGGTGTAACCCCTACCCCCTTCATGGGCGGATCCCAGGAGCTCAGACAATCCATTCTTATTTTGAGATCAGATGTGAGTTGATCCTTGAAGGAGAAGGAGTGGGGATTCTTAGCTGAGGCAAGACCCCACGCCCATCTAGGACTGTGGAAGCGAACGGGGCGAGACTTGAGCTGAGGACATATCTCGTCATTCGGGAGATTGTTTTGGGATCCCTTGGACTAATTGTGGACTATTGCTTTGTTACCTGGCACAAGGATTATCGTGAGGTGCCCCCGAACCTGTTCCATTGGACTAATTGTGGACTCTGTAGATCTACCTGCATGTGTTGTTCCAGCGTTCTTGATAATAAATCTGTTGAATCATCCCTCGGCCTGTTGTCCCTTCTTGCTCTGCCGTACACCCCGTCACAACCACAGCCTCAAAATTATATTAATATATCTCAAATAAGAGGCAGTCAGATGTCCTAATAGTAGATAGAAAAATACCATCTCACAGAAAAAGAAGAAAGATAAGGTAAACCAGTAATTACCTGTATGACGGTATAGTAGATTAAACTGTGGAGGATAGAATAAAATGAAAACTATAATCAATACACCCAGTTGGTATTAAGTGAAGTGGAAGATCACAGAAAGAAACGAGATAATACCTGAAAATACAGCCGTGTGGATACCGGAACAAGCCGCAAAGGTGATGAGGTGCGACGTGTTGTATATTGGCGCCCCTTTTATGGCGTCAGTGAATCGCTGATAACCGGAATAAGGGCAAAGTGTGTAGGAGATAAGGACGCAGGCGCAAGAAAACAAAGCAGCGCATACGTATTAGAAACAAGAGAACGGAAGTGGGGCAAAGAAAAAAACTATGATGATAGCGTAGCAGTATATGCGGAGAAAAATGAACTGAAGGCGCTGCCATTGTCTAAAAGGAAAAGAAGAAGGGAAGGGGTGTATACATGTGATGCTACTAGAATTGAGAAATAAGGAAATAATATATGTGTGACAAATTAATAAACCACATATGAGGGGGAATAATGTATGAAAGATATGTGGATGGTTATGAAGACCCATAATATAAAGAAAATATATCTGTAGTGGTCTATGGTAAAGTACAATAGAAATCCCACAACCATATAAGAAACCAACCTGCACCCGGAAAGTGAAGGACCTCTGGACTTATATCTAAAAGAAAGGAAAAAATAGGAGAATCTATATTATGTTGTATTATTATAGAATTGTTACTGTAAATATATGATATATAAATAGGGATTCAAGCTAAACCAGGGATTCAAGCTTCAGGAGGCTAATTTGCATATTCCAGGTGCCTTCTGGGAGAAGCGAAGTCTCCCTAAGCTAGAAGATCGTTGGGTACAGCCGGGACCAGCTGCTTCGAAAGCATCACCAAACCAGGGATTCAAGCTTCAGGAGGCTAATTTGCATATTCCAGGTGCCTTCTTGGAGAAGCGAAGTCTCCCTAAGCTAGAAGATCGTTGGGTACAGCCGGGACCAGCTGCTTCGAAAGCATCACCAAACCAGGGATTCAAGCTTCAGGAGGCTAATTTGCATATTCCAGGTGCCTTCTGGGAGAAGCGAAGTCTCCTTAAGCTAGAAGATCGTTGGGTACAGCCGGGACCAGCTGCTTCGAAAGCATCACCAAACCAGGGATTCAAGCTTCAGGAGGCTAATTTGCATATTCCAGGTGCCTTCTGGGAGAAGCGAAGTCTCCCTAAGCTAGAAGATCGTTGGGTACAGCCGGGACCAGCTGCTTCGAAAGCATCACCAAACCAGGGATTCAAGCTTCAGGAGGCTAATTTGCATATTCCAGGTGCCTTCTGGGAGAAGCGAAGTCTCCCTAAGCTAGAAGATCGTTGGGTACAGCCGGGACCAGCTGCTTCGAAAGCATCACCAAACCGCGCGCCGTAATTTTTGCCTGTAGGACATTATTGCAAGAGAGCTTGGCTGAGTAGATTACACAAGAAGGAAAACACACAGCAAGTCAGCAGGATCTAGGAGCAACATGGCAGATGTGACAACCTACATGGTGAGCTGCAGCATGTGCTACATGTTCACAGATCGACCAGAAGAAGAATCCAATTTCACCTGTCAGAAGTGTAGACTAGTGGCCCTTTTAGAAGAAAAGGTGCGGGGTCTGGAAGAAAGAATAGCAACTTTGAAACTCATCAAAGAGAATGAAGACTTTCTAGACAGAACAGAAGCATCTCTACTGGTCACAGAAGGTGCAAAAAGTGTCAGAGAACCTCCAAAAGCAGATGAGTGGAAGCATGTGACCAAAAGAAGCAAGAAGACCATGGAGAAATCACCAACCACACAACTGAAGAACCGATATCAAATCTTTGTAGAGGATGAAGATGGCACACCTAAGAATGAAGCAATACCAGCAAGCAAAAAAGAAAAGGGCACACAGCAACAAGTGACAGCAAAAAGTACAGCCAAGAAGCAACGAAGAGTGGTGGTGGTGGGAGACTCACTACTGAGAGGCACCGAAGCAGCCATCTGCAGACCGGACATAACTGCAAGAGAAGTATGCTGCCTTCCAGGTGCGATGATCAAGGATGTGACCGATAGGATACCAAAGCTCTTCAGCTCCAAGGACGTCCACCCATTTCTTCTGATACATGTTGGCACCAATGACACGGCAAGGAAGGACCTACCGACAATCTGCAAGGACTTTGAAGAGTTGGGGAAGAAAGTAAAGGAACTAGATGCACAGGTAGTTTTTTCTTCTATCCTTCCAGTAGACGGGCATGGCACCAGGAGATGGAACAGGATCCTTGATGCAAACAACTGGCTAAGACGATGGTGCAGACAACAAGGATTTGGATTCCTGGACCACGGTGTGAATTACTGGTATGATGGACTCCTCGCCAGAGACGGACTACACCTCAACAAACCTGGGAAACACACATTCGCCAGAAGACTCGCTACACTCATCAGGAGGGCGTTAAACTAGAAGAAGAGGGGACGGGAAGAAAAACATTAGACTCGAACAAAGACGACCCAGGAAAACATACTCAGAAGGGAGGTAAGAACATTTCTAAAACAATCCACAGTGAGGAGATTGGAACAAAACAAAATCCTCTAAACTGCATGCTCGCAAACGCCAGAAGCCTGACAAACAAGATGGAAGAACTAGAAGCAGAAATATCTACAGGTAATTTTGACATAGTGGGAATAACCGAGACATGGTTAGATGAAAGCTATGACTGGGCAGTTAACTTACAGGGTTACAGTCTGTTTAGAAAGGATCGTAAAAATCGGAGAGGAGGAGGGGTTTGTCTCTATGTAAAGTCTTGTCTAAAGTCCACTTTAAGGGAGGATATTAGCGAAGGGAATGAGGATGTCGAGTCCATATGGGTTGAAATTCATGGAGGGAAAAATGGTAACAAAATTCTCATTGGAGTCTGTTACAAACCCCCAAATATAACAGAAAGCATGGAAAGTCTACTTCTAAAGCAGATAGATGAAGCTGCAACCCATAATGAGGTCCTGGTTATGGGGGACTTTAACTACCCGGATATTAACTGGGAAACAGAAACCTGTGAAACCCATAAAGGCAACAGGTTTCTGCTAATAACCAAGAAAAATTATCTTTCACAATTGGTGCAGAATCCAACCAGAGGAGCAGCACTTTTAGACCTAATACTATCTAATAGACCTGACAGAATAACAAATCTGCAGGTGGTTGGGCATTTAGGAAATAGCGACCACAATATTGTGCAGTTTCACCTGTCTTTCACTAGGGGGACTTGTCAGGGAGTCACAAAAACATTGAACTTTAGGAAGGCAAAGTTTGAACAGCTTAGAGATGCCCTTAATCTGGTAGACTGGGACAATATCCTCAGAAATGAGAATACAGATAATAAATGGGAAATGTTTAAGAACATCCTAAATAGGCAGTGTAAGCGGTTTATACCTTGTGGGAATAAAAGGACTAGAAATAGGAAAAACCCAATGTGGCTAAACAAAGAAGTAAGACAGGCAATTAACAGTAAAAAGAAAGCATTTGCACTACTAAAGCAGGATGGCACCATTGAAGCTCTAAAAAACTATAGGGAGAAAAATACTTTATCTAAAAAACTAATTAAAGCTGCCAAAAAGGAAACAGAGAAGCACATTGCTAAGGAGAGTAAAACTAATCCCAAACTGTTCTTCAACTATATCAATAGTAAAAGAATAAAAACTGAAAATGTAGGCCCCTTAAAAAATAGTGAGGAAAGAATGGTTGTAGATGACGAGGAAAAAGCTAACATATTAAACACCTTCTTCTCCACGGTATTCACGGTGGAAAATGAAATGCTAGGTGAAATCCCAAGAAACAATGAAAACCCTATATTAAGGGTCACCAATCTAACCCAAGAAGAGGTGCGAAACCGGCTAAATAAGATTAAAATAGATAAATCTCCGGGTCCGGATGGCATACACCCACGAGTACTAAGAGAACTAAGTAATGTAATAGATAAACCATTATTTCTTATTTTTAGTGACTCTATAGCGACAGGGTCTGTTCCGCAGGACTGGCGCATAGCAAATGTGGTGCCAATATTCAAAAAGGGCTCTAAAAGTGAACCTGGAAATTATAGGCCAGTAAGTCTAACCTCTATTGTTGGTAAAATATTTGAAGGGTTTCTGAGGGATGTTATTCTGGATTATCTCAATGAGAATAACTGTTTAACTCCATATCAGCATGGGTTTATGAGAAATCGCTCCTGTCAAACCAATCTAATCAGTTTTTATGAAGAGGTAAGCTATAGACTGGACCACGGTGAGTCATTGGACGTGGTATATCTCGATTTTTCCAAAGCGTTTGATACCGTGCCGCACAAGAGGTTGGTACACAAAATGAGAATGCTTGGTCTGGGGGAAAATGTGTGTAAATGGGTTAGTAACTGGCTTAGTGATAGAAAGCAGAGGGTGGTTATAAATGGTATAGTCTCTAACTGGGTCGCTGTGACCAGTGGGGTACCGCAGGGGTCAGTATTGGGACCTGTTCTCTTCAACATATTCATTAATGATCTGGTAGAAGGTTTACACAGTAAAATATCGATATTTGCAGATGATACAAAACTATGTAAAGCAGTTAATACAAGAGAAGATAGTATTCTGCTACAGATGGATCTGGATAAGTTGGAAACTTGGGCTGAAAGGTGGCAGATGAGGTTTAACAATGATAAATGTAAGGTTATACACATGGGAAGAGGGAATCAATATCACCATTACACACTGAACGGGAAACCACTGGGTAAATCTGACAGGGAGAAGGACTTGGGGATCCTAGTTAATGATAAACTTACCTGGAGCAGCCAGTGCCAGGCAGCAGCTGCCAAGGCAAACAGGATCATGGGGTGCATTAAAAGAGGTCTGGATACACATGATGAGAGCATTATACTGCCTCTGTACAAATCCCTAGTTAGACCGCACATGGAGTACTGTGTCCAGTTTTGGGCACCGGTGCTCAGGAAGGATATAATGGAACTAGAGAGAGTACAAAGGAGGGCAACAAAATTAATAAAGGGGATGGGAGAACTACAATACCCAGATAGATTAGCGAAATTAGGATTATTTAGTCTAGAAAAAAGACGACTGAGGGGCGATCTAATAACCATGTATAAGTATATAAGGGGACAATACAAATATCTCGCTGAGGATCTGTTTATACCAAGGAAGGTGACGGGCACAAGGGGGCATTCTTTGCGTCTGGAGGAGAGAAGGTTTTTCCACCAACATAGAAGAGGATTCTTTACTGTTAGGGCAGTGAGAATCTGGAATTGCTTGCCTGAGGAGGTGGTGATGGTGAACTCAGTCGAGGGGTTCAAGAGAGGCCTGGATGTCTTCCTGGAGCAGAACAATATTGTATCATACAATTATTAGGTTCTGTAGAAGGACGTAGATCTGGGTATTTATTATGATGGAATATAGGCTGAACTGGATGGACAAATGTCTTTTTTCGGCCTTACTAACTATGTTACTATGTTACTATGTAATTCTCCATCAAATAAACAATGTAATAATATATACATATATTTAATATAGAAGAAAAAAATGCACATATGCATATATCTACACATACATGCACAAAAATATAAAAATATCAATATTGAGGTGCCACCTAGGCCTAATTATGTATACAGCAGAAAGCCTACTGGATAAGAAGATTAATATACAAACATTAGAGTTAAAGCGCCATATCCAAGTGACACAGGAATCTAAGTATTCCAAGATTCAATAGAATATCTCATATTCCCTATTCAGGCCATGCGGTTCTAGAGTTTGGAGTGTGTGAATCCAATATGCCTCTCTTTCTTTTAGTTTCAAAATTCTGTTTCCACCTCTTCTCGCCATGGGTATTTTCTCAATAATTTGATAACGCAACTGTGAGATATTGTGATTATGAGAAATAAAGTGAGCCGATATAGGTAACATCATCCTTTTACAACGAATAGTGGGTCTGTGTTGTGATATGCGGTCTCGGATATGTTGGGTAGTCTCCCCAACATATCCGAGACCGCAAGGACACTTAATGAAGTAAATGACATATGAAGAATCGCAGCTATAGAAGCCGCGAATAGGAAACCGTTTACCAGATCTAGGATGTGTGAATGTATCACCTTTCGTAATGTTAGAGCACTGAAGACAGTGAAAGCAGGGAAATGTTCCTTTTCGTGAGGAAGTCAAGAATGTTTGTTTCTTAACAACTTTTGAGCTGCCAATATCCGCTTTAACCAAAAGATTAAGTAAACTGGGTGGTTTCTTGTTACACATGAGTGGGGAGATCTTAAACTCCGGAATATCAGGATAAGACGTACCAAGAAGTTACCAATGTTTATGAATAATTTTATGAAATAAAGGCATAAAAGGATGATAAGTGTTCACAAAGGCCATTCTCCGTATGTTGAATCGTGATGGAGTGAGAGATGAGGTGTCAGAAGAAAACTTGAGATACAAAATCAGGATAGCCACGATCCCAAAATTTAGAAGCCATATCCTTTAATCGCACAGAGCATTGCGAGAGATCTGATACAATCCAATTAATCCTCTGATACTGCGATTTGGGAAGAGATTTTTTAATATGCCGAGGATGGCAACTTGTAAAGAACAATAGACTATTTTTGTCCGTCGGTTTGACATAGAGATCCGTAGACAATGACCTGTCATCATTAATAATGACTTGAGTATCCAAAAAGGAGATGGACTTCTGATCATACTGTATAGAGAAGGTCAGTTTTTCAACACTCTGGTTAATTGTCTCATAGAAAGTCAAGAGCGAATCAATATCACCACTCCAAATGAGAAAAATATTGTCTATATATCTCTTCCAGAGTAAACAATACTGCTGAAAGAGTGGGTGTGTATAGACGAATCCCGATTTGAATTCTGCCATAAAAATATTTGCGTAAGGCGGCACAACGTTACAGCCCATTGCGGTGCCATTTAATTGAATAAAAAACTCATCCTCAAAAAGGAAAAAGTTTTTTGTAAGAATCAATGTGAGTAATGAAATGCAAAAAAATTTCAAATCAGGATGAAATTGTGTCGTATTATTGAGAAAGTTTTCAACAGCTTGAAACCATTCTGGTTATTTATGTTCGTATACAAACTATTCACATCCAATGTGACAAGATAGCAGTCAGATGGTACTGCATTTAGATCCTGGATAACCGTCAAAAAATGAGACGTATATTGGAGAAAAGAGGGAATATGATGTAATAGTGGAGACAGAATTTTTTCTAAAACCATTGCCAAAGGAGAGAGTAATGAACCTGTTGGAGCCACAATAGGTCTCTCAGGGGGACTTGTAAGGTTTTTGTGAATTTTCGGTAATGTGTAAAGTACGGGACAGATGGGATGTAAATTGATGAGAAATTCTCCTAATTTATTATCTATGACACCCAATGTACTGAAATGGTGAGACATAGGGCAGATTTCTTTGGCTATACTAAAGGTAGGGTCATGAGCAATAGGAAGATAAGTATCAGTATCACTTAGTTGTGAGCGAACCTCACTCACATAATATAGTCTATCCATTACCACCCCTGCTCCACCTTTGTTCGCGGGCTTGATCACCAAGTGTTTGTTAGATCTCAAAACTATTAATAGCCAATTTTTCAGGTCTGGAAAAATTACTACTCACATGTAGTCGACTATGTTGGATGTCCATCAATTGTTTGTGAACATCCTTCTGAACAAGATAAATAAATGTTTCAGCTGTGTGGTATGTCCTGGGAGGAGAAAACATGCTATGTTGAACAAGATTCAGTTTCTTCAAAGTAAGTGTCTCGTTGGAAGTACCATTATCCATTTGCACTCCAGAGAAATGTACCTTAAGACGAAGGAATCTAAAAAAAATGATGAAGTTCCTGGTCCAAAGTAAAGTCATTAAAAGGGGGAGTAGGACAAAAAGAGAGGCCCCTCTGTAGGACCAAAAGTTCAATAGGAGATAAAATATACGATGAAATATTATAAACTAGCTTGCATATTTAGAGACTTTTTTCTCTCTTATTGAGGTTTTCTTTCTTGATTTTGTTGGAGGCATCCAAGTTTTTTAATTCAGCTTCCACTAGTGCTTGAAAATCATCCATACAATTGCTCCTGCTTTGTACTGGATAAAAAGAAGGATTCATGAATTTTTTTCTTGAAATGAGCATCATGCAGTGATGAAATAGCAAGATCAGCATCAGATAAATTTTCCAAATATCTGGCTGAAATTTGTTCACTGAAAGTAGGCAAAAAAAGAATGGAAATTGTGGGAAGATGTTACCCCAGATGTTTCTTGACCTTCATTAGGATCAAAATGAAGGATTAAACGTGGTTTACCTTTAAAAAAAAGGCCGACCACAGTGTGTGACGATTAATTTGTGAAATTATGGTATGATATTTTATCAGATTGTTCACTAACATTAATTCAGCTTATTTTGAAATATGAACAGTCTAAGCTTGAGGAACTAGAAAAAAACATTTAAGAAATTGAAATTTCTGTTATCCCTTATGCCAATTCATCAGTGTACACTACTTTTCAAAAGAAAATCAGTGAGAATCTTACCAAATTAGAAGATAACATAACGAAAATTAAACAAAATAAATTCCAACGGGATTCAATGGATTATTCTACAAATCATGTGTGTGACTGGCATACTCAAAGATACATTGAAAAGTCTTCAAAATCCATTCTGAAAAGAGGATATAAAAAAAAAACTATCTGAAAAAAAAAAAACACCAAAAGTTGTTTTTAGTTCCACGGAAATAGACTCTAGTGATCCATCTACTGACAATTCTGATGTAGAAACAGCCACCACACTAAATTAACCATTTTTTTTGCAGGTGGTAGCAAATCCTACAAAAAAAAGCCTATAAAAAAACAAGGCGCTCAGGTCGTAAACACCACAGAAAAAGTACATCGTTATTTCACATGGAGGAGAACTTAATTTATCAGAGTGAAAATGTTACTGATGTTAACTTGTCTGCTATCATTATTATTGAAGACCAAACAAAAGTTCTTAGCAAAGGACTTAATGTTGTACCTAGCTCAGTTTGATTTTTTTCCCACTTTAATTAATGTAAATAAGTTTGTCTGTAATATACTATAAAGAAATATTTCTTTGATCCTAATGAAGGTCAAGAAACGTCTGGAGTAACATCTTCCCACAATTTCAATTCTTTTTTGCCTACTTTCAGTGAACAAATTTAAGCCAGATATTTGGAAAATTTATTTGATGCTGATCTTGCTATTTCATTGCTGCATGATGCTCATTTCAAGAAAGTAAGGTTTCTCCTTATGGAGAGTGACGTACCAGCTCCGGCTTGTCAAGGTAAGGAGGCTTATTCACCGTGCAATGCTCCTCTGGGAAATATAATATGAAAATTGCCTCTTCAGAGAAAAAGAGGACTTAAACCCTATAGCGCCATCTGTTGGAAGTAGCGATCCTACAAGTCACAATCAACCTTGCACTGACAAGGGCCAACAGCCCAAAACCCCGTGTCTGCGAATTGAGATACTGATTTGGCTTTTATCCTAAGGCCAGGATCACACACAGTGAGATACGGCCGAGTCTCACAGGTTAAAACCAAGCTCTGGCACCGGCACTCCGGAGTGGAGCGTGCGGCCGTATAGCAATACATGGAGCTGCACGCCGCGCTCCGGAGTGCTGGTGCCAGAACTTGTTTTTAACCTGCGAGACTCGGCCGTATCTCGCTGTAGTGTGATCCCGGCCTAAGTCATATTGCATGAATCATTAAAGGATTGATTGTGACTTGTAGGATCGCTACTTCCAACAGGTGGCGCTATAGAGTTTGAGTCCTCTTTTTCTCAGAAGAGGCAATTTGCATTTCAAGAAAAAAAATTCCGAATCCTACTTTTTATCCAGAAGCAATTGTATGGATAGCCGAATTAAAAACTTGGATGCCTCCAACAAAATCAATAAAGAAAACCTCAATAAGAGAGAAAAAAGTGCTTTTAAGTCTCTGCAATCAAATGATCGTGTCATTATAAAAAACTCGGATAAAGGCAGATCTGTGGTAATCATGGACACTAAATTGTATGAAATGCAAGTTTGTGAAATGCTGAACGCTCCAGCTATATAGAAGTCGCTAACATCTGATCCAACTAACACAGTACGGATCCAATTAAATTCAATATTACATGAAGGAGAGCATCTGGGAATTTTGGACCAGAAACAAGTTGAATTTTTCAGCCCTCTCAAACCAAGAGTACCTCTTTTTCATGCACTGCCTAAGCTACATAAAGGGCTATTTCCACCCCCAATGTGACCGATTGTATTGATTCTTTGTCTGAACATTTATGTGACTGGATTGATGAGAGACTTCAACCTTTAAGGCTATGTGCACACGCTGACGATTACTCTGCTGATTTTTCTGAACTGATTTTGGTAAATCCGCAGGTAAACCGTACTGTGGATTTCCTGCAGAATTACCGTGGATTTATCACAATTTTTTTTACAGTTTTTGTGTGGTTTCCACCTGCGGTTTTACACCTGCGGATTCCTATTATGGAGCAGGTGTAAACCGCAGCGGAATCCGCACAAAGAAGTGACATGTTGCGGAATAAACAACGCTATGTTTTTTTCTGCAGCATGTGCACTGCGGATTTTGTTTTCCATAGGTTTACATGGTACTGTAAATTCATGGAAAACTGCTGCGAATCCGCAGTGTCAAAACCGCTGCGAATCCGCAGCAAAATCCTCAATGTGTGCACATAGCCTCACATGATGTTCCCCCAGTTTTGTTCAAGATTCTAAACATGTATTAAATATCATGAATACTTTGGCATGGACAACCAATAATAGTTGGCTTAGGCCTCTTTCACACTTCAGTTATTTGGCGTCAGTCTAAAACCGCCATTTTCCTCAAATAACGGATCCGTCATTTTTTTTGACGGATCCGTTATTTTCCCATAGACTTGCATTAGTGACGGATTGTGACGGATGGTCGTCCGTTCCATCCGCCATGCGACGGATCCGTCGACATTTGGCGGACGTTTTCTGAAAATAGACGGACATTGGAACGTTTTTTGTCAACGCCGAAATGGCGGATCGCGACGGATCCGTCGCGTCCGCCATTCCATAGAATGGGCGCCTATGGGCGACGGATCCGCCGCAACTGTTTTTTCGGCGGATCCGTCGCCCCAATCCGTTTTTTCAATTGCGCATGCTCCAAAAAGTAGATACTTCTCCCAGACAACCCCCAAGTAACGGATCCGTCAAAAAAACGGATCCGTTAGAACCGTTTTCGCAACAATTGTGACGGATCCGTCAATCCGTCACTATGTCGGTAGTGACTGACGCCAAAAGACTGAAGTGTGAAAGAGGCCTTACATGTGATGTAAACGCATTATATTCTACGATCCCACATACTTTAGCTCTTTATGCGATACGCATTTATATGAAGAAATATTCCAAGTATAGCATAAGCTTGCAAGGTTTCATACTGGATGCTACTTGGTTTTTGCTGAAAAATAATTACTTCAAATTTTCAAACAAGTTTTTCTTCAGCAGCAGGGCTGTTGAATGGGAGCGAAATTTTCTCCTTCTATTGCTATCATTTCAATGAATTGGTAGGAGGTCAATTATCTATACAGAGCTAAATCCATTTTAACCTTCTCTGTATTGTTATATGAGATATATAGATGATCTACTATATAAATGTCTAAGGGTCACTTCCGTCTGTCTGTCTTTCTGTCTGTCTGTCACAGATATTCATTGGTCGCGGCCTCTGTCTGTCATGGAATCCAAGTCGCTGATTGGTCATGGCAAAACGCCCACGACCATTGCCACAACCAATCAGCGACGGGCGCAGTCTGGGGGCAACATGGCCGCTCCTTCCTCCCCGCAGTCAGTGCCCGCTCCGTACTCCCCTCCAGTCAGCGCTCACACAGGGTTAATGGCAGCGCTAATGGACCGCGGTGTAGCGCACTCCATTAACGCTGCTATTAACACTGTGTGACCAACTTTTTTACTATTTATGCTGCCTATGCAGCCTCAATAGTAAAAGATCTAATGTTAAATATAATACAAAAATAAAAAATCATTATATAGTCACCTTCCGCCGCCTTTCCCACTCCTCGCGACGCTCCGGTAACCGCTCCATGCAAGCGGCATGTTCCGGTGGCAAGGATGGTATGCGACAAGGACCTGCCATGACGTCACAGTCATGTGACCGCAAGTGAAAACACCGTGTGCACAGTCACTATATGGTGTATAGACTAGGTTCCCAGACCATCAATACAAATAAAAAAGAAGTCTAGCGACCTCATCACAGGTCCTGCGCACCTGCGCGACAAGGACCTGCCATGACATCACGGTCATGTGACCACGACATCATCACGGGTCCTGCGCTACCAACCCTGGGACCGGAAGCTGCCGAGTGCACCGCACACAGGCGACATGACTACAAGGGCTCCCTCGGAAGGTGAGTATATGTTTATTTTTTAACCTGTGACATATGTGGCTGGGCAATATACTACATGGCTCTGTGCTGTATACTACATGGCTGGGCAATATACTACGTGGCTCTGTGCTGTATACTATATCACTGGGCAATATACTACGTAACTGGGCAATATACTGCGTGGCTGGGTAATATACTACGTGGCTGGGCAATATACTACGTCACTGGGCAATATACTACGGAACTGGGCAATATACTACGTGGCTGGGCAATATACTACGTGGCTGGGCAATATACTACGTAACTGGGCAATATACTACGTGGCTGGCCACTATACAACGTGGCTGGGCAATATACTACGTGGCTCTGTGCTGTATACTACATGGCTGGGCAATATACTACGTGGCTCTGTGCTGTATACTATATCACTGGGCAATATACTACGTAACTGGGCAATATACTACGTGGCTGGGTAATATACTACGTGGCTGGGCAATATACTACGTCACTGGGCAATATACTACGTAACTGGGCAATATACTACGTGGCTGGGCAATATACTACGTGGCTGGGCAATATACTACGTAACTGGGCAATATACTACGTGGCTGGCCACTATACAACATGGCTGGGCAATATACTACGTGGCTCTGTGCTGTATACTACGTGGCTGGGTAATATACTACGTGGCTGGGCAATATACTACGTCACTGGGCAATATACTACGTAACTGGGCAATATACTACGTGGCTGGGCAATATACTACGTGGCTGGGCAATATACTACGTAACTGGGCAATATACTACGTGGCTGGCCACTATACAACATGGCTGGGCAATATACTACGTGGCTCTGTGCTGTATACTACATGGCTGGGCAATATACTACGTGGCTCTGTGCTGTATACTATATCACTGGGCAATATACTCCGTAACTGGGCAATATACTACGTGGCTGGGTAATATACTACGTGGCTGGGCAATATACTACGTCACTGGGCAATATACTACGTAACTGGGCAATATACTACGTGGCTGGGCAATATACTACGTGGCTGGGCAATATACTACGTGGCTGGGCAATATACTACATCACTGGGCAATATACTACGTAACTGGGCAATATACTACGTGGCTGGGCAATATACTACATGGCTGGGCAATATACTACGTCACTGAGCAATATACTATGTGACTGGGCAATATACTACGTAACTGGGCAATATACTACGTAACTGGGCAATATACTATGTGGCTGGGCAATATACTACGTCACTGAGCAATATACTATGTGGCTGAGAAATATACTACGTGTCTGGGCAATATACTACGTGGTTGGGCAATATACTACGTGACTGGGCAATATACTACGTGACTGGGCAATATACTACGTGGACATGCATATTCTAGAATACCTTCCTGTGTTACATGCTGATGACATTTTGAAAAAGCTGTTGGACAAAGGTGTAAATTTTGTATCCAGGAGAAGAATTACTATTGGTAACATGATATCACCTTCTGATCACACAGTAAGGCAAAAGGTTAAAACAAAACGCAACTGGTTATCCCTGTCTGGTTCATATAAATGCGGTAAACGCCAGTGTGGCTTATGTCGATATATGGACAATTCAAATGAAATTAAAGCCACAGCTGCCCCTTATACACACAAGAACTGCTCATTTATTGATTGCAGTACAACATATGTGATTTATGTTATTACGTGCGCACAGTGCAGTCTTCAATACGTCGAATGCACTATGCGATCTCTCAGGACAAGAATTGCGGAGCATATATATGATGCCACAAATACCACAACAAGAAGTTTATCAGGAGCTTCTTACCATTTTTTCATCTGTCCACAAAGGTTGTCTGGACTTTTTTCATGTTCATGCATTAGAGGAAGTTCTTATCAGTGATCGAGGCGGTGATAGAGACAAAAGTATTGCATTTTAAAGAAGCGCAATTCATTTTCAAGTTTAATTACAGAGTTCCTTCTGGACTGAATAAGAGAATGGATATTATGTATTATTATCGAATTCATGTTTTTTGCATCTATGATATTATGTATTTTTTTTCTTGAATGTTTTATGTCATTACTCATTAGCATAATTGTCTAATTTACATTACTAATTGCTCACCTCATTTCCTTTTCCTCCATTTCTATTTAGCTATGCTTTTGTACGGATCACAGACATGGTTGTGATTAAGAACACTTTTGTTCGAAACGCGTAATCCCTCACTCACTATTTTAGCAGCATGTTTTTAAAGACATTGCAATAAAATGAAGTTTTTAATATTCACTTAATAACCTGATTTTGGATGTCTGTTGCACGAACCCTTTTTGTTTGATTTCCCTAAATCTGCCTTGGACAACCAGCATGTCCAAGACCTATACTCACTTTAGTCAGCATTGCAACCACAGCTATGCCTGTGACTGCAATGCACTCTCATAGCCTCGATATGCCTCCATGCGCATTCTGGAGGGGGAACATACAGTGACCCCTACAGGTAACACTAGTCACTGCCTCACAAAGCCCCTGATCTGACCTGTAAGAGAAGAAAAATAACTTACATTATACTCACCACCTGGGGGGCCGTCCAGTCTGATGGGTGTTGCTCTTCTTGGTCCGATACCGCCCATCTTCTTGCGATGCCGCCCTTCTTCTTGGATTGTGTGGATTATGCGTCCCTGCGTCATCCACACAATTTTCCCAGAATCATGCTCCGGCGCAGGCGTACTTATCTGCCCTATTGAGGGCAGAGCTAAGTACTGCAGTGCTCAGGCGCCGGGAATGGTCAGATAGGGCTAGCGCCTGTGCACTGCAGTACTTTTCTCTGCCCTCAACAGGAAAGATAAGTACGCCTGCATAGAAGTGCAATTCCGGGGAGCCTGTGTGGATGATGCAGGGACGCGTCATCCACACAAACCAAGAAGGAGGATGGCATCGCAAGAGGATGGGAGGCGCCGGACCAGGACCTGCGACATCCCTAGGACCGGACCGCCCTGCAGGTGAGTATAATAAGTTATTTTTCTTCTCTTGCAGGTCGGATCGGGGGCTTATATACGGCATTATAGAATGCCATCAGACCTGAAAGGTGGTGGCCGTAACTCGTATCTGCCAAACCAGGTGACAGTTTCCTTTTAAACATAGTGAAACTAGGAGCAATGGAATAACAAGTTATCCCTACATGCATACAGGTAAGGCTACGTTCACATTAGCGTTTTGCGTGTTTGCGTCGGGCGACGCAGCGGCGACGCATGCGTCATGCGCCCCTATATTTAACATGGGGGACGCATGGACATGCGTTGTGCTGCGTTGTGCGACGCATTCGTTTTTTTTGCCGCAAGCGTCGGGCGCAGAAAACGCAACAAGTTGCATTTTTCTTGCGTCCAAATTTCGGCAAAAAACGACGCATGCGTCGCAAAACGCAGCGTGTTTGCGTGCGTTTTGGTGCATTTTTATTTGCGTTGTGCATTGCGTCGCCGACGCAGCGGCGCACAACGCAAATGTGAACGTAGCCTAACAGAAATGCATGAGGCAAATGGCTGAACAATTTACAAACAACGTGTGCTAAAACAGCCAGTTCAGTCTTATAAATGCAGCTGACTAATTCAGTGGTAGGAATCTTAGGGATCTGATGGTAGCAAATCCTCCCTACCAGCGATGTTATCATGAAGGAGAGTAAAATGGGGGCTGTCCTCTGAAGACCAATCTATGAGCTTTATCTTCCCAAAATGCCCCACTACAGAGCAAAGGATAGGAGGCACAGAGGGACAAGAAGCAAGTGCTGATAAATGAATTCAACCACTAGAAGGAGACTGTGTACTGCAAAACAGACTCAACAATGAAAACTTAATGCTGAACACATGACACCCTCATTCAATGGGAACAGCACACACTTCCCCCAACTGATTTCTAAGCTGTAGTGGACAACAATTTCCTTAAGGGCTCCTACTCACTTGCGAGCAACTTGGATGAGTCTCGCACGGCAATACCCGGCGCTGCTGCGGCCGCATAGGAACACATGCAGCCGCACGCTCCGCTCCTCTGTGCCGGGTGCAGCGCCGGGTATTGCCGTGCGAGACTCATCCAAGTTGCTCGCAAGTGAGTAGGAGCCCTAATAACCAGAATCATCTTTGGAATTAAAGAAAGGTGCATCCTCCTGTCTTGCCTGACTTTAGTTGTAGGGAAATGATAAAAGGCCACGCAGTAATGGGGAGTGTGAACTGCCCTGTCGTGTGCCCCTAAACAATAAAAATGGTTATGAAACTTGTGCATGCTCGGCCACAGTGGGAGAAGTCTATTTTTGTGTTGTAGTGAATTAGAAGACCAGTGATCAGCCTGATGTAGAAAAAGGGTACATTACTGGTATTGAGTTCTATTTGAAAAGTGTATTGTTTTTCCAAGGTCTCTTAGATAGGATGCATTTAAAACCCCTTTAAGAGACTTAGGGGCCGATGCATCAAAGTGTTTACATCAGAAAACTACAGTAAAACCGTTTGAAAAGTTACAACATTTTTGAGCACTGCAGAGTTGCACAACCATTTTGTGACTTTTGGTGGAGTTGAGGAGTGGGGATGGAACATGGCATAGCTACACCTACCTGTCAAACTCAACAAAGATGCCAGCATTTCTTACTCCAGAAGTGTTACTCCAGTCCCTGACTAGAGTAGCATTTCTGGTGAGGCGCACCCAACTGATAAGGTGAGCCAAGGGGCATATGCCTCTTAATTTGGCGCAGCCTACTCAAAGACACCCCTTCATTACTACTAGTTTGTATAACATGAATCCAGCCCATATGCTACATTTACACATCCGTTGTACACGTCTGGGTGCATGCTGTCCCATAGAGTTTCATTGATCCATACACACACTAGTTTAAAAAAACGTATCAGTGTCTGTGGACAATGTCCTATTCTCATCATACTCGGCTATTAAATTCTAGAAGCATCCGTCAAACGTCGAATACATACTTTTTACTTTAGTGGTCCATCCCGGTTTCAGTTTTTCATTGATCCATTACAAAGTCGATGGACTAATAAAAGCTCAGTTTATTTTAGTTTTTAAAAACGGACAAGATAAAAAAAAACAGATGCCACACAAATGTCATGAGAGAACATTGAGAAGCTATAGTACAGTATGAATAAATGCCTATTCCAGCTGAAAACCCACTTGGACCGAATCTGTGAATCACCGAGCCGTCTTCGAAAAGAGACTCATAGGCCACCCCCACACAGGACTGTCCCTTTAATATGCTCTCAGTAGCTGTCTGTCTATGCTACTAGCAGTTTATTCTGTTTTTTTTTGTAATGAAAAAGATATGCAGCACAATGTGTGGATTTACTAGCAGGTTCAAAACAAACCTTTTAAGATGTTAAAATGATGTTCTAAATATTTGGCGGGTGGGACTAAATGTAACAATTGGCATATAACAAAATGACCACCTATATTTTTGGTGTAGTAGACATACCATTCAGTACAGCGGTTATGAATAGACATGGTTGAATAAAGCTGCTCATATGATCCCTTGTTATTCTCAGTAAAAGCCACCATTTCTTTCTGAACAAAGAGGAATTGAAGAATGTTGCACAGCTTCAATTAGCCAGTAGATGGCAGTAAAAGACATTGCTGAAGCCTGGATGTCGGCTTCCTGCAGTTGTAAATAGCCACATAAATGTTCTGGTTTATACAGGCTCCGACCTCTCTGTACATACATGTGCACCGTGACGTATTATAGCACTTCAACTGCTATTACATTTACTTGCACTATTAACTGTTTTTGGTTCTAATATTCATTTATTTATATTTTTTTAATCTTTTAGCATATAATATCATTGTAGCACCATTTTGCACAGGCCCTATCAGGTCGATCTAATCCATTGTTCATCCTGATTGCCCCAGCTTGTTTATGAAGTACCATAAGTGTCTATACAGACTGACAAGGAGAAGACGACTATATGGGAGACAAGTAGGAAAAATAGACCCCTGAGCTGAGGCACATATAGGCCTTGGTACTTGAGTATGGAGTCAGTCGGGCCTATGCCACACGCAGTTAGGGCCAGAAATATTTGGACATGGTTTGATTGTACCACATACCAGAGTATACAGGCATTACAGCAGGGGACCACAGCTGATTCTTTTTGAGAATGAGAAATATGTAAGGCCACAAGGGCAGGGTCCCCTCCCCTCTGTCTGTCACTATTAGTTTTTTCATTGCAATTTCCATTTGTGTTTTGTATGTAACCCCTCATGTATAGCACCCTGGAATCAATGGCGCTCTGGAAATAAATAATTGTAATGTCTGTATACTCTTTTGATTCCTCTCAGGAGATGTGGTATGATTAGACCATGTCTTTGTACGGTAAGTCCCAGCCATTACACAGTTAACAGCAGGGGCACATTTATAAGATTATCTCAGCACAGGAACATTTGATTTAAACATGCAATTGTGGAACTTATTATTATTCCAAGATCTATTGATTAAAATGTTGATTTAAATTAACTTTGTTTGTGGGAAAACACCATTAATTTCTCCATCTTTTTCATTGTCGGAGGCCACGGATTTCAGACTGCACTCTGATGTCATCTGAGGGCAATCTGATGTTTTACACGCACACATAGAGTTGAATGGGTGCTTGTGATCCGATTTGGGGAGCCATCCGCACCATTCTGTGTTTTTCTTCTCATGTCGAATCGGCATGAAAAAGTGATGCAGTTATGCATTGTCCCATGTGTACTCGGTAGCAGTTGAGGTAGGCACCGGTTATTTATATAGAAGGCCGTCTCAGCTTCTGGAGACTGCTTAGCCATAGCCGACTTTGTCCCTTTAAGGAGATGCGTCAGAGAGGCGGCTACCATGGTGAAGTTTAGGATGAACCGGCGGTAGTATCCCACAGTGCCCAGGAATGCCCTGACCTGTTTCTTTGAGAGGGGGTTGTGGCCAGCCCTGGATCGCCTCCACTTTATTTACATGGGGCTTTATTTCGCCTTTGCATACAACATAGCCCAAGTATCTCGCTTCCTCCATTCCCAAGGCACACTTTATTATTATTATTATTATTATTATTTATATAGCACCATTGATTCCATGGAGCTGTACATTAGATGGGGTTACATCAAAATACAAATATCACTTACAGTAAACAAAACTAACAATGACAGACTGCTACAGAGGGGCGAGGACCCTGCCCTTGCGGGCTTACATTGTACAGGATTATGGGGGAGAAGACAGGAAGTCGGGGGTTGCAGTAGCTCCGATGGTATTGAGGTGGCCGTGTGGTCATTACAGGGTATAAGCTTCTTTGAAGAGATGGGTTTTCAGGTTCCGTTTAAAGGATCCAAATGTGGTGGATAACCGGACATGTTGGGGCACAGAATTCCAGAAGATGGGGGATATTCGGGAAAAGTCTTGGAGGCGATTGGGTGAGGAGCGAATAAGCGTGGAGGAGAGAAGGTCTTGGCAGGATCGGAGATTATGCGAGGGAAGATATAGACGGGGCAGGAGTAGGGCGCAGCTATATGGAGGCCCCCCATGACTGCATTTGGCCGGGAGGTTTTTCAAATAAATGCTAAGGGTCGTGATAGGTGGATGGTAGCGGGGGGAGGAGCTTTAAGGAGGGGGTATCTGGGGTGTTGGGAAAAGTACGGGAAAACCGCCGTTCCATCCCATTTCCACAGAGGAAACAGACACGTACCTGATGGAGTCGGCAGAAGCATTGATGGCCTGGCTGCAGGAGGTGGCTCGGTCCAGGAGGGGGGGTTGGCTTGAAGCCCAGCTGTCCTCTATACTCAGCGCGGCAGAACGAGCTGGAGTCAGCGCAAGGGGCAGGAGGACCAGGCCCCCAGAAAGACTTTTGCCTGAGGTGGCGGCATGTGGCAGGCGCAGGCTCAGGAGCCCCTCCAGGGACCATGCGGGTGGTGAGTGAGGCGGTGCGGTCCCCCCCCACGCGCCCGCTCTGGCAGGAATCCACCTATCCAGCCTGCATGCACCCGTCGACGAGCGCCAAACACCGCTGCTGCTGCAGTGAGCGCCGGACCTGAAGTGCGGCCTGGCAAGCATGACAGCACGCAGCTGGCACCCTCTCGGAATCCCGCCGGTCCTCGGCGCGCAGGGGGCGGTCGGCAGCAGCACTTGGTGGGACGGAGCCAGTCCCGGTAGTAGCGGCGAGGAGGAGTCCAAATCCACCACCTGCGGCAGGTACCTCTGGCGGCGCTCCCTCCAGGGGGTCTGCCGGGCACAACACCAGGCGCCGACAAGCAGCGAGCAGGCAGCAGCAGGGCGCCCCGCTGCTGCCTGAATCCAGCGTTCAGCGTAGGGATGATGGTGAGGCAGACAGCAGTGTCGAGCTGCCTGCCCGTCAGCATGGAAGGGTCCACGACAGGGCTGGCCTGTCCAGGTCTGCTCATCAACACCGGTCCAGGTCACCTGCGAGGTCGGCAGGGCGTAGAGCTTCACGCAACCGGACCCCTCTGGCGATGAGGAGGCTGGGGGCACTGGCCGTGGACGAAGAAGTTTGTCAGTCCAGCAGTATCAACACGCTCGGGTACCCCCTGGTGACGAGGAGGCCAGGGGTGCCGGCCTGGGGCAGAGAGGGCTGGTGGTGCAGCGGTCTCAACATGCTCAGGTCACCCCTGGTGATGAGGAGGCCAGGGGCGCGGGCCTGGGGCAGAGAGGTCTGGCGGTGCAGCGGTCTCAGCACGCTCGGATCCCCCCTGGTGACGAAGAGGCCAGGAGCGCGGGTCTGGGGCAGCAGCGTAACGAGGAGAAGGTGGCATCCGGCAGCGAGCGTCGCGGAGGGACGGAGCAGCAGGGATCCGGAGGTTCGGCTGGCGGAGACACAGCACCCGCGCAGCTGAGTGAGTATGATTCAATTTCTTGTTTGTTGCCTGCAGGGGTCAGGTTGCAGGAGGCTAGGGGGGAAATCAGGCGGTAGGGAGTGAGGAGCGGCAGCGGGGTGGGCCTATTGTGGCGGAGTTGCCAGGCCTGCAGGATATCTTGCACAGTATGTCGCAATCTCTGCGGAGGTTAGATAGCGGGGCGGCAACTGGGGCCGTTACGTCGCCAGTGGGGGCATGGATGACAGGGCAAGGGGTAGAGCCCCAGTCGTGAAGTTTATTGTTGAGTCCTGGTCGGGTAGCTGAGGTCGCATCCTCAAGTGTATCGGTTTCGGTTCAGACGGAAAAGGAAAAATGGGACGTGGTTAAATTAGATGACAGAGCAAAAGGGGAAGTTTACGTGTGCTTTGAAGGGCCTTTGGGAGCTCATTTGAAGAAGGAGATAAAAGAGAAGATTTGGCTGGATGAATATGTGGAGATTTTTTCCCTTCTCCCGTTGGAAAAGTTTAATTTAGATAAGGGGAAAAAAGATGATAGCAAAAAGGAGGAGGAAGAAAAGCGGAGGTGGAGATTAATTGGGCAGACATTTGTAAATTGGCTGCAGACATTTGCAATATTGGTGAGTGTGGTGGGGGAGAAGTCGCCTGAGAATTGCTCGGGATTGTTTTGTTATTTAGACTCGATTGGGGAAGCGCATTGTACCTATGGTGGTCAGACATGGCTGCGGTATGATGAGCAGTTTAGGCAGAGGAAGGCGGTGAGGGCAGAAATTAGGTGGGACCAGAAGGATATAAGGCTCTGGTTGAAGGTTATGGCCCCAACCAGGCATGGGCAGTCCTTTCACGGGGGTGGAGGTGGTGGCAACCAGCAGGCGGGACACAGAAGCGGTACCCAGGGGGCACAGGGATCAAAGGAAAAATCCGGAACATGCTGGCAGTTTAATGACGGCCAGTGTAAATACGGAGTACCTGTAAGTTTAAGCATGTGTGTTCCCATTGTAATGGAAGCTCCCACGGGGCCTCAAAATGTTTCAAAAAAGGGAAAGGAAAGCCATCGATGGGTGCGGGGGAGACCCCGGTGAGACTTCAAGAGATGGCCCCCTCTCTAAATAGGTACCCTGATCAAGTGAAGGCTGGTGTTATTTTTCATGGTTTTGCGGACAGTATTAAGATTCCCCCTCTGGGTCACAAGGTTCCTTTCTCGATTAAGATTTGCGGACGGCAATGTTTCATGCCCAGGTTGTTGATGTTAAGCTTAAAAAAGAAGTGGAGCTGGGTAGGATGGCTGGTATGTTTTTGCATCCGCCAACTAAAGGGATGGTTGTTTCCCCTTTGGGGGTGGTGCCCAAATAAGAGCCGAATAAATTTCGCTTGATTCAGCATTTGTCATACCCAAAAGGCCTGTCGGTGAACGATGGCATTGCACAAGAGTTGTGCTCCGTGGAATATACATCGTTTGATGCAGCGCTACAGTGGGTGAGGAGGTACGGCCCTGGAACTTTGTTAGCAAAAACAGATATTGAATCGGCCTTCCGTTTGCTTCCGGTACACCCGAACAGTGTTCCGTTGTTAAGTTGTTTTTGGAATGGTGATTACTATTTGGATAGATGTTTGCCAATGGGTTGCACAATTTCTTGTTCCTTGTTCGAAACGTTCAGTACCTTCTTGGAGTGGGTGGTTAGGGATGTTGCGGGAGTTCAGTCAGTTATTCATTATCTGGATGATTTTTTGTTTATTGGTCCGCCTGATTCTGCATTGTGCAGGAACGTGTTAATGGCCATGTTTTGGGTTGCTGAGTGTTTTGGGGTTCCGTTAGTGAAGGAAAAGATGGAAGGTCCTAGTACCGTTTTGAGTTTTCTGGGTATTCTAATTGATTCAGAGAGAATGGAGTGTCGGTTACCGGAAGATAAGCTGGCCCTGCTGCAACAAGAGGTGGATAGAGCTAGGAGGTGTAACAACTCTGCTGGCATCACGGCATGGCCTCACATCTCTCACACAATCTTACCCACTGCTCCAGGCCATGATGTGGTTTCTGTTTCATGCCAGCTCCATGTTCTGTGTCTCTGCTCTGTGCATGCTTCATGGCTATGTGTATAGGGGGCCGGCGCCTGAACTCTCTGGTCTTATAGGAATCAGGTGCATCTGTCTAATCAGTTCCTGACCAATTACCAAGAGGCCTCCTGTATATAGTGCAGCTCCACCCTGTGGTCTGGGCCTTTGCAACTTACTCCCTCAATCAGTTCTTAGCTGCTGAGGTGCCAGGTCCTGTCTCGGTTACTCTTTCTTGTCTGCCACCCAGGGGGGCGTTGTACCCTGGTCTGTGTCCTGTGTAGCCACCCAGTGGGGCTTAGTACCCTGGTCTCTGTCTTGTGTAGCCACCCAGCGGGGCTTCGTACCCTGGCCTATGTCTGCCACCCAGAGGGGCATCATACCCTGGCTTGTGTCTATGTCTCTGTGTCTTGTCTCGTTCCTGACTCTGTCTTAGTCTAGTCCTATTCCACTGTCTGTTTATATCTGTCTTGGTTTTCCTTTTCTGCTCTGTTCGCCACTGTCTGTGGCTCTGCTTCTCTTTGCTCAGTTCTACCACAACCTGTGCTTCTGTGTCTCTCAGCTTTTCCCTCAGCTCTGCTCTCTGTAACTTTGCTATGCACTCTGACCTTGCTTTACACTCTGTGGCTTTGCTCTCAGCTCTGCACTCAGACCTTGCTCCGCACTCTGTGGCTTTGCTCTGTGGCTCCGCTCTTTGCGGTTCTACCTGGCTCCGCTCTTTGCGGTTCTACCTGGCTCAGCCTCCTGCATTTCTGCACTTACCTCCAGCATCTCCGCTCTTGGCGTTACCTCCAGCGTCTCCGCTCTTGGCTCCGCCTCCAGCGTCTCCGCTCTTGGCTCTGCCTCCAGCGTCTCCACTCTTGGCTCCGCCTCCAGTGTCTCCGCTCTTGGCTCCGCCTCCAGCGTCTCCGCTCTTGGCTCCGCCTCCAGCATCTCCGCTCTAGCGTCTCCGCTCTTGGCTCCGCCTCCAGCGTCTCCGCTCTTGGCTCCGCCTCTTGCGGCTCCGTCCTTGGCTCTGCCTTCTCCTCTTCTCTTAGTTCCACCTTCTACTCGTACTCAGCCTCCTGCGTTTCTGTTCTTGGTTCTAGCTCTTGTGCTTTCGCTCTGCATCCGCTCTTGCGGTCTTTCTCTACTTGTTACTTAGTCCTCCTGTCTGAACAGGTTCCTACCTGTTTCACATACCTGCCTGCAGACCGGTCCCTACCGGTTCTTCCTATGTTCCAGTGTCTCTGTTGTACCCGTCTGCCTGCCTGTGTCCCAGCCGTGCCCGCCTGTCAGCCAGAGTGCCAGCCGTGCCCGCTCCGTTCCTTAGTGGGATCAGCAGCCACAGCCAGACATCACCCTGGAGTGGTAGCTTCCTATTGCACAAGTCTGACCTCACCATCAGAGGCTCCAGCGAACACCTAGGAAGCTACTTAGTTACGCCCCTTCCAGGGAAGTTTGGTCTGTGGTCCAGTGGGGCCACACCCCCGTATGCCCGTGCCAACCAGTCTGGGCGCGTGCGTGACAGGAGGATGCGGAAGCTGACTTTGAAAGAGTTGCAGTCTTTGTTGGGTAGGTTGAATTTTGCGTGCAGGATCATGCCCATGGGCAGGATATTTTGTCGCTGGTTGTCGGTTGCGACGGCAGATGTGAAGACGCCTCACCATTTCATTCATTTGAATAAGGAACACAGGGACGATTTGACAGTGTGGCAACATTTTTTGAAAAATTACAATGGGCGGTCCTTGATTCAACAGGAGATATTAGCCAATTTTGACTGCGAGATTTACACCGACGCAGCCGGTACGGCGGGTTATGGGGTCTATTGCAAGGGAAGATGGTGTGCAGGACAGTGGCCAGAGTCTTGGAGGAAGTAGGGCCTTACAAAAAACCTGGCTTTGTTGGAATTGTTTCCTATTGTCGTGGCGGTTTCCATTTGGGGAGGAATGTTCGCTAACAGGAGGGTTCGTTTTCATTGCGACAATATGAGCGTGGTGCCGGTGATTAACAGTATCGGGGCTTCGTCCACCCCGGGGATCAAGTTGGTGAGGGAGCTGGTTCTCAGGTGTTTGGAGCTGAATGCTTATATTTCTGCGGTTCATGTGCCAGGTGTCTAGAATTCAATAGCAGATGCATTGTCTCGTTTTCAGTGGGAGCGTTTTCAGGAATTGGCGCCGGACGCGGAGGTCTCGGGAGGAATGCCCTTCGCATGTCTGGAACGTGATTATGGACGATCAGGACGGTTGATTCAGGAGTCTGTTACAAGCCAAGCCTGGTCATCATATGAAGCCTCCTGGCGGGTATGGCAAAGTTGGGTGTCTTGTTGGGGCGATTTGAGGTCCGAGGAAAATACGATGTTGGCGGTGTTATTTTTGATTGGCAAGGCGGCCGAGGTAGGTTGGTCGATTTCTAAAGTGAATAAATTCGTGGCTGGACTTGCTTTTGGTTTCATGTTGCAGGGGTTGGCGGATGTTACAAAAAATGTTTTGGTTAGACAGGCACTAAGGGGCTTTAGAAGAGGTAATCAGACGCTTGATAGGCGGCGTCCAATTTCTTTCGGCCTTTTGGAACGGTTGGGCGGAGTTTTGGAGTCTATTTGTTGTTCCGATTTTGAGTTGGCGTTGTTTCGACTTGCTTTATCTTTAGCCTTGTTTGGGGCCATGTGAGTTGGTGAGCTTGTGTCAGGCTCCAGGGACAGGGCAGGCGGTTTGTTGGCAGAGGATGTGGATGTGGGGGGGTATTGTTTTTTGGATTTGACGTTCGAAGACTGACCAGTTCAAAAGAGGAAAACGCGTGGTGTTGGGGAGTGTTAACGAGTTGTTGATGTGCCCAAGATGGTGCCTTGAAGCGTATTGGCACTTGTGGTCAGGTAGAGTAGGCCCTTTGTTGTGTCACGCGGCGGGGGGGGGGGGAGCCTCGTTTCCAGTTTATTGTGGTATTAAAAAGGGGTTTGCAAGAACTGGGCCTTCCCCCGGATAGGTTCGGGTTGCATTCCTTTAGGATTGGGGCTGCATCGGAGGCTGATAGTTTGGGTATAGGTGCAGATACAATAAGGAGAATTGGTAGGTGGACTTCGGACCGCTACTTAACTTATGTGCGTCACTAATTATTGGGTAGTGTGTCATGATATTGTGTTGAAGTTGATTGTTTTCATGTATCTTGTTGCAGGTGGTTCCCCCTATTTAGCCTGGATCTTTGGACATTCGTTCGTGAATTGGTGGGGTGCTGCGTGCCGATGTCAGGCTGGATGGTAGGCAACTGAGTTTTAGTAGGCAGCAAGTGGTCATTCGTTGGTTGGGTTTTAGAGGGATTGTTTGGAGTAAGGTTCTTTCTGAATTTTCCAGGGCAGTTCGTTTGGATAGACAGCCTGACATTTTGGTGATGCATATGGGGGGGAATGATTTGGGGGTAAGGCCAGTTAGAGAATTAATCAGAGATATACGGTTCGATCTCTTGAGGTTGTGGATATCGTTTCCGGGAGTGTTGATCGTGTGGTCGGATATTGTGCCTAGGAGGAGGTGGAGGGTAGCTAGATCTCTGAAGGGGATTAACAGAGCTAGGGTAAAATTAAACAGGGCAGTATCGGGTTTTGTTTCCAGAAATGGGGGTATTAGCGTCAGGCATTTTGAATTGGAATCGGGGGTTGGTAATTACTGGTTGGAGGATGGAGTTCATTTAAATGCAATTGGGATCGATTTGTGGACATTGGCATTACAAGAAGGGGTGGAAAGAGCTTTGGTGGCGTTGGGGCACGCACGGGCCTGAGGTGGTCAGGGCTGTTCGTGGTTGATGGGGGGGTGGGGGTTCTTGGAGTTGACGCTGATTGGTAGGGGGAAGGAATTATAAAATAATTACAGGCAATTGAAAATGGGGTGGGGTTTGATCTGGCATTTGGTATGGGCTCTGGACGGGGTTTTACCCTGGGAACTTTCGGTGGTTTCTCTTCCCGGAACGGGATGTATGGTGCCCTCGAGCTGGTGATGTACGGCTGAGGGTAACATGGTGGTCGATCTTCATTTTGGGGTTTTGCCAGATCTTTTTAGCTTCAAGAACCCTCCCAACCCTCCCCTCGTATTTATATATATATACTGATTGTATTACTGTTTATGTTATTGTTTTGTTAATAAAAGTTGGCCGCTGTAGCCAAATTATCCAAAGAACATAAATGGTTGTGTTTTTATTTAAGGAATGGGATGGGGACAGTATGTCGGGGTTTGTTGGTATTTAGGTTTACGCCTGAAGGAAAAACCGTATTCGGCATACGCGGTCATGAGAGATTAGTTCGGAAGCATATGGAGGACAAAGGTTATAGATAACTTTGTAGGTCAGCGTTAGTAGTTTAAACTGGATACGCTGGGAAATTGGGAGCCAGTGAAGGGATTTGCAAAGAGGGGAAGCAGGAGTGTAGCGAGGAGAGAGATTAATTAGTTGGGCAGCAGAGTTAAGGATGGACTGGAGGGGTGTGAGAGTGTTAGAAGGAAGGCCACAGAGGAGGATGTTGCAGTAGTCGAGGCGGGAGATGATTAGGGCATGCACAAGCATTTTGGTAGAGTGAGGGTTGAGGAAAGGATGGATTCTGGAAATATTTTTGAGCTGGAGGCGACAGTAGGTGGCGAGAGCTTGGATGTGCGGTTTGAAGGACAGGGCAGAGTCAAGAGTTACTCTGAGGCAGCGGATTTTGGGGACAGGGGAAAGTGTGATTTCATTTATTTTGATAGATAAATCAGGTAGCGAAGATATGCGAGATGGAGGAAAGATAATTAGTTCAGATTTGTTCACATTGAGCTTGAGAAAGCAAGAGAAGAAGGAGGATATGGCTGATAGACACTATGGGATTCTGGAGAGCAGAGAGGTGACATCTGGGCCAGAGAGGTAGATCTGAGTGTCATCAGCATATTGATGGTACTGGAAGCCATAGGACCTTATGAGTTGTCCCAGGCCGAGTGTATAGATTGAGAAGAATAAGGTCGCAAGGACAGAGCCTTGAGGGGCACCAACAGAGAGAGGGTGAGATGAAGAGGTAGTATGGGAGTAGGAGACGCTAAATGTGTGGTTGGTAAGGTATGAGGAGAATCCAAGATAATGGAAAACCTCGTCTTCCGTAGAGCATCAAATACTGCCTGGACCTTGCTCAGATGGCTTCAACAATCCTGGCTGAAGATTACAATATCGTCTAGGTAGGCCGCTACATACCTCTTGTGGGGAGCTAGGATCCCGTCCATGGCTCTCTGGAACATTGCTGGAGCGCATTGCAACCTAAACGGCATCGTTGTGTATTGGAAGCATCCATCTGGTGTTGAGAAAGCAGTCTTTTCTTTGGCGCCCTGGGACATGGGAATTTGCCAATACCCTTTTGTGAGGTCAAGGGTAGTAATGTACCGAGCCGACCCTGGCCTCTCAATTATTTCATCGACCTGGGGCATCGGGTAGGCATCAGTCTTAGAAACCTCGTTCAGCTTCTGATAGTCATTGCAGAATCATCATTCCCTATCTGGTTTTGACACTAGGACTATTGGGCTGGACCAGCCATGCTTGGATTCATCAATGACTCCCAAGCTCAGCATCCGCTTCACCTCCCTGGAGATCACCTCTCGGCATGCTTCGGGAATTCGGTATGGCTTTAAGTTGACCTGGACATGAGGCTCCATCAGGACGTCATGCTCTATGACCTTCGTACATCCTGGAAGATCTGAGAACAGGTTTCTGTCGTGTTGTAGCAACTCTCAGCACTGCTGCTTCTGCAAGCGAGACAAGATGTCTGCCACCTTAACATCTTCCGCACCGACATCAGACTTGGCCATCAGACAAGGAGCTTCCACGGGTTCTCTTTCCTGTCATGGCTTGATCAGGTTCATGTAGTACACCTGGTAGGTCTTTCGCTTCCCTGGTTGGGGGATTTTGTAGTTGACCTAACCAACTTTCTCCACCACCTCATAGGGACCCTGCCACTTGGCCAGGAATTTAGGCTCCATCGTGGGTACCAGCACAAGTACTCGATCCCTTGGGTTGAACTGTCTTACCCTGGATGACCTATTATATAGCCTGGACTGGGCTTCCTGAGCCTTGAGGAGGTGCTCCTTCACAATGGGCATCACATTGGCAATCTTCTCTTGCATCTGGGTGACATGCTCTACCACGCTTCTATAGGGGGTGGTTTCAGCATCCAAAGATTCCTTTGCCACATCTAGGAGCCCTCGAGGGTGTCGTCCATAGAGCAGTTCAAATGGGGATAAGCCAGTGGAAGCTTGGGGAACTTCCCGGATGGAGAACAACAGGTAAAGAAGCAGACAGTCCCAGGCTCGGCCGTCCTTCTCCACTGTATTATTCAGCATATCCTTCAAGGTTTTGTTAAACCTCTCCACCAATCCATCAGACTGGGGATGGTACACTGAGGTTCTGAGCTGGGAGATTTGCAGGGTCTTGCACAACTCCCTCATGACCTTTGATATGAAGGGGGTCCCTTGGTCCATCAGTATTTCCTTCGGCAGCCCGGTTCTGGAGAAGATATGGATCAACTCCTTAGAGATACATTTAGCAGAGGCATTTCTTAAGGGTACCACCTCTGGGTTCTGTCACCTCACCGCTTGGCTTGGTTGCCCTGTAAAGCAGATCCCCAATAACAGAAAAATGAGGAAACCAACTGCCGGCCCCCGGCTCCTGAGGCACACCATTTTACACAGTAACATTTCCAAATGCCCCTTTAAGAGTTAGGTCTCTGAGTTGATGGTTCCAAAGTTTCCCCCGAACACCTCCAGCTCAGGGATGTTGGCCTCAGTGGATGTTGCTTCATCCTCATCGCCAACCAACAAAAACAACAGAAACCTGTCATCTGCAGGCTGTGATGCGGTTTCTTTGGGAACAACCTGGCTGTTGTCCGGACAAGCAGACATTCTCCCTTTCCCCCACAAGTCCCAAAATAATACAAAGTCCCGTCCTAGAATAATCAGGTGCAATAGGTCCTTGACTACGCCAACCTCGTGGGTCTCTGTGCCACAGTTTCTGTTGATGACCACTTGGACCACAGGTAATTCCTTAGCGTAGCCATGGAAATAGCGGACACCCACCCTCTTGTCAGGAATCAGTCGATGATTAGGTCATCAATGTCTGAACGGCTGGCCAGTGTCCAGTAAGGGCCCAAGAACAGAGCCTTGAGGGACAAACACCAACAGAGGGGGGTGAGATGAAGAGGTAGTATGGGAGTAGGAAACGCTAAATGTGCGGTTGGTAAGGTATAAGGAGATCCAAGATAGGACAAGGTCTTTGACACCAAAGGAAGAGAGGACCTGTAGTAGGAGGCAGTGGTCAACTGTGTTGAAGACAGAGGACAGGTCTAGAAGGAGTAGTATAGAGAATTGTCTGTTAGCTTTGGCTGTAAGTAAGTCGTTAGTAATTTTGGTCAGGGCAGTCTCAGTGGAATGGTGGGGACGGAAGCCAGATTGTAGGTTGTCGAAGAGAGAGTTAAATGCAAAGTGAGAGGAAACTTCAGCATGGACGTGTTGCTCAGGAAGTATGGAAGCAAAGATATGGGGCGATAGCTGGACATAGCGTTTGGGTCAAGGGATGGCTTTTTGAGGATAGGTGTGATTGTGGCATGTTTGAAAGCAGTGGGGAAGGTACCAGAAGTTAGTGATAGGTTGAACAGATGGGTTAGGGATGTGATTAGTGTGGTGGTGAGCTTAGGGAGGAGGTGGGATGGGATGGGGTCAAGTGCACAAGTGGTGTGGTGTGATTTGGAGAGAAGATGAGCAAGCTCCCCTTCAGTGATTTTGGAGAGGCAAGTTATGGGGTTTGGTATTTGGCATTGGTCTGGTATACAAAAGGGTTATGGTGGTTTGACAACAAAGACTTGCCTTGTTTGGTCTATCTTATTTTTGAAGTGCATGGCAAAGTCCTCAGCAACAATTAGGGAACTTGGAGGGGGCAGTGGTGGGCGGAGGAGGGAGTTAAGTGTTGAACAACTGTGTCGGGTTATGGGATAAGGAAGAGACGAGGGTTGTGTAGTAGGCCTATTTAGCAGAGGTGAGAGCTGATTTGAATGCGAGTGTTGCTTGTTTAAGTGCAATGAAATCTCGCGAATGCATTTTCTTCCAACGCTGTTCTGCAATTCTGGATACTTGCCAAAGCTTTTTAATGATGTTATTGTGCCAGGGTTGTCTATGTCGTGGAGTGAGGATATGGATGCTAGTAGTAGGATAGAGTCAGAGAGTGTGTGGGTGTCTAGGTGTACGAGGTTCCTGCTTTGATGCGCATGTTGCTGGACATGGGTGACAGGTGAGGAGGACAGGGATGAGAAAGTGAGTAGATAGTGGTCAGATAGAGGGAGAGGGGAGGTTGTGAAGTTAGATAGGGAGCAGAAACGGGTGAAAACCAGGTCTAATGTGTGTCGGTCTGTGTGTGTGGCTGTGAAGGACCACTGAGTAAGTCCAAAGGATGAAGTTAGGGACAGGAGTTTGGAGGCTGCTGACTGGTGGGTGCAGCCAGCGGACATACCTGAGGATGAAGCAGATCGATTGTCAGATTGATAGCAATAACAAACCATAGTAATAATAATAATAATGATGATGATGATGATGATGATGATGATGAAGCATCTATAGCAGGGGGTTATTTTTCTAGCATATTTCTGCTGTCATCTTTGCTGTTATCCTTTTAGAGACGTCCTTCTAGAGACAGACCACCAAGCTACTATACAGCTTACTTTGCTGTTATGTACAGTACTGTCTCTGACATAGTGTATTCTTGTTAATTTTATTATTCACAGCACCCTGTTTTATTACATAGTCCACTCTCTATTTCGAAATAATATGACTGCTGATGGAGGAGTTGGTGATAAGACGACCAGTCCATCAGCTCCTCCATTAGAAAAGAAGCTTTCCCATGCTCCATCAGCCATCATTGCATTATACAGCTAACAAGAGAAGACGGTATGTAATAAAAAACAGGGCGCTATATAATCCAATATGTAAGGGACGGTACTGTACATAAAAATAGAGGGCACTGTATAATAAAGGATGGCAATATACATAATAAAGGAGATTATGTAATATATACACATGTACAGTTGTGGCCAAAAGTATTGACACCCCTGCAATTCTGTCAGATAATACTCAGTTTCTTCCTGAAAATGATTGCAAACACAAATTCTTTGTTATTATTATCTTCATTTAATTTGTCTTAAATGAAAAAAACACAAAAAGAATTGTCCTAAAGCCAAATTGGATATAATTCCACACCAAACATAAAAAAGGGGGTGGACAAAAGTATTTACACTGTTCGAAAAAATCATGTGATTCTTCTCTAATTTGTGTAATTAACAGCACCTGTAACTTACCTGTGGCACCTAACAGGTATTGGCAATAACTAAATCACACTTGCAGCCAGTTGACATGGATTAAAGTTGACTCAACCTCTGTCCTGTGTCCTTGTGTGTACCACATTGAGCATGGAGAAAAGAAAGAAGACCAAAGAACTGTGTGATGACTTGAGAAACCAAATTGTGAGGAAGCATGAGCAATCTCAAGGCTACAAGTCCATCTCCAAAGACCTGAATGTTCCTGTGTCTACCGTGCGCAGTGTCATCAAGAAGTTTAAAGCCCATGGCACTGTGGCTAACCTCCCTAGATGTGGACGGAAAAGAAAAATTGACAAGAGATTTCAACGCAAGATTGTGCGGATGTTGGATAAAGAACCTTGACTAACATCCAAACAAGTCCAAGCTGCCCTGCAGTCCGAGGGTACAACAGTGTCAACCCGTACTATCCATCAGCGTCTGAATAAAAAGGGACTGTATGGTAGGAGACCCAGGAAGACCCCACTTCTTACCCCGAGACATAAAAAAGCCAGGCTCGAGTTTGCCAAAACTTACCTGAAAAAGCCTAAAACATTTTGGAAGAATGTTCTCTGGTCAGATGAAAGAAAAGTAGAGCTTTTTGGGCAAAGGCATCAGCATAGAGTTTACAGGAGAAAAAAAGAGGCATTCAAAGAAAAGAACACGGTCCCTACAGTCAAACATGGTGGAGGTTCCCTGATGTTTTGAGGTTGCTTTGCTGCCTCTGGCACTGGACTGCTTGACCGTATGCATGGCATTATGAAGTCTGAAGACTACCAACAAATTTTACAGCATAATGTAGGGCCCAGTGTGAGAAAGCTGGGTCTCCCTCAGAAGTCATGGGTCTTCCAGCAGGACAATGACCTAAAACACACTTCAAAAAGCACTAGAAAATGGTTTGAGAGAAAGCACTGGAGACTTCTAAGGTGGCCAGCAATGAGTCCAGACCTGAATCCCATAGAACACCTGTGGAGAGATCTAAAAATGGCAGTTTGGAGAAGGCACCCTTCAAATATCAGGGACCTGGAGCAGTTTACCAAAGAAGAATGGTCTAAAATTCCAGCAGAGCATTGATGGTTACCGGAAGCGGTTGGTCGCAGTTATTTTGGCTAAAGGTTGTGCAACCAAGTATTAGGCTGCCGTCACACAAGCAGTATTTGGTCAGTATTTTACATCAGTATTTGTAAGCCAAAACCAGGAGTGGAACAAATAGAGGAAAAGTATAATAGAAACATATGCACCACTTCTGCATTTATCACCCACTCCTGGTTTTGGCTTACAAATACTGATGTAAAATACTGACCAAACACTGCTAGTGTGACGGCAGCCTTAGGCTGAGGGTGCCAATACTTTTGTCTGGCCCATTTTTGGAGTTTTGTGTGAAATGATCAATGTTTTGTTTTTTGCTTCATTCTCATGTGTGTTTTTTCATTTAAGACAAATTAAATGAAGATAATAGTACCAAAGAATTTGTGATTGCAATCATTTTCAGGAAGAAACTGAGTATTATCTGACAGAATTGCAGGGGTGTCAATACTTTTGGCCACAACTGTATGTGTGTGTGGCTATACAGTATATATATATATATATATATATATATATATATATATATATATATATATATATATATATCTATACTAGATTGTGGCCCGATTCTAGTGCATCGGGTATTTTAGAATATGCATGTCCCCGTAGTATAGGGACAATGATGATTCCAGAATTCGCGGCAGACTGTGCCCGTCGCTGATTGGTCGAGGCAACCTTTATGACATCTACGTCGATACTGTGCCCGTTGCTGATTGGTCGAGGCCTGGCGGCCTCGACCAATCAGACGCGGGATATCTACGTCCTTTATGACATGATCGTCGCTGTGCCCGTCGCTGATTGGTCGAGGCCTGGCGGCCTCGACCAATCAGAGACGTGGGATTTCCAGGACAGACAGACAGACAGACAGACGGAAAAACCCTTAGACAATTATATATATAGATATATATATATATACTAGATTGTGGCCCGATTCTAACGCATCGGGTATTCTAGAATATGCATGTGCCCGTAGTATATGGACAATGATGATTCCAGAATTCGCGGCAGACTGTGCCCGTCGCTGATTGGTCGAGGCAACCTTTATGACATCATCGTTGCCATGGCAACCATTATGACATCTACGTCAATACTGTGCCCATCGCTGAATCAGAAACGTGGGATTTCTACATATATAGTATACCTTTATGACATCATCGTCGCCATGGCAACCATTATGACATCATCGTCGCTGTGCCCGTCGCTGATTGGTCGAGGCCTGGTGGCCTCGACCAATCAGAGACGCGGGATTTCTACGTCGATGCTGTGCCGGTCTCTGATTGGTCGAGGCCGCCAGGCCTCGACCAATCAGAGAGCCGGGATTTCCAGGACAGACAGACAGACAGACAGACAGACGGAAAAACCCTTAGACAACAGGGGCCCCAAGCTGTCAGTGTCCGCCCCTGCCCAGGGATCAATTGTACTCGCATATTATTATTATTTTTTTTTATTATTATACATTTTTATAGCGCCATTTATTCCATGGCGCTTTACATGTGAATACGGGGCAAATATAGACAATTACATTAAACATGAGCAGATAAGGCACACGAGTACATAAGGAGGGAGGACCCTGCCCGCGAGGGCTCACAGTCTGCAGGGGGTGGGTGAGGATACACTAGGAGAGGGAAGAGCTGGCTGTGCGGCTGTTCAGTAGGTTGAGGATCACTGCAGGCTGTAGGCTTGTCGGAAGAGATGAGTCTTCAGGTTCTTTTTGAAGGTTTCTATGGTAGGCGCAAGTCTGATGTGTTGGGGTAGAGAGTTCCAGAGTATGGGGGAAGCACGGGAGAAGTCTTGGATGCGGTTATGGGAAGAAGAGATGAGAGGGCAGTAGAGAAGGAGGTCTTGGGAGGATCGGAGGTCGCGTGTAGGTAGGTACCGGGAGACCATGTCACAGATGTATGGAGGAGACAGAATATTTACAGAATATTACAGAAGTGAGTACAATTGAGACTCTGACTGCCGCGTCAGAGCGATGCGAGCAGCGTTATCAGATTATTTGATCATGCTGCTGTTGTCTCTCACTCATGCTGTAGAGGTGAACACTGGTGGTAAGTGCTCCAGTGGAGCTGAAGACATTGAAGATACCATGCACGGGGGACAATTTGAGTAGGGATGGGGGGATTTATTATGTGTGGGGAGAATTGGAGTGGGGATGGGGGGCTTTAATGTGTGTGAGGAGAATTAGAGTGGGGATGGGGGTGTTTAATGTGTCGTGTGAGATTTCGAGTGGAGATGGGGTTATTTATTGTGTGTGGGGAGATTTGTAGTGGGGATGGGACATTTAATGTGTGGGGGAGATTTGAGGACACAAAATGAAGAGCAAAGGGGGAGATGGGGGCACATATGAGGAAACAGAACAGGGGAATGGGGGGCATGTATGAGGAAACAGTACAGGGGAATTGGGGCATGTACAAGGAAATAGTATGGGGGTATGAGGGCATGTATAAGGAAACAGTAGGGGGGAATGGGGGGCATATATGAGGAAACATTATGGGGGCATGGGTGCAGACAGCATGGGGAGCGAATGGGGGAATCTATGTGGACACAGTATGAGTAGCAATGGGAAAAATGTATGTGGATAGAGTATGGGGAGTGAGGGTGATGGGTTGTGTGCAGACACAGCATGGGGAGTCAGGTGAGCAGGAAGTATAGAAGGTGAGAGGGAATATATATGAGGAGACAGTATGGTGAACAGGGGGGATGTGAGAGGAGACAGTATGAGGAGGGAGGGGAATAGTGTGAGGAGACAGTATGGGGGGAGAAAAGTGAGTGGGCACAGAATAGAAACTGAGTAGTGGGGGCGTAGCATGGAGGGACAGTGTAAGGGCACAGCTAGGAGGGGACAGTATACCAAGGAGGGGGAGTGGGATGAGAGTACTGTATAAATACTGGGCCCTATAGGGGGGACACAGTATGAGAGGACAATGTGAGGAGTGGGCCGGTATGGAAAGGAGAGGTCAGTGTAAAGACCGGCAACAACGTTATCTATAAGGTACCTTGATGTAAATGTTATTTGTGATACTAACTAATTCTCATGTTTTTATTTATGTTAGGAGCATTAAAGGAAATGTCCAGGTTTGTAATGAGTCTGCAGTCATTCTTTGTTACTGCAGACTTCTGAATTCTCACAGTGCTCCACGCACACTCTCAGGATTCTCTCGTGCTGGCAATTTACTTACATGCAGTCATGCGCTGACTAGACATGTGTGGCCTCAGTCAATGAAAATGAACTAAGTGAGGCCGGGCACATCTAGTCGGAATGTGGTCAGAGGTATACAAATCACATGCTTGTGCGGACATGACCAGTGACAGTGAACTTCTCTTCCTGCTTCTCTCAGTTTTTCACTGAACATTGAGAGCATTAGGGAGAGGAGCTTGTGGGTACATGACTAAGGGCTCATACTCACATGCGAGAAACTCAGATGAGTCTCGCACGTCAATACCCGACACTGAACCTGGCACTCAGGAGCAGAGCGTGCGGCTGCATGTATTGCTACGCGGCCGCACGCTCTGATCCGAGTGCCGGCGGCAGTGCCAGATATTGACCTGTGAGACTCATCCGAGTTTCTAGCATGTGAGAATGAGGCCTTAGTGTGCAAATCGCATATGTCCTTGGTGGGGGGGGGGGGGCGCCAAAATGAATTAGTGCCCTGTGGGCCAGAAAACCTAGCTACACCTCTGCCGGTATGCTACTGCGAGTGGTGGTTGCCGGGTCCGGTGGAGGGATGTCTGTGCACAGTGCAGCACAGGAAGTGAGGCAAGGACTGAGGGTGTGCACAGCGAGAGTATGGAGACCTGGAGACTGCCCACCCAGTCTACGCCGTAGCCTGGAGCCTTCATTATCAAAGGAATATGCCAGTTAATAAATTGTTTTTCTAAAGCTTTATAGTGTAGTGTTAGGTCAGAGAGGGATGGTTAGGGATGAGTTAGCAAGGTGCAGGGACAGGTAGTGATGTCTATTTGCGGACATGTGCGGCACTTAAGGTTTTGCACTTGCGGTGAGATATAAAAACCCTGCTAGCAGCGTTTTTTTTCCATTGCTGCAAGTACCGCATTTGCCGGATCGCGGCAAAACCGCAAGTGCCGCACAGGTTTGCAAGTCCCATAGGGAATGAATGAGGCTGAACGCAGTGTTGCCGTAAGTGATCCGCTACGCTGCAGATGCGGAAAAACTGCCAGATCTGCTGCAAAAGGCTACTTTTACATCAGCGTTTTTTGCCAACGTCACTGCCGATAGTGTCATACTCACCAATGGGGGAGGCAGCACTAAAGGTGCCTAGGGCAGCAGAAACTCTAAATATGGTTGACTAAACTTCGCCGACGGTCAAGCTGAGAAGGGACATGCGGCGACTGCGACAGGAGATGCACACCTGCGAGAGAGGAGGAACAATGCAAGTGAGCAGGGCCTTCCCTTCCAGCTATCATCTATGGTACCGGGGTCAGCTGGGACTAGGATTACAGGTTGGGAAGAGACTTGCGGCCTAGAAGGAAAAACCAGTGACCCCCACTAGAGCAGGAGCTTCAAGTGACAGAAATAAACACTTGAAATAGATCACTCTGTTTGTAATGACTCTATATAATATATGAGATTTACTTTTTGTATTGAAGAACTGAGAAGCACTTGTAGGTACGCTTTTTAAAAAAATCTATTCAACACACTGGTGAAACAAACACTTTAAGGCCAGACAGCAGCCACCATATGTCTCTATCCCCAAAATAACATTTTAGAATAATACACAATGCAATAAAACATATCACACACTTAGGGCTCATGCACTAGACTGAATTTCTTAGGCTGCCGTTAGCATTTTACATCAGTATTTGTAGCCCTAACCAGGAGTGGGTGATAAATGCAGAAGTGGTGCATATGTTTCTATTATACTTTTCCTCTAATTGTTCCACTCCTGGTTTTGGCTTAAGGTACCTTCACACTAAACAACTTCACAACGATAACGATAGCGATCCGTGACGTTGCAGCGTCCTGGATATCGATATCATTGTGTTTGACACGCAGCAGCGATCAGGATCCTGCAGTGATGTCGTTGGTCGGAGCTAGAAGGCCAGAACTTTATTTCGTCGCTGGACTCCCTGCAGACATCGCTGAATTGGCGTGTGTGACACCGATTCAGCGATGTCTTCACTGGTAACCAGGGCCGCGCTTAGTAACCCGATGTTTACCCTGGTTACCAGCGTAAAAGTAAAAAACAAACAAACACTACATACTTACCTACCGCTGTCTGTCCCCGGCGCTCTGCTTCTCTGCACTCCTCCTGCATCCTGTGTCAGCGCCGGTCAGCTGCTCTGATAAGGGTATACCGTGAAGATTGGTAGAGCAGCTTAGTATACATTTTTTGCAAAAAACGTATCAACCAAATACCCTGTTTTTTACATCTTTTACTAGCACTGGCGGATTACTGCAACATTTTTTCAAACTGAGTGTAGCCGGAAAGCAGAGCGGTGACGTCACCGCTCTGCTTTCCGGCCGCTGTGCTCACAGTCAGTGCAGAGGGAAGCAGAGCGCCGGGGACAGACAGCGGAAGGTAAGTATGTAGTGTTTGGTTTTTTTACTTTTACGATGGTAACCAGGGTAAACATCGGGTTACTAAGCGCGGCCCTGCGCTTAGTAACCCGATGTTTACCCTGGTTACCGGGGACCTCGGCATCGTTGGTCGCTGGAGAGCTGTCTGTGTGTTAGCTCTCCAGCGACCAAACAGCGACGCTGCAGTGATCGACATCGTTGTCGGTATCGCTGCAGCGTCGCTTAGTGTGAAGGTACCTTTACAAATACTGATGTAAAATACTGACCAAATACTGCTAGTGTGACGGCAGCCTTATACGTGTGCTATCAGTAGCACTCATACCTATGATATTCTATGGGGCTGTGCATATGTCCGGTTTTCAGCCAACGGTTGGATCAAAATCGACAATACAAGTCTTTGGGTCGATTAAAAAAATCAGACCGAACTTGGATAACATCTGAGTGTGGTCGGATTTTCAGGGACTGACAAAATAGAGAAGGATTTATAACCTTTTTTTTTCGTCTCCATGTCTGAGAAAAACTGATGCCACTCTGATCAAACTCTGATCAGAATAATCAGAATACCTTATTTGCACACACTACACTTCTTTATGCAGGCTAGTTGGAGAGGAGCTGAAATAATGCACAACATGAGCAGTAGCTTCGGCTTCTCCTGCTGAGAGCAAAACAGTTCCAGCAGACACCTCCCCCACTCTCTTTCTCTGCTCAGATTGCTGACAAGAGCAGAGGAAGCTGTTGGGGTATGTGCACAGGGCCAGGAGCATACAGAAAATTCATGGGGCCCCACAGCAAAAGTTTTTGTTGCTCCCCCCCATAAAACGAAAAAAATATTTGGCAGAGTAAGCTGTGTAATATCTCCCAACTTTATAAACAGGGAGAGAGAAATTTATTGCGGCATGTACACAGTAATTATTCAAGATTGAAGCCCCTTAGTGTTTTCACCCACAAAACCCCTTTCATGGCCATTACAGAGTTTTATGCTCTCAAAAATGCCTCCGCAACTGTCATTATGATGTCCCCCGCTCTGTATGATGCCCCCACCGCCATCAATCAGTATGATACTCCTACATACAATAAATGCCTACAGAACCTCCACACAGTATGATAGTCCCTCGATATGATATTCCCACAGTTGCTCATTACGATCTCCCCCATCAGTATGATAACCCATACCTTCGCACTCCACAAAGTATTGTCCCCGCTGCTTCCTACACAGTATTTCCACTCAGTATGATGCTCCCATGGGCCTTCACTCAGTATAATATCCCAGAAATCGAGCCCCCACTCAGTTTGATGGAAATCAATCCCAGCACTGCATTTAGTAAGATATCCTCACAGCTTCCCACTCAGTATGATATCCCCCACTCAGTGAGATGCCCACCACTGCCCCACTCTGCATGATGTCCCCCAAAGCCCACCCCCTACTCATTATGGTGTCCTCCACTTAGTATGATGTCCTCACAGTCTGCTGCTTTTGGTGGTCAGAGACAGGGGGCAGGCAGTGTGTGGGGAATAGGGAGAGAGGGCAGGAAAACCCCACTGCACTTGCAAATCATTAGCATACAATTTCAGCTACGGATTTCTCTAAAACAGCAGAACAGATTTGTATAAGAAAGATATGGTTCTTAGCAACATTAAAGCACCTTTATATACATGCTATTAGCTTGGAGTATAAAATCCTGATGTCAGATTCTTTTTAATGACACCTGGAGCATAATGTATTAATGCAGTGTCTTGTATTAGACGCATCTCCTTCCCGCTCTGCTGCATCGCTAGTGGTAGGTGAATATTAGGCTTCTTTCACATTTCCGTCGGTACGCGGCCGTCGCTAAGCGTCGGTGCGACGTACCAATGGACGTTGTTAAAATTCGGCACAATGTGGGCAGCGGATGCAGTTTTTCAACGCATCCGCTGCCCATTCTAAAGTTCCGGGGAGGAGCTAGAGATCTCCGCCCGGGCATGTGCACTCCAAAGTGCAGGATGCGACGGACGAAAAAACGTTCCCTTGAATGTTTTTTCGTGAAGACGGTCCGCCAAAACACAACGCATCCAGGGCATGACGGACGCGACGTATAATAATAATAATAATCTTTATTTATATAGCACCAACATATTCCGCAGCGCTTTACAGTTTGACAGCTTCAAACACAACAGTCATAAGTAACAATGTTAACAATACAATAATTAAAGCAACACAAGATGACCCTGCTCGTGAGAGCTTACAATCTACAATGAGGTGGGGAGATACAAAGTACAGGTGTGTATTTACAATTATGTATTTGCAATGATGGTCCAGCCATCTTCAGGGAGTGGGGGATAGATGGAAGTAGTGAATGGGCTACACACAAACAAAATAACTGATTAGGGAACATGATAGGCCGCTCTGAACAAATGTGTTTTGAGGGAGCGCCTAAAACTATGGAAATTGTGGATGGTCCTAATTTCTTGGGGTAGAGCATTCCAGAGGATTGGTGCAGCACGGGAGAAGTCTTGTAGTCGGGAGTGGGAGGTATGGATTAGTGCAGAGGTTAGTCAATAGTCATTTGCAGAGCGCAGAGGTCGGTTAGACCGATATACAGAAATGAGGGAGGAGATGTAAGGGGGTGCTGCACTGTGAAGAGCTTTGTGGGTGAGAACAAGTACTTTGAATTGTATCCTGTAATGAATGGGGAGCCAGTGTAATGACTGGCAAAGAGCGGACGCGTTTGAGTAACGATTAGCTAGATAGAAGACCCTGGCGGCTGCATTAAGGATAGACTGGAGAGGGGAAAGTCGAGTGAGGGGGAGGCCAATTAATAGAGCGTTGCAGTAGTCCAGGCGGGAGTGGATCAGGGCGACAGTGAGGGTTTTTGTTGTTTCTATAGTGAGAAAAGGGCGGATGTATGGCAATACAAGTCTATGGGAAAAAAACGCATCCTGCGGGCACATTTGCAGGATGCGTTTTTTTCCCAAAATGATGCATTGTGACAGATCAATAAAGACGGCAGTGTGAAAGTAGCCTTAGTGATGAATGAGCGTGCCCGTCACTACTTGTAACTCGCTCAAGCATCAGTGTGTTCAGGATGCTCTTTACTCGGTGAGTTTTTATATAAAATGCTCCAGCCCTGCTTGTTTGGCGCTGTTTAGACTGCTAATGAACATGTGGGTATTGCCTGCCAGTCACTGTAATGCGGTAGCCATCTTGGTTGTAGCATTACTGTAATTGGCTGGCGTCATCAGATCTATACATGACCCTGTGATGCCATGCTCAGCACACTGTACCCCAGATACAGGCAGCGTATGGAGAGGTGCTGATTAGTGTTGAGCCACCTCCCTGGTGTTTGGGTTCGGTTCGTCGAACAGGGACGTATTCGACGAAAGGGTTCGTCGAACGTTCGACGAACACCGTCGAACCCCATTGAAACCAGTGGCAGGCAAACACAAACACATACAAACACATGGAAAACACATAGAAAACACCTTAAAAGGTGTCCAAAAGCTGACAAACTGCTCAGAAGACACAACAAACACATGGAAAAGTCACAACTAGAGTTGAGCGACGTTTACTTTTTAGGATCGAGTCGGGTTTTGCGAAACCCGACTTTGTCAAAAGTCGGGTCGGGTGAAATCGGACGATTATTGCGAAAAGTCGGGGGCCGACTGAAACACAAAACCCAATGCAAGTCAATGGGGAATCAAAGTCAGCAGTGAGTGGAGGACAGGAAAACACCTACAGTGCCCATTTTAATGCCAAAAACATCAATTCGTATTACTGAAGCTTGTCAATCTTAATTTACTTTATAATAATAGTTAGGCATTGAAAACGGGTCATTTGGCTAAAGTTGTGGGGGGGTAGGGCTGGCTCAAGATTTTTGTGGGCCTTGGAAACGCGGAATACGTCACTGCGGTGGAGCAGGGAGAGGTAAGTATTTCAACTTTGCAAGTGCTGTGATCCTGAACAAGCAGGGGGGCCCACTAGTTGGCACTGGCACAGGGCCCCTCATAGTACGGCGGTGAGTTTGACGGCGGACCGCACCTCCCACTGCCAGAGACACTTTTGCGTACTATGAGGGGCCCTGTGCCAGTGCCAACGCGTATGCCCGCCCACCTGATGAAGGAACCTGCACTTTCATCTGCACCTTCCTCTCTGTCCCCGTGTAAGGTGGTATAGTATGCGGGAAGGGGAAGCTGACTTTCAGCAGGGTTAGATTCTGGCTGTGTAGAGTGCAAGGGGAATGTAGTGGTCTGGGTCAATGTACCAGCAGACTCATCTAGCAGTGGCTGGGCAATGGGCAGGATGAAGAGGAAATACAGATATAAGCCCAAAATAAAAAAGTAGGCTAAATGCAGTTCAAAATTTATAAAAGGAGTACACAGGCGGTATAGCTTTGTTCAGTGGAGGACAACTGTAAGGAGTGGCTGACACAGTTACTAGGCCCAAATAAGTAAGAAGGCTAAATGCAGTTCAAAATTGGTAACAGGAGTACACAGGCGGCATTGCTTTGTTCAGTGGAGGAGGACAACTGTAATGAGTGGCGCAGAGAGACTAAGTAGGCCCAAAATAAAAAAGTAGGCTAAATGCAGTTCAAAATTGGTAACAAGACTAAACTGGCGGCATTGCTTTATTCAGTGGAGGACAACTGTAATGAGTGGCTGACACAGTTAGTAGGCCAAAATAATAAAGTGGGCTAAATGTCTGCCAAAAATTGTTCATAAATAAACAGGTGTCATAGCTAGGTACAGGGGTGGGCTCCTCTGCTGAGTAGCAGACAGTGGTAGTTGGCGCAAAGTATTAACTGGTCTAAATGGAGGCCAGGGCCCCTGTATATTTTTACTATCATCTATAATTTCAACAAATTTGTATTGGCAGTGCCATTGAAGGATTTAACAGCACAGACTACACAGTGGTGGAGCAGGGAGAGGTAAGTTTTGCAAGTGGTAGAGCACTGTTCGAGCTGGGGGGGAACACTCTCTCATGGGCGGCGGTACTGGCACAGGGCCCCTCATATTACGACGGTGTGTCTGACGTTGGTTGTGCACCACCACCGTCAGAGACACTTCATTGTTCTATGAGGGACACTGTGCCAGTGCCGTCGCCCAAGAGTGGGCGCACCCACCTGTCCAGGCAAACGGCACTGGCACGGGTGCTTGCGCCAGGTGGTGATCACGGCCCTGTGGGGGGAGTCAGCCCATTTAGGGAGGTATAAACATTGCCTATGGTGGACATTCAGCAGCTGCAAATGGAGGAATAGGAGCAGCCAGTAAGGGGAGGCCAAAAGCAAGACATTTTTCAGGCAAGCTACGTGTCAGCAGGGGAAGGTGGGGCAAAATAATTTGAAATCCATGACTGGTTCATTTTAATGAAGGTTAGATCATCAACATTTCGGGTAGCCAGACGTGTCCAATATTGAACCAGCAGCACTGAAGACTCTTTCTGATAGCACACTAGCAGCTGAGCAAGCGAGCTCCTATAATGCATATTCTGCCAATTCAGGCCAGGTGTCTATTTTAGATACCCAGTAATCAAAGGGGAATGACCTGTGAGGGAGAACATCGACAAGGGAGGAAAAATAGTTCGTAACCATACTGGACAAATGCTGTCTCCTGTCACTTTGAATCGATGCAGCAGTACCTGTCGTGTCTGCGGTCATTGCGAAATCACTCCACAACCTGGTCATAAAACCCCTCTGTCCAACGCCACTTCGGATTTGTGCACCTCTAACACCTCTGCCATGTTGCCCCCTACAGCTCGTGTGAGAATGGGAATGCCTGAACCAAACGGTCTACAAGAGTTGCTTGTTTGGTAGCCAATATTTGCTCAAGGTTCTCATGTGGCATGATATTTTGTAATTTTCCTTTATATTGTGGATCCAGGAGGCAGGCCAACCAGTAATCGTCATCGGTCATCATTTTGATAATGCGGGGGTCTCTTTTTAGGATACGCAAGGCATACTCAGCCATGTGGGCCAATGTTCCAGGTGTCAATTCACTGCTTGTGCTGGGTTGAGGAGCATTTTCTTGCAAATCAACATCACTTGTGGCCCACAAAAACCCTGTACCTGACCTTGCAACGCCACCAGTTTCTATTGCCCCCTGAGAAGCATCCTCCCATAAATATTCATCCCCATCATCCTCCTCCTCTTCATCCGCCACCTCGTTCAGGAGAGTTCCCTGAGCAGACAATGGCTGACTGTCATCAAGGCTTCCCTCCTCCTCGGCTACAGACGCCTGCTCCTTAATGTGCGTCAAACTTTGCATCAGCAGATGCATTAGTGGGATGCTCATGCTTATGATGGCGTTGTCTGTACTTACCAGCCGTGTGCATTCCTCAAAACACTGAAGGACTTGACAGAGGTCTTGTAGCTTCGACCACTGCACACCAGACAACTCCATGTCTGCCATCCAACTGCCTGCCCGTGTATGTGTATCCTCCCACAAATAAATGACAGCACGCCTCTGTTTGCACAGCCTCTGAAGCATGTGCAGTGTGGAGTTCCACCTTGCTGCAACGTCGATTATTAGGCGGTGCTGGGGAAGATTCAGTGATCGCTGATGGTTCAGCATACGGCTGGAGTGTACGGGAACCTTCAGGAGCAGGGCTGGTAACTCTGGATAATTTTTCAGGAAGCACTGCACCACCAGGTTCAAGGTGTGAGCCAGGCAAGGTATGTGTTTCAGTTCTGAAAGGGCTATGGCAGCCATAAAATTCCTTCCGTTATCACTGACTGCCTGCCTCAAGATGTACACTGCCCAGCCATGACTGAGTTTCTTGCTGCAAGTACTCGGCCAGTACTTCCGGGGTGTGTCTGTTGTCGCCCAAACACTTCATTTGTAGCACAGCCTGCTGACGCTTACCACTAGCTGTTCGATAATGGGACACCTCATGTGCAACACTAGCAGCTGCGGATGGCGTGGTCGTGCGACTGCGCTCTGTGGATGAGATTTCGCTTCTGGAGGAGGAGGAGGGGTGGCGAACGCCTACAGCCAACTGTTTCCTAGACCGTGGGCTAGACAGAACTGTCCCACTATGGCTGTCCCCTGTGGACCCTGCATCCACCACCTTAACCCAGTGCGCCGTGATGGACACATAACGTCCCTGGCCATGCCTACTGGTCCATGCATCTGTTTTGAGGTGCACCTTTCTACTGACTGATTGCCTCAGTGAATGGACAATGCGGTCTTTGACATGCTGGTGGAGGGCTGGGATGGCTTTTCTCGCAAAGAAGTGTCGACTGGGTAGGTCATAGCGTGGTACTGCGTAGGCCATCAGGGCTTTGAAAGCTTCGCTTTCAACCAGCCAGTAGGGCATCATATCTAACGAGATTAGTCTAGCAACGTGGGCGTTCAAACCCTGTGTACGCGGATGAGAGGATGAGTACTTTCTTTTCCTAATGAGAGTCTCTTGTAGGGTGAGCTGGACTGGAGAGCTGCATATGGTGGAACTAGCGGGGGTGGTGGTGGACATGGCAGAGTGAGAGAGGGTTGGTGATGGTATTCTGGATGTTGGCCTACATACAGTTTTTCCTACCAAGAACCTTGTGATTCCCTGACTGCTTTGGCCTTGCGATGATACCTTCACATTTGCTGCTGGTGGTGTCCTAACCGGTGGGCTTACAGTGAGGGAAGCAATGTAGCATTGCTGACTACCTTCATTTTGAGCAGGTGCACCAACGGTACGGGACGTTTGGTAGTTAGTCCAGGCTTGCAAGTGCATGCTGGTTATATGTCTAAGCATGCACGTTGTATTTAAATTTTGGAGATTCTTCCCTCTGCTAAAGGTCTTTGAGCATTTCTTACAGATAACTTTGCACTGATCATTCGGATCTTGGTTAAAAAATTCCCACACTGCACTCTTCCTACTAAGGAATACCTTTTCAGCCATTGCACGCTGTGCTACTTTCACCGGATGGTGTCCTAAAACTGTCCTAAAACTGTTTTTGCTTTTGACAAACATTTTTGGCCTGATACGGGCCTGCCAGATGAAAGCTGTTGGGATGTAGATGGCTGCTGCGGATCATCCTCCTCCGCTTCTGAGCTACTGGCAGCGGCACCCTCTTCCCCCAATGGCTGCCAATGTGGGTCAAGAACTGGGTCATCTATCACCTCCTCTTCAATGTCATGTGCACCTTCCTCTGTGTCACCGTGTAAGGTGCTATAGCGTTCGTGACGGGCACCATAGTCTCATCAGGGTCAGAGTCAATGGAACAGCATAATAATCTTGCTGTGGCTGTGCATCTGTGCACTCCATGTCCGATTCATCTTGTAATGGGCTGTTAACAATTTCCCTCTCTAACCCAGGCACGGTATGTGTAAAGAGCTCCATGGAGTAAACTGTAGTGTCGCCTGCCGCATCCTTCACTTTTGGTTTGGGTGAAGGACACAAGGAAGCGACTTGTTCCTGACCGGGAGCATCCACTGACGACTCGCTGCTTTTATATTTCGAACTTTATGAAGAGGAGGCGAAAGAGTCAGCAAGGAAAGCCAAAACTTTTTCCTACTGCTCCGGCTTTAAAAGCTGTTCTCCTACTCCCAGATAAGGGAGCCTTCGAGGCCTTGTGTTGCCAGACGACGCTGGCTCAACACCTCGAGCCTTTGGTGCTATTTTGCTTTTCCCACTACCACCAGATGCTCCACCACCACCATCAGTACCAGCTGGCAATGACCACCCACAGCCTCTTCCACCAGACTTCCTCATTTTTGGAAAAATCTAACCAAAATAACAACCGTTATATGGTACTGTAAAACAAGGTAGAAGGTGTATATAAACTTGTTGAGAATTTAAATCTCCCTTTTTTGGGGGGAGACTGAACCAAAACTCCGGCCCAGTGTATTACACTACACAATGTAAGTAGCAGAACGTGGCTGGAAGATATACGACAAACTAACAGAACTGACGTAGATCCACTTAGTGCCAATTTAAATCTCCCTTTTTTGGGGAAGAGACTGCACCAAATCTCAGGCCCAGTGTATTACACTACACAATGTAAGTGGCAGAACGTGGCTGGAAGATATACGACAAACTAACAGAACTGACGTAGACCCACTTAGTGCCAATTTAAATCTCCCTTTTTTGGGGGGGAGACTGCACCAAAACGCAGGCCCAGTGTATTACACTACACAATGTAAGTGGCAGAACGTGGCTGGAAGATATACGACAAACAGAACTGACGTAGATCCACTTAGTGCCAATTTAAATCTCCCTTTTTTGGGGGGGAGACTGCACCAAAACTCAGGCACAGTGTATAACACTACACAATGTAAGTGGCAGAACGAGGCTGGAAGATATATAAAAAAATACAAGGACTGTAGTACAATTTCAATCTCCCTACAATGATCTCAGGACAAGTATGACAGCAATAAAAAGGACTGCTGCACACAAAAGTGTGGACAAATAAACAAGATAACTGTGCAGAAAGGAACAACAGGATTTTTGCTTTTAAAAAAGCAGTTGGTTTGCACAGCAGCGTACAAACAGCAATGCAGCTATCAGGGAGCCTTATAAGGCAGACTAATAAACTACAGAGCTGATGCACAAAAATATAAACTCCACTGTCCCTGCAAAGAAAAGGTGGTGTTGGACAGTGGAAATCGCTACAGCACAAGCAGTTTCGGGGCTTAATCTTGTGCACGCCCCTTTATAGCCCCTGTGACGCTGCAGAAAGCAAGCCAATCACTGTCATGCCCTTCTCTAAGATGGTGAGGACCGAGACCTATGTCATCACGCTGCCCACACTCTGCGTCCTCCTTCCTTGGCTGAAAAATGGTGCTGAAAACGTCATACGAAACACAACTTTGGCGCGCAGATCGCCGACCTCATGGCCGATCCTACACTAGGATCGGGTCGAGGTTTCACGAAACCCGACTTTGTCGAAAGTAGGCGATTTTTGAATTTGTCTGATCCGTTTCGCTCAACCCTAGTCACAACTACATATAGTCATGCGAAAAGAAAAGAGGTGGAGGAGTAAAAGGAGGAGGAGACACAGATATAGGCATGTCATGCCCTTCTAAAATCAAGAAAGGCTGGAGTAAAAATGTAAACTCACTCTACCAACACCCAGACTTCTCGACAAAAAAATAAAAAAAGAAATATCTTTAGGTAGAATGGCGGGGGGTCCATTCTGAACACTTTCCTTAGAAGACGTAGTGGTACTCCCGTTGGGAGTTGTGCCAAAAATTGAACCCAATACATTCAGACTAATCCACCATTTGTCATATCCAAGGGGCAGGTCAGTAAACGACAACATCGACGTGGAACCAATTACAACTAAGTAAAACTGAAATCAGGAAGTAGCACAGTCTTGTCACTGCTGCAGAAGTCTCTGTATGTTAGCCGGGCCGATTCTCTGTAGTAACGATGTCACACACACTTGACACTTATCACACTCTTTGCTTGTCACTGAGGTCACCGGTCACTGTCTCTGCGCTGTCAGGGGAAGAGTCTTCTATGTTTCAGGAGGCTTCCGAGTCTACACCCTCACATACAGCCTTCACTATGGTGGGTATCTCAGCCTCAGTGCCCTCACGAGGAGCACTACTTTTAGGGGAGCACGGTGCTACAGCCTGCCCTCTCTTTGGCGCGCTGCCCTCTCTCTGCTCTCCCGCACTTTTTCTGACCACACCCCTCTCTCTTCCCAGCAGTCACCTGGTCCCCTCTGTCCAGGGCAGAAAGTCTTCCCCCCAACAACCCAGCTGTCTGACTAAGTGGTTCCAGGCAAGGAGCAGGGAAAGCAACCTCCTTACACACACTCTTGGCATTCTCTTGATGAGCTTCAAGAGGTAGTCACCGGGAATGGTCTTCCAACAATCTTGAAGGAGTTCCCAGAGATGCTTAGCACTTGTTGGCCCTTTTGCCTTCACTCTGCGATCCAGCTCCCCCCAAACCATCTCGATTGGGTTCAGGTCTGGTGACTGTGGAGGCCAGGTCATCTGGCGTAGCACCCCATCTCTCTCCTTCTTGGTCAAATAGCCCTTAAACAGCCTGGAGGTGTGTTTGGGGTCATTGTCCTGTTGAAAAATAACTGATGGTCCAACTAAACGCAAACTGGATGGAACAGCATGCCGCTGCAAGATGCTGTGGTAGCCATGCTGGTTCAGTATGCCTTCAATTTTGAATAAATCCCCAACAGTGTCACCAGCAAAGCACCCCCACACCATCACACCTCCTCCTCCATGCTTCACGGTGGGAACAAGGCATGTAGAGTCCATCCGTTCACCTTTTCTGCGTCACACAAAGACACGGTGGTTGGAACCAAAGATCTCAAATTTGGACTCATCAGACCAAAGCACAGATTCCACTGGTCTAATGTCCATTCTTTGCGTTCTGTAGCCAAAACAAGTCTCATCAGCTTGTTGCCTGTCCTTAGCAGTGGTTTCCTAGGAGCTATTTTACCATGAAGGCCTGCTGCACAAAGTCTCCTCTTAACAGTTATTGTACAGATGTGTCTGCTGCTAGGACTCTGTGTAGCATTGACCTGATATCTAACCCGAGCTGCTGTTAACCTGCAATTTCTGAGGCTGGTGACTCACATAAACTTATCCTCAGAAGCAGAGGTGACTCTTTGTCTTCCTTTCCTGGGGCGGTCCTCATGTGAGCCAGTTTCTTTGTAGCGCTCAGGCGCGGACTGGCCCAGGTGGCAGGAATGAATATGCCCCCCGGGTCGGTGCCTCAGCAGCTGCACAGGGCCGCTGGAGGACTAGCAGTAGCAGTGATTGCAATACATAGCGTTACCTGTAGTGCGCGGTGGCATTATCCCGCCAGCAGCTGACATGTAGGCTGCAAGGGTATGTGATGAGCAGGCCCCTGTGCGGCGCTGCCACTCTGAGGGAGAGAGCCAGCAGCAATCAAGATGAAAGGTCAGCGACTCAGCATACCTCCTGTGTGTGCACGGAGCTCCGGCTTCTCCTGCTCTTATCTGCTATCCCATCAGAGAATGAGAGATGGGGGAGGTGCCCGGACAGTGCAGAGCTGTGAGCAGGAGAAACTGAAGAGCTGCACATGGACATCAGCCGCCCCTGCACCACAGAGGAGATTGTGTGATGTGTGTATGAGCCTGGTATCTGGTGTGTTGTGTATGTGATGGCTGCGTATGTGTGATGGCTGCATGTGTGATGGCTGCGTGTGTGTGATGGCTGCGTGTGTGTGATGGCTGCATGTGTGTGATGGCTGCGTATGTGTGATGGCTGCATGTGTGTGATGGCTGCATGACCAGGGGCGGATTATAAGAGGGTCAATATGGGCGGTAGCCCAGGGCCAAGTGGTGTGAGGGGGGCCCTGGGCTACCGCACAGATTGCCCGCTGCCATCAGGGCATTACTGCCCGTTCCCTGACTGGCGTATCATTTACGGGCCCAGTTGGCAGAGAGAGGGGGCCCGCATCGGGCCCCGTCTCTTCTGCTCAATGGGCCCCTACCGGCGCATGCCCGCACGTCAATAGTTAACAACAACAGCCGCCAGCCAATTGGAGGCTGGCAGCTGAAGTCGGCGAATGCGCGCTGCTGGAGAGAGCTCGCCGCCTGGAGCGCTGGTAAGGTGAGGAGAACTCAGTTTGTTGTTTTTTTTGTTTTTGTTTTTTGCTAACCTAACGATTGCTGGACACACTGGAGCAGATGATTGCTGGAGACACTGGGGCAGATTGCTGGAGACACTGGGGCAGATTGCTGGAGACACTGGGGCAATGCTGGACACACTGGGGCCATGCTGGACACACTGGGGCAATGCTGGACACATTGGAGCAGATTGCTGGACACACTGGGAGTAATATGCTGGACACACTGGGGCAGATTGCTAGACATACTGGGGCAGATTGCTGGACACACTGGGGGGCAATGCTGGACACTCTGGGGCAATATGCTGGAGATACTGGGGCAGATTGCTGGACACTGGGGCAATATGCTGGACACTGGGGCAATATGCTGGACATACTGGGGCAGATTGCTGGACACACTGGGGGTAATATGCTGGACACACTGGGGCAGATTGCTGGACACACTGTCTGGGGGCAATGCTGGACACTCGGGCAGATTGCTGGACACACTGGGGGCAATATGCTGGAGTCAGACACTGGGGCAGATTGCTGGACACACTGTCTGGGGGCAATGCTGGACACACTGAGGTAATATGCTGTACATACTGGGGCAGATTGCTGGACACACTGGAGCAGATGATTGCTGGACACACTGTGGGTAATATGCTTGACACACTGTCTGGGGGCAATGCTGGACATACTGGGGCAGATTGCTGGACATACTGGGGCAATATGCTGGACACACTGGGGGCAATATGCTGGACACTCTGGGGAAATATGCTGGACATACTGGGGCAGATTGCTGGACACTGGGGCAATATGCTGGACATACTGGGGCAGATTGCTGGACACACTGGGGGTAATATGCTGGACACACTGGGGCAGATTGCTGGACACACTGGGGGCAATATGCTGGAGTCAGACACTGGAGCAGATTGCTGGACACACTGTCTGGGGGCAATATGCTATACATACTTGGTCAGATTGCTGGACACACTGGGGGTAATATGCTGGACACACTGGGGCAGATTGCTGGACACACTGGGGCAGATGATTACTGGAGACACTGGGGCAGATTGCTCGAGACACTGGGGCAGATTGCTGGAGACACTGGGGCAATGCTGGACACACTGGGGCCATGCTGGACACACTGGGGCAATGCTGGACACATTGGAGCAGATTGCTGGACACACTGGGGGTAATATGCTGGACACACTGGGGCAGATTGCTAGACATACTGGGGCAGATTGCTGGACACACTGGGGGGCAATGCTGGACACTCTGGGGCAATATGCTGGAGATACTGGGGCAGATTGCTGGACACTGGGGCAATATGCTGGACACTGGGGCAATATGCTGGACATACTGGGGCAGATTGCTGGACACACTGGGGGTAATATGCTGGACACACTGGGGCAGATTGCTGGACACATTGGGGGCAATGCTGGACACTCGGGCAGATTGCTGGACACACTGGGGGCAATATGCTGGAGTCAGACACTGGGGCAGATTGCTGGACACACTGTCTGGGGGCAATGCTGGACACACTGGGGCAATATGCTGGACATACTGGGGTTAATATGCTGGACACACTGGGGGTAATATGCTGGACACACTGGGGTAATATGCTGGACACACTGGGGCAGATTGCTGGACACACTGGGGGTAATATGCTGGACACACTGGGGCAGATTGCTGGACACACTGTCTGGGGGCAATGCTGGACATACTGGGGCAGATTGCTAGACATACTGGGGCAGATTGCTGGACACACTGGGGGCAATGCTGGACACTCTGGGGCAATATGCTGGAGACACTGGGGCAGATTGCTGGACACACTGGGGGCAATATGCTGGAGTCAGACACTGGGACAGATTGCTGGACACACTGTCTGGGGGCAATGCTGGATACACTGGGGCAATATGCTGTACATACTGGGGCAGATTGCTGGACACACTGGAGCAGATGATTGCTGGACACACTGTGGGTAATATGCTTGACACACTGTCTGGGGGCAATGCTGGACATACTGGGGCAGATTGCTGGACATACTGGGGCAATATGCTGGACACACTGGGGCAAAATATGCTGGACACTCTGGGGAAATATGCTGGACATACTGGGGCAGATTGCTGGACACTGGGGCAGATTGCTGGACACACTGTCTGGGGGCAATGCTGGACACACTGGGGCAGATTGCTGGACACACTGGGGGCAATATGCTGGAGTCAGACACTGGAGCAGATTGCTGGACACACTGTCTGGGGGCAATATGCTATACATACTGGGTCAGATTGCTGGACACACTGGGGGTAATATGCTGGACACACTGGGGGTAATATGCTGGACACACTGGGGCAGATTGCTGGAGATACTGGGGCAGATTGCTGGACACTGGGGCAATATGCTGGACACTGGGGCAATATGCTGGATATACTGGGGCAGATTGCTGGACACACTGGGGGTAATATGCTGGACACACTGGGGCAGATTGCTGGACACACTGTCTTGGGGCAATGCTGGACACTCGGGCAGATTGATGGACACACTGGGGGCAATATGCTGGAGTCAGACACTGGGGCAGATTGCTGGATACACTGTCTGGGGGCAATGCTGGACACACTGGGGCAATATGCTGTACATACTGGGGCAGATGATTGCTGGACACACTGGGGGTAATATGCTGGACACACTGTCTGGGGCAATGCTGGACATACTGGGGCAGATTGCTGGACATACTGGGGCAGATTGCTGGACACACTGGGGGCAATATGCTGGACACTCTGGGGAAATATGCTGGGCATACTGGGGCAGATTGCTGGACAGTGGGGCAATATGCTGGACATACTGGGGCAGATTGCTGGACACACTGGGGGTAATATGCTGGACACACTGGGGCAGATTGCTGGACACACTGTCTGGGGGCAATGCTGGACACTCTGGGGCAGATTGCTGGACACACTGGGGGCAATATGCTGGAGTCAGACACTGGGGCAGATTGCTGGACACACTGTCTGGGGCAATATGCTGTACATACTGGGGCAGATTGCTGGACACACTGGGGGTAATATGCTGGACACACTGGGGGTAATATGCTGGACACACTGGGGCAGATTGCTGGACACACTGGGGCAGATTGCTGGACACACTGGGGCAATATGCTGGACACACTGGGGCAGAATGCTGGACACACTGGGGCAGATTGCTGGATATACTGGGGTTAATATGCTGGACACACTGGGGGTAATATGCTGGACACACTGGGGTAATATGCTGGACACACTGGGGCAGATTGCTGGACACACTGGGGGCAGGACTGGAGGCATGGGCCGAATGTAGATACGGGGCATGATTGGAGACACGGGGCAGAATGAAAGACATGGGGCAGGATTGGATTATGGGGCAGGATGGAGACAGATGGGGCAGGATGGGGAGATCATATGGATCATATGGAGAATGGATACTCATGAAGGCAGGATGCGAGAACATATGGCTGAAGCCAGAAATGAGATATACGGGGACAGGATGGGGAATATTATTACCATAGGGGCTAATTAAGGGATATTATTACTGCAGTGATGTATTTATTTTATTTTTTGAGTATACTGTTTTAAATGGGGGGGGGGGGGGCGGTCCTGTTACTGTGCAGAGTGACACTATGTCGCCTTTTTTTCTTCATGTGGAATGTAGAATTTGTGAAAAATTAAGTAATGTGTTCTGCAAGCGGAGCTTGAAATAACTGTGTTATTTCCTGCAGAAACGAGTCCTGGCTGGAAGAAATGATGGTAGTCTGTGCTGGATGAAAGACGAAGGAGTTCACCTAGAGACGTCACTGGTGAGTCAGTGTTACCTATACACTGACACTATACACTGTATACTATATACAGAGGTCCTGTGTACAAAGTCACCAGTGATCACTGTATTACCTATACATTATATACAGAGCTCCTGTGTATAATGTCACCAGTGATCACTGTATTACCTGTACATTATATACAGAGCTCCTGTGTATAATACCACCAGTGATCACTGTATTACCTATACATTATATACAGAGGTCCTGTGTACAATGTCACCAGTGATCTCTGCATTACCTCTACACAGACACTGCATACTAAGTACAGATCTCCTGTGAATACTGGATACTGGCACTTATGGTGATAGTATTGTGTTTGTTTTTTTTTTGTTTTTTTTTATTACTGATCAGTATTGTACTATTCAGTCACTATGTGGTGGTAATATGTGGTCTGGAAATGGTGTTGTGGTATTTGTCCCTTGTGTGTTATATTTGGTCACCAAGTGGTGGTAATATGTGGTGTTGACATGGTGCTGTGGTATTTGTTCCTTGTATGTGATATTATTCGATCACTGTGGTTGTAATTTGTGGTCTGGTCATGGTGCGGTGGTATTTGTTCCTTGTATGTGATATTGGTCAAAATATTCCTAAATTGTATTGCATATTTTAACTAATATTTAATAGGTTACAGTAGAGTAGGACCCGGCCATTTTTCTGGAATAATCTGGTTCAGGTATATCATGACCCCTGTCACATGACCCCCGTCACATGACCCCCGTCACATGACCAGGGGGGCCTACAGTGTCTGAACAGCCCGAGGCCCTGGCGACCCTTTATCCACCCCTGGCTGCGTGTGTGTGTGATGTCTGCCTGTGTGTGTGATGGCTGCCTGTGTGTGATGGCTGCGTGTGTGTGATGGCTGCATGTGTGTGATGCATTTGTGTCAGGGTTGCGTGTGTGTGTGATGGCTGCGTGTGTGATGCATTTGTGTCAGAGCTGCATGTGTGATGCTGCGTGTGTATGTGTGATGCTGCGTGTGTGTGAGCTGCATGTGTGTGTGCTGCGTGTGTGTGAGCTGCGTGTGTGTAAGCTGTGTGTGTGTGAGCTGTGTGCGTGTGTGTGAGCTGCATGCGTGTGTGTGAGCTGTGTGCGTGTATGTCATTATATAGTGAGGCTGTGCGTGTGTGTGTGTCATTATACAGTGGGGCTGTACGTGTGTGTCATTTTACAGTGGCGCTGTGCGTGCGTGTGTCATACAGTATGGCTGTGCGTATGTGTCATTATACAGTGGGGCTGTGCGTGTGTGTCATTATACAGTGGGGCTGTGCGTGTGTGTCATTATACAGTGGGGCTGTGCGTGTGTGTCATTATACAGTGGGGCTGTGCGTGTGTGTCATTACACAGTAGGGCTGTGCGTGTGTGTCATACAGTGGGGCTGTGCGTGTGTGTAATTATGCAGTGGGGCTGTGCGTGTGTCTGTCATTATACAGTGGGGCTGTGTGTGTGTCATTGGTGCATTCACTCTGTGTCATTCTATGTGACTGCAGACTTGTGCTTCTCACATTGCTCACAGAGCTGTGGTTATTTGGCGGGTGTCTGGCTGCAAGTTTGTGATTTGCATACATGTGGTCACTTGCCGACAAGACTTGCATGGCGAATGCAACTGTATTGAACAAGGCCCAAAACAGTCTAGTCGGAATGTGGCTGGGAATATATATATTGCATGATTGTGGTCACAAGACCACCTGTTGCCGGCACCAGAGAATCTTCACAGTGCACAATATGAGGATTCACACATAGTGACTGTAGACATGTAGCATAAGATCCGACAACCCCTTTAAGGATGAGCCGCTCCTCATGGGCCACTGCTGTGTGCTTGCCCCCCAGGCCAAAATTTGCCAGTCAGCCCCTGGTAGTGCTTGATGGTTTTTGCCACTGCACTTGGGGACACTTTCAAAGTTTTCCCAATTTTTCGGACTGACTGACCTTTATTTCGTAAAGTAATGATGGCCATTTGTTTTTCTTTACTTAACTGCTTTTTTCTTGCCATAATACAAATTCTAACAGTCTATTCAATAGGATTGTCAGCTGTGTATCCACCAGACTTCTGCACAACACAATTGATGGTCCCAACCCAATTTATAAGGTAAGAAATCCCACTTATTAAACCTGACAGGGCACAACTGTGAAGTGAAAACCATTCCCGGGGACTACATCTTGAAGCTCATCAAGAGAATGCCAAGAGTGTGCAAAGCAGTCATCAAAGCAAAAGGTGGATACTTTGAAGAACCTAGAACATAAGACATATTTTCAGTTGTTTCACACTTTTTTGTTAAGTATATAATTCCACATGTGTTAATTCATAGTTTTGATGCCTTCAGTGTGAATGAACAATTTTCATAATCATGAAAATACAGAAAAATCTTTAAACGAGGTGTGTCCAAACTTTTGGTCTGTACTGTATGTCACACAAAATACTTAATAAGTAACATTTCCCACATGTCTACTTTACATCAGCACAATTTTGGAAACAATTCTTTTTGTTAGGGAGTTATAAGGGTTAAAAGTTGACCAGCAATTTCTCATTTTTACAACGCCATTTTTATTTTTTATTTTTAGGGACCACATCACATTTGAAGTCATTTTGAGGGGTCTATATGATAGAAAATAACCAAGTGTGACACCATTCTAAAAACTGCACCCCTCAAGGTGTTCAAAACTACATTCAAATAAGTTTATTAACCCTTCAGGTGTTTCACAGGAATTTTTGGAATGTTTCAAAAAAAAAAACAACGAACATTTAATTTTTTTTTCCACACAAAATTTACTTCAGCTCCAATTTGTTTTATTTTACCAAGGGTAACAGGAGAAAATGGACCCCAAAAGTTGTTGTTCAATTTGTCCAGAGTACCCTGATGCCCCATATGTGGGGGTAAACCACTGTTTGGGCGCATGGCAGAGCTCGGAAGGGAAGGTGCGCCATTTGACTTTTCAATGCAAAGTTGGCTGGAATTGAGATGGGACGACATGTTGCGTTGGGGAGCCCCTGATGTGCCTAAACATTGAAACCCCCCACAAGTGACACCATTTTGGAAAGTAGACCCCCTAAGGATCTTATATAGATGTGTTGTGAGAGCTCTGAACCCCCAAGTGTTTCACTACAGTTTATAATGCAGAGCCGTGAAAATAAAAAATCATTTTTTTGCACAAAAATTATCTTTAACACCCAGTTTTTTATTTTCCCAAGGGTAACAGGAGAAATTGGTCTTCAAAAGTTGTTGTCCAGTTTGTCCTGAGTACGCTGACACCCAATATGTGGGGGGGACCACCGTTTGGGCGCATGGCAGAGCTCATAAAGGAAGGGGCGCCATTTGGAATGCAGACTTAGATGGATTGGTCTGCAGGTGTCACGTTGCATTTGCAGAGCCCCAGATGTACCTAAACAGTAGAAACCCCCCCCACAAGTAACCCCATATTGGAATCTAGACCTACCAAGGAACTTATCTAGATGTGTTGTGAGAACTTTGAACCCCCAAGTATTTGACTACAGTTTATAACGCAGAGTCGTGAAAATAAAAAAATAAAAAATTTTCCCACAAAAATTTTTCTTTAGCCCCCCCAAATTTTTATTTTCCCAAGGGTAACAAGAGAAATTGGACCCCAGAATTTGTTGTCCAATTTGTCCTGAGTACGCTGATACCCCATATGTTGGGGTAAACCCCTGTTTGAGCGCACGGGAGAGCTCGGAAGGGAAGGAGCACAATTTTACTTTTTCAACGCAGAATTGGCTGGAATTTAGATCGGATGTCATGTCGCGTTTGGAGAGCCCTGATGTGCCTAAACAGTGGAAACCCCCAATTCTAACTGAAACCCTAACCCAAACACACCCCTAATCCCAACCACACCCCTAACCCCAACCTTAACCACACCCCTAACTCCAACACACCCCTAACCACAACCATAACCCTAACCACACCCCTAACCCTGACACACCCCTAACCGTAATCCAAACCCTAGCCCCAACCCTAACCCCAACCCTAACGGGAAAATGGAAATAAATGCATTTTTTTATTTTTCCCTAACCAACGGGGTGATGAAGGGGGGTTTGATTTACTTTTATAGCGTGGGTTTTAGTGGATTTTTATGATTGTTCTCACACTAAAAGACGCTTTTATTGCAAAAAATATTTTTTTGCGTTACCACATTTTGAGAGTTATAATTTTCCATATTTCGGTCCACAAAGTCATGTAAGGTCTTGTTTTTTGCGGGACGAGTTGACGTTTTTATTGGCAACATTTTCGGGCTTGTGACATTTTTTATCCCTTTTTATTCCGATTTTTGTGAGGCAGTATGACCAAAACCCAGCTATTCATGAATTTCTTTGGGGGGGGGGAGGGGGCGGTCGTTTATACTGTTCCACGTTTGGTAAAATGGATAAAGCAGTTTTATTCCTCGGGTCAGTACGATTACAGCGATACCTCATTTATATAATTTGTTTTATGTTTTGCCGCTTTTATACGATAAAAACTATTTTATAGAAAAAATAATTATTTTTGCATCGCTTTATTCTGAGGACTATAACTTTTTTATTTTTTGCTGATGATGCTGTATTGTGGCTCATTTTTTGCGGGACAACATGACATTTCCAGCGGTACCATGGTTATTTATATCTGTCTTTTTGATCACGTGCTATTCTACTTTTTGTTCGGCGGTATGATAATAAAGAGTTGTTTTTTACCTCTTTTTTTACAGTGTTCATTGAAGGGGTTAACTAGTGGGACAGTTTCATAGGTCGGGTTGTTACGGACGCGGCGATACTAAATATGTGCACTTAATGTTTTTTTTTTTTTTTAACACATCTAAATATATATTTTTTTACTTTATAACATTGCCCCAGGGTGGGCATCATGTTATAAGGTCAGATCGCTGATCTGACACTTTGCAGAGCACTGTGTCAGATCAGCGATCTGACGTGCACTGCTCCTGGCTTATCTGGCGCTTCGTAAGCCACCTCCCTGCAGGACCCGGATGCAGTCCCACTGCCATTTTGGATCCGGGGCCTGCAGGGAGGAGACGCTCGGTACAAGGTGAGGACATCGCCAGGTACCGAAGGTCTCAGGCAAGCATGCAGGGAACCCCCTCCCTGCACAATGCTTCCCTATGACGCCGGAACACTGCGATCATGTTTGATCGCAGTGTGCCGGGGGATAATGTGCCGGGGGCGGTCCGTGACCGCTCCTTGCACATAGTGCCGGATGTCAGCTGCGATAGTCATCTGACACCCGGCCGTGATTGGCCGCACTCCCCCCGTGAGCAAAGCCGATCGCTATGACGTACTATGCTGTCTTTGGCAATTAAGTCCCAGGTCACCTTGACAGGATAGTACGTTATATGGGATTAAGGGGTTAAAAAAAAAGAGCCGGAATGAAAAAACCTGATGTGTGAAAGTAGCCTAACATAAAGGGTACCCTGCAGTTTCAGATAGATGTTGGAGATGTGGCGTAGAGCAGGGCACAATGAAGCACATATGGTGGAGCTGTCCTCCCCTTATCAAAAACTTTTGGACTCTGGTAATCACACTAGTTGAGACAATGATGGGTTTATCCGTTCTTAATTCCTCTGAGGCTCTGTAACTTTTTATGCTGCCTACTAGTGGAGCGCCCCCCCAGACGCAGGGCCGCGGGTTACTCTGTACCGGTTCTCTCTGGCTCAGTTCTGGGGTTGTCACGGTGGCTGGACCGGGTCCGTGACCCTGCTAAGGGGCTTCCAATAAAAGGTGATACAAGTCTGTCAAGGTTTCGTGACGCCACCTGTGGTATTCGGTCAGGGTGTCCGACGCTGCTCGGGGTCCACTGGGGTGATGTGATGGCAGCTAGATGGTTTACCTTCCCACAGGTGAAGTGAGTCCCCAGGGCTTCCCAGTAGTGTAGGTGGTGATGATGTGAGGTGCAGACAATAACGAGGACACAGGGTTGCAGTCTCTTTACCTCTTTACTGGTGACTTCAGGATCCTTAATCCAGAGCACAGTTAACAGGGCTGTCTGAGACCGGCCGGTCCGAAGGCACATCCAGAGTTCTCTTTACAGGTGGAAATCGTGGCCTACCACTAGCGCCTGTGTGTTGTAGTGCTTCCCTGCTGAGCATTCGGGATAGTCCTCACAACTTCTATTCTCGTTCGTTCTAGTCCTTTCTAGTTCTTTCTCGTTCTTTCTATTCTCCGTCCCCCAGGTTTGTTATGGCTAGGACGCACCCGTTTGACGGGAAGGCTCGGAGCTCTTCCGGGACCCTAGAGACGCCCCTCTCCACGCATTGCCCCCTCTGTCTGCTTAGGTGATGTAAGGTAGACAGCCAACCTATAACTAACTGTCCTGCGATATCTGAAGTAAGGCATAAAGTCAGTCACTTCCTCTGTGTTCCGGGCACCGGCTACGCGCCTCAGTAGGATGTTGCCTCGTTCTCCGGGCACGACTCCTACTGGCTCTACTTTGTGCTTTGATCTCGTTTCTCACTGTCCACAATATCCTTTGCTTCGTGTCCTTTCTTTGGATGCCGCCACAGATAGCGCAGGCGCGGCTCCGTAACGTTCTATCCTTGTCGCTAGGTGCCTGCCAGGTTCCCACGCCTGACAGGGACCCCCCTGAATCTTCCCCCCGCAACACCCCCTGCCACGGGATGTTGCCTGAACAAAACCCAGTCAGCTTCTAACTAACTTCCTATCCAACCCCTAGTTTTACCAGTGTGAGGTGTGGCCTAATAAATAAAACCTTTTGCTCCCCCTAGTGGCCGGAGTGTGAAGTGTAATGTGTGCTGGTGATACCTGGTCAGATGAACTCCTTTAGTGCCATCAGACGTACCATCACTCCCCTTAGTGGCAGAGCGATACTACTGCAACGACCACGTCTCTGGGGCGCTGCACTAGCATCAATAGATATAAACAATCTTTGATAGGCTATCTTATACAGGTAGCCAAAAAGGTCATCCCTCGCCATTGGAAAAGCAGGGCTACTCCCACCCTGGAGTGGTTTTCCCAAGATATCCCTCCTAAATAGGATGGAAACCCTAAGCTCTGTCTCCCACCAAGATAGACTGATACTGTGTGTTGGATTGAACTCCAAGAGTCAGATGCCCATCGTCTTACTTCAAACTGATGCGTATTGTCCTCCTCTCTGGGTCATTACCAGCTGAGCTGGTCTTCGCATGGTCTGCTCTCCTTGCATTGAGAAAATACCATAAAATGGTTGTGTATCTCTTGCATTATATTGCTGTCGATGTAATATTCCCCAATTCATAAACATCTTACAATTGTTCACCTTTCCCTCTACTTTAAATTGGTTATAAGTATGAACAGGCTTTCTACTTTGCTTTCTGTAATGAAAAAAATCCTTTAATAAAAATTGAAGTTGAAAAAAAAAAGCGTGTTGTTGCGTTACACTGACAGAAACCTAATCTAGGGTGCTAAGAGCACAGGTGCCTATGAAATATGCAAAAAAAAAAAGCTCCACTGCTATAATCTGGAGATAGTTTAACATTATATTAACCAATAAATAGAATACCACTGTACAATAATGGGGTATAACACCTGAACAAAATATGGAGAAAAAAATAAATAAAAAATCCTCCTCCAACATGGCGCCACCTCCGCCTGCGCAGTAGGAGATCTCGGATCACAGCTACAGACACCGAGAGCTGCTACTGCACAGATGTGGGCAGCACTATCTTGGAAGAGGATTTTTTTTTCTTCCCCAGTAAGATGGCACCGCCGGCGCATGCGCAGTAGCAGCTACCGGATCACAGCTAGACACCGATAGCTGCTACTGCGCAGGTGCGGGCGGCGCCATTTTCATTGTTTTTTTTCCCCCCTAGCTGGATAACAAGAAAATGTATTATTGCCACACTAACCATGTGGTTCTACTGCAGAGCAAGTGCCATGGCTGGCACCTGCCTGCAAAAGCGTTTTTTGTCTCTTTCTTCAGTATGTTAGTTATTCATCATGCAAACTAGGGGGCAAGTCACTGAGGGATCAGTGACCTGTCAGTAGTCTGCATTATGAATATATAATCAGAGTACCATACACTCCAACACCACCTTAGGGCAATCTTGCCTTGCGCAGGCGTGTATTACGGATGACAGAGAATGAACTTCAATCCAATATTGCGGCCAGCATGCAGCCAGTGGGTAAGGAAAGGGTGAATCAAACACCCGAAAACTTCACCCATATGACCGAAAACTGATCCCGACAAATTCAGGTGACAGGTTCCCTTTAAGAAAAACCTTACTGGTAATGAAGGATTTAGGCAAAGAGAGCAAAGTGAAAAAAAAGAATAATTGGTAGTAAGTGGGTACTTTACCTGTTAAGTGGCGCTGACATCGCAAGTGTCCCCCACTTACTGAGTGTAGTGGGGAACACTCATTTGCCAGCGGATTAATGTAGTTAGGCACGGGTTTTCACTTTAACAGTCCATGTGGTTTATTATGGAGTCATAAGCCACAAAAATATGAACAACACGCAAACAGTCTTTACATCAATCTTCACATCATAGTATACGGCTTTGAAACACGGTCACTAAACACGCCGAACCTCTGTGTCCAGCTATTGTGGGTGACCACATGCCATACAGTTCATTAATGTCCATGGAGCACAACAGGCATCAACATACGACATTACGGTTGCAGTCTCTAATCATGCTGGACCTTACTCCGTCCAGATACCATGGGTGACTGCACTGTTCCCCATACGGTGGGTTACCATCCAGGAGCTCCTGCTCCATACGCTGACTACTGTCAGTACTCTCTCTCAGGGAAGCTGCCGAACTGGGATCACCGTCCCGGGCAATGCCTTGCTCACCAGGCTGTTATGGACCTGGTGGTTAGGAGCACACGGAATGACCTGATGGTTAAACAAACACGGGACAAGCTCTGGGAAGTGGGATCTCTGCTGACCGCAACCCCTAATCCTATCACACACACTAGAAATAGCCGTGGAGCGTACCTAACTCTACCTAGACGCCTCTTCACAGCCTAAGAGCTAGCTACCCCTAGAGATAGGAAATAAAGCCTACCTTGCCTCAGAGAAATTCCCCAAAGGAAAAGGCAGCCCCCCACAAATATTGACTGTGAGATAAGATGAAAGTCACAAACACAGAAATGAAACAGGTTTCAGCAAAGGAGGCCAGACTTACTAAACAGACTGAGGATAGAAAAGGTATCTTTGCGGTCAGCACAAAAAACTACAAAAGACCACGCAGAGTGTGCAAAAAGACCCCCGCACCGACTCACGGTGCGGAGGTGCCACTCTGCATCCCAGAGCTTCCAGCTAGCAAGGCAAAATCATGATTGCACACTGGACAAGAAAACAATGAACAACAAATAAACTAGCAGGGACTTAGCTTCTGCTGGAGTAAACAGGTCACAAGAAAGATCCAAGAGCGAACTGAACCAGTACTAGAACATTGACAGCTGGCATGGAGTAACGATCAGAGTGGAGTTAAATAGAGCAGCCAGCCTAAGAATAACCTAGGTCACCTGTGGAAGGAACCTCAGAACCAGCAGCTCCACTCACAGCCACCAGAGGGAGTCCATGGACAGAACTCGCCGAAGTACCGTTCATGACCACAGGAGGGAGTTCGATAACAGAATTCACAACACCAGGCCACCTGACAATCCAGATCCTCAAACGGACTGTAGCTTCCCCAAATGCAGTGCCATCACGGACACGCATCCTCTCTGTGCGCTATTCAGGACGTCCATCCCCTTCTGGGACCATCCAACACACAGGCCCCCAGGTCCAAGGCCTCCCCCCATGTGCTCTTCAGGGATCTAGTCCTACTCCCAGGAGCTCCCAACACAGAGGCCCTCCAGGACCTGGCACACAGACCACTCAGGTCCATCCATCTTTTTCCCCATGTAAAATGGTCACATTTTACAGTATACTTGTAGCCACTTCCATAGGTAGGAGGTGTGTGTGGCTAGTTCAACCATTGCAACTGCAGATATGCCTCCATGCATATCCTGAGGAGCACATGTAGCGCCCCCTAGCTGTGACAGGGGTCACTGCATCGCAGAAGCCTAACAGCAGAAACCTCCATATGTGACCCCATTTTACAAGCTACAACTCTTAATGAATTCATCTGGGGGTGTAGTGAACATATTGCCGCCACATATGCCTCAAAGAATTTTATACCATTGGGGGTGAAGAAAGAATAATTAAATTTTTACCACTAAAATGTTGTTTTAGCCCCAAGTTTTTAATTTTATAATGGCTAATATGAAAAAAACGGACCTCAGAGTTTGTTGTGCAATTTCTCCTGAGTGCGCCAATACTCTGCAAGTAATCGGTAACTACTTTTCAGGCACAGTGGAAAGCTTAGAAAGCTGCATTTTGTAGAGCAGATTTGGTTGTTAAGGTTTGCGGGTACTATAGCCCACTGGAAAAGCTCATGAGATGCCAGAACACCAGATCCCCCCATTAATGACACCATTTTCAAACTACACCTCTCAATAAATTAATCTAAGGGTGCAGTGATCATATTGACACCACAGTTGTGTCACAGAATTTGATACCATTGGGCAGTGAAGAAAAAATTATATTTTTAGCACTAAAATTTTGTTTTAGCTTCAGATTTTACATTTTTACATTGAGAAATGAGTAAAAATGGCACCAGAATTTGTCCCACAATTTCTGCTGAATGTGGCAATACCCCATATGTGGCTGCATAGTACTGCTTAGCCACACAGCGTGACTTGGAACAAATTATCATGGACTAGTTTGCAGACTCTATGTACAGAGCCTTAGTGGCAGGAGAGCAGAATCTACCCTCAGGTGACCCATTACACCCCTCTGGAAATTTATTTGCAGGTGTAGTGATGATTTTGACTCCATGTGTGATTTCCAGAAACAGGCAGTAGTGCATGTTGATTAGTGAAAACTGAAAATCTGCCATTGTAGTGCCCAGTTTGTTATGCCCAGCTAATGCTTCTAGAGACATGGACCCGTAAATTAGGCGGGCTCACTACAGAAATGCCAATCATATGGACGTTTATCCTGTGCTCTACGCTGTGTACTTACATTAGGGTTTCCATCTAAGGGCTTGTTTCCATTTGCGAGAAACACGTCCGTGTCTCGCATTTGAAAACCAAGCTCTGGCGCCGGCACTTGGGAGCAGAGAGTGCAGCTCCATATGTTGCTATGCGGCTGCACGCTCCGCTCTGGAGTGCCGGCACCAGAGCTTGGTTTTCACATGCGAGACACGGACGTGTTTCTCGCAAATGGAAACAAGCCCTTAATCTCTGAATGACGTGATTCAGATAAAACCCCAAAGGGATCCAATCAATAAAGAGGCAGCAGTGTTGCTCTGGGTTCCATCCGGCCTCTATCCTTTTCAGAGCTGCACAAAACTATGGCAGACCATGCTTTTGTGCATGCTTAAAAAGACAGACACTACTGAATCATAGGACAGATGATGCCCACAGTATCCAGTATCTCCATCTGCCTCATTATATCAGAGACTCCGTCTGAATCACGTATTTCAGAGATTTACATAGAAACCCCAGTGTAGGCGCTCAGCGTAGAGCACAGGATACATGTGAGACAAGCCTTACAATCTTTGGGAGTCAGAATGAACGAATCAACAGCAGGTCAAAAATTGGTTTTAATTAATTTTTACAGTGATAATAATGAGTGATGAGTTTATTCTTCGGATTGGTGCGATTACAGTCATACCAGACTTATATTTTTTTATGTTTAGCTGCAATCACACACTAAAAAACACTGTTTATTGCTGTATCAACGTATTTTTGGAGCTATAATTTTCCTATATTTTTGCTCTCAATTCACAGTCTGAGAGCTTGTGGGAGGTGAGTTTAAAGGGAATCTGTCACCCCAAAATTCGCCTATAAACTAAGTCCACCGGCATCAGGGGCTTATCTATAGCATTCTGTAATGCTGTAGATAAGCCCCCGATGTCACCTGAAAGATAAGAAAAACAGGTTATATTATACTCACCCAGGGGCGGTCCCGATGCTGTCCCGTTCGATGGGCATTGCGGTCCGGGTCCAGCGCCTCTCATCTTCATACGATGACGTCCTCTTCTTTGTTTCCTGCCGCAGCTCCTGCGCAGGCGTACTTTATCTGCCCTGTTCCCCATGCAGTGGGTTTATACAGTCTGATCAGAGTGTTAAACTAAGAACCTCGTGTTCAGTCATGTGTTTTTTTTTGCCTAGCGGCTATAAATTAATATATGAATTTTTTGTATTTGCGGTCCACGTGGTTTTTTCAGCATAATTTTCCTATATATCTGTTGACAGAGTCATGTGAGGGCTTGTGTTCTGGGATGAGTTGACGTTTTTATTGGTATTATTTTTAGGCATACAACATTTGTTGACCGCCTTTTATGCGGATTTTTGGGAGGCAGAATTAACAAAGTTCAGCAATTCAGGTATTTTGTTTCTATGCCGTTCACTATGTGGTAAAAGTAATAAAACAGCTTTATTCTTCGGGTCAGTACGATTACAGCTATACCATATTTATATAATTTTTTATGTTTTGGCACTTTTACACAATAAAAACTATTTTATAGAAAAAATAATTGATTTTGCATCATCACTATATTCTGAGAGCTAGATCTTTTTTATTTTTCCACTGACATTTTCAATTATATCATTTTTATTTTTATTCCACTTTTGTTCGGCATTACGATGAAAGCATAGGTTTTTGCCAATTTTTACATTTTGTTTACGGTATTCACTGAAGGGGTTAACTAGTGTGACAGTTTTATAGGTCGGATCATTTTGGACGTGGTGATACCAAATGTGTACTTTTTTGTTTTGACATAAATGTGCATTTATTGGTATAAAGAAAAAATTGTTTTTCATATTTTGGTCTTTATTTTGTGATTTTTAAAAAAAATATTTCAATTCTTGTTCTTATTTTTTTGCTTATTAAAGTCTATGGGACTTTAACTTTTCTACTCTAATCACTGGGATATTGCATTGCAATGCACCAGCACTGCAATGCATTACACATGTCAGTGCTGCAGTGACAAAAGCCTTCTAGACCATGTTCTCAGCATGGTCTAACAGGCTTGTTGTAGCCTGTGACCCAGATGTCGTCATGACGACCTTGAGTTGCCATAGCAACGGTCAGACACTTGCGTTGACAACGCTGGGGGTGCTAATCAGACGGGAGCCCGCTCTCCCAGCCTTCTAAATGCTGCTATCGATATCGATCGCAGAATTTAGGGAGTTAAAATGCCTGGGCCGCTGCGGGTACCACTCCTGGCAGCAAAAGCTGGGTCTCGACTTTAACTTAAGCCAAGCTCTCGGCGGCGATCGTGTGGCCACAGCACTTGTACCCAATGTGATCACCACGATGTACCAATACGTCAAAGGTTGGGACCCCTTTCCCATTCCTGATGTAAGCTGCAGCTTGGTGTTCAGTAACAACTGCACATTGAAGGGGTTTTATAATCCCATGCCAAATAGGATATAAATGATTGACATAGAATTAGATCTCCAAAATTCTTCACAAAGCCAAAGCAGAGTTTACTCATAAAAAGATATCAACCACAGAGGACTACTCAAAAAAAGACACCGATCGTCAGGTTCTTCCCCTGCATCAAGGTTTCAAAAGGTCACAAATCTCATTCTCTGGACCACATCAAAAGCTTCTAACTTAGCCAACGAACCTCAAAATAAGTGTTTACAGATGTGTCTCTCTTTCATTTTGAAAAGACGCTGGTTTGGCATGTTGAAATGTCTATTAAGGGGTTAGAAAAATATTTAGAATTGAGAGTCCTCAGTGGTTGATAACGTTTAATGGCTAACTGAAAAGATGGTAACAAATTGCAAGCTTTAGAGACTACTCAGGCCTCTTCACCAGGCATAGACTAAAAGAAATTCTGGAGAATCACATATTTATGCACAAAACATCACAGAAAAAAAACATGGATAAGACAGGTGACATGAAGTAGAATTACCATGGGTGTAAACAGTTATGTCCATAAATATTGGACCAGTTCTTAGATAGGGAATGTTTTATTGTCCTCTGAGGGTTTGGTTCTGTTGTGATGACCCCACATGGTCTGAGGGGCAAATGCCTTAGTTCCTTAGTTGATGTAAAAAGACATAAATCCATGCAACACATTCATTCCTGCACTAAGAGTGTCAAAGGTCATCATCAGTTCATATTCCCATATTCTTCTGTCTCTTTGAGATTTGAAGTTACCTTTTAAAACAAGTAATTTCATGTCCATAATGTTATGATTGGGGAGACAAAAATGTATTGCCACAGGTAGATCCATTCTTTTTTCTCTTATTGTATGGCGGTGAGAATTCATCCTTGTCCTCAGTTTTTGCCCTATCTCCCCCACATACAGACCCCCAGTTGGATATTTAGTACAAATAATTAGGTACACCACATTAGAAGTGACGCAGCTGAAAGTACCTGGTATCTTGTAGTCCTGATGAAAATTGGGGATCTTTATCTTGTCCGTGGTCATTATAAATGGACAGGTTTTACATTTTTTCTGAATGCAAGGAAAGGTACCTGCAGCTGTTGGAGAGGACAGGGAGCTTTTGACAATGATGCTTCTTAGATTTGGGGGCTGCCTAAAACACAGTAGTGGGGGGTCTGGAAAAATGGATTGTAAGCGGGCATCTTTTTGTAGTAAAGGTTGTAATTTCCATGCAGCTCCCCATAGCACCTCCAGATTTGGATTGTAGGTGACTACTAGTGGCACCCGGATATTTTCTTCTTTAGCTTTGTAATGTAGCAGGTGATCTTGTAAAAGTGACAGGTATATATAGTCACATACCAGAGCATGACAGCTTCATCTATTTCTATGAGGCTATCAAGGACAGGTGACCCACAGCCAGTCTGTGCATTGCGGTCCGTGATCTGACCGAGTATAATGCTGGTGGCTGTGGACCCACTGCGCCACAGGCCGGGCTTACCCTGGTGGGGTGTATCTAAGTGACTTCCTGGTATTGACTAGAGCCTCTGATGGTGAGGATAGGTTTGGTCGCAGGTAGTAACCAGGTACCACTGCATGGCAGTTCCCGGGTCTACAGCAGCTGACCAGAGTGTCAGAGACATGGGTGCGAGGTACGGGTGGACAAAGGCAAAGACGTGGTCAGACAATCCAAGGTCATGGCAGGCAGCACAGGTTCAATATAAGTAGCCGAGATCAGGAGCGGAAAAATCAAAATAAACGAGTAGCCTAGCTTTGTCAGAAAATAGGAGAGACAATACAAGAGAGCACCTTACAGGAAACTAGATAGTAACTGAAGTAAAACCTTAGATCAGTCAAAGAGTGATGGGAGGAGCCGCATAATAAACCCCTACTGCTTGGGGATAGGCTGAGGAAGCTAACCACTGAAGGACACCGTAAGGTTAAGTTCCTGCAGAATCTAGCCACGCCTCCTGTTGTGAATTCTGCTTTTGGGCTCCCTCCAGTGGTTGTAGGTGGTAATGCAGTTGTCCCTGGGTTGCAGTCCTGGTCAGGTGTATCTGCTGATTGCAGTTCTGACTGGGGTATTTAGGTGTGCAGGATTCATTAGTCCTTGCCAGTTGTCCATGGTTGTTGGGAGGTGTTGGACCTCTGTCTGGTTCCTCCTGCCTTGCTGCCAAATCAGCAAAGATAAGTGTCTGGTTTTGTTTCTGTGGCACACATGCTGTGTGCTTGATAATGCAGTGCTATTCATTTGTTTTTTTCTTGTCCAGCTTAGATTGTGTCAGTATTTTCTCAGTCTTGTTGGATTCTCAGGAGTTGCAGATATACGTTCCACGTCTTTAGTTAGATGGTGGAATTTTTTGTATTATCTGCTGTGGATATTTTTGGAAGGGTTTTAATACTGACCGCTTAGTATTCTGTCCTATCCTTTCCTATTTAGCTAGAGTGGCCTCTTTTGCTAAATCCTGTTTTCTGCCTGCGTGTCTTTTCTCTCCTACTCACAGTCAATATTCGTGGGGGGCTGCCTATCCTTTGGGGTTCTGCTCTGAGGCAAGGTAGAATTCCTATTTCCATCTTTAGGGGTATTTAGTCCTCCGGCTGTGTCAAGGTGTCTAGGGTTTGTTAGGCACACCCCACGGCTACTTCGAGGTGCGGTGTTAGTTCAGGATTTGCGGTCAGTACAGTTACCACCTACTCCAGAGAAAGTTTCATGCGGCTCCAAGGTCACCGGATCATAACAGCCCCCCTATAGCAAGGTGGATACTCAACAGGAGGATGCAGCAGTGTTGGAAATGCTGCAAGAAGCAGCTCAGTGAGACAGTCAGAGACTGGGGAGAGAAAACCTGTGACCACAATGAGGAGGGTGGCACTTTCGACTTGTCCGAGTCACTGGCCTGACTCTGATTTCCTTGCACGTCTGCATGAGCCCTTATGTTTCCATCCTTTTGATAACCGTCTTATGTCTTAACTTTTCCGAGATGTGATGCTGCCATCAGTTTATAAATAAGCTGATTTTTTTTATACATGAAATTGAAAAATTTCTTTCACCTTCGGGATCTGTGTTCTATGTTCTGCTTTGAATAAAATATGGCTATAAGATATTTCCAAATTATTGCCTTGTTTTCTTTGCATTTCACACTGCGTACCAACTTTTTTTTTTTCTTTAGAGATGGGGTTGCAAATCAAATATGCTTGTATATACACAACTCTCTTACATTCTATGATAAGGTAGATTAATCAGATAGCATCCCTCATGGATAGACTGACAGTCACATGAATGTATCAATTTGCTTGGCTTTGTTATAAAAGAATCTGCATCACATAAGAATGATGTACTTTGAAGTACTCTTATTGAAAGCGACTATGCAGTACTAGGAGGAAGAACTTCAGTACTATTTATTTTTACATTCAATGCCCCTATGTTTGGCCTCACTGAAGTCAATTAGAAAAACAACACCACAAAAGCAAAATGGTTATAGAATATTAAAGTGTGTACAAAACAATGCACTCTCAAATTTTTTTTTATAGTAATGAATATAAATGGCATATTGTTTAAATCTGTCTGCTGAGAAAGGAAATGCTAGGGTCCTCACATGCAATACTTTATAGGGTACATGTAAAGAGAAATTAATATAGTGGGGAAAATAAGTACCGGTATTTGATACACCGCCGATTTTGCAAGTTTGCCCACCAACAAAGAATGGAGCGGTCTGTAATTTTTATTGTAGGTATCTTTCAACTGTGATATATAATCTAAAAATTAACCCCTTTCTGCCATTAGACATACTATCCCGTCGAGGTGACCTGGGACTTAATTCCCAGGGACAGGATAGTACGTCATAGGCGATTGGCCGCGCTCTCAGGGGGAGCGCGGCCGATCACGGCCGGGTGTCAGCTGATCATTACAGCTCACATCCGGCACTATGTGCCAGCTCCTGACACATTAACCCCCGGAACACTGCGATCAAACACGCTCCCTGCGTGCTTCCCTGAGACCCTCAGAACAACGTGATGTGATCGTGTTGTTCCGAGCATCTCCTCCGTCCTCCTCCCTGCGGGTCCCGGATCCAAGATGGCCGCGGGGGGCCTTCCTGGTCCTGCAGGGAGGTGGCTTGCCCCCCCAAAGCAATTCACAAATTGCTATTTTTTGTTTATTCTGCCTAACAAAAATTGGAATAAAAAGCGATCAAAAAATGTCATATGCCTGAAAATGATGCCAATAAAAACATCAAGACGTCCTGCAAAAAACAAGTCCTCACATGAGTCTGTGGACCAAAATATGGAAAAATTATATCTTTCAGAATGTGGTAACGCAAAAAATATTTTTGGCAATAAAAAGCCTCTTTTAGTGTGTGACAGCTGCCAAATATAAAAACCCGCTATAAATAGTAAATCAAACCCCCCTTTATCACCACCTTAGTTAGGGAAAAATAATAAATAAAAAAATGTATTTATTTCCATTTTCCCATTAGGGTCGGGGAGAAAGTTAAGGTTGGGGCTAAAGTTAGGGTAAGGGTTGGGGCTGAAGTTAGGGTTGGGGCTAAAGTTAGAGTTGGGGCTAAAGTTAGGGTTATGGTTGGGGCTAAAGTTAGGGTAGGGGCTAGAGTTGGGGGTTAGGGTTTGGATTACTTTTATGGCTGGATTAGGGGTGTGTCAGGGTTAGGGGTATGGTTAGGGTTGGGATTAGGGTTGTGTTTGGGTTGGGATTAGGATTGCGTTCGGGTTAGGGGCATGGTTAGGGTTGGGATTAGGGGTGTGTTGGGGTTAGGGGTGTGGTTAGGGTTGGGATAAGGGGTGTGTTGATGTTAGGGTTGGAGTTAGAATTGGGAGGTTTCCACTGTTTATGCACACCAGGGGCTCTGCAAACGCAACATGACATCTGATCTCAATTCCATCCAATTCTGCTTTGAAGAAGTAAAATGGGGCTCCTTCCCTTCCGAGCTCTGCCGTGCGCCAAAACATTGGTTTACCCCCACATATATCAGTGTACTCAGGACAAATTGGACAACTTTTCGGGTCCAATTTCTGCTGTTACCCTTGGGAAAATACAAAACTGGGGGCTAAAAAAAAAAAAGTTTTTGTGGAAAAAGAGATTTTTTATTTTCACGGCTCTGCGTTATAAACTTTAGTGAAACACTTGGGGGTTCAAAGTTCTCACAACACATCTAGATAAGTTCCTTGGGGGGTTTAGTTTCCAATATGAAGTCACTTGTGGGGGGTTTCTACTGTTTAGGTACATCAGGAGCTCTGCAAATGAGACATGGCGTCCTATCTCAATTCCATCCAATTTTGCATTGAAAAGTCAAATGGCGCTCCTACCCTTCTGAGATCTGCCATGCGCCCAAACAGAGGTTTACCCATACATATGGGGGTATCAGCGTACTCAGGACAAATTGCACAACAACGTTTGGGGTCCAATTTCTCCTGTTACCCTTGTGAAAATAAAAAATTGGGGGCAAAAATAATTTTTGTGAAAAAAGTAAGATTTTTTATTTTTACAGCTCTATACTATAAACTTCTGTGAAGCAATCGGTGGTTCAAAGTGCTCACCACACATCTAGATATGTTCCTTAGGGGGTCTACTGGGGTATCGAGACAAATTGTACAACAACTTTTGGGGTCCATTTTTTCCTGTTACCCTTGTTAAAATAAAACAAATTGGATCTGAAGTAATTTTTTTGGGAAAAAAAGTTAAATGTTCATTTTTTTTAAACATTCCAAAAATTCCTGTGAAACACCTGAAGGGTTAATAAACTTCTTGAATGTGGTTTTGAGTAACTTGAGGGGTTCAGTTTTTAGAATGGTGTCACACTTGGGTATTTTCTATCATATAGACCCCTCAAAGTGACTTCAAATGTGATGTGGTCCCTAAAGAAAATGGTGTTGTAAAAATGAGAGATTGCTGGTCAACTTTTAACCCTTATAACTCCCTAACAAAAAAAAAATTTGGTTCCAAAATTGTGCTGATGTAAAGTAGGGAAATGTTACTTACTAAGTATTTTGTGTGACATATCTCTGTGATTTAAGGGCATGAAAATTCAAAGTTAGAAAATTGCGAAACTTTCAAAATTTTCACCAAATTTCTTTTTTTTTTCACAAATAAACGCAAGTAATGTCAAGGAAATTTTACCACTACCATTAAGTACAATATGTCACGAGAAAACAAAGTCAGAATCACCAGGATCCATGCCAGCGTTCCAGAGTAATAACCTCATAAAGGGACAGTGGTCAGAATTGTAAAAATTGGCCCAGTCATTAATTGGCCCGGTCATTAAAGGGAACCTGTCACCCCCAAAATCGATGGTGAGGTAAGCTCACCGTCATCAGGGGCTTATCTACAGCATTCTGTAATGCTGTAGATAAGCCACCGATGTTACCTGAAAGAGGAGAAAAAGAGGTTAGATTATACTCAACCAGGGGCGGTCCTGCTCCAATGGGTGTCTCAGGTCCGGAACAGCTTCTCCCATCTTCATTCCATGAAGTCCTCTTCTGGTCTTCATGCCGCGGTTCCGGCGCAGGCGTACTTTGTCTGCCCCGTTGAGGGCAGAGCAAAGTACTGCAGTGCACAGGCGTCGGAAAGGTCAGAGAGGCCCGGCGCCTGCATACTGCAGTACTTTGCTCTGCCCTCAACAGGGCAGACAAAGTACGCCTGCGCTGGAGCCGCGGCGTGAAGACCAGAAGAGGACGTCATGGAAATAAGATAGGAGGCGTCGGAGCTGACCTGAGACACCCATTTGACCGGACCGCAGCGGGACCGCCCCTGGGTGAGTATAATCTAACCTCTTTTAGGTTACATCGGGGGCTTATCTACAGCATTACAGAATGATGTAGATAAGCCCCTGATGATGGTGAGCTTACCTCACCATCCGTTTTGGGGGTGACAGGTTCCCTTTAACATGCAAACCACCCTTGGGGGTTAAGGGGTTAAAACCAGAAAATCACATTGTATAATTTTTAAATAATGAAATTGCATGAAATAAGTATTTCATCACCTACCAACCAACAAGCATTTGGGCTCTCAATGACCGCTTAGTTTTACTTTAAAGGGAACCTGTCACCTCAAATTGGCGGGATATTTAAATGAGTTTTTACCGGTCCGATGAGCAGCGTTTCCTCTTCATTTCTCCACCCCGTCCCTGTTGTCCGCAATATGTTAGTGAATTAGAGTACGTGGGCGCCCTAGTTGTCGCGTGCGCAATGCATTCTTCGGTGGCGCATGCGCAGTTTGTTTTGCCCAACTGCGGGCAAAGCCGAAAAGAATTACTGTGCATGCGCCTGCCCACTATGTCCCGGAAGTATTTTGCTGTGTTTCGGGATATAGTGCGCGGGCGCATGCGTAGTAATGCTTTTTGGCTTTGCCCGCAGTTGGGAAAAGTATACTGCGCGTGCGCCACCGAAGATTGCATTGCGCACACGCCAACTATGGCGCCCAGGTACTCTAATTCACTAACTTATTGTGGACAACAGGGATGGACGAGGTGGAGAAATGAAGAGGAAACGCCGCCCATCGGACCAGTAAAACCACATTTAAATATCCCACCAATTTGATGTGACAGGTTCCCTTTAAGAAGCCCTCCTACTCTGCACTCAATACCGCTAAAAGTTGCACCTTTTTGAACATGTTATCTGTATAAAAGACACCTGTCTACACACGCAATCAACCACACTCCAACCTCTCCACCATGGTCATGAACAAAGAGCTGTCTAAGGACACCAGGGACAAAATTGTAGACCTGCACAAGGCTGAGATGGGCTACTGGACAATAGCCAAGCAGCTTGGTGAGAAGGCATCAGCTGTTGGCACAATTATTAGAAAATGAAAAAACACAAGATGATTGTCAATCTTCCTCAATTTGAGGCTCCATGCAAGATCTCGCATTGTGGGGTAAGGAAGATTCTGAGAAAGATCAAGAATCAGCCCAGAACTACAAGGGAGGACCTGGTAAATGACCTGAAGAGAGCTGGGACCACAGTCTCAAACATTACCATTAGCAACACACTACACGTTCATGGATTAAAATTCTGCAGGCACACAAGATCCCACTGCTCACACCAGCACACGTCCAGCCCCTTTTGAAGTTCACCAATGTCCATCTGGATGATCCAGAGGAGGCATGGGAGAAGGTCATGTCGTCAAAATGAGACTAAAATAAAACTTTTTGATATAAACTTCACTCACTGAGTTTGGAGGAAGAAGAAGGATGAGTACAACCCCAAGATCACTGTTCCAACAATGAAGCATGGTGGGGGGAAACATCATACTTTGAGGAGCACTTTTCTGCAAAGGGGACAGGACGACTGCACCGTATCGAAGGGAGAATGGATTGGGTCATATATTGCAACATTTTGGCCAACAATCTCCTTCCCTCAGTTAGATTATTGAAGATGGCAAGTGGCTGAGTCTTCCAGCATGACAGTGACCTAAAACACACAGCTATGGCAACCAAGAAGTGGCTCCGTAAGAAGCATTTCAAGGTCCTGGAGTGGACTAGCAAGTCTCCAGACCTGAACTCAATTGAAAATACTTGGAGTCAGCTGAAACTAAATGTTGCCCAGCGACAGTCCCAAAACCTGAAAGATATGGAGAAGATCTGTAAGGAGGAGTGGGCCAAAATCCTTGCTGTAGTGTGTGCAATCTTGGTTAAGAACTACAGGAAACGTTTGACCTGTGTAATTGCAAACAAAGATTTCTGTACCAAATGTGTTTCTATTGTATCAAATACTTATTTCTTGTAATAAAATGCAAATTAATGATGAAACAATCATACAATGTCTCTCACTGCTGAAGTGTACCTATGATAAAAATTACAGACCTCTCCATTCTTTGAAGAGCATGAAAACTTGCAAAATCGGCAGTGTATCAAATACTTATTTTCCCCACTGTACATTACATAGAAGCAAACTAATAATTTGCACAATAGAAGTGAGGACCCTGCTCACAAAAGCGTATTTTTTGGACCATAAGATGCACCGGACCATAAGACGCACCCCAAATTTTGGGGTGAAAATAGCAGAGAAAAGATTTTTATAAGATGGGGGTCCGTCTTATTGTTTGAATTTTAGGTATCTACCTGAGGACTGGCGGTGGTACAGCAGAGTCACAGGAGGCATGGTCCCTTTTTCAGGATCAGTCCGGCCCGGTGTCGGCGGTGATGTTCGGTGTGGGCTGTGGTGAGTGCACCTTAGCAGGATCCCTTCCTGCTAAGGTGGGCGATGTCAAGGCTTGGTGTCCTCGGGGTTGCGGCAGTGGTGTGGCGGCGGCAGAGGTGTGGTGATGCTGAGGTGCGGTGGGTGGTACAGCATGCATCTGAGCCGGGTCCCTTCCTCAGGTAGTGATGCCGCAGCCCGGTATTCAAGGCGAGCAGCAAAGCCGGGTGAATGACGGGTTTCTCAGTGATGGCGGCCATCTTCCCGACGCTGCGCGTGCCCAGATTAAGTTCCCTGCTTCCCGCAACTTCAGGAAAATGGCCGCAGGTGGCAGCGCATGTGCAAATGGAGATCGCTGCTGCCATTTTTCCTGAAGCCTTTAAGTTTTCTACTCCTCTGATATGGAGAGCTGTGAGTTATAGAAAATTGAGTTCTGCTAAGTTGAAGATGTTTGCCGTTGAAGACAACAGACTTCCCGATCGCGTTCCGCCTTGATGATTTAAATATGCGACGACTGTTGTCTTGTCTGACAGGATTCTGATATGAGATCCTCGGAGCTGGGGAAGGAAAAAATTCAAGGCATAATAAACCGCATTTAGTTCTTTCCAGTTGGAGGACTGCTGAATCTCTACAGAATTCCAGAGACCTTGAGCTATATTTTGATCCAGATGGGCCCCCCACTCTTCTGGTCCTGCGTCAGTAGTGACTAATTTCGAGGGTATTATCATCCATGAGACTCCTCTGGACAAATGGTTTTTATCTAACCACCAAAGAAGTGAAATTAAGCATGTCTTTAGATAGGGTAATTTTTGTATTTAAGTGACCATGCGAATGTAATTGAACATAAAGTATCTTGTGTTGTAAGGCTCTAGTATGATATTGGGCCCGTTGAACCGCAGGAATGCAGGAGGAGAGTGAACCCAAGAGAGATATGGCATCTCTTAGGGACATTTCAGGATTAGACCTTGCCATAGTAACTTTTGAGATTATGGTTAATTTTTTGGATTCTGGTAAGAGACATTTTTGACTTGCAGAGTCCAGGATTAGTCCTAGGAAGGACTGAAGAGTTTCTGGATGTAGTCTGGACTTTTTGAAGTTCACAATCCAACCTAAAGCCTGCAACGATGAAATGGTATTAGTCAAGCGTTCTTTACATTGTGAGGCTGAATTTCCAATTATTAGGAAGTCATCTAGATAAGGGACAATTAACGTATCCTGATGACGCAGATAAGCCATCACCTCGAGCATAACTTTTGTGAAAACCCGAGGAGCCATGGAAAGGCCGAATGGCATAGCTGTAAATTGGAAGTGACGAATCCGGCCCTGTAGGTTTACCGCCACTCTGAGGTATTTTGGTGTTCTGCATAAATGGGAAGATGATAGTACGCATCCTTCAAATCTAGACCCGTCATAAAGCACCTAGGAAACAGAAGTTTAATAGTAGACCTTATTGATTCCATTTTGAAGGTGTGGTCATACAAAAAGGAATTCAATTTTTTTAGATTTATTATAGTACGAAAAGTACCATCCGGTTTGGGAACCAGAAATAAAGGGGAATAAAATCCTCTCCCTTCCTGATTCCTTGGTACTTCTATGGGAACATTCTTAGCCAAAAGGCTTAAAATTTCTAACTGAAGCGCTTTTTGCTGTTCCGGCGCTTTCAGTGATGTTATAATGAAAGTACCGTATATACTCGGGTATAAGCTGAGATTTTCAGCCCACTTTTTTGGGCTGAAAGTCCCCCTCTCGGCTTATACTCGAGTCATACCCAAGGGTCGGCAGGGGAGGGGGAGCGGGGGCTGTCTAATTATACTCATCTGCTCCTGGCACGTTCCCTGCAGGTCCCTGGCTCCCCAGCTTGTTCCTGTAGTGAGCGGTCACATGGTACCGCTCATTACAGTAATGAATATGCAGTTCCACCTCCCATAGGGGTGGAGCCGCATATTCCTTATTGTAATGAGCGGTAACGGTGACCGCTCACTACAAGAAGAAAATGCAGTGTCGGGGAACAGATGTGCAGCGACGGCGCCAGGACCAGGTAAGTATGACGGGGGCAGTAAGCGATATTCACCTGCTCCTCGTTCCACCGTCGGCGCCGCTGTGTCTTCCGCAGTGACGCTCAGGTCAGAGGGCGCGGTGACGCGATTAGTGCGCGCCGCCCTCTTCCTGAACGTCAGTGCAGAGGATGGAAAGACACAGCGGCGGTCAGCGGTGGAACTGGAAAGGTGAATATAGCAAGTGCCGGGGGCCGGAGAGGTGAGTATGTAATTTTTTTAATGGCAGCAACAGCATAGGGGGCAAATATCTGTATGGGGCATCTTATGTGGCCATGTGCAGCATTATATGGGGGCAAATATCTGTATGGAGCATCTTATGTGGCCATGTGCAGCATTATATGGGGGCAAGTATCTGTATGGAGCATCTTATCTGGCCATGTGCAGCATTATATGGGGGGCAAGTATCTGTATGGAGCATCTTATGGGGTCATAATCAACATTTATGCAGCATTATATGGGGCATATTTTAATATGGAGAATCTTATGGAGCCCATCATAAACTGTATGGAGTATTATATGGGGCTTCTGATTCCATATGGATATTCAAAAACACTTAAACTACTGATGTCTCAATTAATTTTACTTTTATTGCTATCTATTTTTATTTTTGAAATTTACCAGTAGCTGCTGCATTTTCCACCCTAGGCTTATACTCGAGTCATTAAGTTTTCCCATTTTTTTGTGGCAAAATTAGGGGGGTCGCCTTATACTCGGGTCGGCTTATACTCGAGTATATACGGTATCCTGTGGCAGTTTAAAGAATTCTAATTTTAGTCCAGATTTTATTAGACGAAGGATCCACTGATTTGAGGTTATGTGCTCCCACTGTTGATGAAAAAATTTCAGTCTTCCACCCACCGGAATTTCATTACTGATGGTATCTACCACGTCTAGATGTTTTGGGTTACTAAATAAGGCACCTTTCGGTTTCGTTTCCTTCGTTTCCCAACGATCTCTCTGCAGTTCATACGGCCTCCTTCTGTTAAATGGCCGTCTTCTAAACGCTCTCCTATAAGAAGGAAGAAACTGTTTAGGAAATCCCTTGCTTCTTTCACCTGCTTTATTGAGTAGGTCATCAAGAACCTTTCCAAACAAGAACTCACCCTGGCACGGGATTGTACATAATCTAGATTTAAACTGTGCATCCCCTTTCCATCCTTTCAGCCAGAGGGCTCGACGAGCTGCATTGACAAGGCCCACTGATCTCGCCGCCAGACGTAGAGAATCTGCTGAAGCATCAGCTAAGAATGCCGCAGCACTTCTAATTAATGGAACTGCTTGTAAAAAATTTTCTCTCGTCACTTTGCCTTTTACCTGTTGCTCCAGCTGGTCTATCCATACTAATAATGACCTAGCTGTGCATGCACTTGATATGGCAGGCTTTAAGGCTCCTGTATTTGTCTCCCAAGACCTTTTAAGAAGATCTTCGGTTTTACGGTCTAATGGATCTAGTAAGATTCCTGCATCTTCAACAGGGAGAGATGACTGTTTTGAGGTGGATACGACTGCCGCATCCACTTTTGGAACCTTGGACCACACTGCTAGCTCTTCATCTTTGAAGTACCGGGTAACGCCTTTTTGAAGAGGATGGGAGAAACCCCTTCCCTTGTTTGTCCCATTCTTTTTTTACAAGGTCTTTGATGGCGGAAACGACTGGGAAGGCTCGCCGTTTTTTTGTGCCCTAGGCCTGCGAACATAATATCCTGAGCTGATCTGACCCCCTTAGTGTCTGGACAACCCATAGTGTTTCTCACGGATTTTATAAGAATGTCTACAGTCATGGCCAAAAGTTTTGAGAATGACACCAAAATTATATTTTCACATGATCTGCTGCCCTCTGGTTTTTATTAGTGTTTGCCTGATGTTTATATCACATACAGAAATATAATTGCAATCATATTATGAGTACCAATAGGTTATATTGACAGAATGAGTTAATGCAGCAAGTCAATATTTGCAGTGTTGACCCTTCTTCTTCAAGACCTCTGCAATTCTCCCTGGCATGCTCTCAATCAACTTCTGGACCAAATCCTGACTGATAGCAGTCCATTCTTGCATAATCAATGCTTGCATTTTGCCAGAATTTGTTGGTTTTTGTTTGTCCACCCGTCTCTTGATGATTGACCACAAGTTCTTCATGGGATTAAGATCTGGGGAGATTCCAGGCCATGGACCCAAAATCTCTATGTTTTGTTCCATAAGTCATTTAGTTATCGCCTTTGCTTTATGGCAAGGTGCTCCATCATGCTGGAAAAGGCATTGTTGGGCGCCAAACTGCTCTTGGACGGTTGGGAGAAGTTGCTCTTGGAGGACATTCTGGTACCATTCTTTATTCATGGCTGTGTTTTTAGGCAAGACTGTGAGTGAGCCGATTCCCTTGGCTGAGAAGCAACCCCACACATGAATGGTTTCAGGATGCTTTACAGTTGGCATGAGACAAGACTGGTGGTAGCGCTCACCTCTTCTTCTCCGAATAAGCTGTTTTCCAGATGTCCCAAACAATCGAAAAGGGGATTCATCAGAGAAAATGACTTTGCCCCAGTCCTCAGCAGTCCACTCCCTGTACCTTTTGCAGAATATCAGTCGGTCCCTGATGTTTTTTCTGGAGAGAAGTGGCTTCTTTGCTGCCCTCCTTGAAACCAGGCCTTGCTCAAAGAGTCTCCGCCTCACAGTGCATGCAGAAGCACTCACACCAGCCTGCTGCCATTCCTGAGCAAGCTCGGCACTGCTGGTAGTCCGATCCCGCAGCTGAAACAGTTTTAAGATACGGTCCTGGCGCTTGCTGGTCTTTCTTGGGCGCCCTGGAGCCTTTTTTACAACAATGGAAGCGCTCTCCTTGAAGTTCTTGATGATGCGATAGATTGTTGACTGAGGTGCAATCTTTGTAGCTGCGATACTCTTCCATGTTATGCCATTTTTGTGCAGTGTAATGATGGCTGCACGTGTTTCTTTAGAGATAACCATGGTTAATGGTACCGTCACATTTAGCGACGCTGCAGCGATCTAGACAACGATCCCGATTGCTGCAGCGTCGCTGTGTGGTCGCTGGAGAGCTGTCACACAGACAGCTCTCCAGCGACCAACTATGCGAAGTCCCCTGGTAACCAGGGTAAACATCGGGTTACTAAGCGCAGGGCCGCGCTTAGTAACCCGATGTTTACCCTGGTTACCAGCGTAAACGTAAAAAAAACCAAACACTACATACTTACATTCCGGTGTCTGTCCCCCGGCGCTGTGCTTCTCTGCACTGTGAGCGCCGGCCGGAAAGCAGAGCACAGCGGTGACGTCACTGCTGTGCTCTGCTTTCCGGCTGGCGCTCAGTCAGTGCAGAGAAGCACAGCGCCGAGGCACAGACACGGAATGTAAGTATGTACTGTTTTTTTTTTACATTTACGCTGGTAACCAGGGTAAACATCGGGTTACTAAGCGCGGCCCTGCGCTTAGTAACCCGATGTTTACCCTGGTTAACAGTGAAGACATCGCTGAATCGGCGTCACACACGCCGATTCAGCGATGTCTGCGGGAATCCAGCGACGAAATAAAGTTCTGGACTTTTTGCTCCGACCAATGATGGCACAGCAGGATCCTGATCGCTGCTGCCTGTCAAACTCAACGATATCGCTAGCCAGGACGCTGCAACGTCACGGATCGCTAGCGATATCGTTCAGTGTGACGGTACCTTAACTGAAGAGAAACAATGATACCAAGCACCAGCCTCCTTTTAAAGTGTCCAGTGATGTCATTCTTACTTAATCATGACTGATTGATCGCCAGCCCTGTCCTCATCAACACCCACACCTGTGTTAATGGATCAATCACTAAAATGATGTTAGCTGCTCCTTTTAAGGCATGACTGCAATGATGTTGAAATGTGTTTTGGGGGTTAAAGTTCATTTTCTGGGCAAATATTGACTTTGCAAGTACAGTAATTGCTGTTAAGCTGATCACTCTGACATTCAGGAGTATATGCAAATTGCCATTAGAAAAAATGAAGCAGTAGACTTTGGAAAAATTAATATTTGTCTCATTCTCAAAATTTTTGTCCATGACTGTATACTGTCAACTGGAAAGCATGCCGCCCTCATTCTCAGAAGAACTAGATGATGATCCCGAGGTATTGGAGGATCGGATTAAGCCCTTCTCAGACTCTGAACTGGAAACGAGGGAAAAACTTTTGCTTTCTTGTTTTTTTAGGCTTTTTGATCCCAGAGATTGGATCTCCTGCCTAATTATGGCCCTGATAGTAGTTGTAACCGCAGCCTCGTCCTGTAAGGTCTGATTTATGCAGCTTGGACACAACCACTTTGAATATGAATCGGGCAGGGGTTGTACACATAGGGCACACTCCTTATGCTTCGATTTACTGGTTTTCTTAGCCTATGTGGAGAGGGATAGAGAAGGAAGGAATCAGCTTATAGGTAGAGGATTATATACACTCACCCAGTGAAGCGCTCATTATACCGGTCTTCCAACTACTTCCGGCTCAGTGAGGCAGAATGCACTTACTCGTGAGATGCCGCCGCTGCCTCCTAGAAGCGATCCGCTCACTGGCGTGCTCCCCTCCATAGGCCGGGCCGGGAACCTGCCGGGAAAGTGATCAGACGAGGGGGGAGGCTGCATGCAGTGGCTCCCCTGCCACTGCTACTGACGCTGCAGCCCCTGCTGTCCAGAGACCACACAGGCGGGTGCACAGGTCAGGATACATGGAGGTGCTCCAACCACCTTCGTCCATGTAGGTATTCCAGGGATTTCCGATAGTAACAGGAAACCAAATGAGGAGGAGAGGGGGACCACCCTTTTATCTCTGTAGGCTTCCGGTTCCTATGGGCGGGTCCCTCTCGGAGATCGATTGATCTCGGTGCTGTCGCGGCGAAGGGTAAAAAAAGAACTTTCATGTGAAACTCGACAGTCTATTCTTGTTCTTCGAAATGATGGCTATTCTAAATGAGAAATTGCCAAGAAACTGAAGATTTCCTACAACGGTGTGTACTACTCCCTTCAGAGGAGAGCACAAACTCTAACCAGAGTAGAAAGACAAGTACATTATAGTCTGTAGTTTGAGAAATCGACGCCTCACAGGTCCTCAACTGGTAGCTTAATTAAATAGTACACGTAAAATGGCAGTGTCAATGTCTACAGTGAAGAGGCGACTCAGGGATGCTGGCCTCCAGGGCAGAGTGGCAAAGAAAAAGTTTATTGGATAACACTCCTATGGTTACTTGGTCTGAGTGACGTACTAGCTACCAAGGATTTGCAGCATACCGACCACAGAAGAAATCCACCTTTGAACTCCTAATGGTCCCAAGTGACCTATATGCAAGATATCAAGATTTAAAAAAGGTGAGTGCCACCTGTATTCACCTACGACCTTATTATACATTTACACTTAGATCGGTGCGCTTTTTTTCTCTTTCCTCCCTTTTTACTAGAAGCTGATTACCTGTGGCTCTCAAGTGTCATGTTAGTGCCATGAAAGCCCCAGCGCCAATGTCACTGGAACAGTTGCGCCACCAACAGTGAATACAGGCCATTTATTTTACATGAGGAAATATACTAATTGAGAAGGGGTTGTCCGAGCAGAGGACCAAGCATTAGGTATACTTTTAAATGAAGAGCTCAGGCTCTAAGATATTAACGAGAGGTGTAAAAGTAAAGAAGTCAGGTTAGGCAACTTGATATGTCTGCTTAAAAGGATGTGTTTTCAGCGCACTACTAAAATGTGGATAATGGGAACTAATCTGATAGACACAAATGGAAACACTATGCAGGGGTTAACCAATGCGTCACATGCTGTGTGGACCATTGGCTGCAGCTGCCAAATGCCTCTAGTAGAAGTAAAAAGACCAGAGGGGGACTTAGGCTTCTCTCACATTTCCGTCTTTCTGCTACAGTTGCAATACGTCGATTTTTGAAAATGCAGGATCCTGCAAAAAATTTTTCAGGATCCTGCATTTTCCCATAGACTTGTATTGCCGACGGATCGCGACGTATGGCCACACGTTGCGTCGGTCGTGCACTGGATGCGTCCGGTTTTGGTGGCCCGTCGTCACAGAAAAACATTCAAGGGAACGTTTTACTGTACGTCGCATCCAGTGTTTCTGACTGCGCATGCCCAGCAGGAAATATCGCTCTCACAATCTTTCCTCACCCTGCAGTCTGACGGAAATGTGAAAGCACACACTTCCGTCGGTACGACGCGCCGACGCTTTGTGACGGCCCCGTACCGACGGAAATGTGAAAGAAGCCTTAGGCAGCATTGAAAAAGGAGGAGCGGGAGATCAGTATGGTTAGGCTAAATGCACAATAAATTTACATGTACAGGAGATGAGTGCACGACAGTGGGCGCAGACAGAATCAATACAAAGGCATCTGACTGCCATAGTAACCTACTCTAGAAATGTATACCACATGGTATATGTTTCTTTGCAGAAGCCTTCTGTATAGAAAAGTGGTCTTCTGAGCTTTCCCATAAAACGGTGCTTACCAGCCAGACAGGGGCTGAAAGAACAAACTTGCTAAGTGCACAGATGCAATGTGCACAAAACCTAAGAATTGTTTATTATTTTGGGGAATCCTGAGTAGCTTAAAAAAAATTCAGGGGTGGACAACTTTTTTTTAACCTTATATCTTTGGCGGATGTAGAGGACCAGTAAGGATTTAGACAAAGTTGATGGAAGAGATTTAGGTAGGCAAAATAGTGTAGTGACTGACCTAGGGTGTAGTAGCAGCGGGACAAAAAGATGATCTTGGGGCACTTTTAAGATATATAGGAGAGGGGATAGTTTAGCAATTGGGAGGGCGATTATTAAGAAGTTATAGTAATCATGAAGTGAATTAATAAGAGCAACAGTAAGAGTTATGGCTGTTTCCAAAGTAAAAAAGGGCAGTTTCTGGAGATTTATTTATTAATCTGCCGATTTATTGTGCATTGCTTATATAGCGCTATCTTATTCCGCAGCGTTTTACATACATTATCCTGTTTGAGGCTCAGATGGCATGAGCATTTAAATCATTGCATATAGGAAGTGAAGGACAGTGCTATATTAAAATTGCATTAAAATAACATGATTATATCTGCGCTGCAGTTCCCAACAAAATGCCTCGTAAGGGGCCAAGATTCTCTTTACTCTAGACATAGGTGTTTCTACTGTTCAGACATTGATGCTGATAATGGGGAAACCCCTTAAAAATTACCTTTCAACCAAATTCTCATGTTGAACTGGACACATGATGTAATAGTGGCTGTAGAGTGGAATAAATCTCTTCATCGCAGTGATATTATCAATTAAAATATTTGCACCTAATGAGTTAACTTTTGTTAAGTTGCATTGAGTATCATTACCATAGATAGCTTTCACTTGGGGTGTGTACTTTTTCTTCCTGTATGAGCTGCCTGATCATAACCACGCAGCAGCAAAGCAGAAAAAGAACAGTCCCAACAATAACTTAGGTTTCTCAGTGTATGAGATGTAATGATACAGTTTTGATCTCCTGGTCTAACTTCCTGCATGATTACAGAGTGATTAACAATTACTGACATATTGGAAACACATTAGAGATTATGGTCCCCAAACCGAGACCTAACTGAAAGTGTCGAAGCAACTCCAAATGACAATTTAACCCTACAAAGAACAAGGAGTTATACCCTCAGAAATACATACACCAGTATGACGTGAAGTGAGACACTAGAAAGTTTTAATATTAAAATATCTTTATTATATAAACTCACTCACAAAAATCCATAGGTGCATACTGCCCAAATACAGAATGCAAGACGAGATTAAAAATGGGGGGGACAAAAACCAATGAGCGTCACAAACTGTCAAGGGACCTCCACAATTACAGTATATACTCGAGTATAAGCCGAGAATTTCAGCCCATTTTTTTAGGCTGAAATTGCTCCTCTCGGCTTATACTCGAGTCATTCCCAGGGGTCGGCAGGGGAGGGGGAACAGCAGCTGTCTAATAGTACTCACCTGCTCCTGGCGCGGCCCCCTGGATGTCCCTCGTTCTCCGGGCGCTGACAGCTTCTTCCTGTATTGAGCGGTCACATGGTACCTCTCATTACAGTAATAACGGGGGCATATTCACCTATCCCCCGTTCCACCGTCTGCGCTGCTCCGTCTTCCACATCCTCTGCAGTGACGCAGAGGATGCGATGACAGAGGGCGCGATGACGCGATTAGTGCGCGCCGCCCTCTGCCTGAGCGTCAGTGCGGAGGACAGGGAAAACACAGCGACCCTTGGCGGTGGAACAGAGGACAGGTGAATATAGCAAGTGTCGGGGGCCTGAGCGACGAGAGGTGAGTATCTCATTTTCTTTTTATAAATCGCAGCAACTGCATATGGGGCAAATATGTCTATAGAGCATCTTATGGGGCGATGTGCGTTATATGGGGCAAATATTTCTATGGAGCATCTTATGGGGGCAAATATCTCTATGGAGCATCTTATGGGGCCATAATCAGCATTTGTGCAGCATTATATGGCGCAAATGTGTCTATGGAGCATCTTATGGGGCCATAATCAGCATTTGTGCAGCATTATATGGGGCAAATGTCTGTATGGAGCATCTTATGGGGCCATAATCAGCATTTGTGCAGCATTATATGGGGCAAATGTCTGTATGGAGCATCTTATGGGGCCGTAATCAGCATTTGTGCAGCATTGTATGGGGCAAATGTCTCTATGGAGCATCTTATGGGGTCATAATCAACATTTGTGCAGGATTATATGGAGCATATTTTAATATGGAGCATCTTATGGGGCCCATCATAAACTGTATGGAGCATTATATGGGGCGTATTTTGTATGGAGCATCTTATGGGGCCCTTTATGAACTGTATGGAGCATTATATGGGGCTCCTGATTCAATATGGATATTCAAAAACACTTAACCTACTGATGTCTCAATTAATTTTACTTTTATTGGTATTTATTTTTATTTTTTACATTTACTGGTAGCTATATGAAAAATAGTCCCGAAGACATATTAATATGTAGTAGCATATAAATGCTAAATAGCATATTTAGGAAAAGCAAAAAACGACTCAAGATATGTCTAATAATAAAGGAGGAAAATGAGTCAAAACTGCTAGTATTTTACAAAAGTGAACAAACTTTATTAAATATCAAAATAAATAAAAACAGAACTGTTAATGTACATACATACAGTTCTTAGAGCAATCAATGTATAATGTAACAACATGACAGTAAGAGGTGTAGGACAGAACTCCAATTAAATAGGTACCGGTACAGCATGCCTGCATAGATGGGTTCTCATAGTATAATATACTGGACAAAGTATCCTAAGTAACTGTGGTACAATATGTGCAGCATAGATGTATGCAGTTATATTAGTAAAAGAGGCTAGGTCATATACTGCATAGAGGGAAAAGAGGGGCTTGAGAGCAAAACAGATCTCAGTGAACTCTGTCACTCCTAATCTTACCCACTCCAAACAGCCCAAAACATATTTAAGCCAGTAATAGCCATTCTGACAAAAACTACTAACATCCACAAAGTAAACCACAGTAACAGGAAGATTACAAACAGTAGTTACCCATTGTGTGACAGGCTGGCGTGACCGGACCTAACTCCCCAACACACGTTTCGGTGCGGGTACACCTTCTTCAGGGGGCGTGGTTTTGATGGTAAATACACCCTCCCTATATATCATAGATATATAGATCATGTGGTACAATTGTACCAATAGAAATAAAGTACTGATGCTGGTGCACAAACCAATAGAAGCAGGCAGCCGCTTATCCACGTCATCATCGCCGCTGCAGAGTCATGTGGGGTGGCCGGCGCCAACACCCGCCCCACAACAGCGCAAGCGGAGAGGACACACCGGAGAGTGGCGGCTCACCAGTGTAAGGGTATGACGCGCATGCACCGACAAAGTGTCTCAGCGCGCACACAGCGCTAACAATGGCCCAGCAATGTCAATACAGGCCGGTACATACATTACATACATTTACCGGTAGCTGCTTCATTTTCCATCCTAGGCTCATACTCGAGTCATTAAGTTTTCCCAGTTTTTTGTGGCAAAATTAGGGGTCTCGGCTTATACTCGGGTCGGCTTATACTAGAGTATTTACGGGTATATTAATAGCAAAATAAAGTGACAGTAATGACATAGAGCAAGAAAGTGCATGTGCAATCCCCCATAAGGGGAAAAAAAATCTTTCCAGCAAATGGTGGACAGAGCCCAAGAAAAGGGAAACATATTGCTCATCATATAACACAAAAAACTGGAGTAGAAAAATCCCAAAGCGCATGTTCAAAGATATATAAACTTTATTGACAATAAATAACAATACAATTAAAATGTATCAACTGCTATCATAGCACATGTAACACAGGAGAAAATTCCAATGGAGAGCCCATAGGTATGCCAGTGGTGCAAAAAAAGTCCAATTGTCCCAAAGAATGGGCATATATAGGTATCATATATCAAATATGAAAAGACTGGGAGTATGTGGAGAAGTAAGACCCCATAGTAGCAATAAATAAGGCAAATAAGTGTGCACAGATATGCCCCCACATTAAACCACAGTCAGATCCCGAAATATCATAGCTTACCCATATCAGAGGCAAAAGGACTCTCCCCGCTCCACTGGCAGCCCCCTGACGCGCGTTTCGCTTTATCAAAGAGGGTTAAACATTGACTGCTCATAGTGTGGTTAAATAGAGCACATACCGGAAGTTCAAGTGGCGTATCGGCGCATGCGCATCTGAAACCAGGCACCGGCCCCCACTCCGGCCGTCATAGCCGCGCCTGCATAGGGCGGAACACCGCCGGTGACGTCAGGTAATATGCAAGTGCGGCTACAGCTGATAGCCGTCAGAGAGCCAGAAGCATACAGTCCCAGGTGCGCATGCGCACAGCCATCGGCCGTTTTGTTGAAGACCATGTGGGCTGGCATGATATAGAAGATATCCCCATATCATAATCCTAACTGGGGAAAGTGCACATAATATATTCAGAATAAAAATAAAATAATAACAATATACATGACCGCATTACAGGCATAGTAATGACGGATACCAACAACTACATTTATATCTAAAGTGCAAAAAATGGAAAGTGCATACATATGAGTGACAATGAGCACTATATATCACATATTACTAAAATATATACAAGGAAGGAGTATACATAGTGCTTCATAATAGCGGTGCAGAGTGTTGATGATGCGGGAGAGTCCAATTTGTCCCTCCATTATTGACTGGAAGTGCATTGTATATGTGGATCAAAACAGCCAGAAATTATGGTCTCAAGAGGAATGCGCCACGGATGTGTCATTAGTCCTAAGAACTGCAACAAATGGAAGAAAACAAACAATGATTAAAAACAAATAAAATCAGATATGGAGGTGAACTCAAATTTGGGGCAGAGGAATGCACGGCCAGACAACAAACTATAATTATAACGCGGGTATTGTCGCAAAGCAACAACCCGTCCTCATATCGCATCCAGGGGGACAAAGCGATAGTGGAACAAGGAATTATATCCATATTTCAAACAGTTATAGAAAAGGGGCAAAGCTCAGCCTTTCATTTAGCCCTTTGGGGGCCACAGTGTCAAGGGTGACAATCCACCTACACTCACATTGTGCCAGCAGTTGGTTAAGATTGCCACCCCTGACACCCCCATGAATCATATCAATCCCCCTCACCTTCAAACTGCTGGGATCAGACCCGTGACACATCTGAAAATGTCGAGGAATAGTTTTTAATGTCGAAATATCAATTTCTTCCCTTGCGGCAATGATGTCTCGAACGTGTTCACGCGTTCGTACTTTCAATTCTCTAGAAGTCAAACCGACATAAATAAGGGAGCAGGGACACGTAGCATAGTAGATTACATAAGTGCTACTACACGAGATGTATTCTCGGATTTTGTATTCCCTGCTCCCATCGAATGACTTAAAGCTCTTACTCCTCAGTATGTTGGGACACGCGGCACATGAGCCACGAGGGAAGCAACTGACCCTGGGGGTAGATCTATCAAGAAATGTTTTGTGTTTTTTTGCCACATAGTGGCTTGCAACAAGATTATCTTTCAAATTTTTACCCCTACATTGCACCATACGTGGGAAAGGGGGTAAATGTGTTGCTAGGACGCTATCAGTCTGCAGAATTGGCCAATGCTTGTTCAAAATTTCACAGATCCGATCCCAGCGGCAGTTGGAGGTGGAGAAGAACCTGATATCTGAACCACCCGTTTGACTGGTTTTAGTGGATTGTGTCAAAAGGTCCTCCCTCCGAGTGTGTTTGGCCCTACCATAGCCTGCCCTAATACATCGGCGGCTATACCCCCTGGCCCTAAATCTCTCAGCAAGGATCGCGGACTGGCCCTCAAAACGGGCCTCCGTAGAACAGACACGCCTGTTCCTCAAGAATTGGCCAACTGGCATGGCCTTGATAACAGAATAATTGTGTGCCGAGGATGCATGAAGGAGAGAATTGACCGATGTCTCCTTACGGTAAAGGTCTGTCTCAATAGATCCATCCTCGGCAACACATAAAGTAATATCAAGGAAATTAATGCTGAACTTGTCCCAAGCATAAGTGAATTTCAAATTAAAAGAATTTATATTGAGGTTCTGCATGAAAATAGACAGGCTGGTTTCGTCTCCATTCCAAATCATGAGCACATCGTCGATGTAGCGAAACCAGCCTATCACTGGGTCCGCGGCATGTGCCCCGTCCCCCTGGAAGATGGTCCTCTCCCAGAACCCCAAAAAGAGGTTTGCAGTCCCGTGTGCCCCGTCCTATGCAAACCTCTTTTTGGGGTTCTGGGAGAGGACTTATGCTTGGGACAAGTTCAGCATTAATTTCCTTGATATTACTTTATGTGTTGCCGAGGATGGATCTATTGAGACAGACCTTTACCGTAAGGAGACATCGGTCAATTCTCTCCTTCATGCATCCTCGGCACACAATTATTCTGTTATCAAGGCCATGCCAGTTGGCCAATTCTTGAGGAACAGGCGTGTCTGTTCTACGGAGGCCCGTTTTGAGGGCCAATCCGCGATCCTAGCTGAGAGATTTAGGGCCAGGGGGTATAGCCGCCGATGTATTAGGGCAGGCTATGGTAGGGCCAAACACACTCGGAGGGAGGACCTTTTGACACAATCCACTAAAACCAGTCAAACGGGTGGTTCAGAGATCAGGTTCATCTCCACCTCCAACTGCCGCTGGGATCGGATCCGTGAAATTTTGAACAAGCATTGGCCAATTCTGCAGACTGATAGTGTCCTAGCAACACATTTACCCCCTTTCCCACGTATGGTGCAACGTAGGGGTAAAAATTTGAAAGATAATCTACCCACAGGGTCGGTTGCTTCCCTTGCGGCTCATGTGTCGTGTGTCCCAACATACTGAGGAGTAAGAGCTTTAAGTCATCCGATGGGAGCAGGGAATACAAAATCCGAGAATACATCTCGTGTAGTAGCACTTATGTAATCTACTATGCTACGTGTCCCTGCTCCCTTATTTATGTCGGTTTGACTTCTAGAGAATTGAAAGTACGAACGCGCGAACACGTTCGAGACATCATTGCCGCAAGGGAAGAAATTGATATTTCGACATTAAAAACTATTCCTCGACATTTTCGGGTGTGTCACGGGTCTGATCCCAGCGGTTTGAAGGTGAGGGGGATTGATATGATTCATGGGGGTGTCAGGGGTGGCAATCTTAACCAACTCCTGGCACAATGTGAGTGTAGGTGGATTGTCACCCTTGACACTGTGGCCCCCAAAGGGCTAAATGAAAGGCTGAGCTTTGCCCCTTTTCTATAACTATTTGAAATATGGATATAATTCCTTGTTCCACTATCGCTTTGTCCCCCTGGATGCGATATGAGGACGGGTTGTTGCTTTGCGACAATACCCGCGTTATAATTATAGTTTGTTGTCTGGCCGTCCATTCCTCTGCCCCAAATTTGAGTTCACCTCCATATCTGATTTTATTTGTTTTTAATCATTGTTTGTTTTCTTCCATTTGTTGCAGTTCTTAGGACTAATGACACATCCGTGGCGCATTCCTCTTGAGACCATAATTTCTGGCTGTTTTGATCCACATATACAATGCACTTCCAGTCAATAATGGAGGGACAAATTGGACTCTCCCGCATCAAAAACACTCTGCACCGCTATTATAAAGCACTATGTATACTCCTTCCTTGTATATATTTTAGTAATATGTGATATATAGTGCTCATTGTCACTCATATGTATGCACTTTACATTTTTTGCACTTTAGATATAAATGTAGTTGTTGGTATCCGTCATTACTATGCCTGTAATGCGGTCATGTATATTGTTATTATTTTATTTTTATTCTGAATATATTATGTGCACTTTCCCCAGTTAGGATTATGATATGGGGATATCTTCTATATCATGCCAGCCCACATGGTCTTCAACAAAATGGCCGATGGCTGTGCGCACGCGCACCTGGGACTGTATGCTTCTGGCTCCCTGATGGCTATCAGCTGTAGCCGCACTTGCATATTACCTGAAGTCACCGGCGGTGTTCCGCCCTATGCAGGCGCGGCTATGACGGCCGGTGCCTGGTTTCAGATGCGCATGCGCCGATACGCCACTTGAACTTCCGGTATGTGCTCTATTTAACCACACTATGAGCAGTCAATGTTTAACCCTCTTTGATAAAGCAAACCGCGAAACGCGCGTCAGGGGGCTGCCAGTGGAGCGGGGAGAGTCCTTTTGCCTCTGATATGGGTAAGCTATGATATTTCGGGATCTGACTGTGATTTAATGTGGGGGCATATCTGTGCACACTTATTTGCCTTATTTATTGCTACTATGGGGTCTTACTTCTCCACATACTCCCAGTCTTTTGATATGTGATACCTATACATGCCCATTCTTTGGGACAATTGGACTTTTTTTTGCACCACTGGCATACCTATGGGCTCTCCATTGGAATTTTCTCCTGTGTTACATGTGCTATGATAGCAGTTGCTACATTTTAATTGTATTGTTATTTATTGTCAATAAAGTTTATATATCTTTAAACATGCGCTTTGGGATTTTTCTACTCCAGTTTTTTGTGTTATATGTTTTGGAGTTTCCCTACCTGCCACTGTGGTGTGGTCTATGATAGTGGGGGAGTGATATTCATATGCTCCCAGCCATTAAATCGTGACAAGTCTGGTGGTTTTTGTATATATTGCTCATCATGTCTAATAAAGATTCTAATGCTTACCCATGTGGGGGGAGTACACCTGACAGAGAGTAAACGCACAAGCCCGGACGCGAGTTTCGCATTATTGGCTTCCTCGGGGGGCTGTGTATACCACCCAGGCATGCTGGATATATATAGTGCATAAAAGATGTCAGGTGTATTAATCAAATCGCCGCCGATCAATGTGCCAGGTCCGGCGCATGCGTAGTGCGCCCGCGGCCACAGGCTACGGCATGGGTCAAGGAAAACACTTCCTGTGATGTCAGATACCCGTGCTGAGCCCAAAGGATGCCTTCAATAGAGCGAGCCGGCCGGGGACCCACTTCACACGCGCACAGCACAGCGGCCATTTTAGATGCTGGATGAAGTATGGGCAACCGAATACGCGCATGCCAGATATATAAGGTCAGTGCAGTATGAGATAAAAAAAGCAATATATGAAAAAATTAATAATAAAATCAAAAGAAAAACGGCAAAAAAGAGAAAAAAGGGGGAAGACAAGGGAAGAAAAGTCACACAATAGGAAGAGTCACAAGCACACATATAATCATACAACGATAACTTCAAAGTCCAAGTATAGAAGTCAGAAAGTGTCTTCTTATGCGCTCCTATTAAACATTCCATCCAGTCACTCGTCTCAGGATCCCTCTGTTGAATCCAAACCTTCCTGTCATGATGGCACTAAATTAAAAATATCAAAATCTAATTAAAACACATACAGCACAAAGTGAGAGAGACCATGAAATGTAAGTCACCCGGAACAAAAACAGACATCATACAGAGTGACACATAGTAATTCTAACCATGAAGGAATCGCAGCCAAATGATTAAAGAAAAGGGGCAAAGGACAGTTTCTCATTGAGACCATGCAGGGACATTGTGCCCAAAGTCACAATCCACCTGCACTCAAGCTGCGCCAATATCCGTTTATCATCCCCACCTCTCGTACCACTATGTACCCTATCAATCCCGCGGACTTTAAGTGCGGTGGAATCGGAATTGTGGCACAGCTTGAAGTGCCTGGGGATTGTTTTAAGTTCCACATCCTCATCTTGATGTTTGGCCGCCACAATGTCCCTCACATGTTCCCGTGTCCTGATCCTGAGTTCACGTGACGCGAGTCCCACGTAAATTAGGTTGCAGGCACAGACAGCATAGTACACCACATGGGTAGTGCTACATGTAATGTAGCTAGTAATCCGGTAGTCCCTATCACCGCTCACTGATGAAAACGAAGTAGCTTACATTTCATGGTCTCTCTCACTTTGTGCTGTATGTGTTTTAATTAGATTTTGATATTTTTAATTTAGTGCCATCATGACAGGAAGGTCTGAGGGCTATGTGTCCATCCCGGCACCATCCTATCCATTTCTTCATTTGGATACAACAGAGGGATACTGAGAAGAGTGACTGGATGGAATGTTTAATAGGAGCGCATAAGAAGACACTTTCTGACTTCTATACTTGGACTTTGAAGTTATCATTGTATGATTACAGTATATGTGTTCTTGTGACTTTTCCTATTTATTGTGTTACTTTTCTTCCCTTGTCTTCCCCCTTTTTTTCTCTTTTTCTTTTTGCCGTTTTTCTTTTGATTTTATTATTTTTTCATATATTGCTTTTATATCTCATACTACACTGACCTTATATATCTGGCATGCTCTAATTCTGTTGCCCATACTTCATCCAGCATCTAATATGGCCGCTGTGCTGTGCGCGTGCGAGATGGGTCCCCGGCCGGCTCGCTCTGTTGAAGGCATCCTTTGGGCTCGGCACAGGTATCTGACGTCACAGGAAGTGTTTTCCTTGACCCATGCCGTAGCCTGGATGGCCAGATGCGGCGTGTTGTGTGGCCGCGGGCGCACGGCGCCGTACCTGGCACATTAATTGGCCGCGTCTTTGATTACATACACCTGACTTCTTTTATGCACTATATATATCCAGCATGCCTGGGTAGTATACACAGCCCCCTGAGGAAGCCAATTACGCGAAACGCTCGTCCGGGCTTGTGCGTTTACTCTCTGTCAGGTGTACTCCTTCCCACATGGGTAAGCATTAGAATCTTTATTAGACATGATGAGCAATATGTTTCCCTTATCTTGGGCTCTGTCCAGCATTTGCTGGAAAGGTTTTTTTCCCCTTATGGGGGATTGCACATGCAATTTCTTGTTCTGTGTCATTACTGTCACTTTCTTTTGCTATTAATGTAATTGTGGAGGTCCCTTGGCACTTTGTGACGCTCATTGGTTTTTGTCCCCCCATTTTTAATCTCGTCTTGTATTCTCTATTTGGGTTATATGCCCCTATGGATTTTTGTGAGTTTATATTATAAAGATATTTTCATATTAAAACTTTCTAGTGTCTCACTTCACGTCATACTGGTGTATGTCTTTCTGAGGGTATAACTCGTTGTTTGTAGGATTAAATGATTACAGAGTGAGCTGCGAGATTCGACCACAGATGCAACACCTTTAATTTGAAGTTGATGTGGGAGGAGGGTCAGCACAGCTCAGCTGTGCCACATTACAAATCCTTCAATCAGCCCTCCTCCTCTCATAGCACTGTCAGCTCTGTTGTACTGCCCTCTTCCTTGACTGTGCCTTTCCAAAGTTGTGTTACATTTATGTCTGTTGTGCTAAGGTCAGTTTGTAATCGCTCTGCAGTGAGAGCACCACACTTGGTGTGAGATGAAATGACACCAAGTTCTAGTTTCACCGGAGAGAAATTACAAGGTGCTGTGAGTACAACAGAAATAAGTGTGACTCATCTCCGGTCAGGCACTGTGGGGCAAGGGGTAGTGCAGGAGAGCTGACAGTATTATGAGAGGAGAACTCATAGAAGGGTTTATAATATGGCGCAGCTAAACTCAGCTGAACTTTCTTATCATGCAGGAGGTTAAACAACGAGATAAGAGCTCTATCATTAATTTCACACACTGAGAAACCAAACCTTTTGTATGGCGTTTTCTTTCCCTGACCTGCTTATGATTGGAAAATCTCACATATAGAGAGGTAGATGCCCCCCAATGAAAAATATCAAATAGCATCCACATAGACTTTACAAAAGTCAACTCATTACCCTATTAGATTGTTTGTCCAGTTCAACACGAAAAATTTGTGGAAAGGTCCCCTTAACCCTTCCACCCCAAGCATGTTTTCAACTTCTTGACCAGGATAAATTTTACAATTCTGACCAGTGTCCCTTTATGTAGTAATAACTCTGGAACGCTTCAACGGATCACAGTGATGCTGAGACTTTTTTTTGTGAAATATTGTACTTCATGATAGTGGTAAAATTAGTTCTAAATAACTTACATATCGAAAATGTGGCAAAAAGTTTGAAACGATAACAATTTTCAAAACTCTTAATTTTTATGCCTTTAAACCAGAGTTATGTCATACAAAATAGTTACCGTAATACATAACATTTACCACATGTCTCCTTTACAGCTGCATAATTTTTTAAATGCTGATAAGCAATTTCTAATTTTTCCATCAAAATTTACAAAACCAATTATTTTAGGGACAACATCACATTTGAAGTAACTTTGGTGGGCCTATATGATAGAAAATACCCAAACTTGACACCATTTTTAATATTGCAACCCCAAAGACCTCAAAACCACATTCAAGATGTCTATTAACCCATCAAGTGATTCACATGAATTACAGCAACGTGGAAGGAAAAAATGAACATTTTCCTCTTTTTTTCCACAAAAATGTCACTTTAGCCCCAAACTTTTTATTTTCACAAGGGTAACAGGGGAAAATAGACCCCAAAATTTGTTGTGCAATTGCTCCTGAGTACGCCAATAACCCTTATATGAGGGAAAACTACTGTTAGGGCGCACGGCGGAGCTTGGAAAGGAAGGAGTGACGTTTTGGAAAGCAATCTTTGATGGAATGGTCTGCAGGTGTCATGATGCATTTGGAAAGCCCCTGATGTGCATAAACATGTGACCCTATTTTGAAAACTAGACTCCTCAAGAAATCTATCAAGTTGTGTGGTAAGCACATTGAACCCACAAGTGCTTCACAGAATTTACAACATTTAACTGTAAAACTTTTTTTTCCCACAAAAGTGTTGTTATAGTTCAATTTTTCTGATTTTCACAAGGGTACTAGGAGAAAATAGACCCCAAAATTAGTTGTGCAATGTCTCCTGAGCACATCCGATACCCAAGATGTGGTTGAAAACTACTTTTGAGACACAGTGCAAAACTCAAAAGGGAAGAAGTGCCATATTGGAGCTCAGATTTTGCTGGAATCGTTTGTAGGTGACATGTCACATTGGCCCCTGAGGTGCCAGAACAGCAGAACCCCCCCTTAAATGATCTCATTTTACAAACTACACCCCTCAATGAATTAATCTAGGGGTGCAGTAAGCATGCTGACACCACATGTGCCTCACTGAGATGTATACCATTGGGCGGTGAAGAAAGAATAATTACATGTTACCACTAAAATGTTGTTTTACCCCACATTTTTAATTTTTCTAAGGGCTGATAGGAAAAAATAGAACTTTCAGTTTGTTGACCAATTTCTCCTGAGTCAGCCAATACCCCACATGTAATCGAGAAATGCTTTTCAGTTACATTGTGAAGTTAAGAAGGGATTGTGCGCCACATAGTGCATATTTTGTGGCTATGGTTTGTCACATCGGCAGAGCCCCTGAGGTGCCAGAACCTCAGGAATCCCAATAAGTAACCCCATATTACCGACTACACCTCTCAATGAATTAATCTGTGGGTGCAGTGATCATGTTGACACCACAGGTGTGTCACAGAATTTTATACCATTGGGCAGTGAAGAACAAATAATTACATTTTTACCACAAAAATGTTATTTTAAAAACAGATTTTACATTTTAATGTGGGGAGATGGGTAAAAATGGCACCCAAATTTGTCCCACAATTTCTGCTGATTGTAGAAATACTCCATATGTGGCTGTATGGTACTGCATAGCCATACGGTGAGATCCGAGAGGGACGGAGCTATATTTGCCTCTTGAAGCGATGATCTTCCTAGAATAGTTTGCGGACTCCATATATATAGAGCTCTTAAGTGCTAGAAGAGCAGAATTCCCCCTCTAGTGACCCCATTTTGGAAATTATACCCTTTGGGAATTTATCCACTGGTGTGGTGATGATTTTGACGCCATGGGTGTTTTCCAGAAACAAGCAACAGTGTGTTAAGGACTGGCGGAACGCACCAAGTACAAGATGAAATGGAACTAGGCGCGTTCGCAGTCCGAGGTCCACCGTGCAGGTAAAAACCCTGCTGCTAGTAAAGACGGACTATATGGCGGTACTATAAGAATACACACATGGGTTAGCTTCACCCTGTGTGAAGGAAGCGACCCTGTTGCGTCACAGGACCGCGGTACCGCACATAGAGCGCAAGCAAGGAGTCACTAATCTCAAACCCGAGACTGAGGATTTGAGTTCAGATGACCCCATGCGCTCGACACCGCAACTGGGGTGTCAGAGGAACATAAATAATAATATAAAGGCACAAGAGTGCGTGCGGTGCCGCACTGACGGACGCCACTAACCACCCAGGCTTGGGTCAGGAAAGCGCAGAGCAAGCGCACGGCGCCAAACTGGCGGACACAGCAACTGGTAGCTGTAATGTGTGTTACGTGCTGTTGGATAAGTCGGGCGCTAGATAGCAAACATACACCTTCCGCGAACAGTCATCCAATAGGGAGGGTTATTTAAAGAGCGACTTTCACTCACAACACACACACATATTTACAAGACAATACTAGCGCATGGCCGTGCGGTCATGCGCAGTTTATATAGTTGCAGCACAGGAAGCTGCTACCGAAGTTTTGCCCTTTCAGGACCTTCCTGGAGGACCAATGGAATGTGCTGCAGTACCTGAGCATGTGACCCTCGATCTCCAACGGGAGATCTTGCCCTGGGCATGCTCAGAGTGTGAAAATAAGGACTTAGTCCCAGAGAAGCCTGCTCGCCGCAGATCAGTGCAGGGTACAACAGGAGAGCCAGAAAAGGCAGCAGTAACCCTCTGCACAGAATCAGTCCCAGCAAGACGCTGGGAGCGACGCCTCCGCTGAGCAGACCCCACTGCGGCCGATGCAGAATGGGAGACCGCAGCAGACACGGATCGAGATTCCTCCTGTGCAGCAGAGGAAACTCGACTCCTAACATTACCCCCCCTCCTAGGGCCCCCCCCCCTCCTTGAGCCTCACTACGCTCAAAAGCTGCAATAAGCAGCGGAGCCCGAATGTGCTCGACAGGCTCCCAGGTTCTATCCTCTGGGCCGTGACCCTTCCAGTCCACCAGATAAAATTTCTTGCCACGTACCACCTTGCACCCCACAATAGCATTCACCTCAAACTCATCCGTGGATGAACCCGATGTCCCAGCAGATGACTCAGAAAACCGGGACAAATGAACGGGCTTTAAGAGGGAAACGTGAAAAGTATCGGTGATACCAAGGCGTGGAGGAATAGCCAAACGGTAGACCACAGGGTTGACCTGTTCCAGAACCTTAAACGGGCCAATGTAGCGAGGAGCAAACTTAGTGGACTCAACTCGCAGCCTGATGTTACGGGCGGAGAGCCACACTAAGTCGCCAGGAGTAAAGACCGGAGCGGGGCGCCGGTGTGTATCAGCCGAAACCCTCATTCTCTCCTTGGAGGCCCGGATGGCATCCTGTGTGCGGTCCCAGATGTCACGTGCCTCCACCGCCCAGTCTGCCACCCTAGAATCGGTGGATGACACGGGCATAGGCACAGGGACATGCGGATGCTGGCCGTAATTAAGGAGAAAAGGAGTTTGACCAGTGGAATCGGCTACGGCGTTGTTCAAGGCAAATTCCGCCCAAGGTAGCAAAGATGCCCAGTCATCCTGCCTAGCAGAGATGAAATGTCGCAAATATGTCACCAGAGTCTGGTTGGTTCTCTCCACCAACCCATTCGTCTCGGGATGGTATGCAGAGGAGAGGTTTAACTCTATGCTGGGTAAACGGCAGAGCTCTCTCCAAAACCGAGACGCGAACTGGGGACCCCGATCGCTGACAATCTTATCAGGCATACCATGCAATCGGAAAACGTGCTTAATGAACAACACCGCCAAGGCCCGTGCTGAGGGTAACCGAGGAAGCGGCACCAAATGCACCATCTTAGAGAAATGGTCGGTGACAACCCAAATAATGGAGCAGCCACGCGACTTGGGTTAGCCCACCACAAAGTCCATCCCGACCATCTCCCAGGGCCTGTCTGCCACCGGTAGAGGGTAAAGCAACCCAGCAGGCCGTTGCCGAGGAGACCGATTCTGGGCGCAAGAAACGCACGCCTGAATATAGTCCCTGACATCTCGGGCCATATGCGGCCACCAGTATGTTCTCGCCAAAAGCTCAGATGTCCACTTGGTCCCAAAATGCCCACCCACTCTGGAGGAGTGAGCCCAAGAGAGAACCTCCGGTCGCAAGTTAGCTGGTACGAAAGTCTTGCCCGGGGGCACAGACTCTAGCGAAACTGGAGCTACAGTTCTCAGACTCTCAGAAGGGACAATAAGCCGAGGCTCCTCCTCCTCCGATGACACTACGGAGCGGAAGAGGGCGTCAGCACGAACGTTCTTCTCCCCGGAGAGGAAATGGAGAGTAAAATGGAACCGGGAGAAGAATAGGGACCATCTAGCCTGGCGAGAATTCAGCCGCTGGGCCGTTTGTAGATATACCAAGTTCTTGTGGTCAGTGAAGACTTGGAAGGGAAAGCGAGCTCCCTCCAAGAGATGTCTCCACTCTGAAAAAGCCAACTTCATGGCTAGCAACTCCGTGTCCCCGATGGAATAATTCCTCTCCGCTGGTGTGAAGGTCTTGGAGAAGAAGAAGCAAAGATGCTTCCGACCTTGAGCATCCTTTTGGAAAAGGACTGCTCCAGCACCAACGGATGAGGCATCCACCTCCAAGATAAATGGTTTATCAACATCGGGGCGATGTAGGATGGGAGCGCTAGCGTAGTGTGACTTGATCGAGAGAAAGGCTTTGGAGACCTCCTCTGACCACAACTTGGGATTTGCTCCCTTCTTGGTGAGGGCAACCAAGGGAGCTACCAAAGTTGAAAAGTGTGGAATGAACTGGCGATAGTAATTAATGAACCCCATAAAGCGCTGCACCGCTTTAAGAGAATGGGGTTCCTGCCAGTCCATTACAGCCTGTAGCTTGGCAGGATCCATAGCCAAACCCTGGGCAGAGATGATATAACCAAGGAAAGGCAAGGACTCGTGCTCAAACACACACTTCTCCAACTTGGCGTAGAGGGAGTTTGCCCGTAAGAGGTCGAAGACTTTGCGACCATCTCTCCGATGGGAGTCAATATCTGGAGAGAAGATGAGAATATCATCCAGATAGACTACGACTGAGGTGGTGAGCATATCCCGGAAGATGTCGTTCACAAAGTCTTGGAAAACGGCTGGGGCATTACAGAGCCCGAAGGGCATCACCAGATATTCATAGTGCCCATCCCTGGTGTTAAAAGCCGTCTTCCATTCATCCCCCTCACGGATGCGAATCAGGTTGTAAGCACCCCGCAGATCTAACTTTGTAAATACCCTCGCTCCCCGTAGCCTATCAAACAGCTCAGATATCAGGGGTAATGGGTACTTGTTCTTAACGGTGATGGCGTTAAGACCCCTGTAGTCTATGCATGGACGTAAGTCTCCAGTCTTCTTCTGTACGAAGAAGAACCCAGCCCCTGCCGGTGACACTGAGTTCCTAATGAATCCTCTTGCCAGATTCTCTTGGATGTACTGAGACATTGCCTCCATCTCCGGGAGAGATAACGGATAGACTCGACCCCGGGGAGGCTCAGCACCAGGCAAGAGGTCAATAGGACAGTCATAGGGGCGGTGTGGCGGAAGGGTCTCCGCAGCTCTTTTGGAGAACATGTCTGCATAGGGCCAATAGTGCTTGGGGAGAGAGGAAAGATCTGTGGGTACCTGTGTAGTAGCAACCTGAACGCACTCCCTCTGACATCTACCCTCGCAGGATTTACTCCATCCCAAAATTCTCCCAGAGGACCACTCAATATGAGAATGGTAGCGAAGCCATGGTATCCCCAACAGGACCTCATCAATTCCCTCAGGAATGACTAATAGGGAGATTATCTCCTGATGTGATGGAGACACAGAAAGCGTGAAAGGAATGGTTTGGTGGGTAATCTGTGAGGGTAGTGTTGACCCATTTACCACTCGAACGGTTACAGGCTTGGCGAGCATCACCAAGGGTATTGCGTGACGCTGGGCAAAAGAGGAAGACATAAAATTACCCTCTGCCCCAGAATCCACGCATAGCTCGACCATAAGAGTGGATGGGCCTATGGTAATTGTCCCCTTGAAGGACAACTTTGAGGCAAACGTCGCCGTGTCTAGTGTACCTCCTCCAACTGCCACTAGACGCTGATGTTTCCCCGACCGCTGAGGACCCTTGGAGGCAAGATGTCCTGACTGCTGGCAAACGTCATGTGCACGGGCGGACTGAGATTTGGATCCCGCTCGTGTCACATCTAAGGCCTCATGTGACTCAGATGCCTGGATTGGAGATTCCAAAGGTTTGGCGAAGGTGGGAGCCAGCCGAAACCTCTGCCTACACTGGGCTCGCTCTAACCTCCGCTCGTTAAAACGGAGGTCAATACGAGTAGAGACAGTTATTAACTCCTCCAGTGTGGCAGGAATCTCCCTAGTGGCCAGAGCGTCCTTAACGTGATCAGCCAGGCCCCTCCAAAATATGGGGATAAGGGCTTTATCCGACCACTCCAGCTCAGAAGCTAAAGTACGGAAGCGGACGGAAAAATGGCTGACCAAGGACTTACCCTGAGTTAATGCCAGTAGTTGGAGCGCTGTGTCATGGGTGACTTGAGGTCCTAAAAAGACCTTTTTCAGAGTGCTCAGAAACAATGGAGCACTCTGCACCACATGATCACCACGCTCCCACAGCGGCGTAGCCCACTCCAACGCCCTGTCCGACAAGAGAGAGACAATAAATCCCACCTTAGCCCGCTCTGTAGGAAAACGAGCAGCCAGGAGCTCGAGGTGGATAGAGCACTGACTCACGAATCCCCTACAAGTTTTGCAATCTCCAGAAAATTTTTCTGGCAATGGGAGGCGAGATAATGTCGGAACAGGGGTGGCAGTGGACAAGGTTGCTGCAGCCACGCTAGCAGCCTGTACAGCAACTGCGGTAACATCCACAGCTGAGGTTGAGCTCTCGAGAGCCGTCAACCTACCCTCCAGCTGCTGGATATAGCGCAAAGATTGCTGAATGTCCGCCATTTACTAGCCAGACCTTGGCGCTAGTATTATGTTAAGGACTGGCGGAACGCACCAAGTACAAGATGAAATGGAACTAGGTGCGTTCGCAGTCCGAGGTCCACCGTGCAGGTAAAAACCCTGCTGCTAGTAAAGACGGACTATATGGCGGTACTATAAGAATACACACATGGGTTAGCTTCACCCTGTGTGAAGGAAGCGACCCTGTTGCGTCACAGGACCGCGGTACCGCACATAGAGCGCAAGCAAGGAGTCACTAATCTCAAACCCAAGACTGAGGATTTGAGTTCAGATGACCCCATGCGCTCGACACCGCAACTGGGGTGTCAGAGGAACATAAATAATAATATAAAGGCACAAGAGTGCGTGCGGTGCCGCACTGACGGACGCCACTAACCACCCAGGCTTGGGTCAGGAAAGCGCAGAGCAAGCGCACGGCGCCGTACTGGCGGACACAGCAACTGGTAGCTGTAATGTGTGTTACGTGCTGTTGGATAAGTCGGGCGCTAGATAGCAAACATACACCTTCCGCGAACAGTCATCCAATAGGGAGGGTTATTTAAAGAGCGACTTTCACTCACAACACACACATATTTACAAGACAATACTAGCGCATGGCCGTGCGGTCATGCGCAGTTTATATAGTTGCAGCACAGGAAGCTGCTACCGAAGTTTTGCCCTTTCAGGACCTTCCTGGAGGACCAATGGAATGTGCTGCAGTACCTGAGCATGTGACCCTCGATCTCCAACGGGAGATCTTGCCCTGGGCATGCTCAGAGTGTGAAAATAAGGACTTAGTCCCAGAGAAGCCTGCTCGCCGCAGATCAGTGCTGGGTACAACAGGAGAGCCAGAAAAGGCAGCAGTAACCCTCTGCACAGAATCAGTCCCAGCAAGATGCTGGGAGCGACGCCTCCACTGAGCAGAGCCCACTGCGGCCGAAGCAGAATGGGAGACCGCAGCAGATACGGATCGAGATTCCTCCTGTGCAGCAGAGGAAACTCGACTCCTAACACAGTGGATATTGCTGAATGAAAATTGCAAATTTGCTATTGCAGTGACCAGTACGTTGTAGTGCCTAGCTCATTCTTCTTGATACACACACCAGTCAATTAGGCGGGCTCTCATCACTACAGAAATGCCAAACATGTGGACACTAAATGTGGTTTAGGCACACTGTGGAGCTCAGGAGGCATTTGGAATTGGGAGAACAGAATTAGCTAAATTTATTGTGGGAGACAAGGAGCAATTTCGCTTTTCCAGAGCCTTTGTGCTTCCAGTAACATGGACGCCCCCAATATTTCCTTTAACAGATGACAGACCTGATTGGGGACTTGCTTTTTTTGTGGTTCGAGTTGAAGCTTTTATTGGGAACATTTTACATAATGTCTGGCATCACATTTATCCGGCGCTCTACGCTGACCACTTACATCGGGGTTTCCATCTAAATCTCTTAGTGACGTGATTCAGATGAAACCCCCGAGAGATCCACGGACTATAATGAGGCAGCAGTTTCTCTGGTATGGGCTCTGTTCAGCAGTGTTCTTCTTTTCTGAAGTGCACAGAACTGTGATTGACAGCTTGTTTATGCACACCTAAAAAGACAGACACAGATTGATCACAGGTCTAACAGCGTCCACATCTACCTCATTAGAGGGAATCTTGCACTGGGGGTTCTGCCTGAATCACGTATTTCAGAGACTTACACAGAAACCCTGGAGTAAACACACAGGGAGGGATAAATGTGAGCTGAGACTTACTGCGATCATTGGGAGGCAGAATGAACAAATCAACAGCTGCTGAAGAATTAGTTTCATTTTTTCTGCCATTCCTCGTGAGGAGTAAGTGAGTAGACAACTTTATTCTTCAGGTCGGTGCAATTACAGCGATACCAGATTTATATCGGGTTTTTATGTTTGGCTGCTGTCACACACTAAAAGACACATTTTATTGCAATGACTAGCTTTTGCATTGACATATTTTGAGAGATGTAATTGTTACATATTTCTGCCGAAAAGAGTCGTGACGGCTTGTTTTTTGCGGGACGATTTGATGTTATTATTGGTACCATTTTCAGGCACATGACATTTTGTGATCGCTTTCTATTATGATTTTTGGAAGGCAGAATGAACAAAAAAACTAAATTCTGTGCCTACCTACTTAGACGTAAAGGGATTAGGTCTAAATCCCTAATTGTTTAATGCCATAATCTAAACTATTTTCTAATATACTTGAATTAAATTTTCCCTATCCTTCCTTAAAGGGACACTGTCACCTGAATTTGGAGGGCACAATCTTCAGCCATGGAGGCGGGGTTTTTGATTCACCCTTTCCTTACCCGCTGGCTGCAATATTGGATTGAAGTTCATTCTCTGTCCTCCATAGTACACGCCTGCACAAAGCAAGATTGCCTTGTGCAGGCATGTACTACGGAGGACAGAGAATGAACTTCAATCCAATATTGCCGCCAGCGGGTAAGGAAAGGGTGAATCAAACACCCAAAAACACCGCCTCCATGGCTGAAGATTGTTCCCTCCAAATTCAGGTGACAGTGTCCCTTTAACTACTCTATCCAACAGCTTTTCTATTTTTTTTCCCCCCCACTACCTTTTTGATGCTACTTTGAGAATCGCAGTGCATGCTGGGATACTCACATGAAGTGTCACCAGGGTGGCAGGCTCAGATCAGCAATAAGGAGTCGGCAACAGAGCGCTTTGTGGGAATGCCCAGCGGGCAGAGGTCAGCGCCACCCCTACGAGTGACATCTTTGGTCTCTGCACATTGGGTATCCTGCCAGCACGTTACTGCTGACCCGAGAAGGCAACATGAGCGCGCCTCACGCCAGACCCTGCCTGGAGCAAAGTTTCCCAGTTTTTCATTTGCCGCATTGTTTTACACTAATGTAAGACTCTAAAGCTTTCACAACTTCACATTTTTCATTCTGTGTCAAATTCATGAACCATGTGCCCAAAGAATGACAAAAAATTAATTAGTGAATACAAGATAAAAAATAAGTGACTTCATTAAATGGCAAATGCTGCCTTGGGCCCAAGTGTGAGCATGGAGCCTGTGTGGGGTCACTGTCCTGTGCAGCAGCAGCAGCATTCTGTGCAGCAGCACACGTGTGGGCAGCAGACATGGGAGCCCAGCCCACTAATGTGGCTCCTGCACTCTCCTGGCTGCAGCAGCCTCCTCCCTCCTTTGTCTGCAGCCCCATATAACCGCCCTCACACTCCAGGTTTTGCGAGCTGCCACGCTCCGCTGCGGTGCATTATGGGGCAGCCCGGCCAGTCAGTGTGATTAAGAATGAAGATCCGGGGAAGAGCGCCCCTCCCCCTGGCGCTCCGAGCTCTTTGTGCCTGCGTCTGGGGGTCACTAGGGGAGCGCTGCGATTGGCTGCGGTCACGGCGGCGGCGTGCGCGTGGAATGTGACTAAATGGCCGTCCTGTGAAAGTCATACTGAGACCAGACACGGCAGCGTGCGCCTGGAAGCAGAGCTCGGGTCGTGGCCGCGCATGAGTGCAGCCATGGGACCACGTGACATGCATTGCACAATGCTCAGCGCGCCCCTCACGTTACTTCGCTAGATCACAATGAAGATCAGTCCGGAGCGCACACACCTTGTGACGTAGCCACGCATGGGCACGCCCTGCGCCGTCACGTGACCCACCTCCCCTCGGGTTCCCGCGCTCCGCCCCCGGGTCTTACTGCCCGGATCCACTGGGTTCTCAGTGAATAGGAGGCGATCGGCTGACTCCGGATCTTGTCAGCAGGTCCAGGTCTTCCTGTCCGGCTCTTGTCTGTAAGCCTATAGGAAAAGGAGGGTTCGTTCTGCGGGATCCAGCGCCGGCCCTTGCTCCGCTTTCATTGTGTCCCTGCACCTGTACTGACTCCAGATTCCGGGCTTTGCAGAGCCAGTGAAGGCGCTGTGCTGCCATTTTGAATCCAGCTCCGTGTTTTCCCCAACGGTTCCCTCTGTGTCTCCGCTCCGCTTTCCCCACTCTTGCCGTTCTTATGGGAGCGTGACCCACTTCCGGGCACAGTGATCGCACCAGGGCTGTGCCCCCTGCCCGGCGCCTGCCGTGCGCTCCCGATCCGCCGCGGGCTCTCTCCGCCAGGATTGCAGGCTGTGCTCCCGTCCAGCGCTCCAGGCCGCGGGTTCCTGTGTGTGAGCCTTGTGCAGGAAGCTGCCTTCCCGGCTCCACCCGCCGGGTCTTGCGGCCTCAGCCTCCCCCAGTCCAGGACTCCGAGCTCCGCGCTTTGCGGCCTGTCTCTCCTCCTCCTCCTCTTTCGGTAAAATGGCCTCTCCTCCTCCTCTCCACCGCCTCGTGTCCGACTGAACGGCTCCCCTCCCCTCCTGCCCGAGACTAGCCCGACACCTGGGGGGGGAGGCCGCCTCCGTCCCCACCCTCCTCCTAGTGCTCCATGGCCGCCCAGGTGGCCCCGGCCTCCGGCCCCAGCCTCGGAGGAACCCCGCCCGCCGCCGGCCCCGAATTAAAGAAGAGCCCCGGGGGCCCCCCTCCTGCCGAGCCCCAGGCCGAGGCCCCGGTCCCCGCGGACTCCGAGACCCCCGAAGCGGCCAACGGAACCCGTGCGGCCCCGACGTCCGCGCTTCAGGAGCCGGGAGATACGGCTGCGGCCTCGTCCGCCTCCTCGCTCCCGCCCGGGGGATTCGCCTTCTCCTCCTACAACCGGGGAGTCTTCCAGTCTGGCCCCGGCCTGGACTACCCGCCTCCGAACGAGGCCTACAACTCCTATCCGGCCTACCCGAACCGGGCCTACCAGCCGGGATACCCCCCGCCTCGCCCGACTGCCTCCACGGGCAAGCCCCCGGCTCCGGCCTACCCCCCGCCTCCGCCACGGTTCGGCCCCGCGCAGCCAGCAGCTGCTACCCCGACCCTGAACCAGCTGCTAACGGCGCCCAGTCCGGGGCGGGGGTTCCCGGCCTACCCCGGAGGGGAGTACTCGGAGCAGCACAAAGGACCCGAAGGCTATGCGGCCGGCTGGGCCACAGGTCAGAGAGGGGTGCACCCGCCCGGGAGCCCTGGCAGCAGTGGGCAGAGCGTGCCCAGGACGTCGCAGGTAACGCCACTGACCTTTATGTTGTGTGTGTGTGTGTGGTAGGAGGGGAACAATGTGCGGTCGGGGGAAGTAGCAGCCTGTATTGTGTGCAGACAATGAGCCATGGCATACTGGGGACCATGGCCATACTGGCACCCCAGTCCTGTAATGCTCTGCTCTCCAGCCCAATGTGTGCAAGGCATATGGCCACTGTGTACCTACACCTCTGTCGTCATCCATCCTGGTGGGCATCCTCTACATGACTGTATACCTACACCTCCGTCCTCATCCATCCTGGTGGGCATCCTCTACATGACCGCGTACTGTATACCTACACCTCCGTCCTCATCCATCCTGGTGGGTATCCTCTACATGACCGTGTACTGTATACCTACACCTCCGTCCTCATCCATCCTGGTGGGCATCCTCTACATGACCGTGTACTGTATACCTACACCTCAGTCCTCATCCATCCTGGTGGGCATCCTCTATATGACCGTGTACTGTATACCTACACCTCCGTCCTCCTCCATCCTGGTGGGCATCCTCTACATGACCGTGTACTGTATACCTACACCTCCGTCCTCATCCATCCTGGTGGGCATCCTCTACATGACCGTGTACTGTATACCTACACCTCCGTCCTCCTCCATCCTGGTGGGCATCCGCTACATGATCGTGTACTGTATACCTACATCTCCGTCCTCATCCATCCTGGTGGGCATCCTCTCTACATGACCGTGTACTGTATACCTACATCTCCGTCCTCATCCATCCTGGTGGGCATCCTCTACATGACCGTGTACTGTATACCTACACCTCTGTCCTCATCCATCCTGGTGGGCATCCTCTCTACATGACCGTGTACTGTATACCTACATCTCCGTCCTCATCCATCCTGGTGGGCATCCTCTACATGACCGTGTACTGTATACCTACACCTCCGTCCTCATCCATCCTGGTGGGCATCCTCTACATGACCGTGTACTGTATACCTACACCTCCGTCCTCATCCATCCTGGTGGGCATCCTCTACATGACCGTGTACTGTATACCTACACGACCGTGTACTGTATACCTACACGACCGTGTACTGTATACCTACACGACCGTGTACTGTATACCTACACCTCCGTCCTCATCCATCCTGGTGGGCATCCTCTACATGACCGTGTACTGTATACCTACACCTCCGTCCTCATCCATCCTGGTGGGCATCCTCTACATGATCGTGTACTGTATACCTACACCTCCGTCCTCATCCATCCTGGTGGGCATCCTCTACATGATCGTGTACTGTATACCTACACCTCCGTCCTCATCCATCCTGGTGGGCATCCTCTACATGACCGTGTACTGTATACCTACACCTCCGTCCTCCTCCATCCTGGTGGGCATCCTCTACATGACCGTGTACTGTATACCTACACCTCCGTCCTCATCCATCCTGGTGGGCATCCTCTACATGACCGTGTACTGTATACCTACACCTCCGTCCTCCTCCATCCTGGTGGGCATCCGCTACATGATCGTGTACTGTATACCTACATCTCCGTCCTCATCCATCCTGGTGGGCATCCTCTCTACATGACAGTGTACTGTATACCTACATCTCCGTCCTCATCCATCCTGGTGGGCATCCTCTACATGACCGTGTACTGTATACCTACACCTCTGTCCTCATCCATCCTGGTGGGCATCCTCTCTACATGACCGTGTACTGTATACCTACATCTCCGTCCTCATCCATCCTGGTGGGCATCCTCTACATGACCGTGTACTGTATACCTACACCTCCGTCCTCATCCATCCTGGTGGGCATCCTCTACATGACCGTGTACTGTATACCTACACCTCCGTCCTCATCCATCCTGGTGGGCATCCTCTACATGACCGTGTACTGTATACCTACACGACCGTGTACTGTATACCTACACGACCGTGTACTGTATACCTACACGACCGTGTACTGTATACCTACACGACCGTGTACTGTATACCTACACGACCGTGTACTGTATACCTACACCTCCGTCCTCATCCATCCTGGTGGGCATCCTCTACATGACCGTGTACTGTATACCTACACCTCCGTCCTCATCCATCCTGGTGGGCATCCTCTACATGATCGTGTACTGTATACCTACACCTCCGTCCTCATCCATCCTGGTGGGCATCCTCTACATGATCGTGTACTGTATACCTACACCTCCGTCCTCATCCATCCTGGTGGGCATCCTCTACATGACCGTGTACTGTATACCTACACCTCCGTCCTCATCCATCCTGGTGGGCATCCTCTACATGACCGTGTACTGTATACCTACACCTCCGTCCTCATCCATCCTGGTGGGCATCCTCTACATGACCGTGTACTGTATACCTACACCTCCGTCCTCCTTCCTGGTGGGCATCCTCTACATGACCGTGTACTGTATACCTACACCTCCATCCTGGTGGGTATCCTCTACATGACCGTGTACTGTATACCTACACCTCCGTCCTCATCCATCCTGGTGGGCATCCTCTACGTGACCGTGTACTGTATACCTACACCTCCGTCCTCATCCATCCTGGTGGGCATCCTCTACATGACCGTGTACTGTATACCTATATCTCCATCCTAATCCATCCTGGTGGGCATCCTCTACATGACTATACCTACACCTCCGTCCTCCTCCATCCTGGTGGGCATCCTCTACATGACCGTGTACTGTATACCTACACCTCCGTCCTCCTCCATCCTGGTGGGCATCCTCTACATGACCGTGTACTGTATACCTACACCTCCATCCTCCTCCATCCTGGTGGGCATCCTCTACATGACCGTGTACTGTATACCTACACCTCCGTCCTCCTCCATCCTGGTGGGCATCCTCTACATGACCGTGTACTGTATACCTACACCTCCGTCCTCATCCATCCTGGTGGGCATCCTCTACATGACCGTGTACTGTATACCTACACCTCCGTCCTCCTCCATGCTGGAGGGCATCCTCTACATGACCGTGTACTGTATACCTACACCTCCGTCCTCCTCCATCCTGGTGGGCATCCTACATGACCGTGTACTGTATACCTACACCTCCGTCCTCCTCCATCCTGGTGGGCATTCTCTACATGACCGTGTACTGTACACCTACACCTCCGTCTTCATCCATCCTGGTGGGCATCCTCTACATGACCGTGTACTGTATACCTACACCTCCGTCCTCCTCCATCCTGGTGGGCATTCTCTACATGACCGTGTACTGTATACCTACACCTCCGTCCTCATCCATCCTGGTGGGCATTCTCTACATGACCGTGTACTGTATACCTACACCTCCGTCCTCCTCCATCCTGGTGGGCATCCTCTACATGACCGTGTACTGTATACCTACACCTCCGTCCTCCTCCATCCTGGTGGGCATCCTCTACGTGACCGTGTACTGTATACCTACACCTCCGTCCTTATCAATCCTGGTGGGCATCCTCTACATGACCGTGTCCTCATCCATCCTGATGTGGATCCTTTACATGACCATGTACCTCATGCCTACAACCATGTCAATCTCCATCCTCTAAATGACCATGTACTACTTATGTTCTCATCCATCCTGGCGATGATCCACTACATGACCATAGACTGTATACCTATGCTATGTGCACAATTGGGCAATTTTTGTGTTTTAATAATTTTAGTATTGAACAACTACAGTGCTGTCTGTCAGTCTAAAAGGTTAATAAACCTGAATATGTAAGAAAGTAAAAATGATGTTTTGTTTTTCTTAGAATATTTGTGTGCACGTGATTATTGGGTAACTTGGGGTGCACAGTTATTCTACACCTAAATGAAAACCGTGAATGTTTCCAGCTCAATTGTTAATTTTCATTTTTTAAAGTGTGAATAACCAAACAACTGAATGTGCTAAAATAGGATTTTCTTAAGTGTCAGAAATCTATTAGGCTGCCGTCACACTAGCAGTATTTGGTCAGTATTTTACATCAGTATTTGTAAGCCAAAACCAGGAGTGGAACAAATAGAGGAAAAGTATAATAGAAACATATGCACCACTTCTGCATTTATCACCCACTCCTGGTTTTGGCTTACAAATACTGATGTAAAATACTGACCAAACACTGCTAGTGGACGGCAGCCTCTATCTGTGTGTATGTATATATTAAATGGCGCCCACAATCTACAGTGGCTCTCCCTACACCATGCTGGCTTGTGATCTTTTATTCTCGGTTCCTCCTCCAAGTATCTGGCCTCCTTATGAACCTTGCAGTATGGGGAAACGCATCAAGGCATGAGAGATGAACAATAAGTTATCTCCTTCACACTTATTGTATGATGAATCTGTTTTTGTCTCTTGTTGTATCTGACCTGTCTTTTACAGTCCTAATCCACTATTCCTGATCAATTTCGGGGATCTCTTTATCTGGGTCTCCATTATGATAGGAATATGGAGGACAGTGTAGGGAGAGCCACCACCATTGAGCAGGGGCGCCATTTTTCGTTTATCCGTAGGTTGCAGCTCGGCAGTATCCGTATACAGGACATCTTTATAGGGATTTACAGGGTCCTTGCTGTTGTCTGGTGTATTAGTGGACCGCTGTATCACTCGTCTGATTTGTCATCTTGGTGTGGTTTTGAATGTATATCTAATAGGATTTACATGTTGCACTGAATGATGATCCTTTTGTTTATTCCAGTTAATCTACTCAGATGAGGAGGGGTGGTCATGTCTTTATTCTTTTTTTTTAAAGGTGATATCTGGGACTTTTTTTTCTTAAACTCGTGTAGCTTCTAACGGAGGTAACTAATTCTGTTGAAGCCGAAGCCGGTCATGGACCACTTCTGCCAGAGGTTCATCTGCTCCTTGTCAGCAGAGCAGCAGTTCTTCCTGTTGACAGGGCGGGAGTACTGGCATCATGCTGATTGACAGACTCCATCCCCCAATTAGGCAGTGGATAGCCAGCTGTCAATCAGCATGACATCAGCAGTCCCACTCTGTCCACAGGAAAACAAACTGCTGGTCTGTTCACGTGACATGAGCAGAAGTCTTTGACATCTGTGCCGGCAGAGAACGGCATCTGGCACCACAGGCAGGTAGGTAGCAACTACCTGCCTGTTGGTGCTTAGGCCCTTTTGTTTTTGTAAGTCCCGGATATACCCTTATTAGGGCCTTTACTGGTTAGCTGAGCAGTACACCTGCAGTGGAGGATTGTTATGCATGCAATACATCATGGTTTTCTTATGACGCTGACTTTTTCCTGTACCACTGCTTGAAAAAGATGTCGTTTTTTTATTTTTATTTTTTTAAACTGACGATGGGTTTAGAGTTTTTTTTTTTTTTTGAGTCTGTATTTAACCCAAGTTGAAGTGGGAGGTCTGTACCCATTACTGATAGAGGCAAAGGCCCATCCATCACGTCTACTTATAGTCACTCCAGAGGCATAGATGGGGATTTGGTCCAATGGGGCGAAGCTTCTGAGTGGGCCCCTAACCAGGTAACCTTGATTACAGCTCGGTGACGCACCCTAACAGTGGAGGAGATCCTCAGCAGATAACCGCGCTATTACTGAAGATAATCTATATAAAGACCAATATGGATATTACCGCCATATGGTCAGATGTAGATACCAGTCCTACAGAACATATAAGAGATTATTGCACAGTTACAGATGGTGACTTACTGGTGACGTCCTTTCTGATCGATTCTAACGCATCGGGTATTCTAGAATATGTATGTAGTTTATGAAGTTTTCAGAATAATGCAATTTATACACAGGATTCGGCCGGCTGCGACCAATTAGCGAAGCGTGGTTAAAATTCCGTACCAATTCGCGGCCGGACTGCGACTGTCGATGATTGTTCGCGGCCGGGCGCCACGTAGCATGTTGCCCAGCCACGTAGCATGTTGCCCAGCCACGTAGCATGTTGCCCAGCCACGTAGCATGTTGCCCAGCCACGTAGCATGTTGCCCAGCCACGTAGCATGTTGCCCAGCCACGTAGCATATTGCAATGTGGGCACCATGTCCAAAAAATAGTTATATACTCACCCTCCGTCGGCCCCCCGGATCCAGCCCAGGCGTTTACCGATGCTCCTTGCGACGCTCCGGTCCCTAGAGTGCATTGCTGTCTCGCAAGATGATGACGTAACCGCTACGTCATCATCTCGCGTGACCACAATGCATAGACCGGTCGCGAGGAGCAGGAAAGGAGCCGGAAGGTGAGTATATAATGATTTTTTAAATATTGTTTTATTATTTTTAACATTAGATCTTTTTACTATTGATGCTGCATAGGCAGCATCAATAGTAAAAAAGTTGGTCACACAGGGTTAATAGCAGCGTTAACAGAGTGCGTTACACCGCAGCATAACGCGGTCTGTTAACGCTGCCATTATAACCCTGTGTGAGCGCGGACTGGAGGGGAGTAAAAAGCGGGCACTGACTGCAGAGGCGTAGGGAGTGGCCATTTTGCAGCCGGACTGTGCCCGTCGCTGATTGGTCGTGGCCGTTTTGCCGCAACAAATCAGTAACTTGGGATTTCCGTGACAGAAAGACGGAAGTGACCCTTAAACAATTATAAAGTAGATACTTAGCCACTGCTGTCGTATGTGTCCATATTACTGCACCTGCTCTGTGATTCTCTGTGCCTTTTAAATTCTAAACCACTCCTCTATAATATAGTAATGCCGGGTGCAAGTGCCCTAGAAAACAGTGCCAATATTTTGCCCCTAGAAGGTAATAGTGCCCTGTGTGCCCCTTTGATAGCCACAGTAACCTGAGTTCCCCTATAACAATAAGTGCCCACTTTACATTTAATAAAGTCCCGAGTCTGCCGCCCTGTACAGCTCCCCTACACACAGTATACTGACCCCTTAGTAGCCCCCAAACTGTAATCTCCATACTGTATGATGGCCCCCTAGATAGCCTAGTTATACAGTAGCATAATGCACCAAATAGTCCACAATATACTGTAGTATAATGCACTCCCCATAGGCAGACTCTATAGCATACAGCAGCCCCTTTAGGCAGACCCTGTAATAAGGCAGCACCCCCCATAGGCAGACCCTGTAATAAGGCAGCACCCCCCATAGGCAGACCCTGTAATAAGGCAGCAGCACCCATTAAAAAATAAATGCTCACCTCTCTTCTTCCTGGTTCCTGCTCTGCTCCCGCTGATCTCCTGACAGCGGGTGCCGGGCAGTGACGTCATCACGCCCGCTGTCATTGCGATCAGCTGTATCCGCTAAATGCCGGTACAGCTGATCTTCTGATGACTGCGGGGGGCCCACTGCTGTCACCGGACACCCCCGCCTGCTCAGGGACCCCATAGCGGCCGGGTGGCAGAACAGGGAGATCGATTCTCCCTGCTCTGCCGCAGAAAGTAACTGTATCGGTGCGCTGTGTGCGCCAATAGTTACAGTAGCGTTGCTCCGGGGGGAAGCCCCTCAGAGCACTGGCCCCGGGGCCTCCTCAGAGCACCCTCTGCACCCCCGGTAGCTACGCTGCTGAGTCACTCTCATCTGTCCATAAAACATTTGACAAATCTTTCTTCAGAGATTTCTTGGACCAGTCGTGACGTTTCCATTTGTGTCTTGTTCAGTGGTGGTCTAGTTTCAGCCTTCTTTACTTTTGGCTGTGTCTGAGTACCTTGTACTTGTGGGTGCTCCAGCGAGGTGGATTTCTAGACCATGACAGCACCTAAGGACAATGGGTTCCTGGCCACTTCACTTAAATCTTTGGCAGTTAATGTCTTTTTCTCAACACGCCACAGTTTCAAAAGTGCTCCATCCTTATGTAAAACTTTTCACAATATTTTACTTTTTCATATAAAGTCAATTAAATCTTTTTTTTTTTTTTAATGGTTGGGGCATTATGCCTGAGGAAAAGCGGATGTATGGTCAAAATACTCACTTGACTAATTCTGCATGTAGTGTACGTCCGTATCCATCCTATTGATTCTAAATATGAATATGTACTGTGGTGAACCTCTATATGACCATATACTATATGCATATATTCTCATTCCCCAAAATACTGTAGGTGCTTTAAAATAAGTACCGAATCTAAATTTAGTTTTAATTTCTGATCTGGGGAGGCAAACCATGGATCGCTATAGCCACTGTAGGATGTAGATACCACTTAGGGTATGGTTCCACGGTCAGGATTGCATCAGCATTTGCTCAGGATTTGACGCAGGTAAAATCTGTACCAAATCTGCACCTGAGGTCACTGTCAGGTCACCTGTGTTTTTGATGTGTTTTTTTATATGCAGATCTGTGTTTTTGTAAGCTAAATAAAGATATACAAAAAAAGAATTGCGATGTCATTTCTTGTCCAACCTTCATTTACATACTCCATTGAAGAATGATTAGATACGATAGATCTATCATCTGTCTATTATCTATCTGTCTATCGATTATAAATATATTGATTAGATATATAGATAGATCGAGAATAGATGGAGAATACCAAGCCCGATGTTTAGTAATAAAATGGTAATAAAGAGTTTAGCCGGGATCACATATGCGAGAAACTCCAACGGGTTTCGCATCAATATCCGGCACTGCTGCCGGCATTCGGGAGAGGAGCATGCGGCTACATGTATTTCTGTGCGGCCGCACGCTCTGCTCCCAAGTGACGGTAGTATTTCTCGCATGTGTGATCCCAGCCTTAAATAAAGACACACACACACACACACACACACACACACACACACACACACACACACACTCGCCGAGGTCACACTTGCTATGAAAATCAGCCCGCAGCTGCATGCCTTAACTGGCTATTAAAATAGGGGGACCATCCCCCCCCCCAAAAAAAAAGACGTGGGGTCCCCCTATAATTTATAGCCAAAAGGCTACGCAGACAGCTGCGGGCTGATATTCATAGCCTAGGAAGGGACCATAGATATTGCCCCCCAGCTACAAATACCAGTTCCCAGCCGCCCCAGAAATGGCGCATCTGTAAGATGCACCAATTCCGGCACTTAAGCTCTCTGCCCACTGCCCTGTAGCTGTGGCATATGGGGTAATAAGGGGTTAATGTCACCTTTGTAAGGTGACATTAAGCTGGCTTAGTAATGGAGGTGTCAAGATACCTACCATTACTAATTCTATAGTTGTGAAAGGGTTAATAAAACGCACACATGCAGAATAAAGCATTTTAATGAAATAAAACACCACACAGTTTTGATATCTTTATTGTATGCTCATTCCTGCAACGCCCTCGTTCTCCTGGAAAAAAACTAAGAATTAACCAACAGTATACTCCCTGTCTCCGACGTAGTCCTAATAACGAGTGTCCCACGACGAGTCCAGCTCTGCTACATCTGGATGCCTGACATCCAGACACAGCAGAGGCGGTAGATTATCACCAGAGGTAATTCTCCAGCGATCATCTGCACTGCAGCGTTCTCACAATCAGCTGACCGTGAGAACCAGCCTAGTGACCGGAGATAACCCCTGGTCACGTGCACGGCAGTTCTCGCGGTAAGCCAAGCTATGGCGAGAACTGCAGTGGACGCGCACTTCGGCGGTGGGACAGGTAAGAGCTAATTTAAATTAGTAGACATGCGTAGTAAGCTGTGTTTACGCAGTTACTATGCATGTGACTAATCGTCCGATGCGGTTTTACCACATCTGATAGTCTATGGTAAATTTATGGCATGGCGAGGGAGCGTCGCCGCATTGTAAACAGATATGCTGCGTTCTGAAAAGACGCGACGTATGTCCTTTTACGTGGGTCTCCCGTAGGTGTCTCTTAATGCATAGTGGAGACGGCATTTCAGGAAATCCCCTCCACTATGCTGTAACATTTGGACGCTGCGTGTTTGACGCTGCGGCTCTACAGAATGCTGTAGATATGTAGATAAGCCCCTGATGCCGGTGGCCTTATCTCATATACGATTTTTTTCGGTGACAGGTTCCCTTTAAATGTAATTAGTTGGAAAAAACACATTAAGGCTATGTGCACACGTTCAGGAATTCATGCAGAAAATTCCTGTGAAAATCCGGAAATTTCTGGCAGATTTCCGCATGCGTTTTTTTTGCGCGTTTTTGACGCGGTTTTTGCACGTTTTTTCCCGGACATTTCCCAATGCATTAGACAGTGGGAAAACCGTGAAAAAACCGCAAAATTAATGAGCAGGTTCATTATTTTTCCGCAATGCGTTTTTCATGCGGAAAAACGCACATCATGTGCACAGAAATTGCAGATTTCATTAAAAATGATAGGATGCTTAATGTATGCAGATTATTTGCAGTTTTATAGCGTTTGTATAGCGCAAAAACGCTAGAAAACCGCAAATAATCTGCAACGTGTGCACATAGCCTAAGGCTTCCGTCACACTAGCAGTATTTGGTCAGTATTTTACATCAGTATTTGTAAGCCAAAACCAGGAGAGGAACATTCAGAGGAAAAGTATAATAGAAACATATGCACCACTTCTGCATTTATCACCCACTCCTGGTTTTGGCTGAGAAATACTGATGTAAAATACTGACCAAATACTGCTAGTGTGACGGCAGCCTGAAGATGAAATTTAGTGCCATGTTTGTGGGTAACTTTTAAAACAAACTGCCTGTTGTGTTGTCTTCATATGTTCACATCCCATGTTGGATACATATTAAATGTGTATAAATATGATCCGGATAGATATCTCACAGCATCTAGGTATCTTGAACTTGTTCTTTAAATGGCTTTATGCTCCATAATAAAGATGAGCAAATTCACGATTTGCTGACTAGCAATATTTTCTGTTTTAAGAATATTTAGGACACTGGTGGGTCTGTGCCCTTTATTCCACCATGGGCTGTTTAAATGAACAATTTTAGGGTGTTATTACCCTTAGGCCCCATCCAGATGTTTTGATATTCTCATGAGTGCTATACGTGGTTTTCAGGGATAGCACTCGCACCTGTCGTCTGTGTGGATATTCCACATGTCTTATGATTTTTTTCGCTGACTGAGTAATTCAAAGGGATGCACCCAATTTTGATCCGTGGGTCAAAAATTGGACATGAAGATCAAAATCACCAATGCAAGTCTATGGACCAGTGAAAAAAATCGTGCCGCACTATGACAAGTGTGGTCTGGTTTTTACGGACTGTCAGAAAACTGAAGATGGACAAACTTATTTACGGTACTTAGTTTTTATGAAGAAAAACGGACGACGGCTGGATAAAAATCTGTATTTTTCTCATACATGAGAACGTGGAATGTCTGAAGCCTTAGATGGGAGGAAAATGCAATAGCGGCACTAATTAGTGCTAACATACAGTTAGTTGCAGTACCCCAGCCCTGTCATTTATATGGAAGCTGGCCTTGTGTATGGCTTGGTAATACAAAAACTGTTAAGTGCCCTACTACTGAGCAATAGGTGCCGTGCTAATTTGTGGTACTATAGTCTTGCCCAGAAGCAATGATGGGCATAACCCAGTCTTTGGAGTGCTGCTATAATGCTGCCAATTGCATGAGCCATAAGAAGATTACTGCTTTAAAAAATAATCACAAATACTATGGTTTTAGTGAACTTTGTTGTCCCTTTTTTTCCTTTAAAATTGTCCGTTTAGGACATTTTATTCTTAAATGCTTGTTTTGGGGCCTAAAAATAATTTTTGCAGTTTCATTAAAATTTTGCAACGTTTAACAGTCTTTTCGTTTCCTTGGATAGTTAAAGGGGTTGTTCACTACATTGTGAACATTCAGGAGGGTGCTGTTGTCGGGTCTGGTTCTCTTGGTGCTTCCCTTCCCCTACTTCAGATGTAGCGGACATTCAGGGGAGGTGAGAGCTGCGGCTGCCCTCTTGTGGCGCATGATTTCTCAGAAGCCCTGTAAGATCCAGTACCGACCCCAATGGGATGGCACCTGCACCAGAGGGGATTATAGCTGCTGCTATTTTATTTTTTTGGGTGAATAATTTTTTTGTGCATAAACCGGGAAGAGGGAAACTGGCAGCTGCTATTATAAGGGTGATTTTTGAGAAGGGGCTATCTGAGTAGTGGGCAGTCTTTAACCCCTTCACGACACTTGCAGTATATACGTCATGGTCAGGAAGGAGTTCCCGACCGATGCAATGTGTATGTATATAAACGTCATTGCGATCGCTCGTGCACAGGAGACTATGCGTGGGCGATCGCCGCTGGCTGTCTGACAGCTGGCACCCGGCCCTCAATGCCAGGAGCAGTGCCCACACCACTCCCCGGCAGTTTAACCCAATAAATGCTGCAATCTATATCGATCACAGTGTTTAGAAGGCAGGCGGAAGGAGCCTCCGATGTCAGTGCTGGGGCTTAATTATTGCCATGGTGACCCAATGTCGTTATGACTACATCCGGGTCACAAGAGCTATCATGTTTGTGTGTCAGTGCAGGACTATCAGTTTGTAAAGCATAGCAATGCTCATGCATGAGAATTGCCATGCTTTATAAGGGCATGTGCACATGTCAGGATTTCTTGCAGAAATTTTCCTGACAAAAACCGGACATTTCTGCCAGAAATCCGCATGGTTAGCACTGCAGCCTTGCAGCGCTGGGGTCCTGGGTTCGAATCCCACCCAGGACAACATCTGCAAAGAGTTTGTATGTTCTCTCCGTGCTTGCATGGGTTTCCTCCGGGCACTCCGGTTTCCTCCCACATTCCAAAGACATACTGATAGGGAATCTAGATTGTGAGCCCCCATCGGGGACAGTGATGATAATGTGTGCAAACTGTAAAGCGCTGCGGAATATGTTAGCGCTATATAAAAATAAAGATTATTATGTGTTTTTTTTTCACGGTTTTCATGCGTTTTTGGTGCGTTTTGTGCATTTTTTTTTTCCCCCAAATGCATAGAATAGCGGGAAAAACACAGAAAATCCGCAAAATTAATGAACATGGTGCTTTTTTTTTTTTTTTACTGCGATGCGTTTTTTTTCCGTGGGAAAAAACACATCAATGTGCACAAAACATGCAAAAAATGATAGAATGCATAATGTATGCGTTTTTAATGCGTTTTTATAGAGTTTTTAACGTGAAAAAACCAGAGCGTGTGCACATTGCCTCAGTGATCAGACTGCGAAAATAGAAAGTCCCATAGAGGAACTAAGTGAAAAAAAAAAACTAAAAAAACCCCCCCAAAACCAGAAATTTGTAAACATATTTGTAAAAAAAATTCACAATAATATTAAAATTATATTCTACCCATAAATTAAATATTTTTTATAAAAATAAACAAAGTACACATTTGGTATCACCATTTGGCTCTGCACTTTATTGCACATATTCCTATGATGACTATGATTATACTGTGCTAGCCTTATTGGTTCTCCTTCCAGGACTACTTCACTATTCCTGGCATGTATGTATGTGTGTGCATGTGTATGTATATGTGTATATGTGTGTGTGTATATATATGTATATATATATATATATATATATATATATATATATATATATATATATATATATATATATATATATATATATATATATATTTTTTTTTTTTTCTCTCATTGTTCTGTCACCCCTGTTCTTACTTGGTCTCAAAGTATTACGTGTAATCGCCATCTTTTGTACTGAGACTTATTTGATTGGTTCTTCACTTTCTTTTATCCTCACGTATTTTCATTGACTGTCCCCTTAGCCTAATACAGTCCGGTCCATTGGGTTACACTGTTCACAATATAGGCAACTTATTCTCATCAAGAGAATGCCAAGAGTGTGCAAAGCAGTCATCAAAGCAAAAGGTGGCTACTTTGAAGAACCTAGAATATAAGACATAATTTCAGTTTTCACACTTTTTTGTTAAGTATATAATTCCACATGTGTTAATTCATAGTTTTGATGCCTTTCAGTGTGAATGTACAATTTTCATAGTCAAGAAAATACAGAAAAATCTTTAAATTAGAAGTGTCAAATGTTTGGTCTGTACTGTATACTCATCACTAGACCATTGTTTTTCCTTGTCTTATTCTCCCAAAAATTAGAATAGAAAGCTATCAAAAAATGTTGTTCTAAAAGGGTACCGATAAAAATGTCAACTCGTCCTGCTAAAAACAATCCCTCACATGACTGTCAGCCTGAAATATGGAACGCACATAGCTATCAAAATATGGCAATGTTCTTGCCATAAAAAGCATTTTTTAATGTGTGACAACAGCCAAACAAAAAAACGCTATTAATCTGGTAATCGCGCTGATCTGAAGAGTGAAGTCACCTAATCGCTTAAACTGCAAGAGGAACAACATAAAACATTAACAACCAATTCTTCTTCACCTGTTTTTATTTATTTATTTTTTTATACTGCTTCCCAAAGATCGCAGCAAGGTTCGGGTCGCATTTATTCTGCTCTGATCGCTTACAGCGGGGTTTACTTGTAAATCTCTGAAATACGTTATTTAGAGGGGAACCCCCCTACCCGGTGGAATATTCCCTATGAGTAAGATGGGGGCACTGTGGACTCTGTCTGGCCTATGATCTGGCGGTGTTCATCTTTTTAGGCGTGCGTAAAAGCCCAGTCCGCCATAGTTTTGTGAACTTTTGAAAAGAACACTGCTGCAAAGAGGCCAGACTGAGTCCAGCGTAACTCTGCCTCATTGTAGTGAATGGATCCCTTGGGGTTTCATCTGAATCTCATCATTCGGAGATGGATGGAAACCCCAAAGTACGGGTATGTGCCCACGATCCGGAGTTGCTGCTGGTGTGATGCTGCGCTATTATGCAGTGTCCAGCTGTTACAGCATAGTGGATGGGATTTCAAGATCTCACGCGGAAACTGACATGCGCCGTGTCTTTCCAGACTGCAGCAAGTCAATTTCTCTAGCGGAGATGCAGCCACGTTCCTGTCGCTGCCATGTGCCGGTTGCTGCCATGTTGCAAATTTTCACTTGGCAACAACCACTGCTGATTGTTTCTGGGAAAAACACCCATGGAGTCAAAATAGTCACTAGACCTGTAGATAAATTCCCAAAGCTGTATGATTTCCACAATGGGGTCACTTAACCCCTTACCGACATCGGGCGTAATGGTACGCCGATGTCTGTATCCCTTCCTTTGATGTGGGCTCCGGCGGTGAGCCCATAGCCTTTCCGGGACATATCAGCTGTCCTGAAAAAGATCGCGATCCACGCATCGTTATTAACTAGTTAAATGCCGCTGTCAAACTCTGACAGCAGCATTTAACGCATGCTTCTGGTAATCATGCCAGAAATACGCGCACCGGTAACCCCCATCACACGATTGGAGGTCATCGGTTCATCGTTATCGGTGCCGGATTGCTATGAGCGCCACCCAGTGGTTGGCGCCCATAGCAATGCTGTAATTCAGCTACATAGAGGCGATGTTATCATCGCCTCTATGTAGCAGAGCCGATAGTTGCGGCATCTTCTAGCCTCCCATGGAGGCTATTGAAGCATGCCAAAAGTTAAAGAAAAATGTTATAAAAAATATAAAAAAATAAAAGTTCAAATCGCCCCCCTTTCGCCCCATCGAAAATAAAACCATAAAAAAAAAAAAAACACACACTTGATATAGCCACGTTCAGAATCGCCCGATCTATCAATAGAAAAAAGATTAACCTGATCGCTAAACGGCGTAGTGAGAAAAAAAAAATCAAACGCCAGAATTATGTTTATTTTGGTCGCCGTGACATTGCATTTTAAATGCAATAACGTGCGATCAAAAGAACGTATCTGCACCAAAATGGTATCATTAAAATGTCAACTCGGCACGCAAAAAATAAGTCCTCACCCGACCCCAGATCACGAAAAATGAAGACGCTACGGGTATCAGAAAATGGCGCTTTTTTTCAAAATGGCAGGTCAGTTTTATCATTTAATGAACCTAACAAAAAAGCCAAAACAGGTGTGGGATTACTTTTTTTTGCAATTTCACCGCATTTGGAATTTTCCCCCTGTTTTTCTAGTACTCGACATGGTAAAACCAATGGTGTCGTTCAAAAGTGCAACTTGTCCCGCTAAAAATAAGCCCTCACATGGCCATATTGACAGAAAAATAAAAGTTATGGCTCTGGGAAGAAGGGGAATGAAAAACAAAAACGCAAGACTTTAAAAAAACAAAAAAAACAAAAAACAAAAAAAAAACAACTCTGGTCATGAAGGTGTTAAAGTTTTGTTTTTCTTATATGCTGTTGTAGTAGTTGGGGTCTTTAAATACTGAGTGTGCACACTATTCTAGGAAAATTGCAGCTCCACGAAACATGGCACTCCCTCCCGAGTCTCACCATATGGCTAAGCAGTACCACAAACTGGGTATTTCTACATTCAGCAGTAATTGTGGGACACGTTTTGGTGCTATTTTTACTCACTTTCCCCATGTGAAAATGTAAAATCTGGGGCTAAAACACAATTTTGGTGGTAAAAATGTAATTCTCTGCTGGTATAGAATTCAGCCAATAAGATCACTGCACCCCTAATGAATTCAGGTGTATTTTGTAAAATTAGGTCACTTATGGGAGGTTCTGATGTTTCAGCACCTTGGGAGCTCTGCCAATGTGACATGGCACTCTCAGGCTATGTGCACACGTAGGAAAAGAGGTGCAGAATTTTCTGCACAAAATCCGCATCTCCTGGCCAAATCCGCAGCCGTGGATTTGCCGCATTTTTTATGCAGAATTGATAAAGATTTTCTGCGGTTTTTGCCACTGCGGATTTCTATCATGGAGGGGTGCAGAAACACTGCAGATCCACACAAGTGACATGCACTTATTTGAAATCTACATTACCGTATTTTTCGGACTACAAGACGCACTTTTTCCCCCCCAAAAAAGGGGGGAAAATGGGTGGTGCGTCTAATAGTCGCAATGCAGGCTTACCGTGGCGGCAGAGGTGCGGCGGCAGAGGAGGCGCAGTAAGCGGGGTCCCTTTCTCCGGTGAGGTGATGCAGCAGCCCGGTATGCAGCAGAGCCGGGTGAATCCTGTTATCGGTGGTGGTAGCCATTTTCCTGAGGCCGCGCGTGCGCAGATGGAGCGCTCTTCCCGGGGCTTCAGGAAATTGGCCGCCGCGATCTCCATCTGCGCACGCGCGGCCTCCCGCGGCCATTTTCCTGAAGCCCCGGGAAGCCGAGAAGAACCATCTGCGCATGCGCGGCCTCAGGAAGATGGCCGCGCCCACCGATAACAACAGGATTCACCCGGCTCTGCTGCTTACCGGGCTGCTGCATCACCATACCGGGGAAAGGGACCCCGCTTACTGCGCCACCTCTGCCACCGCACCTCTGCCGCAACGGTAAGCCTGCATTGCCTGCACGGTAAGCCTGGGACCCCTCTCACGCCATACCTCTCACTGCACCTCCTGATCCCAGCACCTCCTGATCCCAGCATCACCCCACCTCTGCCGACACCTTGCCTCCTGTGACCCTGCTCTGCCACCGCCAGCCCTCAGGTAAGATACTGTAAATTCGGACAATAAGACGGACCCCCATCTTATAAAAAAATCTTTTTTTCTGCAATTTTCTATGGTCCGGTGCGTCTTATAGTCCGAAAAATACGGTAATTCCGCACTGATTTTTCCGCACCATCTGCACAACTTTTTTTTTACCCCATTGATTTACATTGTACTGTACATCAGAGTGCGGATCTGCAGCGTTTCTGCGCGGAAAAATTGCATTGTGTGCACATAGCCTCAAACCAGTGCAACAAAATCTGAACTCCAATGTAGCGCTTCTTCCCTTCTGAGCTTTGCACTGTGCTGCAAAATTAGTTTTTTGGATCATTTATGGGGTATCTGTCCTCATGAGAAATTGCACAGAAAATTTCTGGGATCCATTTTCTCCTGTTATCCTTGTGAAGGTGCATAATTGGGGGCAAAAGGAACATTTTTTTGTGGGGAAAGTGATCTTTTATCATGACTCAACATTGTATACTTCTGTGCCCACCACACATCTAGGGTCTAGTTTCTAAAATGTCACTTGGGAGGTTTCCGCTGTTTAGGCACATCAAGGGCTCTCCAAATGTGACATGGCGTCTGCTAATTATTCCAGCAAATTTTACATTAAAAAGTCAAATGATGCTCCTTCCCTTCCAAGCCCTGCTGTGTGCCTAAATTGTCCCCCCACCCAAGATATGGGGTATCTGCATGCTCAGGAGAAATGGCACAACACGTTTTGGGGTCTATTTTCTCCTGTTAACCTTGTGAAAAATGAAGAAAAAAATTGGGTCTAACTTAGAACTTTTGTGAAAAGAAAAGGAATTAAATACATTTATTGAATGTGGTTTTGAGCATTTGTAGAATGGCGTCACTTTAAAGTATTTTCTGTCATATGGCCCCTCAGTCACTTCACATGCGATGTGGTTCCCCCCCCAAAAAAAGTTTTGTAAATATTGCTGCTAAAATGAGAAATCGCTGGTCAACTTATAGCCCTTCTTACTTCCTAACAAAAAAAAAGTTTCAAAAATTGTGCTCATATAAAGTAGATGTGTGAAATATTTTATTTAACTATTTTGTGTAACATAATTTTTATGCCCTTAAACCAAAGAGTTAAGTTTGAAAATTTCCTTTTTATTTTCTCTACAAATAAACGCAAGTCCTATTGAATAAGGCTGTGTAGACATGGATTTGATTGCAGATCCGCAGCGTTTTTTGCCGCACGGAATTGCATCAAAGCCGCAGTATAGTGCGCAACCAATATAAGTCTATGGGAACCGCAGACTTGATGTGCACTTGCTGCGGATAAAGCAGCACCGAAACACAGCTTTCTTTTTTCCTCAGCATGTCACTACTTTTATGTGGAACTGCAGCGTTTCTGCACCCATAGGCTTGCATTGAGTCGGGCACATCCGCAGCAAACCGCAGAAGTAAAGTTTTTCTGCGGATGTGGGTCCGAGGAACGCTGCAGATCGGGAGGAGGGAAGTGTGTGGGCGATGACTGTATGTGTGTGCGGGCGTGGTCTGCGGCCTGTCCAGGTGTGTGCGGGGCTCTTTGGGGGGGTGTGTGTAGGCATCGTCCGATGGGACTACAAGTCCCATCCAGCTATGCCTGCTGCAGTGACAGTGACTGACACATTAGCCAATGATGGGACAGTAGTAGTCCCATCATTCGGCTAATGTGTTGAATGTAAAAAAACAAACACACAAAAAAACACGTGCAGGACATGGCACACACAGGACATACTCCCCATCACCTTGATCCCCGAAGCCATTATCACCTGTAAAATATATTAAAACAAACAATATACTCCCTGATCCACAGATACCGATTAAAACGAGTGTCCCACGACGATCTCCCGTGGAGAGCAGCCACATTAGCTGATGCGACCACTCTCCAGGGGCTCCAGGAATACAGTGACGGAAGGTATCCTTCCGCAATGTATTCCTCCGCCGCTGTGAGCAATAGTCCCTACTCTCACTTGTGGCATTGCTGTGTGGGAAAATTCCCACGCAGCATTGCCATAAAGTGAGACCCTGAAATCAGGTAACCTCTTCAGTGATGCCCAGCAGGAGCCATTGTCTCCTGTCAGTGTATCACTGGAGGTCTATAGAGCGGTGACATCACCCGATGTCACTGTTATATAGGGGAGATCGTTGTGGGACACTCGTTATTAATTGGACTGCGTCGGACAGGGAGTAAACGGTTGGCTTATTTTTTAATTTGTTTTGCAGGCGATCGAGTGATAAGTATGGTGAAATTAAGAATATTAAAATACTTTTTTATGGCTGTATCTTTATTCTTTTCTTTTTTTTTTTTTTAAACTCTATCACTGCTAGAGGATTAATAATGGACAGGCGTCTTATGGATGCCTCTCAATTATTAACCGGGCTTAATGTCACCTTACAATATCAAGGTGACATTAACCCCTTATTACCCCATATCCCACCGCTACAGGGGAGTGAGAAGAGAGGAGCTAAGTGCCAGAATTGGCGCATCTTAGAGATTTGCCATTTCTGGGGCGGCTGGTATTTGTAGCCGGGGGTGGGGGCAAATATCCATGGCCCCTCTCTAGGCTATGAATATCAGCCCGCAGCTGTCTGCGTAGCCTTTCTGGCTATAAAATGTAGGGAGACCCCATGTCATTTTTATGGGGGTCCCCCTATTTTGCCAGTAAAGGCTACGCAGACAGCTTCGGGCTGATATTCATAGCCTGGGAAGGGGCCATGGGTATTACCTCATTCCCAGGCTACAAATATCGGCCGTCTGCTTTCCCCCTCTGGAGTAGAAAATTGCGCCATTTTTACCCTCCCCCCCCCCCTCAAAATTAAACATTAATTAAACATCGGCCGTGCTATTACATATCTATGGATTATCTATAGATATATTTATAGATATATCTATAGATACCCTATAGATATATGGATAGAGATATGTGTCCACGGGCCGGACTGCCACCTCCTTCTGTACGTGCGGTGATTCCAGATGTGTTCACTGCACACATCTGGAATCTCCGCACCGCATACATTGGACCCTGTGATTTTCCTTGCGGCGACGGAGCGTCACCGCAAGGTAAACAGACATGCTGCGTTCTAAAGAGACGCACCGTGTCCGTAAACGCAGGGCCGCTGGATGCGTGTTCGCACGCATAGTTGAGACGGGGTGTCATAAAATCCCCTCCACTATGCTGTAACTGCTGGATGCTGCGGTTGTACACAGCATCCAATCCACAGCTAATTCGGATGTAATCCGGCCCGTGGACACATACCCTACACGATCTATACATCTACATCTATCAATAAATATATCTATCCATAGATATATCTATCCAAATATATCTATAGATAGATACAGTATAGACCTAAAGTTTGGACACGCCTTCTCATTTAAAGATTTTTCATGACTATGAAAATTCTACATTCACACTGAAGGCATCAAAACTATGAATTAACACATGTGGAATTATATACTTAACAAAAAAGTGTGAAACAACTGAAATTGTCTTATATTCTAGGTTCTTCAAAGTAGCCACCTTTTGCTTTGACTGCTTTGCGCACTCTTGGCATTCTCTTGATGAGCTTCAAGAGGTAGTCACCGGAAATGGTTTTCACTTCACAGGTGTGCCATGTCAGGTTTAACCCCTTTCTGACATCGGACGTGCTATCCCGTCGAGGTGGGGTGGGGTGGGGTGGGCCCCGATGACCACGGACGGGATAGTACGTCCAGCGCGATCGGCGGCGCTCACGGGGGGATCGCGGCCGGGTGTCAGCTGCCTATCCGACACTATGTGCCAGGAGCGGTCACGGACCGCCCCCGGCACATTAACCCCTGGCACACCGCGATCAAAGATGATCGCGATGTGCCGGCGGTGCAGGGAAGCATCGCGCAGGGAGGGGACTCCCTGCGGGCTTCCCTGAGCCCCCCGCAGCAACGCGATGTGATCGCGTTGCTGCGAGGGTCTTACCTCCCTCCCTGCTTGCTCCAGGCCCGGATCCAAGATGGCCGCGGATCCGGGTCCTGCAGGGAGGGAGGTGGCTTCACAGAGCCTGCTCAGAGCAGACACTGTGAAGCAGCCAGCACTGCTATCAGATCGGTGATCTGACAGAGTGCTGTGCAAACTGTCAGATCACCGATCTGTGATGTCCCCCCCCTGGGACAAAGTAAAAAAGTAAAAGAAATTTTTTCCAAATGTGTAAAAAAAAAAAAAAAAAAATATATAAATATATATATATATATATATATATATATATATATAAAAATATTCCTAAATAATGAAAAAAAAAATATATAAAATAGCTTTTATCGTATAAAAGCGCCAAAACATAAAAAAAGATAAATGAGGTGTCGCTGTAATCGTACTGACCTGAAGAATAAAACTGCTTTATCAATTTTACCAAACGCGGAACGGTATAAACGCCTCCCCCAAAAGAAATTCATGAATAGCTGGTTTTTGGTCATTCTGTCTCACAAAAATCGGAATAAAAAGCGATCAAAAAATGTCACGTGCCCGAAAATGTTACCAATAAAAACGTCAACTCGTCCCGCAAAAAACAAGACCTCACATGACTCTGTGGACCAAAATATGGAAAAATTATAGCTCTCAAAATGTGGTAACGCAAAAAATATTTTTTGCAATAAAAAGGGTCTTTCAGTGTGTGACGGCTGCCAATCATAAAAATCCGCTAAAAAACCCACTATAAAAGTAAATCAAACCCCCCTTCATCACCCCCTTAGTTAGGGAAAAATTAAAAAAATGTATTTCCATTTTTCCATTAGGGCTAGGGCTAGGGCTAGGGCTAGGGCTAGGGTTAGGGCTAGGGTTAGGGCTAGGGTTAGGGCTAGGGCTAGGGTTAGGGCTAGGGTTACAGTTTGGGTTGGGGCTAAAGTTACAGTTAGGGTTTAGATTACATTTACAGTTGGGAATAGGGTTGGGATTAGGGTTAGGGATGTGTCAGGGTTAGAGGTGTGGTTAGGGTTACCGTTGGAATTGGGGTTAGGGGAGTGTTTGGATTAGGGTTTGTTATAATTGGGGGGTTTCCACTGTTTAGGCACATCAGGGGCTCTCCAAACACGACATGGCGTCCGATCTCAATTCCAGCCAATTCTGCGTTGAAAACGTAAAACAGTGCTTCTTCCCTTCCGAGCTTGCCCGTATGCCCAAACAGGGGTTTACCCCAACATATGGGGTATCAGTGTACTCAGGACAAATAGGACAACAACTGTTGGGGTCCAATTTCTCCTGTTACCCTTGGGAAAATACAAAACTGGGGGCTAAAAAATAATTTTTGTGGGAAAAAAAAGATTTTTTTATTTTTACGGCTCTGCGTTATAAACTGTAGTGAAACACTTGGGGGTTCAAAGTTCTCACAACACATCTAGATAAGTTCCCTGGGGGGTCTAGTTTCCAATATGGGGTCACTTGTGGGGGGTTTCTACTGTTTAGGTACATTAGGGGTTCTGCAAACGTAACGCCTGCAGACCATTCCATCTAAGTCTGCATTCCAAATGGAGCTCCTTCCCTTCCGAGCCCTCCCATGCGCCCAAACAGTGGTTCCCCCTCACATATGGGGTATCAGCGCACTCAGGACAAATTGGACAACACATTTTGGGGTCCAATTTCTCCTGTTACCCTCGGGAAAATACAAAACTAGGGGCTAAAAAATAATTTTTGTGGGAAAAAATTTTTGTTTTATTTTTACGGCTCTCCATTATAAACTTCTGTGAAGCCCTTGGTGGGTCAAAGCGCTCACCACACATCTAGATAAGTTCCTTAGGGGGTCTACTTTCCAAAATGGTGTCACTTGTGGGGGGTTTCAATGTTTAGCCACATCAGTGGCTCTCCAAACGCAACATGGCGTCCCATCTCAATTCCTGTCAATTTTGCATTGAAAAGTCAAACGGCGCTCCTTCCCTTCCGAGCTCTCCCATCCGCCCAAACAGTGGTTTACCCCCACATATGGGGTATCACCGTACTCAGGACAAATTGTACAACTTTTGGGGTCCAATTTCTTCTCTTACCCTTGGAAAAATAAAAAATTGGGGGCGAAAAGATAATTTTTGTGAAAAAATGATTTTTTATTTTTACGGTTCTACATTATAAACTTCTGTGAAGCACTTGGTGGGTCAAAGAGCTCACCACACCTCTAGATAAGTTCCTTAGGGGGTCTACTTTCCAAAATGGTGTCACTTGTGGGGGGTTTCAATGTTTAGGCACATCAGGGGCTCTCCAAGCGAAACATGGCGTCCCATCTCAATTCCAGTCAATTTTGCATTGAAAAGTCAAATGGCGCTCCTTCGCTTCCGAGCTGTGCCATGCGCCCAAACAGTGGTTTACCCCCACATGTGGGGTATTGGCGTACTCAGGACAAATTGTACAACAATGTTTGGGGTCCAATTTCTCCTGTTACCCTTGGTAAAATAAAACAAATTGGAGCTGAATTAAATTTTTTGTGAAAAAGTTATGTTAATTTTTATTTAAACATTCCAAAAATTCCTGTGAAACACCTGAAGGGTTAATAAACTTCTTGAATGTGGTTTTGAGAACCTTGAGGGGTGTAGTTTTTAGAATGGTGTCACACTTGGGTATTTTCCATCATATAGACCCCTCAAAATGACTTCAAATGAGATGTGGTCCCTAAAATAAAATGGTGTTGTAAAAATGAGAAATTGCTGGTCAACTTTTAACCCTTAACTCCCTAACAAAAAAAAATTATTGGTTCCAAAATTGTGCTGATGTAAAGTAGACATGTGGGAAATGTTACTTATTAAGTATTTTGTGTGACATATCTGTGATTTAATTGCATAAAAATTCAAAGTTGGAAAATTGCGAAATTTTCATAATTTTCGCCAAATTTCCGTTTTTTTCACAAATTAACGCAGGTACTATCAAATAATTTTTACCATTGTCATGAAGTACAATATGTCACGAGAAAACAATGTCAGATTCACTGAGATCCGTTGAAGCGTTCCAGAGTTATCACCTCATAAAGGGACAGTGGTCAGAATTGTAAAAATTGGCCCGGTCATTAACGTGCAAACCACCCTTGGGGGTAAAGGGGTTAATAAGTGGGATTTCTTGCCTTATAAATGGGGCTGGGACCATCAGTTGTGTTGTGCAGAAGTCTGGTGGATACACAGCTGATAGTCCTACTGAATAGACTGTTATAGCTACTTTTTTCTTTCCATAATACAAATTCTAAGTAAAGAAAAACGAGTGGCCATTATTACTTTAACCCCTTTCTGACCTTGGACGGGATAGTACGTCCGAGGTCAGAAGCCCTGCTTTGATGCGGGCTCCGGCGGTGAGCCCGCCTCAAAGCCCCGGGACATGTCAGCTGTTTTGAACAGCTGACATATGCCCGTAATAAGCGCTGGCAGAATCGCGATCTGCCCGCGCCTATTAACTAGTTAAATGCTGCTGTCAAACGCAGACAGCGGCATTTAACTACTGCATCCGGCCGAGCGGCTGGAAAGGACGGCATCGCCGACCCCCGTCACATGATCGGAGGTCGGCGATGCTTCAGTATTGTAACCATAGAGGTACTTGAGACCTCTATGGTTACTGATCGCCGGCAGCTGTGAGCGCCACCCTGTGGTCGGCGCTCACAGCACACCTGATTTTCTGCTACATAGCAGCGAACAGCAGATCGCTGCTATGTAGCAGAGGCGATCGTGCTGTGCCTGCTTTTAGCCTCCCATGGAGGCTATTGAAGCATGGCAAAAGTAAAAAAAAAAAGTGAAGAAAATTAAAAATATATGAAAGTTTAAATCACCCCCCTTTCGCCCCAATCAAAATAAATCAATAAAAAAAATCAAATCTACACATATTTGGTATCGCCGCGTTGAGAATCGCCTGATCTATCAATTAAAAAAAAAGCATTAACATGATCGCTAAACAGCGTAGCGAGAAAAAAATTTGAAACTCCAGAATTACGTTTTTTTGGTCGCCGCGACATTGCATTAAAATGCAATAACGGGCGATCAAAAGAACGTATCTGCACCAACATGCTATCATTAAAAACGTCATCTCGGCACGCAAAAAATAAGCCCTCACCCGACCCCAGATCACGAAAAATGGAGACGCTACGAGTATTGGAAAATGGCGCATTTTTTTTTTTTTTTTTTAGCAAAGTTTGGAATTTTTTTTTCACCACTTGGGTAAAAAATAACCTAGTCATGTTAGGTGTCTATGAATTCGTACTGACCTGGAGAATCATAATGTCAGGTCAGTTTTAGCATTTAGTGAACCTAGCAAAAAAGCCAAACAAACAACAAGTGTGGGACTGCACTTTTTTTTGCAATTTCACCGCACTTGGAATTTTTTTCCCGTTTTCTAGTACATGACATGCTAAAACCAATGATGTCGTTCAAAAGTACAACTCGTCCCGCAAAAAATAAGCCCTCACATGGCCAAATTGACGGAAAAATTAAAAAGTTATGCCTCAGGAAAGGAGGGGAGTGAATAACGAACACGGAAAAACGAAAAATCCCAAGGTCATGCAGGGGTTAAGAAATGAAGGTCAGTCAGTCCGAAAAATTGGGCAAACTTTGGAAGTGTCTCCAAGTGCAGTGGCAAAAGCCATCAAGCGCTACAAAGAAACTGGCTCACATTAGGACCGCACCAGGAAAGGAAGACCAAGAGTCACCTCTGCTTCTGAGGATAAGTTTATCTGAGTCACCAGCCTCAGAAATCGCAGGTTAACAGCAGCTCAGATTAGATACCAGGTCAATGCCACACAGAGTTCTAGCAGCAGACACATCTCTACAACAACTGTTAAGAGGAAACTTTGTGCAGCAGGCCTTCATGGTAAAATAGCTGCTAGGAAACCACTGCTAAGGACAGGCAACAAGCAGAAGAGACTTGTTTGGGCTAAAGAACACAAGGAATGGACATGAGACCAGTGGAAATCTGTGCTTTGGTCTGATGAGTCCAAATTTGAGATCTTTGGTTCCAACCACCGTGTGTTTGTGCGACGCAGAAAAGGTGAACGGATGGACTCTACATGCCTGGTTCCCACCGTGGAGCATGGAGAAGGTGTGATGGTGTGGGGGTGCTTTGCTGGTGACACTGTTGGGGATTTATTCAAAATTGAAGGCATACTGAACCAGCATGGCTACCACAGCATCTTGCAGCGGCATGCTAGTCCGTCCGGTTTGCATTTAGTTGGACCATCATTTATTTTTCAACAGGACAATGACCCCAAACACCTCCAGGCTGTGTAAGGGCTATTTGACCAAGAAGAAGAGTGATGGGGTGCTACGCCAGATGACCTGGCTTCCAGTCACCAGACCTGAACCCAATCGAGATGGTTTGGGGTGAGCTGGACCGCAGAGTGAAGGCAAAAGGCCAACAAGTGCTAAGCATCTCTGGGAACTCCTTCAAGATTGTTGAAGACCATTCCCAGTCACTACCTCTTGAAGCTCATCAAGAGAATGCCAAGAGTGTGCAAAGCAGTCATCAAAACAAAAGGTGGCTACTTTGAAGAACCTAGAATATAAGACAATTTCAGTTGTTTCACACTTCTTTAAGTATATAATTCCACATGTGTTAATTCATAGTTCTGATGCCTTCAGTGTGAATGTACAATTTTCATAGTCCTGAAAATACAGAAATATCTTTAAATTTGGAGTCTAAACTTTACGTCTGTACTACATATGAATAGATAGATGTATGCATCTATAGATCTATCTACAGGTCCTTCTAAAAAAATTAGCATATAGTGTTAAATTTCATTATTTACCATAATGTAATGATTACAATTAAACTTTCATATATTATAGATTCATTATCCACCAACTGAAATTTGTCAGGTCTTTTATTGTTTTAATACTGATGATTTTGGCATACAACTCCTGATAACCCAAAAAACCTGTCTCAATAAATTAGCATATTTCACCCATCCAATCAAATAAAAGTGTTTTTTAATAACAAACCAAAAAAACCATCAAATAATAATGTTCAGTTATGCACTCAATACTTGGTCGGGAATCCTTTGGCAGAAATGACTGCTTCAATGCGGCGTGGCATGGAGGCAATCAGCCTGTGACACTGCTGAGATGTTATGGAGGCCCAGGATGCTTCAATAGCGGCCTTAAGCTCATCCAGAGTGTTGGGTCTTGCGTCTCTCAACTTTCTCTTCACAATATCCCACAGATTCTCTATGGGGTTCAGGTCAGGAGAGTTGGCAGGCCAATTGAGCACAGTAATACCATGGTCAGTAAACCATTTACCAGTGGTTTTGGCACTGTGAGCAGGTGCCATGTCGTGCTGAAAAATGAAATCTTCATCTCCATAAAGCATTTCAGCCGATGGAAGCATAAAGTGCTCCAAAATCTCCTGATAGCTAGCTGCATTGACCCTGCCCTTGATGAAACACAGTGGACCAACACCAGCAGCTGACATGGCACCCCACACCATCACTGACTGTGGGTACTTGACACTGGACTTCAGGCATTTTGGCATTTCCTTCTCCCCAGTCTTCCTCCAGACTCTGGCACCTTGATTTCCGAATGACATGCAAAATTTGCTTTCATCAGAAAAAAGTACCTGGGACCACTTAGCAACAGTTCAGTGCTGCTTCTCTGTAGCCCAGATCAGGCGCCTCTGCCGCTGTTTATGGTTCAAAAGTGGCTTTACCTGGGGAATGCGGCACCTGTAGCCCATTTCCTGCACACGCCTGTGCACGGTGGCTCTGGATGTTTCCACACCAGACTCAGTCCACTGCTTCCTCAGGTTCCCCAAGGTCTGGAATCGGTCCTTCTCCACAATCTTCCTCAGGGTCCGGTCTCCTCTTCTCGTTGTACAGCGTTTTCTGCCACATTGTTTCCTTCCAACAGACTTACCATTGAGGTGCCTTGATACAGCACTCTGGGAACAGCCTATTTGTTGAGAAATTTCTTTCTGGGTCTTACCCTCTTGCTTGAGGGTGTCAATGATGGCCTTCTTGACATCTGTCAGGTCGCTAGTCTTACCCATGATGGGGGTTTTGAGTAATGAACCAGGCAGGGAGTTTATAAAAGCCTCAGGTATATTTTGCATGTGTTTAGAGTTAATTAGTTGATTCAGAAGATTAGGGTAATAGGTCGTTTAGAGAACCTTTTCTTGATATGCTAATTTATTGAGACAGGTTTTTTGGGTTATCAGGAGTTGTATGCCAAAATCATCAGTATTAAAACAATAAAAGACCTGACAAATTTCAGTTGGTGGATAATGAATCTATAATATATGAAAGTTTAATTGTAATCATTACATTATGGTAAATAATGAAATTTAACACTATATGCTAATTTTTTGAGAAGGACCTGTATGTGTAGATCTATCCATCTCATTCCTTCTGTCTGTCTATCTGTGTAATGGAGTGTGGGTTGGACAATGCATCACAAATCTTTTTTTTTTGTTTTTTTTTTTTGTTGTTGTTGTTCTACAATACATCTTTATTTAGCTTACAAAAACACATTAAAAAATGCCCAAAAACCGTCAAAAAATGCATCAAAACACATAAAAAACGCAGCTGCGTTTTTTGCCAGGAGATGCAGATTTTGTGCAGAAAATTCTGCACTTAAATCTGCAACTTGTGCACACAGCCTAAATGTTACCATTGTCCTAAAGTACAATGTCTTTTCGTTAACGTAATCTCAGAATCAGTGGGATCTGTTGAAATATTCCAGAATTATTACCTCAGAAAGTGACACTGGTCAGAATTGTAAAATTTGGCCCCATCATGAAGGTGGGTTAAAGGAACCTGTCACTAGGTTTTTCCCATTTTTAAGCAAGGCCAGTACCTGTAAGCCCTCATTTTATTATGCTTTATATAAGCCTCCAATCCGGTTTGCAAGACAAAAAAAAAGACTAGATTATATTCTGCTACAGAGCCTCCCGGTCCAATAGTTGATTCTGGTCTGGATCCAGTCCTCCTCTCTTCTTGCGATGCAGTCTTCCTGCACTGCCTCATGTGGATGACTGAGGCCGGCCTCACTCTAGCGTGTTTTACGGACGTGAGAGGTGCTGAAAATACGGATTTCATTCGGTACAATGCTTCTCTATGCCCCAGCTCCTATCAGCCGTATTTTACTGATCCGTATTATATGGTCTTCTACGGCCGTAGAAAAACGCAGCATGCTGTGTTTTTCACCGTATTGCGCCCAAAAAAATATGCCAATGAAAGTCTGTGGGGGCCAGAAAAATACGGATTACACACGGACCAACAGTGTGACTTGTGAGAAATACGCATCGGTGTTCTCTAGAAAAGCCGGCAATTCAGTGCGGTGTACAGTAAAATCACGCTGACAGGTTAGAATAGAATAGCTAAGATAAATGTCTACACATTGTATAGTGAGATATATATATTTTCAGTGAGACACATATATGTGTATATATTAATATTTCATACAGCGCTAGATAGCTTTTAAGCCGGTAACTCAATTGTCGGCTTTTGCCATCTCCTTCTCAAACCCGACATGATATCAGACATGGTTTACATATAGTAAACCATCTCATATCCCCTTTTTTTTTTTTTTGCATATTCCACACTACTAATGTTAGTAGTGTGTATGTGCAAAATTTGTGTGCTCTAGCTATTTGGTTGAATTGCGGAAAAATTTGGCGGTTTATCCGCCAGAATGGTAAAGCCAGTGACTGAGGGCAGATATTAATAGCCTGGAGAGGGTCCATAGTTATTGGCCAACCCCCATCACCCCCCCCCCACCCCCTTGGCTAAAAATATCTGCCCCCAGCCACCCCAGAAAAGGCACATCTGGAAGATGCACCTATTCTGGCACTTGGCCACTCTCTTCCCATTCTCGGGTAGCGGTGGGATATGGGGTAATGAAGGGTTAATGTCACCTTGCTATTGTAAGGTGACATTAAGCAAGGTTAACAATGGAGAGGTGTCAATTATGACACCTATCCATTATTAATCCAATAGTATGAAATGGTTAAAAAACACACATTATTACAAAGTATTTTAATGAAATAAATACACAGGTTTTTGTAATATTTTATTATACTGGTAAGCCACCTGAAGACCCTCGTTCTGTAAAAAAGGTAAAACAACAATATCCCATACCTTCCGTTGTTCTGTCACGTCCCACGATGTAAATCCATCTGAAGGGGTTAACTAATTTTACAAGCAGAAGCTCTGCTAGCTGTGCTCCTGCCTGTAAAACCCCAGGGAATGAATGGAATGTAGGTCAATGACCTGTAGTTACCTTCAGTTGCGGTGATGCGCCCTCTGCTGGATGTCCTTATATGAACTCGAGCCTGGGAACTTTTCAAAATATTTTCCCACGCTCGAGTTAAAAACGAAAAAAAAAACACATGCAGATTTCCTGCAGAAAAAGTCCGGTTTTGTTCAGGAAATTTCTGCAAAGAAACCTGACGTGTGCACATAGCCTTAGGATGCGTCATCCTCACAAAGCATTAAAGGAGGATGGCATGGCAGGAAGAGCGGAGACTCGGAAGCAAGACCAGCAACACCCATCAAACTGGACTGCCTCATAGACTTGTATAATAAAAGGTCTTTGTCTTGGAGGCCGGATTGGGGCATATATACAGCAACGTGTGCACATAGTCATAAAGGGCTATTACCGCGAAGTGATTACAGGAGAAAACTGTCAAAAAATACTAGGTGTTTTCATGCCAGTGTTAGTGGCTGCGTTTTTACTTTTCTCATTGGAATAAAATTTCTGATTCGACATACCAAGCCATACGCCATTGATAAGGTGTCAATTTTGCCCAATCTTGTCTCATTATAGCTAATATGCATGAAATGTTTTTAATTTTTTTATTGCTTCCATCTTTATATTCTGAACATGGAAGTCTATAATGAAATGTTGCACCACCAGCATCATTGATATTAACACAATGGCTTTGGTTTAGCATATACTCACTGTTTTTTTTTTTTTTTTCCCTCTGGATTTTAATAAAACTGCAATATGTTGTATCTGACATCCAACCTTTCCAAAATATCTTGACTTGCAAACAATGATGCTTATTTGCCAACATTTGGAATGGGAAACCTGTAAATATAATAATAATTAATAATAATAATAATAATAATAATAATAATAATAATAATAATAAAGCTCAAGATTTAATTATGGCACTCAGTCTTAAGGTACCGTCACACATAGCGATGCTGCAGCGATACCGACAACGATCCGGATCGCTGCAGCGTCGCTGTTTGGTCGCTGGAGAGCTGTCACACAGACAGCTCTCCAGCGACCAACGATCCGGAGGTCCCCGGTAACCAGGGTAAACATCGGGTAACTAAGCGCAGGGCCGCGCTTAGTAACCCGATGTTTACCCTGGTTACCATCCTAAAAAGTAAAAAAACAAACGCTACATATTTACCTTCCGCTGTCTGTCCTCGGCGCTCTGCTTCTCTGGTCTGGCTGTGAGCGCCGGGCAGCCAGAAAGCAGAGCGGTGACGTCACCGCTCTGCTTTCCGGCTGACCGACGCTCACAGCCAGTACAGGAGGAGTGCAGAGCACAGCGCTGGAGGACAGACGGCTGTAGGTAAGTATGTAGTGTTTGTTTTTTTACTTTTAGGATGGTAACCAGGGTAAACATCGGGTTACTAAGCGCGGCCCTGCGCTTAGTTACCCGATGTTTACCCTGGTTACCAGCGAAGACATCGCTGAATCGGTGTCACACACGCCGATTCAGCGATGTCTACGGGGAGTCCAGCGACGAAATAAAGTTCTGGACTTTCTTCCCCGACCAGCGATCTCCCAGCAGGGGCCTGATCGCTGCTGCCTGTCACACTGGACGATATCGCTAGCGAGGACGCTGCAACGTCACGGATCGCTAGCGATATCGTCTAGTGTGACAGTACCTTTAGGCCTTATTCACACATCTTTATTCTGGTCCGTGCTTTACATCAGTACAAAAAAATCAGGAGTAGAACCTGCAAAGAGAAATAGCATCATAAAGAGTAATTATACTTTCAAGAGTTTTTTTTTTTCTTTCTTTTTTGGCAGGCACTTTCATTCCCTGCAGATCGCGTGGGGGTCCGGGTCCTAAGATCACCACAGACTGCTCGATAGATCCTCGAACACTGTGCATCAGGAGTCAGGACCGCACAGCTCCTGTTTGAGCACACACACACACACACACACACACACACACACACACACACACACACACACACACACACACACACACGTTTGGAAGCAAAGGATTGTTCATGCTATGGGATTATAGTGAGGGTTGTCTGCAAATTTGCCGTAATCGCCATCAATCAGCTGTAGTTTGGGTGGAAAATTTGGTAGTTTTCCTATGATTTTTATTTCTATAGCACCAACATATTCCGCAGCACTTAATTCAGGCAATATCACACATTAAAAAGTAATTCGTACCAAGAGGAATGAGGGCCCTGCTCCCAACCAAACGTCTATGAAGAAATAGGGGTAACACAAAAGGTAAATTTTAAAAAGCGCTTGTAGTGTATGGTCCAGCTATTAATCTATCTATATAATCGTCTAAGGCAGAGGTGTCAAACTGCAATCCTCGAGGGCCGCCAACAGGTCATGTTTTTAGGATTTCCTTGTATTGCACAGGTGATAATTTAATCACCTGCACAGAATGACTCCAGCACCTTATGGAATGCTAAGGAAATCCTGAAAACATGACCTGTTGGCGGCCCTCGAGGAATGCAGTTTGACACCTCTGGTCTAAGGGTCACTTTCGTCTGTTTCTGTCACGGAAATCCTGCGTCGCTGATTGGTCGCGGCCGGCCGCGACCAATCAGCAACTGGCACAGTCCGGCCGTGAATTCGCCCTTCCTTACTCCCCTCCAGTCAGTACCCCCTCCCTACTCCCCTCCAGTCAGAGCCCCCATAGCATTTTAGCAGTCCGTTAACACTGCTATTAACCCTGTGTGACCATCTTTTTACTATTGATGCTGCCTATGCAGCATCAATAGTAAAAAGATCTAGTGTTAAAAATAATAAAACAAATACAAAATCACTATATTCTCACCTTCTGGCAGTTTGGAGAAGGCACCCTTCAAATATCAGGCACCTGGAGCAATCTGCCAAAAAAGAATGGTCTAAAATTCCAGCAGAGCATTGTAAGAAACTCATTGATGGTTACCGGAAGCGGTTGGTCGCAGTTATTTTGGCTAAAGGTTGTGCAACCAAGTTTTAGGCTGAGGGTGCCAATACTTTTGTCTGGCCCATTTTTTGTGTGAAATGATCAATGTTTTGCTTTTTGCTTCATTCTCATTTGCGTTTTTTCACTTAAGACAAATTAAATGAAGATAATACCAAAGAATTTGTGATTGCAATCATTTTCAGGAAGAAACTGAGTATTATCTGACAATTGCAGGGGTGTCAATACGTTTGGCCACAACTGTGCGTGGGCTGTGCAATATACGTGGCTGTGTTATATACTGCGTGGGCTGTTGTATACTGCATGGGCTGTGCTATATACTACTATACATATTCTAGAATACCCGATGCTTTAGAATCGGGCCACCATCTAGTATAATAAATGGGGCATTCAAATAACTCTGTATGCAGGGCTGTGGAGTCTGTGTCCATTTTGGTGGAGTTGGTATAAAATGCACCGACTCCTAAAATATATAATTGGGTGCAGTATGTGTTGAATATTTTTTCATAAGAATTTGGGAAAGTTATGAAATGTCCTATAAATGTTTGTATGTTTGTTGTTCCTGATCTAAGGATCTCCGCTTTTAGCGGAGATAAATCTATGCTGCACTTTATGCACATGCTCAGTAGTAAAGCTCCTGTTCCTACAGATCAGAGGGAAAGGCACTGGAAAGGAATGCCTGCATTCATCTCAGAACTGCTAGTGAACAGGCAAAAGCTTGATTGTTGTATCATAATGGTGATGAAAATCCTGATGGTACCATTTGTCTCACTTAGGCTAGTTTCACATTTGCAGTTGAATCCACAGCGTATCTTCCGCAACCTGAAACGCACGATAAACCGCATGCAAACGAAGCAGTTTTAGACGTACAATCTTACACATGCGGTAAAAAAAAAAACCGCAACGTTTGCATGCTTTTTCATGCGTTTTGCATGCGTTTGCGTTTTTTATGTGCATGGTAAAAAATTTTACAGGAGAAAAATCTAGATAAAGACACCGCTAATGGGACAACAGTGGGCGTGTGTTATGGGATATCTTTATATAGCCCTTGGACAGCTGAAATCTTTAGATTTTGCTACTGTATCTTGTCACGATGGATCTTCGCATGGAGAGCTTTTATTTCAACCTGGATCTAAGTATAAAGCGGTTTCTTGCCTTTGCTTTTGCTTGTGAGCAACAAAGAAATAGTCAAAGACAGAGAAGAGCACATCGTTGGCGTTATTGGAGACACCCCATTATTGAAGTCCGGGAGAGCCGTGGAGCCTACCACACCCTATACAGCTAGCTCAATGCCAACCCGGACAAATTTTTGGAATATACCAGGATCAGGGTGGATTTGATTTAAATCTAACTGATTTAAATCACTAGTCAGTAAGGCTTGATTTAAATCAGTGATTTAAATCAAAGTTTCTACCTAAACTAGTTCTTGCTACTTTAACATGCAAGTAGATGAAGATTTTTAGAATCACTTTTTATATTACTTTTTTCTCCCCAGTTTAATGGGTTAATCATTCATATTTGGACACCACTATTCTGTTGTACTTAGGAAGGAGAAAAATAATCCTGACCTTAATAAAAATTTAAATAGATTTATTCAACTGAAACAATAACAACATTACAGCATAAGTTATTTGCTTAAACAAACATCCATGTTTGTTAACTAATTTGGCTAAACAATATATATATATATATATATATATATATATATATATATATATATATATATATATATATATATATATATATATATTTATTTTAAGAAACTTAGACTGTCAGCCCAGCTGACACATGAAAAACTTAAATACTACTGTCCCTGCTGTCCTCTGTAGCTCACTTGTCGTCATCTTCATCATCATCTTCTTCTTTGTTCCTATTCATAATCTGGAAAAGAAAAACAAGCTTTCCTGCTTTATTGGGTCCCAACCGATTTCTCAATTTAGAATGAATGAGTCCAAAGGAAGAGAATATTCTTTCAACGCCTGCAGAAGAAGCTACTGCTGTTAAAAGTGAAATCATTACTTGAACAGTCTCTAAATCCAAGCGCTTAAGTGCCTTCCACCAGTTTACTGGTGTGACCTTCCTTAAAATATCTTCAGCAAACATATATTTCTTGAATGGTTCCCCCTTAGCTCTGAAGTTTATTATAGTTGGCATTAAAGATGGATGATTGCTGGATACCCATGTCATAGCTAACTCCACTTCCTCAGCACTTAGGTTTTGACCCTGATATTGGATATTGACAATATTTGCCAAAAAATGAGCTGGAGTCAGTGCTTGTCCCATTCGTTTGTTTACTGCTTCTAATTTAACCCCTTAAGCCCCGAGGGTGGTTTGCACGTTAATGACCGGGCCAATTTTTACAATTCTGACCACTATCCCTTTATGAGGTTATAACTCTGGAACGCTTCAACGGATCTTGGCGATTCTGACATTGTTTTCTCGTGACATATTGTACTTCATTTTAGTGGTAACATTTATTCGATATAACTTGCGTTTATTTGTGAAAAAAACGGAAATTTGGCGAAAATTTAGAAAATTTCGCAATTTTCCAACTTTAAATTTTTATGCCCTTAAATCAGAGATATGTCACGCAAAATACTTAATAAGTAACATTTCCCACATGTCTACTTTACATCAGCACAATTTTGGAACCAAAATTTTTTTTTGTTAGGGAGTTATAAGGGTTAAAAGTTGACCAGCAATTTCTCATTTTTACAACACCATTTTTTTTTTTTTTAGGGACCACATCTCATTTGAAATCATTTTGAGGGGTCTATATGATAGAAAATACCCAAGTGTGACACCATTCTAAAAACTGCACCCCTCTAGGTGCTCAAAACCACATTCAAGAAGTTTATTAACCCTTCAGGGGTTTCACAGGAATTTTTGGAATGTTTAAATAAAAATGAATATTTAACTTTTTTTCACACAAAATTTATTTCAGCTCCAATTTGTTTTATTTTACCAAGGGTAACAGGAGAAAATGGATGCCAAACGTTGTTGTACAATCTGTACTGAGTACGCTGATACCCCATATATGGGTGTAAACCATTGTTTGGGCGTATGGCAGAGCTCGGAAGGGAAGGAGCGCCATTTTACTTTTCAATGCAAAATTGACTGGTATTGAGATGGGACGCCATGTTGCGTTTGGAGAGCCCCTGATGTGCCTAAACATTGAAATCCCAACAAGTGACACCATTTCGGAAAGTAGACCCCTTAAGGAACTTATCTAGAGGTGTGTTGAGCACTTTGACCCAACAAGTGCTTCACAGAAGTTTATAATGCAGAGCCGTAAAAATAAAAAATCATATTTTTTCACAAATGATCTTTTCGCCACCAATTTTTTATTTTCCCAAGGGTAAGAGAAGAAATTAGACCACAAAAGTTGTTGTACAATTTGTCCTGAGTGCGACGATACCCCATATGTGGGGGTAAACCACTGTTTGGGCGCATGGCAGAGCTCAGAAGGAAAGGAGCGCCATGTGACTTTTCAATGCAAAATTAACTGGAATTGAGATGGGACGCCATGTTGCGTTTGGAGAGCCCCTGATGTGCCTAAACATTAAAACCCCCCACAAGTGACACCATTTTGGAAACTAGACCCCCTAAGGAACTTATCTAGATGTGTTTTGAGAGCTTTGAACCCCCAAGTGTTTCACTACAGTTTATAACGCAGAGCCGTTAAAATAATAATTTTTTTTTCGCAAAAATTATTTTTTAGCCCCCAGTTTTGTATTTTCACAAGGGTAACAGAAAAAATTGGACCCCAAAAGTTGTTGTCCAATTTGTCCTGAGTACGCTGATACCCCATATGTGGGGGGGGGGGGGGAAACCACTGTTTGGGCGCATGGCACAGCTCGGAAGGGAAGGAGCGCCATTTGGAATGCAGACTTAGATGGATTGGTCTGCAGGCGTCACGTTGCATTTGCAGAGCCCCTGATGTACCCAAACAGTACAAACCCCCCACAAGTGACCTCATATTGGAAACTAGACCTCCCATGGAACGTATCTAGATGTGTTGTGAAAACTTTGAACCCCCAAGTGTTTCACTACAGTTTACAACGCAGAGCTGTGAAAATAAAAAATCCTTTTTTTTCCCACAAAAATGATTTTTAGCCCCCCAAATTTTTATTTTCCCAAGGATAACAAGAGAACTTGGACCCAAAAAGTTGTTGTCCAATTTGTCTCGAGTACGATGATACCCCATATGTTGGGGTAAACCCCTGTTTGGGCGCACGGGAGAGCTCGGAGTGAAGGAGCACTGTTTTACTTTTTCAATGCAGAATTGGCTGGAATTGAGATCGGACGCCATGTCGCGTTTGGAGAGCCCCTGATGTGCCTAAACAGTGGAAACCCCCCAATTATAAATGAAACCCTAATCCAAACACACCCCTAACCCTAATCCCAACTGTAACCCTAACCACACACCTAACCCTGACACACCCCTAATTCCAATCCCAACCCTAATCCCAACCGTAAATGTAATCCAAACCCTAGCCCTAACCCTAACCCTAGCCCTAACCCTAATGGGAAAATGGAAATAAATACATTTTTTTTTAATTTTATTATTTTTCCCTAAGGCTAGGTTCACATTGCGTTAGGGAAATCCGTTTAGCGCTAGCGGATTGCGCTAACGCAATGTCTTTTTAGGTGTCGTGTTTAGTGGTCGCGTTAACGTCCCCGCTCTGGAAGGCGCGCCACAAAAGAACGGCACCTTGCTAGCGCGAGCCGAAAATGGCACGCTCTAGCGATGCGCTACACCCGAAAATCACATTGCTGTCAATGGGTGTGCTAACGGACCCGTTGCACGGCGTTAATTGTGACATTTTCGCCGTGCAACGCTGTCTGTTAGCGTTAACCCATTAACGCAATGTGAACCTAGCCTAAGGGGGTGATGAAGTGGGGTTTGATTTACTTTTATAGCGTTTTTTATATCGGATTTTTATGATTGGCAGCCGTCACACACTAAAAGACGCTTTTTATAGCAAAAAAGTTTTTGCGTCTCCACATTTTGAGACCTATAATTTTTCCATATTTTGGTCCACAGAGTCATGTGAGGTCTTGTTTTTTGCGGGACGAGTTGACGTTTTTATCGGTAACATTTTCGGACAAGTGACAGTTTTTGATCGCTTTTTATTCCGATTTTTTTGTGAGGCAGAATGATCAAAAACCAGCTATTCATGAATTTCTTTTGGGGGAGGCGTTTATACCGTTCCGCGTTTGGTAAAATTGATGAAGCAGTTTTATTCTTCGGGTCAGTACGATTACAGCGATACCTCATTTATGTCATTTTTTTTATGTTTTGGCGCTTTTATACGATAAAAGCTATTTTTTAGAAAAAATAATTATTTTGGCATCGCTTTATTCTGAGGACTATAACTTTTTTATTTTTTTGGTTATGATGCTATATGGCGGCTCGTTTTTTGCGGGACAAGATGACGTTTTCAGAGGTACCATGGTTATTTATATCCGTCTTTTTTGATCGTGTTATTCCACTTTTTGTTCAGCGTTATAATAAAGCGTTGTTTTTTGGCTCGTTTTTTTTCTTCTTCTTACGGTGTTCACTGAAGGGGTTAACTAGTGGGCCAGTTTTATAGGTCGGGTCGTTACGGACGCGGCGATACTAAATGTGTACTTTTTTTTATTTTTTTTTTTTTTGAGATAAAGAAATGTATTTATGGGAATAATATTTTTTTTTTCTTCTTTATTTATGATTTTTTTTTTTTTTTTTTACACGTGTGGAATTTTTTTTTTTTACTTTTTCACTTTGTCCCAGGGGGGGACATCACAGATCACCGATCTGACAGTGTGCACAGCACTCTGTCAGATCGGTGATCTGACATACAGCCGGGCAGGATTAGAGCTGCAGCTGCAGCCTGATCCTGACCCGGAAGTGCTCCCTGCAGGACCCGGATGCAGCCCCGCTGCCATTTTGGATCCGGGGACTGCAGGGAGAAGACGCTCGGTATACGGTGAGTACATCACCGTGTACCGATCGTCTCAGGGAAGCACGCAGGGAGCCCCCTCCCTGCGCGATGCTTCCCTGCACCGCCGGCACACCGCGATCATCTTTCATCGCGGTGTGCCGGGGGTTAATGTGCCGTGACCGCTCCTGGCACATAGTGCCGGATGTCAGCTGCGATAGGCAGCTGACACTCGGCCGCGCTCCCCACGTGAGCGCGGCCGATCGCATATGACGTACTATCCCGTCACTGGGAATTAAGTCCCAGGTCACCTGGACGGGATAGTACGTCATATGGGATTAAGGGGTTAATGCTGTCCATGTGTAGTTCTGTTTTTAAGTGTTCACTCAGTTCCTTCCAAATTTCAACAGCATCTGCAATAAAACAGCTATTTTTCTGTATTTTGTTTAAAGCTTGAGAGATGGGTTTCAGGAAGCTCAGCATATGTTCAACATTTCTCTTAAGCCAAATGTTGAGGATTTTGGCCGTGACAGTGCCATCTATTTTATCTCGATTTTCTTCACAAAGTGTCATCAGAATAGGCCAGTTCTTGATATACTGCTCAAAACAGTCCACCACAGAGTTCCATCTAACATCTTGTAGGAGCGTTAGCTTGGTTCCACCCATCCTTTTCAGAGCTGCTGCAGCAAAATGATTATTACGGAAGTATTTAGCAATTTCAACAACATTAGCCTTTATTTCTGGAACACTTAAGTCTTTGGCTAAGAGGTGCAGCAAATGAGCACTGCAACCATATGTTATTAGCAGCTTTGTATTCCCTCCCTGCTCTTCTAAATCTCTTCTCACCTTGGATACGTTTGCAGCATTGTCAGTGACCAAACTGCGTACTAGACATTTGAATTTTTGTTCACATGTCGTTATAACTTTTACTGCCACTTCTTGTAAGTATTCTGCTGTGTGTGCATTTCCTGACGTATCAGTTGTTTGTGCAAGGAAGACTTTAGGGTACCGTCACACAGTGCAATTTTGATCGCTACGACGGCACGATTCGTGACGTTCGAGCGATATAGTTACGATATCGCAGTGTCTGACACGCTCCTGCGATCAGGGACCCCGCTGAGAATCGTACGTCGTAGCAGATCGTTTGAAACTTTCTTTCGTCGTCTAGTGTCCCGCTGTGGCGGCATGATCGCATGGTGTAACATATATCGTATACGATGTGCGCATAGTAACCAACGGCTTCTACATCGCACATACGTCATGAAATTATCGCTCCAGCGTCGTAGATTGCAAAGTGTGACAGCAGTCTACGACGCTGGAGCGATATTGTTACGACGCTGGAGCGTCACGGATCGTACCGTCGTAGCGATGAAAATTGCACTGTGTGACGGTACCCTTACCTTCTTCTGTTGTTATACAAGCACATACAATAGGATCATTGTGGACATTACTCCACCCATCAATACTTAGGTTAACAATTTTACCCTCCAGAGCTGTTGCACATTGCTCCATTTCTCTGTCATACACTTGATCCAGCAATTTCCCTGCAACATCAGCTCTGCTGGGTGGACTGTATTCTGGTCTCAGTGACTGAACCATATTAATGAAATGTGGGTTCTTTTTTTTTTTTTAGGGACCACATCTCATTTGAAGTCATTTTGAGGGGTCTATATGATAGAATGGTGTCACACTTGGGTATTTTCTAAAAACTGCACCCCTCAAGGTGCTCCAAACAACATTCAAGAAGTTTATTAACCCTTCAGGTGTTTTTCACAAAAAATTTACTTCAGCTCCAATTTGTTTTATTTTACCAAGGGTAACAGGAGAAAATGGACCCCAAAAGTTGTTGTACAATTTGTCCTGAGTGCGCCGATACCCCATATGTGGGGGTAAACCACTGTTTGGGCGCATGACAGAGCTCAGAAGCGAAGGAGCGCCATTTGACTTTTCAAGCAAAATTGACTGGTATTGAGATGGGACGCCATGTTGCGTTTGGAGAGCCACTGATGTGCCTAAACATTGAACCCCCCCCCACAAGTGACACCATTTTGGAAAGTAGACCCACTAAGGAACTTATCTAGAGGTGTGGTGAGCACTTTGACCCACCAAGTGCTTCACAGAAGTTTATAATGCAGAGCCGTAAAAATAAAGCCAACATTTTTTCCCACAAAAATTATTTTTTACCCCCCAGTTTTGTATTTTCCCGAGGGTAACAGGAGAAATTGGACCCCAAAAGTTGTTGTCCAATTTGTCCTGAGTATGCTGATACCCCCATATGTGGGGGGGGGGGGGGGGACCACCACCGTTTGGGCGCATGGGAGGGCTCGGAAGGGAAGGTGCGCCATTTGGAATGCAGACTTAGATGGAATGGTGTGCAGGCGTCACATTGCGTTTGCAGAGCCCCTAATGTACCTAAACAGTAGAAACCCCCCACAAGTGACACCAATTTGGAAGGTAGACCCCCCCCCCCCAAGGAACTTATCTAGATGTGTTGTGAGAACTTTGAACCCCCAAGTGTTTCACTACAGTTTATAACGCAGAGCCGTGCATATAAAAAAATTTTTTTTCCACAAAAATTATTTTTTAGCCCCCAGTTTTCTATTTTTCCAAGGGTAACGGGAAATTGGACCCTAAATGTTGTTGTCCAATTTGTCCTGAGTACGCTGATACCCCAAAAGTTGGGGTAAACCCCTGTTTGGGCACATGGGAGAGCTCAGAAGGGAAGGAGCACTGTTTTACTTTTTCAACGCAGAATTGGCTGGAATTGAGATCGGACGCCATGTCGCGTTTGGAGAGCCCCTGATGTGCCTCAACAGTGGAAACCCCCCAATTATAACTGAAACCCTAATCAAAACACACCCCTAACCCTAATCCCAACAGTAACCCTAATCCCAACCCTATTCCCAACCGTAAATGTAATCCAAACCCTAACCCTAACTTTAGCCCCAACCCTAACCCTAACTTTAGCCTCAACCCTAACTGTAGCCTTAACCCTAGCCCTAACTCTAGCGGGAAAATGGAAATAAATATATTTTTTAAATTTTTTCCTAACTAAGGAGGTGATGAAGCGGGGTTTGATTTACTTTTATAGCGGGTTATTTAGCAGATTTTTATGATTGGCAGCTATAATTTTTCCATATTTGAGTCCACAGAGTCATGTGAGGTCTTGTTTTTTGCGGGACGAGTTGAAGTTTTTATTGGTAACATTTTCGGGCACATGACATTTTTTGATCGCTTTTTATTCCGATTTTTGTGAGGCAGAATGACCAAAAACCAGCTATTCATGAATTTCTTTTGGGGGAGGCGTTTATACCGTTCCGCGTTTTGGTAAAATTGATAAAGCAGTATTATTCTTCGGGTCAGTAAGATTACAGCAATACCTCATATAATTTTTTTGTTTTGGCGCTTTTATACGATAAAAACTATTTTATAGAAAAAATAATTATTTTTGCATCGCTTTATTCTGAGGACTATAACTTTTTTTTTTTCGCTGATGATGCTGTATGGCAGCTCCTTTTTTGTGGGACAAGAGGACGTTTTCAGCGGTACCATGGTTATTTATATCAGTCTTTTTGATCGCGTGTTATTCCACTTTTTGTTTGGTGGTATGAGAATAAAGCGTTGTTTTTTTTGCCTCGTTTTTTTTTTTAACGGTGTTCATTGAAGGGGTTAACTAGTGATATAGTTTTATAGGTAGGGTCGTTATGGACGCGGTGATACTAAATGTGTACTTTTATTATTATTTTTTTTTATTTAGATAAAGAAATGTGTTTATAGGAACATTATTTTTTTCTTTTGAAATTTTTTTTAAATTTTTTTTTTTTTTTTTTTTTTTACACATTTTTTTTTAAATGCTATAACATTGCCCCAAGGTGGGGGGGGGGGGGGGGCGCGCATCATGTTATAGTGTAAGATCGCTGATCTGACACTTTGCTGTGCATTGTGTCAGATCAGCGATATGACATGCACTCTTCCTATGCTTCCCGACGCCTGCTCTGAGCAGGCGCAGTGAAGCCAGCTCCCTGCAGGACCTGGATGCCGTGGCCATCTTGGATCTGGGCCTGCAAGGAGGAGGTAAGAGACCCTCGCAGCAATTAGATCACATCGCGTTGCTGCGGGGGTCTCAGGGAAGCCCGCAGGGAGCCCCCTCCCTGCGCGATGCTTTCCTATACCGCCGGCACACCGCGATCATGTTTGATCGCGGTGTCGGGGGTTAATGTGCCGGGGGCAGTCTGTGACCGCTCCTGGCACATAGTGCCGGATGTCAGCTGCGTGAGCGTGAGCGCGGCCGATCGCTATGACGTACTATCCCGTCGAGGGTCAGATAGGCCCAGGTCACCTCGACGGGATAGTACGTCTAAGGTCAGAAAGGGGTTAAGCAGACCGAAGAGATTCTGGAGAAAAATACAAGTCATATTAGTTTGTGACAACTGAAATGCATTCTTTTCAACGCATCCCTTCCACAAACAACCGCATACGTTTCTAGGCGGCAAATTGACACCTCCAAAATTGCAACATGTTGCGTTTATATTGCCAAGCCGCAGACAACGAAACGACGCATGCATCGTCAATCGCGGCAAAAAGCATCCAATCGTATGTACCTGTGTCCCTAATGTTAAAGATAGGAAAACACGACGCATGGAGAAGTAGGCGGCATAAACTCTGCTGATACAACCGCAAATGTGAAACCAGCCTTAACCCCATAGCGACCGCCGATACGCCTTTTAACGGCGGCCGCTAAGGGTACTTAAACCACAGCGCCGTTAATTAACGGCGCTGTGGAAAAAGTCCATAGCGCCCCCCCAGAGGCCGATTTTCTCCGGGGTCTCGGCTGCCGAGGGTAGCCGAGACCCCAGAGAACATGATTCGGGGTTTTTTTAACCCACCCCGCATTTGCGATCGCCGGTAATTAACCGTTTACCGGCGATCGCAAAAAAAAAAAAAAAAAAAAAAAAAGCGATCTCTTTTTAATCTCTCTGTCCTCCGATGTGATCGCACATCGGAGGACAGAGAAAAGGGGTCCCAGGTGGCCCCCCAATACTCACCTAGCTCCCCCGATGCTCCTCGTGTCTCCCGGTGGGCGCCGCCATCTTTAAAATGGCGGGCGCAGTGCGCCCGCCGGCCGGCACCGGGAGAATCTTTGGGGTCTCGGCTGCCGAGGGTAGCCGAGACCCCAAAGAGCATGATCGGGGTCGGTATTACCGACCCCTGTTTTGCGATCGCCGGTAATTAACTGTTTACCGGCGACCGCAAAAAAAAAAAAAAAAAAAGTAAAGTGTAATTCTCTGTCCTCTGATGTGATCGGGGGTAGGGGTAGGGTTAGGTTAGGGGTAGGGTTAGGGGTAGGGTTAGGGCTAGGGTTGGGGCTAAATTTAGGGTTGGGGCTAAACTTAGGGTTAGGCTTCTTTCACACTTACGTCGGTACGGGGCCGTCGCAATGCGTCGGCCCGACATACCGACGCACGTTGTGAAAATTGTGCACAACGTGGGCAGCAGCTGTAGTTTTTCAACACATCCGCTGCCCAATCTATGTCCTGGGGAGGAGGGGGCGGAGTTACGGCCACGCATGCGCGGTCAGAAATGATGGATGCGACGTACAAAAAAAAACGTTTCATTGAACGTTTTTTTGTGCCGACGCTCCGCCAAAACACAACTGATCCAGTGCACGACGGACGCGACGTGTGGCCATCCGTCACGATCCGTCGGCAATACAAGTCTATGGGCAAAAAACGCATCCTGCGGGCACATTTGCAGGATCCGTTTCTTGTCCAAAACGACGGATTGCGACGGAATGCCAAACGACGCAAGTGTGAAAGTAGCCTTAGGGCTAGGGTTAGGGTTGGGGCTAAAGTTAGGGTTAGAGCTGGGATTAGGATTAGGGTTTGGATTAGAGTTGGTATTAGGGTTAGGGTTGGCATTAGGGTTACGTTTGGGATTAGGGTTAAGGTTAGGGTTGTGATTAGGGGTGTATTGGGATTAGGGTTAGGTTTGAGGTTAGGGTTGAGATTAGGATTAGGGGTGTGTTGGATTTAGGGTTTTGATTAGGGTTATGGTTAGGGTTGACATTAGGGTTGTTTTGGGGTAAGGGTTGTGATTATGGTTAGGGTTAGTGATTAGGATTATGGATCAGGTTGGGATTAGGGTTAGGGGTGTGTTGGGGTTAGGGTTGGAGCTAGAATTGGGGGGTTTCCACTGTTTAGGTACATCAGGGGGTCTCCAAACACGACAGCCAATTTTGCGCTCAAAAAGTCAAATGGTGCTCCCTCCCTTCTGAGCTCTGCCGTGCGCCCAAACAGTGGGTTACCCCCACATATGGGGCATCAGCGTACTCGGGATAAATTGGACAACAACTTCTGGGGTCCAATTTCTCTTGTTACCCTTGTGAAAATAAAAACTTGGGGGCTACAAAATCTTTGTGAAAAAAATATTTTTTATTTTCACGACTCTGCATTCTAAACTTCTGTGAAGCACTTGGGCATTCACAGTTCTCACCACACATCTAGATAAGTTCCTTGGGGGGGTCTAGTTTCCAAAATGGGGTCACTTGTGGGGGGTTACTACAGTTTAGGTACATCAGGGGCTCTGCAATCACAACATAATGCCCACAGACCATTCTATCAAAGTCTGCATTCCAAAAAGGCGCTCCTTCCCTTCCGAGCTCTGCCGTGCGCCCAAACAGTGGTTTACCCCCACATATGGCGCATCAGCGTACTCGGGATAAATTGGACAACAACTATTGCAGTCCAATTTCTCCTGTTACCCTTGTGAAAATAAAAACTTGGGGGCTAAAAAATCTATTTGGTGGAAAAAAAAAAATATTTTTTATTTTCACGGCTATGCTTTATAAACTTCTGTGAAGCACTTGGGCATTCAAGGTTCTCACCACACATCTAGATAAGTTCCATGGGGGGTCTAGTTTCCAAAATGGGGTCACTTGTGGGGGATTTCTACTGTTTAGGCACATCAGGGGCTCTCCAAACGCGACATGGCGTCCAATCTCAATTCCAGCCAATTCAACATTGAAAAAGTAAAACGGCGCTCCTTCACTTCCAAGCTCTGCGGTGCGCCCAAACAGTGGTTTACCCTCACATATGGGGTATCGACGTATTCAGGAGAAATCGCACAACAACTTTTGTGGTCTAATTTCTCCTGTTACCCTTGTGAAAATAAGAATTTGTGGGCGAAAATATCATTTTTGTGTAAACAAAAGCGATTTTTTATTTTCACGGCTCTACGTTATAAACTTCTATGAAGCACTTGGGGGTTCAAAGTGCTCACCACACATCTAGATAAGTTCCTTAAGGGGTCTAGTTTCCAAAATGGTGTCACTTGTGGGGAGTTTCCACTGTTTAGGCACATCAGGGGCTCTCTAAACGTGACATGGCGTCCGATCTCAATTCCAGCCAATTCTGCATTGAAAAAGTCAAACGGCGCTCCTTCACTTCTAAGTTCTGCGGTGCGCCCTAACAGTGGTTTACCCCCACATATGGGGTATTGGCGTATTCAGGAGAAATTGCATAACAAAATTTATGGTTACATTTCTGTTTTTACACTTGTGAAAATAAAAAAAATGGTTCTGAATTAAGATGTTTGCAAAAAAAAAGTTAAATGTTCATTTTTTCCTTCCACATTGTTTCAGTTCCTGTGAAGCACGTAAAGGGTTAATAAACTTCTTGAATGTGGTTTTGAGAACCTTGAGGGGTGTAGTTTTTAGAATGGTGTCACACTTCATTATTTTCTATCATATAGACCCCTCAAAATGACTTCAAATGTGATGTGGTCCCTAAAAAAAAATGGTGTTGTAAAAATGAGAAATTGCTGGTCAAATTTTAACCCTTATAACTCCCTAACAAAAAAAAATTTTGTTTCCAAAATTGTGCTGATGTAAAGTAGACATGTGGGAAATGTTATTTATTAACTATTTTTCGTGACATATCTCTCTGATTTAAGGGCATAAAAATACAAAGTTTGAAAATTGCAAAATTTTAAAAATTTTCGCCATATTTCCGTTTTTTTCCATAAATAATCGCAAGTAATATCGAAGAAATGTTACCACTAACATGAAGTACAATATGTCACGAAAAAACAATCTCAGAATCAGCGGGATCCGTTGAAGCGTTCCAGAGTTATAACTTCATAAAGTGACAGTGGTCAGAATTGCAAAAATTGGCCCGGTCATTAAGTACCAAATTGGCTCTGTCACTAAGGGGTTAAACATGTATGAGGGATTCAGAGGTTTAACGGACTCCACACCCCTGGCCGCATGAACCGATCTCCAGCCAGTAAATGTAGAAGTAGAGATACAAAGTGCTACCGAGTGCTTGTAAATATAGCATTACACTGTAGGCATTCTATAGGTTGTCTGTATAAGGATAGGACACTTTGCCATTGCCATCCACTCCTGCTAAAAGATGAGGATCCTGAACAAGCAACTTTTCCCACTCCTCTAATAATTAATGGCTTATCTGTGGCTAGAACACAATTTTTAAGTCTCGGATAAATGTGTAGAAATATCAGTTTATACTTTGTTTAGGTACAGTCTTTAACTTCAACCTTTTAGAAGACTACATTTGTCCTCTTATTCCCTGTTGCTTATATAGTAATATATTGCACATTGCTGTGAAGTAGTTGCTGCTAGCAAGTTATTGCATCTCAAACACTTGCATATGAACTTCAATTTCATGCCTGTTCGTAAGGAACAGGCATGAAATTGAAGTTCATATGCAAGTGTTTGAGATGCAATACTGTTATACTAAGGGTTGCTGGCCAACAGCAATATTGCAAAAAATTTCTTCTCTGTTAATACAGATTTCCAATCTGTCCTGAAACGGAGGTGAATGTTCACATGTTGCACAGGAAAAAATACTGCATACAATACACACATTTTTCTGCAGTGTTTTCACATGCAGTTTTCACCCATTCAAAATGATTGGGGGGGGGGGGAAGAAGTGCTCCAAAAAATGAAAGAATTGACATACCGCACCTTTGCAAAATTGGAGCAGGGCTCAAAATAAGTGGTGGAAAAAAAATTGTGAGCATGGGATTTCAGAAATCTAATTGACTGATAGCACTGTGGGGAAAAAGAGCCATACGTCTTGGTTCTCGCAGTTCCATGGAAAACTGTAATCTCCCATCTCGGCAATAAAATCTAATCACTGAAGATAGATTTTTACCTGCAAAGTAACAATTTTGAGAATGAATGATTAGTCCAGGAAGGAGACAGAAACTGATTTCCCTAATAAGATTTTACATAGTATCTTTTTTTTTTTTCATGTGTGCTACTAACTTATTAAGAACATGTAGAACTGTCTTACACTTGATCACAAAGCCGATGAGGGGGGAGAGGAGTTATCTGGCAGTATTGTGCACATTAAAATCCTCTAAGTGCAAGGCCTCTTGTTTCGTCATTTGCCTATCTTTTGCTGTTTATTTTTAGTCCCCTTTAGTTTTACATTAAAGCATAACTTGTCCTGTGATTTGATGTGCATCCTATGATTATATAACTTACTAGATGGTGGCCTGATTCGAACACATCGGGTATTCTAGTATATTGCCCAGCCCACGTAGTATATTGCCCAGCCCACGTAGTATATTGCCCAACCACGTATGTAACAGGTTAAAAAAGACTTAAAATAAAAAATAAACATATACTCACCTTCTGAAGGGCCCCTTGTAGTTCTGGCGCCTGTGTACAGTGCACCCGGCAGCTTCCGGTCTCAGGGTTGGTATGAGCGCAGGACCTGTGATGACGTCGCGGTCACATGACCGTCACGTCATGGCAGGTCCTTTTCACATAGCATCCTTAGCACCGGAACCTACCGCTTGCACTGCCGAGGACACCGCACCACGTCGGAGGGTGAGAATAACCTTTTTTTATTATTATTTTTAACATTAGATCGTTTTACTATTGATGCTGCATCCGCGACAGAAAGGACAGACGGAAGTGACCCTTATACAGTTATATAGTAGATTTTTAGTTGCTTTCTGGATTATATTGTATCTGTCTGGTGACCACTTTATACATTTGCCGCTTGTAACTTTTCCCCCATGCATAGGGTGAAATGCGCCACAAATAAGTGTTTTCACAACAAATTCAACAGTGGTTTCCCACAATGCCACAGCGGATAAGTTTACTGTGTATGTATCCTTACGGGGCTTTTAGAGTTTTGACACAGTAGTTGCTTGAATGATCTCTCAATTGCCAAGAAAAGGTGCAATATCGGCCCTCATTTTACTCTGCATGTTCAAACACCTTGCCTTGTTGTTTCACTGTGTTTAATTTAGAATGGAAAGTTTCTGCTTGTGTAAATCGCCTTTCCTCTACTGCAGTGTCACAGGGTCCCCCCCCCCAAAAAAAAAAAAAAAAAAAAAAGTTATTCCCTATGGAAAAAGAGATCTAGCTTGAACCACTTATGGGTTCCAGAGCCCTGACCTCAGAATCACGTCTGGAATGAAGCATAAGTGCACTTGCTTGACATCTGCTCTATTCATGGTGTATTGGGGTAAAGGAAATGGTGGAGTACAGCGCTTCACTTTCTCCTGCAGTGAGCGGCGGTTGAACATGTGCACCTATGCGCTATTCATGATCGGCTGCAGTGCCTAGTTCTCAGGATTTCAAAAGCCCTGATCTCGGGATCATTGGGCTCGGGATCATCCCAGCAATCGGTCCCCTGGCAATCAACAATATATACATATTACATGGATGTGGGAACCTTTTTTTTTTTGGGATGGGTGATAAAATAACTCGTTGAATTCTCAAATGTTTGACTCGGTAATATACACTACTCAAAAAAAAAAAAATGCACCATCCTCCAACGTCCGGTTGCACCACAGACTGTTCAGGAGTTGGCGGATGCTTTAGTCCAGGTCTTGGAGGAGATCCCTCAGGAGACCATCCACCGCCTCATCAAGAGCATGCACAGGCATTGTAGGGAGGTCATACAGGTACACACTTTTTGATTTTGAGCATCATTCCAACTCCAGACCTCCATGGGATTAGTTGTGATTTACGTTGATCATTTTTAGATTTTATTGTTCTTAACACATTTCACTAGGCTACAGTGAATCTTTTATAGCACAACTAAACATTTCAAGAACATTTACTGCATTATACCTGGACTACTGCTTCCTAGTACATTATTGTGTATTTGTAATATTTTTACCTCCTTCCTGCATTGTCCAAAAGAAGAATACATTTGTAAAAGTGACTTATGCGCCAAGTGAATAGTAAAGTAGGTGGTGGTGCCGCTATCCTAGATTGTCACTTGCTAGTCCCTTTCTGGCTTGATTGATATTCTTCTGACCAAGATTTTGTCATCACAGGCCAGCTCCAGTGGCAGCAGCTCTATTAAAATGGGATGTGCATTGCACACAAATAATCTTTTAAAAGGTTCCTACTAAGTCTCTATAGGGCTACATGGTGGTGACATTTGTCGTGCAATATCACTTGTCAGAAAGTCGCACTGATGCTTTTGTCTGGTGACTTTCTGAGAATTGGTCTTGCTACAAATGCATGTGCAACTTTTCTGTTGCTTTACTATTTTAGGATAAAACTGGCAAGTTGCATGTCATGTATGACTTGCATAGAAATCTGTCAAGGGAGTTATGACTTTCCCAAAAAATTCAACTCATTTGGAAACCTTTGTGACTGTTACAGGAAATCCTTAGGTGCGATTTCAGTGTTGCATGACAAGTATCGCTGTGTAGTCCTAGCCCTGTTGCAGTCCACAAGATTACAAACCCAGCATTTTTTTTGTATTTGTAGCTACTGATAAGAGACGTTATTTCTAACCTACTCAGGTGTTTTGTCTTTTAGGTACCTAAGCGATGAAGCAATAATCAGAGAGACACACGCTCGTTGTCTGTCCAAGTAGTCTCTGGTCTTTATTTTCAGGGCTGGGCTTTTAAAACCCCAAGATCAAAAGGAAATATAGATACATAATGAGTTGGCAAGGAGATAAAGATTAACCACTTCTGTAACACTACATAGTTAAAATCACTTAAAGGTACCTTCACACTTAACGATATCGTTGCAACGTCACGCTTTTTGTGACGTAGCAACGATCTCGCTAACGATCTCGTTTTGTGTGACGGCGACCAACGATCAGGCCCCTGCTGGGAGATCCTTGGTCGTTGGGGAATGATCAGGACCTTTTTTTGGTCGCTGATCACCCACTGTCATCGCTGGATCGGCGTGTGTGACGCCGATCCAGCGATGTGTTCACTTGTAACCAGGGTAAATATCGGGTTACTAAGCGCAGGGCCGCGCTTAGTAACCCGATATTTACCCTTGTTACCATTGTAAAAGTTAAAAAAAACAAACAGTACATACTCGTATTCCGATGTCTGTCCTGTCCCCTGCCGTCAGCTTCCCTGCACTGACTGTTAGCGCCGCCGGACGTAAAGCACAGCGATGACGTCACTGCTGTGCTCTGCTTTCCGGCCGGCGCTGACTGTCAGTGCGGGAAGATGACGGCGGGGGACGTGACAGACATCGGAATGTGAGCATGTACTGCTTGTTTTTTTTTTTTTACTTTTACAATGGTAACCAGGGTAAATATCGGGTTACTAAGCGCGGCCCTGCGCTTAGTAACCCGATGTTTACCCTGGTTACCCGGGGACTTCGGCATCGTTGAAGACAGTTTCAACGATGCTGAAGTCGTTCCCCGGATCGTTCGTCGCTGGAGAGAGCTGTCTGTGTGACAGCTCCCCAGCAACCACACAACGACTTACCAACGATCACGGCCAGGTCGTATCGCTGGTCGTGATCATTGGTAAGTCGTTTAGTGTAACGGTACCTTAAGCCACAACAGTGTAGCACAAAGTATAGAGTAGAGCGCCTGCAGTAAAGACATGTTTGTATAATGCACAATAACTCCTATCCTCCGCAGCAAGGAGGTCTGTTTTTAGGTGCCTCTGATAACAATTTTGTAGGTCTTGTCCATCTGTTTGGCACACATTTGGTAACGGTTGATCTGGTTTAGTAACCTGCTAATTTGGTTGATTCTATGTTTGTGTCAATTTCACTGTAATTGGACTTGGCAAATGCATAGGTTTGGTGTGAGGATTCGTATTGGAGAACCTGTCCCCATGAAATTTCAGTGTCCAGCCTACAGGCACCATGTTAGTGGGGGGGGGGGGGAGGTGGGGTGGATTAGTTTGAGCCATAGTTTTGTGAAGAATGATAGATTATAACCTGTTTTAATCAATTATTCTCTGATCCTCTGGGATTTTCGATCCCGTGGTCGGTCCTATCAGTGACTGACAGCTATGTCTGTATGCACAGTTATACATAGAAAGCGGTCAGTCACTGACTGGATCGGACAGGTTACTAGTGCCAGAACAAGCAGTGGATTAAATGATTAAAACTCCAGTTAAGATTTTTATTCTCAAATTATATGGCAATCTGATCATCTTTGCTCTATAAGGGTATAGGTACCTTCACACTAAACGATATCGCTAGCGATCTGTGACGTTGCAGCGTCCTGGCTAGCGATATCGTTCAGTGTGACACGCAGCAGCGATCAGAATCCTGCTGTGATGTTGTTGGTCGGGGCTAGAGGGCCAGCACTTTCTTTGGTCGCTGGCTCTCCCGCTGACATCGCTGAATCGGCGTGTGTGACACCGATTCAGCGATGTCTTCACTGGTAACCAGGGTAAACATCGGGTTACTAAGCGCAGGGCCGCGCTTAGTAACCCGATGTTTACCCTGGATACCATCCTAAAAGTAAAAAAAAACAAACGCTTCATACTTACCTTCCCCTGTCTGTCCTCCGGCGCTGTGCTTTCCTGCACTCACTGTGAGCACAGCGGCCGGAAAGCAGAGCGGTGACGTCACCGCTCTGCTTTCCGGCCGCTGTGCTCACAGCCAGTACAGAGAAGCAGAGCGCCGGGGACAGACAGCAGAAGGTAAGTATGAAGCGTTTTTTTTTTTTTTTTTACTTTTAAGATGGTATCCAGGGTAAACATCGGGTTACTAAGCGCGGCCCTGCGCTTAGTAACCCGATGTTTACCCTGGTTACCGGCATCGTTGGTCGCTGGAGAGCTGTCTGTGTGACAGCTCTCCAGCGACCAAACAGCGACGCTGCAGCGATCCGGATCGTTGTCTGGATCGCTGCAGCGTCGTTTAGTGTGAAGGTACCCTATGTGTCAAATGTTTATTTAATTGCAATCTGTTAATTGTCCCCTACTGTGAGCTGTCCTCCACACCTTCCACCCCCTCTCTCCCTCTCACCTGGCTTCATTTCATGGACCCTTGAATGGTATAAGTCAGGAGTGTCAAACTGCATTCCTCGTGGGCTGCAAACAGGTCATGTTTTCAGGATTTCCTTGCATTGCACAGGTGATAATTTAATCACTTGCAGAGAATGATTCCAGCACCTTGTGCAATGCTAAGGAAATCTTGAAAACACACATGGTTTGAGGCCCTCGAGGAATGCAGTTTGACACCCCTGGTATAAGTTGAATAGAGCATGTCCAATATGACCTCGGTCAGATGTCACATTTTAAGTGTATCATCAGAAATATACCAGAAATTGGCCAGAAGGTAAGACTAATCACTGTCTTCTAAATTTACTTGCCTTTCTTTCCCCTGCTCTTTAACCATGCCCACACTTGCCCCCCCTGTTTTTGCTCCACTAATCCTCTCTCCTTCGCTAACCCCAAACCTTTGCATCCTCAAACCACATAACTTTCTTACCCCCCCACCTCTCCATCTGCAGACCTGATCCTTAACCTCAGACCTCTCCTACCAAAATATAATATGTGCCGATCACTCTCCTTCACCCACCTGCTTTCCCTTTCCCTGCTCCTTCTTACTGCTGGCGACATATCCCCCCAATCCTGCCCCCTCCCCCCTCCTCATACATCCCACTAATCCTCACCCCTATCCTTCTCACACTAAAACTACTGCAATCCGTCACACTTAAAATCTGTGCCACTGACCCCCACCCCCCTGCTTCCCCTCTCTGGGGTACTTTGGAATGCCCGCTCCGTCTGCAACAAGCTCCACATGATCCACCATCTCTTTACTTCCCGCAACCTTTCATTCCTTGGCCGTCACTGAGACCTGGCTGACGCCCCATGACACTGCCTTCCCTGCAGCACTGAGTTACGGTGGCATCCAATTTACCCACACTCCTCGCTCTGGCAACAGACATGGTGGAGGAGGGGGTTTCCATCTTTCAAAAAACTGTTCCTTCAAGACTGTCCAGCCCCCACCCTCCCTTATCCTCCCTTCTTTCGAGGTTCACCTTGTCCGTATCTACTCGCCCTCTAATCTCCAAATGGCTGTCATATACCGACCACCGGGCTCAGCTACTGCCTTCATCGACCAATTCTCCACCTGGCTTCTTCACTTTCTCTCTGCTGACATCCCCACCATCATAATGGGTGACTTTAATATGAGTAAGGGTGTTTGATCACCAGAAACGCGTTATCGCATTTTATTGCTTGTAATCGCTGATGTTTTTATCCTCTACTGAACACTTTCCAGTGAATAAAGAAACGTTTTTTCACTGCCTCGTTGAGCTGGATTCCTCATTTCTTCCGTGACTTTAATATCCCTACTGACAACCGCCAGCCAGTGGTCCTCCGCAGCCACCCACACAGCCGGACATACACTAGACCTCATGTTCACCCGCCTCTGTTCCTTATCTAATCTCACAATCTCTCCCTTCCCCCTATCTGACCACTATCTACTTACCTTATCATCCTTGTCCTCCTCCACCTGCCCTCCATGTCCAGCCATTACCACATCCGTGCAGAAACCTTGCACACCTAGACATCCAGAGACTCTCGGACTCTCTTCTACCACTGTCCTCCATATCTTCACTCTATGACACGGACAGCGCCACCACTTTCTATAACACCACCCACACATCAGCCATAGACTCAGTCGCCCCTCTCACGCATGGCAAAGTGCGACAAATCAATAGGCCACCCTGGCATAACAATCTCACCAACAAGCATCCAGGGTTGCGATAGAAGAAAACACGCCTGCCAGACGACTTCACTGCTTTCAAACAAGCTACACTTGCCTTTAAATTAGCCCTGACCTCTGCTAAACAGACCTATTTCACAAACCTTGTATCTTCATTATCCTACAACCCAAAACAAGTGTTCAGCACATTCAACTCTCTCCTCCCCCACCACTGCCACCTCCAACTCCCCTCATCTCTTCCGAGGACTTTGCCACCTACTTCTAAAACAAGATCGACCAAACAAGGCAAACCTTTACTGCTCCACCACCCCAACCACTCCATATACCAGACCTCTGCCCTTCACTAATAACCTCCCTCCCCAACATCACTGAAGGAGAGGTTACTCACTTCCTTTCCAAATCACACCTCACCACCTGTGCACTTGACCCCATCCCTTCTCACCTGCTCCCCAACTTCACGAACACGCTCATTCCAGCCCTATCCCATCTCTTCAACCTATCGCTAACTTCTGGTACCTTCCCCTCTGCCTTCAAACATGACACCATCACACCCATCCTCAAAAAAAAAAAAAAAAAACTAACCTTGACCCAACTGCTATGCCCAGCTACAGTGAGGCAAAAAAGTATTTAGTCAGTCAGCAATAGTGCAAGTTCCACCACTTAAAAAGATGAGAGGCGTTTGAAATTTACATCATAGGTAGACCTCAACTATGGGAGACAAACTGAGAAAAAAAAATCCAGAAAATCACATTGTCTGTTTTTTTAACATTTTATTTGCATATTATGGTGGAAAATAAGTATTTGGTCAGAAACAAAATTTCATCTCAATACTTTGTAATATATCCTTTGTTGGCAATGACAGAGGTCAAACGTTTTCTGTAAGTCTTCACAAGGTTGCCACACACTGTTGTTGGTATGTTGGCCCATTCCTCCATGCAGATCTCCTCTAGAGCAGTGATGTTTTTGGCTTTTCGCTTGGCAACACGGACTTTCAACTCCCTCCAAAGGTTTTCTATAGGGTTGAGATCTGGAGACTGGCTAGGCCACTCCAGGACCTTGAAATGCTTCTTACGAAGCCACTCCTTCGTTGCCCTGGCGGTGTGCTTTGGATCATTGTCATGTTGAAAGACCCAGCCACGTTTCATCTTCAATGCCCTTGATGATGGAAGGAGGTTTGCACTCAAAATCTCATGATACATGGCCCCATTCATTCTTTCATGTACCCGGATCAGTCGTCCTGGCCCCTTTGCAGAGAAACAGCCCCAAAGCATGATGTTTCCACCACCATGCTTTACAGTAGGTATGGTGTTTGATGGATGCAACTCAGTATTCTTTTTCCTCCAAACACGACAAGTTGTGTTTCTACCAAACAGTTCCAGTTTGATTTCATCAGACCATAGGACATTCTCCCAAAACTCCTCTGGATCATCCAAATGCTCTCTAGCAAACTTCAGACGGGCCCGGACATGTACTGGCTTAAGCAGTGGGACACGTGTGGCACTGCAGGATCTGATTCCATGGTGGCATAGTGTTACTTATGGTAGGCCTTGTTACATTGGTCCCAGCTCTCTGCAGTTCATTCACTAGGTCCCCCCGCGTGGTTCTGGGATTTTTGCTCACCGTTCTTGTGATCATTCTGACCCCACGGGGTGGGATTTTGCGTGGAGCCCCAGATCGATGGAGATTATCAGTGGTCTTGTATGTCTTCCATTTTCTAATTATTGCTCCCACTGTTGATTTCTTCACTCCAAGCTGGTTGGCTATTGCAGATTCAGTCTTCCCAGCCTGGTGCAGGGCTACAATTTTGTTTCTGGTGTCCTTTGACAGCTCTTTGGTCTTCACCATAGTGGAGTTTGGAGTCAGACTGTTTGAGGGTGTGCACAGGTGTCTTTTTATACTGATAACAAGTTTAAACAGGTGCCATTACTACAGGTAATGAGTGGAGGAAAGAGGAGACTCTTAAAGAAGAAGTTACAGGTCTGTGAGAGCCAGAAATCTTGATTGTTTGTTTCTGACCAAATACTTATTTTCCACCATAATATGCAAATAAAATGTTAAAAAAAACAGACAATGTGATTTTCTGGATTTTTTTTTCTCAGTTTGTATCCCATAGTTGAGGTCTACCTATGATGTAAATTACAGACGCCTCTCATCTTTTTAAGTGGTGGAACTTGCACTATTGCTGACTGACTAAATACTTTTTTGCCCCACTGTATCTCCCCATATCACTGCTCCCATTTGCTTCAAAACTCCTTGAGCACCATGTCCATGCTCAACTTTCCTCCCACCTCTCATCTAACTCTCTCCTTGATAACCTACAATCTGGCTTCCTCCCCACCACTCTACCGAAACTTCCCTGACAAAAATTACTTATTACTTACTCACAGGCAAAGCTAGACAGTTCTCCATCCTCCTCCTTCTCGACCTGTCCTCTGTCTTTGACACAGTCGACCACTGCCTGCCTACTGCTACAGATTTTCTTCCCTTGGCATCAAAGACCTTGCTCTGTCCTGGATTGCCTCATACCTTTCCGACCGCACATTTAGGGTATGTTTCCACATGGCGGATTACACCCGGATTAGCTGCGGATTGAACGCTGCATACAGCCGCAGCGTTCAACCCGACGCGTCCAGATGTTAAAGCATAGTGGAGGGGATTTTCTGAAATCTCGTCTCCACTATGCGTGCGAACACGCATGCAGCATCCCTGCGTTTACAGACATGCTGTCCGTCTTTTTGGAACGCAGCATGTCTGTTTACCTTGCGGTGACGCTCTGTCGCCGCAAGGTAAATCACAGGGCCCTATGTATGGGGTGCAGAGATTCAGGATGTGTGCAATGAACACATCCGGAATCACTGCGTGTACAGAAGGGGGTGGCGCGGGATTTCCGCTCCGTCCAAAGCGCCGTGATTAGACCGTGGACACATACCTTAAGCGTTTCCCACTACCACACTACCTCCTCATCCCGCCCTCTCTGTTGGAGTCTCTCAAGGCTCTGTCCTAGGGCCCCTACTTTTTTCCATCTATACCCTTGGCCTAGGACAACTCATAAAGTCCCATGGCTTCCAGTACCACCTGTATGCGGACGACACTCAGATCTACCTCTCTGGCCCAGATGTCAGAATCCCCAAGTGTCTGTCGACCATATCCTCCTCCTTCACCTCTCGCTTCATAAAACTCAATGTAGACAAAACCGAACTCATCATCTTTCCCCCATCTCGCGTATCCCCCCTACCTGATCTATGTATTATGGTAAACTGCATCACACCCTCTCCTGCACCTGAAATTCGCTGCCTCGGGGTAATTCTTGACTCTGCCCTGTCCATCAAACCGCACGTCCAAAGTCTTGCCACCTCCTGTCGCCTCCAACTCAAAAACATTGCCAAAATCCGTCCCTTCCTCAGCCCACAATCTTCCAAAACTCTTGTGCATGCCCTCATCATCTCCCGCCTCGATTACTGCAACACCCTCCTCTGTGGCCTCTGGCTAACTCTCTTGCACCGCTCCAATCTGTCCTCAACTCTGCTGCCTGGTTAATCAACCTCTCTCCTCGCTAGTCCCCTGCTTCTCCCCTCTGCAAATCCCTCCACTGGCTCCTAATTCCCCAATGAATCCAGTTCAAACTACTAACACTGATCTAGAAAGCCATCCCCTCCCTATATCTCTGAACTAATCTCCCAATATCTTCACTCACGTAATCTCTGATCCTCCCAAGACCTCCTACTCGACTCCACACTTATTTGTTCCTCCCACAATCGCCTCCAAAATTTCTCCCGAATATCCCCCATCCTCTGGAATTCCACGCCTCAACACGTCCGATTATCCACCACCCTCGGATCCTTCAGATGGAACCTGAAAACCCATCTCTTCAGGAAAGCCTACAGCCTTCATTAACCATTCTGCCGTCTCCCCACCACCCGAGCTGCCGCCTCCCCACCACCCAAGCTGCCGCACCCCTGACCTTCTGTCTCTTCCCCATTATCCCCGGGTCCTCTCCCCTCTGTACCAGTCTGTCATTGTAAATTTGTTTACTGTAAAAGGTATCTATAACTCTGTACGTAACCCCTTTCTCATGTACACCTCCATGGAATTAATGGTGCTGTACAAATTAATATAATAATAATGTGTCCAGGGGCTGGATTACATCCAGATTATCTGCGGATTGAACGCTGCATACAACCGCAGCGTTCAACCTACAGCGTCCAGATGTTACAGTATAGTGGAGGGGATTTTATGAAATCCTGTCTCCACTATGCGTGCAAACACGCACCCGGCAGCCCTTCGTTCACGGACATGCGGCTTGTCTCTTTAGAACGCAGCATGTCTGTTTACCTTGTGGCAACGCTCCGTCGCCACAAGGTAAATAACAGGGTCCTATGTATGGGGTGCGGAGATTCCGGATGTGTGCAATGAACAGATCCGGAATCACCGCGTGTACAGAAGGGGGCGGCGCTTTGGGTGGAGCAGGCTTTCCGCTCCGTCCAAAGCGCCGACCATCCGGACCGTAGACATGCACCCTTATGGATCTGTGCACATGTTGCATTTTTTTTTTCTCTGCTGGCATCAGGAATCCATTCAATTTTTGTGACAAATCTGCACAAAGTGAATGATCTTCAGCGGAAAAATGGTTATAGCTCTCAGACTAAAGTGATGCAACAATGAGAATTTTTTTTCTGTATAAAATAGTTTTAATTGTGTAAGAGCACCAAAACTTAAAAATACTAGGATATCGCTGTAATTGTACTGATCCGAAGAATAAAAGCTGCCTTATCAATTTTACCACACGTGGAACAACATCATTCCCACCCCCAAAAAAACAAAAGCAAAGAACAAAACAGTTCTTGAATTGTTGGTTAATTCTGCCTCCCAAAAATCCGAATAGAAAGTGATCAAAAAATGTCATGTGCCCAAAAATTTGTACAAATTAAAAACATCAACTCGTCCAAAAAGTAATCAGAGATATGGAAAAATTGGGATATGTGCACACGATCAGTAATTGCTGCGGGTATGACACTTCATACTTATATAACGTCAAACCCGCAGCGGCCAGATTTTACAGCATAGTGGATGGGATTTCAAGAAATACCATGTCCACTATACATCCACAGATGCCCGCTGCTCACCCGCAGAGACAGACATGCGGCGCGTCTTTACAGACTGCAGCATGTCAATTTCTCTTGCGGAGACACTAGTCTTCCGCAAGAGAAATATCACCCATAGAATGTATTGAATGTGGTGAATCTACATGGTTCAGTGAACACATGCGGATCCCTCTGCGTTCAATAGACGCCAGTGCATTGGACCTAGCAAACAAGCACTTTGTCCAAATCGCCACTACTTCCAGATTGTGTGCACTTGGCTTTATAGCTCTGTGTGGTGATACAAAAACTTTGTTCTTTGAAACAAAACAAAAAAAAAAGCGTCTTTTACTGTGTGACAGCTGCCAAACATAAAAACACGATCTAAATCGGGTATTACTGTAAGCGCACCGAACCAAAGAATAAAGTTGTTTAATCACTTATGTTGCACGAGGAACGTATAAAAAAATAAAGCAAATTCTTTGTTTTTTTTTTTTAATATATTTTTTTATTTTTTTTCATTCTGCCTCCAAAAGATTGCAGTAAAGCTCAGCAAACATTTATTCTGCACTCTACAATGAGATCTTACCCAGGGATTTCATGTAAATCTCTGACATACATGATTGAGACGGAACCCTGGTGGAAGATTCCCTATAATGAGGCAGATGGAGGCATTGAGGGCGCCGTCTGACCTGTGATCTGGCTGTCTCCACCTTTTTATTAGGAGTTTCTAAAAGTGCCGTCAGCCACAGTTTTGTGCACCTCTGGGGTAATAAAAAGGACAACGCTGAACAGAGGCCAGACGGAGTCCAGAGTAACTCTGCTGCCTCATGACCCTTCTGGGGTTTCATCTGGATCGCGTCACTTGGAGAATTAAAGGGAAACCCCGATGTGAGTGCTCAGCGTAGAGCATCGGATAAATGTGATCCCAAATGTTATGTAAAATGTTCTTAACTATATGGGGCAGCACGGTGGCACAGTGGTTAGCACAGCAGCCTTGCAGCGCTGGAGTCCTGGGTTCTAATCCCACCAAGGACAACGTCTGCAAAGAGTTTGTATGTTCTCTCCATGTTTGTGTGGGTTTCCTCCGGGCACTCCGGTTTCCTCCCACATTCCAAAGACATACTGATAGGGAATTTAGATTGTGAGCCCCAACGGGGACAGCGATGATGTGTGCAAACTGTAAAGCGCTGCGGAATATGTTAGCGCTATATAAAAACAAAAAGATTATTATTAACTAAAGTTTCAACTCAATCCTTAAAAAAAAAAAAGCCCCAACTCAGGAGATTTAGGGGGCTTCCAATTCTGCAAATTCTGTGCTCCCAAGTCCAAATGCCTGTTCCTTTGAGTCCCAGTGTGCCTAAACCGCATTTACTGCCCACACGTTTGCCATTTCTGTAGCATTGAGAGCCCGCCTAGGTTATGGGTGCATAAGCTGGGAACAACGTAGTGGTCACTACAATGGCAGTTTGCAGTTTTCACTTGGCAACATCCACTATTGCTTGTATCTGTAAAACAGAATTGTCACTATACCTGTAAATTCCCAAAGGGGTATCATTTCTAAATTGGGGTCACTTGAGTGGGGATTCTGCTCTTCTAGCACATGGAGCTCTATATATGGATTCCGCAAGCTAGTGTAGAAAATTCTGCCCTCCAGGATACCTCCTGTACTGCTTAACCATTCGGCAATAATTGGGAGACACGAAGCGCTATTTCCCAATAGCACTCCATCTCTCCTGAGTCTCGCTTTATGGCTAAGCAGCACTGTACAGCCACATTTGGAGCATTTCTACATTCAACCAAAATTGTGGGACAAATTTTGGTGCCATTTTTACCCACTTGCCTGTATTAAAATGTAAATTTTGATGCTAAAACAAAATTTTGGTGGTAGCAGTGTAATATTTTTCCTTTACTGCCCAATGGTATAAAATTCAGCTGCACAGCTGTAGTGTCAAGATGATTACTGTACCTCTAGATGAATTAATTGAAATGTGTAGTTTGTTTAATGAGATTTCTTATGGGAGGTTCTTTTCTGGCATCTCAGAGGCTCTGTCAATGTGACATGGCATCTTCACATTTTGCTGGACAGGTTTGAACTCCAATATGGATCTTTCCTTGTGAAAATAGCCTTTTTTAATAATAAACCTTGTGGAAATAAACATTGGGACTAAAAAAAAAAAAATATTTTTGTGGAAAAGTTTTTATTTTATTTTCACTGCTCTACATTATAAACCATACCTCCCAACTTTTGAAAATGGTTGTGCGCCGCGGCACATTTTAGGCCACGCCTCTGACCACACCCATTCATAACTAGTCACACCCATATCCATTTCCCAACCACACCCATTTAGCACTGCTGATCACACTGTTTCATAAAGAATAATTATAAACCAAAAAATTTGGCCACACAATGCTCCATACTGTATAATGGCCCCACATGATGCTCCGTACTGTATAATGGCCCCACATGATGCTCCGTACTGTAGAATGGCCCCACATGATGCTCCATACTGCAGAATGACTGCACATGATGCTCCATACTGTATATTGGCCGCACATGATGCTCCATACTGTATAATATCCGCACATGATGCTCCATACTGTATAATGGCCACACATGATGTTCCATACTGTATAATGGCCACACATGATGTTCCATACTGTATAATGGCCACACATGATGCTCCATACTGTATAATGGCCACACATGATGCTCCATACTGTATAATGGCCACACATGATGCTCCATACTGTATAATGGCCACACATGATGCTCCATACTGTATAATGGCCACACATGATACTTTGTACCGTGTAATGGCCACACATAGCTACTCCTACACACGTGGCTGCTCTCCGTACACTTGCACACACGGCTCCGGTCAGCACACACGGCTCTCACTCCATACACCTCATACACACAAGGCTCCGCTCCATACACCTCATACACGCATGGCTCCGCTCCATACACCTCATACACACAAGGCTCCTCTCCGTACACCTACGGCTCCGCTCCGTACACCTCGTACACACGGCTCCACTCCATACACCTCGTACACACTGCTCCGCTCCATACACCTCATACACACATGGCTAACTGCACAGACTTCTCCATACCTGATACGTCGATCTGCAATTACAGCAGCAGAGGCCAGTAACAGAGGAGGCTGTGAGTGTTTCCACCCCACCCTGCTCAGCCTCACTCATTCCACGCACGATTAGTTTACTAGCCAGGGATGATTAGCTCTGCAGTCCACTGGTCTGCTGCTTATTGCGGCACCCAGGGCTGTGTTCGGCAGATAAGCCCTGGAGGTGGTGACTATGTTGTAACTTATGTACCTCAAAGAACAGAAGTGTCCCCTCTGTCTCTCCCTCTCTGAAGTTCTGTACCGCACGAACTCTGGAGACTCAGGAACATACCGGGAAGGGGCGTGGCCTAACACAAGGCGGCGTGACACCTACCTCAAAAATGTCCCCCCTCTCCCTCTGAGCTGTACCGTGCACACTGGAAGCAAACAGACTGCAGGGGGAGGAGCGTGGCTTAACACAAGGGGGCGTGTCGGCTGCTTCTCCTGCTCTCTGCGGGAAGCAGAGCGTCCCGTGCTGGACAGCGGGGCAAAGCATCAAAACCGGGACAGTCCCGCACAACGAGGGACGGTTGGGAGCTATGTATAAACTTCTGTGAAGCAGCTTGGGGGTTCAAAGTGTTATCTGCACATCTATATACATTCCTTGAGGAGCCTAGTTTCCAAAATGGTGTCACTTGTGGAGGATTTCCACTTTTTAGGCACATCAGTGCGACATGTCGGCCGCTAATAATTCCAGCAAATTTTACATTCAAAAAATCAAATGGCCCTCCTTTCTTTCCAAGCCCTACCATGTTCCCGAACCGTTGTTTTTCTCCCATGTATGGGGTATTGGTATGCTCAAAAGAAATTGTACATCAAATTTGAGTCTATTTTCTCCCGATACCCTTGCAAAATAAACATTTTTGTGACAGATAAATGTTCATTTTTTTCCTTCCGCATTACGAAAGGTCCTGTGAAGCACTTTCTTGAATTTGGTTTTGAGCACCTTGAGGGGTGCAGTTTTTTCAGAATGGTGTCCCTTTTGGGTATTTTCTGTCATATAGGCCCCTCCAAGTGACTTCAAATGTGTGGTGGCCCCTAAAATTGTTGGAAAAATGAGAAATTGCTGGTCAACTCAACCCTTATAACTTCCTAACAAACAAAAACAAAAATGTTTAAAAGATTGTGCTGATGTATAGTTGATGTGGGTAATGTTGTTTAACTATTTTCTGAGATATACGGTAACTGATTTAAGGGCATAAAAATTACGTTTGAAAACTTTAACATTTTTGCCAAATTTTCATCCCCCCCACGCGAGTCATTGAAGAAATTGTACCACTATCATGAAGTACAATATGTCACGAAAAAACAATCTTCTAATCGGTAGTATCAGATGAAGCGTTCTAACGTTATTACCACATGGTGACACTGGTCAGAATTGTAAAATTTGGCTCTGCCATGAAGGTGAAAACAGGCTAGAGTGTTAAAGGGTAAATGGCTGTGTTGAGGGCGAGCCAAATTTACACTATACTAACTACAGTGTATCTAAGTGTCATATGTTCAGTGTGGTCCCATGAAGGTATATTTACAAAAATGTTGGGTGTAGATAATAATAATAATCATCTTTATTTTTATATAGCGCTAACCTATTCCGCAGCGCTTTACAGTTTGCACACATTATCATCGCTGTCCCTGATGGGGCTCACAATCTAATCTTGTGATATACTGTATATGTGTACAGTACACTTCTCAGACTGCTTCTCATTTTTATATTCTAGACACTTTTCGATCAAATTTACATTTAAAGGAAATCTGTCACCCCAAAAATTGTATCTGAAATAAGCCCACCAGCATGAGACTTATCTACAGCAATCTGTGATGCATTCTGTAATGCTGTAGATAAGCCGTGATGTATCCCGAAAGGTAAGAAAAACAGGTTAGATTATACTCACCCAGGGGCGGTCCCGCTGCGGTTCTTGTCCAATGTGCGTCGCTATCCGGGTCCAGCACCTCCTATCTTCATTCAATGACGTCGTCTTCTTGTCTTCCTGCCGCAGCTCTGGCGCAGGCGTACTTTGTCTGCTTTGTTGAGGGCAGAGCAAAGTACTGCAGTGCGCAGGCGCTGGGAAAGGTCAGAGAGGCCCGGCGCCTCCACACTGCAGTACTTTGTCTGCCCTCAACAAAGCAGACAAAGTACGCCTGCAACGGGGCCGCAGCGTGAAGAGCAGAAGAGGACGTCATGGAATGAAAATAGGAGGCGCTGGACCCGGATCACTACGCCCATCGGAGCGGACCGCAGTGAGTATAATCTAACCTTTATTTCTCGTCTTTCAGGTTACATCTGGGGCTTATCTACAGCATTACAGAATGCTATAGATAAGCCCCTGATACTGGTGGGCTTAGCTCAGATACAATTTTTGGGGTGACAGTCCCTTTAAAGGGAACCAGTCAGGCCCCCTGTGACCCCACAATCACCAGCGGTTGTCTGCAGATATAAATTCCCTGCCTTACAGTCCTTTAATTACATTACAGACACAGATCTTTAGAAAAAGTATTTCTAAAGTCAGTTTATGATATGTAAATAAGGTGTTTGACTAGTCTTTGGGGCGTTAGTGTCCCCACACTAGCTGACCGACTTAAATGTTATCACACCCCTCTGGGCGAAATAACATGGCTTACAAAACGCTGTATTTTCCTCGCGCATGCACTCGGCTTCTTTACCTCACTGCTTTCATCCTCTGAAGCTGGGTATACGCGTGCTGGCTTCAGAGTTGCACTGTGAAGGGCAAAGTTTGTTTTGGAGTGTTTGGATTTTTTACATCTGGGTTTCCATGTGAATCTTCAAAATACGTTTTTCGGATGGAGCCCCCAACAGAAGATTCCCTTTAATGAGGCAGATGGAGACACTGTGGATGCTGTCTGACCTCCATTTGTCTTTTTAAGTGTGCTTAAAAGCACAGTCTGCCACAATTTTGTGCACCTCTGAAAAGAACACCACTGAACAGGGGCCAGACTGAGTCCAGAGTACCTCTGCTGCCTCATTATAGTAATCTAGATGGTGGCCTGATTCTAACACATCGGGTATTCCAGAATATGTATTTATGTATGTATATAGCAGCCATATAGTATATAGCACATGCCACGTAGTATATAGGAGCCATGTAGGATATAGCAGACAAATACTAGGTGGCCTGTGCTATATACTATGTGGCTGCTATATACATACATATTGTAGAATACCCGATGCGTTAATACAGGCCATGCAATATATAACAGTGGCCACGCAGTGTATAACACAGCCACGTACTATATAACACAGCCCACGCTGTATATAACAGCCACGTATTATATAACACTGCCCACGCAGTATATAGCAGCCACGTAGTATATAACACTGCCCACGAAGTATATAACAGTGGCCACGTAATATATAGCACAGCCCATGGAGTATATCACACAGCCCACATAGTATATAACACTGCCTATGTAGTATATAGCAGCCACGTGGTATGTAACACAGCCCATGTAGTATACAGCAGTGTGGGCACCATATCCCTGTTAAAAAATTAATTAAAATATAAAAAAGTTATATACTCACCCTCTGGGATCCACCGAAGCTCCGGCGATACGCGCGTGGCTGTCGCCATCTTCCATTCCCAGGATGCATTGCGAAATTACCCAAATGACTTAGCGGTCTCGCGAGACTAAGTCTTCTGGGTAATTTCGCAATGCATCGCCGGGAACGGAAGATGGCGGTAGGCGCAATCGGCTCGGCGGACTACGGAGGGTAAGTATAGCAGGTTTTTTGTTTTTTTTAAATTATTTTTAACATTAAATTTTTTTACGATTGATGCCGCATAGGCAGCATCAATAGTAAAACGTTGGGGACACACAGTGTTAATAGCAGCGGTTACGGAGTGCGTTACCCGCGGCATAACGCGGTCCGTTACCGCCGGCATTAACTCTGTGTGAGCGGTGACTGCGGGGAGTAAGGAGCGCCCATTTTCTTCCGGACTGTGCCCGTCGTTGATTGGTCGTGGCTGTTTTGCCGCGACCAATCAGTGACTTGGATTTCCATGACAGTCAGAGGCCGCGACCAATGAATATCCGTGACTGACAGACAGACAGACAGACAGACAGACAAACAGACACAAAGACGGAAGTGACCTTTAGACAATTATATAGTAGATGGATCCCTCCGGGGTTTCATCTGAATCACGTCATTCAGAGATTTAGATGGAAACCCCGATGCAAGTGCTCAGCGTAGAGCACAGGTTAAATGTTTTGTGATCTGTTCTCAATAAAATCTTCAACTTCACAAAATAAAGGAAGTTCCACTCTGGTCCATCATCTGTCAGGCCAGTTTCACACGTCCGTGGCTCCGGTACGTGAGGTGACAGTTTCCTCACGTACTGGATCCACTGACACACGTAGACACATTGAAATCAATGCATCTGTGCAGATGTCATTGATTTTTTTGCGGACCGTGTCTGTGTGCCAAACACGGAGACATGTCGGTGTTCGTGGGAGCGCACGGATTACACGGACCCATTAAAGTCAATGGGTCCGTGTAAAACACGTACCGCACACGGACGTTGTCCGTGTGCTGTCCGTGTGCCGTGCAGGAGACCGCTACAGTAAGCGCTGTCCCCCCCACTGGTGCTGAAGCCGCCATTCATATCTTCTCTGCAGTAGCGTTTGCTGTAGAGAAGATATGTATATTCCTTTTTTGTTTCTTGTGTTTAAAATAAAGATCCATGTCCCCACCCCCCTCCCTTGTCCCCATAGCAAAAACAAAAGCAAAGGTCTTGGGGTATGTTTCCATGGTCAGTAAATACTGTGGGTTTGATGCTGCGTTCATCATCAAACCTGCAGCGGCCAGTTGTTACAGCATAGTGGCTTGCCTGCGGAGACTGACATGCAGTGCGTCTTTCGAGACAGCAGCATGTCAATTTATTTAGATAAATTTCCCATCCAATGTATTGGGCGCGGTGATTCCACACAGTTCAGTGAACACATGCGGAATCGCCTGCGTTCAAAAGCCGGCAGTGCTTTGGACGCAGCTGACATGTGCTGTCTAAAGCGCTGCCGATTCCTGATATGTGGATATGTAGTTGCAAATCTGTGCCGGCTCAGAGCAGCCATACCACTCCCGCTGGTGATTGTGTGGCTTCACTTGAGCTCATGTCAACAGAGCAGGTCTTCCTCTTCCAGTCTGCTCTTGTCGAAAGGACGTTTAAGCCAAATTCATGTTGATTGACAATTGGCTCTCTGTAGTCAGCAGAACGGAAAAAAGCGGTTCTGTCAGTGATGTCACCGGAAGCCACAGGAGCCGGTCGAGAGTGGTTCCGGGCAGAATGGACACCTGCCTAGAAGTTCCTTGCTTCATAACAAAAAGATGAGCAGTCTCGGATAACCCCTTTTTAAAGTGAGATTAATAACCAAGCAACTCAAATTGCATAAAAAAAATCTGTGACCAATATGACCTCCCTTGTTTTCAAGAACAGTCTTACATTCATGGTGCTACCCAACAGATGGTCAACAAATTATTAAACTGACAGACTGCAACCATAGCCTTCATTCACCTTAAATGTCCCCTTTTAGATGGGCCCACTATAGACCTATACGACTGCTTGAAGAAAGTGTTTTCCTAAAACTGGTAACTCCCAAACTAGGTTTGGCAGTTGATTTTGAGTCCATCTTCAACTGGAAAAGGTCCAAATAGCTCATTTCTAATACTGGCTCATAGCAGTAACCCATCTCTAACTTGCTGGCCTCAGAGTCAAACTAGCATTCTGTGCCCGTTGCTGATCCATTCACTTGTTTCATCAGGAGTCACTCTCCTCTCATACGTCCATAGGCTTTTGAAAAATCTCTTCAGATATTGGCCTAGTCTTGACATTTAAACTTCTGTCTTCAGTGGTGGTCAATTTCAGCCTTCCTTACCTTGGCCATGTCTCTGAGCACTGTACACATTGGGCCACGTGGTCTTGTAGAGTATTTGAGTATTTTAGCTTTCTATTTGTATTTCTTTCACTTCTCGTTTTGGCTTACAATCAGGAAAATTGATAGAAACATTTGCTTTCTGCATTTTTTTTTTCCACCCACCCTTGGTTTTGACTTTTAAAATACCAAGCTGAAAAGCTTACCAAATGCTCAACTTGTGCACATGGCCTTATACTTCTGGGCACATAACTGCACTCGATGATAATTGGTTCCCTGGTTGCTTCACATTTGATACTTCTCACATTGTGACAGCTAATGCACGTCTTTTTCCCAACACGTTTTTGCAACAATTTTTGACGGTCCTGCAATGATGCCCCAATATGTTAATTTCATGAATGATGCATCCCTTGCTAAAACTTAATTTTAGACTTTTTAGTTAGGCAAAATGTTCCATAAGAGATTTAATTAATCAAACAATCTTGGGCTACTTTCACACTAGCGTCGTTTGGCCTCTGTCGCAATGCGTCGTTTTGGAGAAAAAACGCATCCTGCATAGTTGCCCGCAGGATGCGTTTTTTCTCCATAGACTTGCATTAGCGACACATTGCGAAGGATTGCCACACGTCGCATCCGTCGTGCGACGAATGCGTCGTGTTTTGGCGGACCGTCTGCACAAAAAAAACACTGCATGTAATGTTTTTTGGTGCGTAGTGTCAGCCATTTCCGACCGCACATGCATGTGCGGAACTCCGCCCCCTCCTCCCTGGACCTTACAATGGGGCAGCAGATGCATTGAAAAACTGCATCCGCTGCCCCCGTTGTGCTTTTACTTAACAGCATGCGTCGGTACGCCGGCCCGACGCACTGCGACGGGCCCGTACTGACGCTAGTGTGAAAGTAGCCTAAGGCTATGTGCCCACGTTGTGGATTCGCGTGGATTTTTCCGCACCGTTTTTGAAACATCTGCAGGTAAAATGCACTGCGTTTTACCTGCGGATTGACCGCAGATTTCCTGCGTTTTATTTTTTGTTCAGATTTCACCTGCGCTTTTTACATCTGCGGATTCCTATTGAGGAGCAAAGAATTGACATGCTGCGGAAAATAAACGCAGCGTTTCTGCGCGGTATTTTGCGCATCATGGGCATTGCAGATTTGGTTTTCCATAGGTTTACATGGTACTGTAATCGCATGGAAAACTGCTGCGAATCCGCAGTGGCCAATCCGCAACGCTGATAATTCTGCACACCTTAAAGGGAACCTGTCACCCTGTTTTTTCAGATTGAGATATAAATACTGTTAGGGCCTGCGCTGTGCGTTACTATAGTGTATGTAGTGTACCCCGATTCCCCACCTATGCTGAGAAATACATTACCAACGTCGCTGTTTTCGCCTGTCAATCAGGCTGGTCAGGTCGGGTGGGCGTGGTGACATCGCTCTTTTCTTCCCCAGCTTTCCGTTGGTGGCGTAGTGGTGTGCGCATGTCCAAGTTCCGAATTCCCTGCGCGCACGTGAAGAAACAGCGCGCGATCTGCGCTGTTATCCCTTTCATCGGTGGGGCGGCCATCTTCCTGGGGCCGCGCGTGCGCAGATGGAGTGCTCTGCTGCACGGGGCTTCAGGAAAATGGCCGCGGGATGCCGCGCGTGCGCATTAGAGATCGCGGCGGCCATTTTCCCAAAGCCGAGATGCAAACTTTCATGACGCATACGCTGTCACAGGTCGGGAAGGGTTAATAGAAAGGGTGTTGTATCCTTAGGCCATCAAGTAGACATCACCTGATCTGCTTCATTCAGTAAGAATTCAAGTTTATACAGCTTGGAATTGGAAAATTGCAGAAAAATATGGTCAAAAATAATTTCTTGTAAAATTTGTGCACATGGTATTTAGTGTCTTTATTACAGATTATATGACAAATTATGGGTAAATTGCACTTCATAGTTTGTCAGTTAGCTGCGGACCTGTATAACTACCAAATCTTAATTTCTTTCTGCTATACTTCACTTCTTTAGGTTAACATCACTTCTGCTTTCTGCAGTAATTCTCCATAGGAAAATGATTTTTTTTTAAAATTCAGGATTAGCCTAGGTACCTTTAGGCTGTGTTCGCACGTTGCGGTTTTTTCGCGGTTTTTCCCGATAAAAACGCTATAAAACCGCAATAAAACCGCATACAATAAGCATCCCATCATTTAGAATGAATTCCGGATGTTTTGTGCACATGATGCGGTTTTTTCTGCAAAAAAAACGCATACCGCACAAAATCCGGACATGCTCTATCTTTTTGCGGATTTCCCACTCCAAAATGCATTGGGAAGTGTCCGGAAAAAAACGCGGCAAAAACGCATGCGGTTTTCTTGCGGATTTCATGCAGAAAATGTCCGGAATTCTCAGGAATTTTCTGCATGAATTCCTGAACGTGTGCACATAGCCTAAAACTAGAGGTACTTTTATAATGGAACTTGATTGTTTCTTTTTAAAAGCCTGACATATTACTATTTCTAAAGGTACCGTCAGACATAACGATATCGTTGCTTTTTGTGACGTAGCGACGATATCATTAACGAAATCGTTGTGTGACAACGACCAACGATCAGGCCCCTGCTGGGAGATCATTGGTCGCTGGGGAAAGTCCAGGACTTTATTTTGTCGCTGGATCACCCGCTGACATCTCTGAATCGGCGTGTGTGACGCCGATTCAGCGATGTCTTCACTGGTAACCAGGGTAAACATCGGGTTACTAAGCGCAGGGCTGCGCTTAGTAACCCGATGTTTACCCTGGTTACCATTGTAAATGTAAAAAAAAAAACAAACACTACATACTTACTTTCCGGTGTCTGTCGCGTCCCCTGGCGTTCTGCTTCCCTGCACGGTCAGCGCCGGCCAGCGGCTATCCAGCCAGGTTCTGGGTTCTAAAGGTCTCTGATATTCAGTGGGTACAGAAAGTATTCAGACTCCTTTAAATTTTTCACTTTGTTTCTTTGCAGTAATTTGTTAAATTAAAGTTTTTTTTTCTCATTAAAGTACACTCTACAACCCATCTTGACTGAAAAAAAAAACCAAATGTAGAAATGTTTGCATATTAAAAAAAAACCTGAAATTTCACATGGTCATAAGTATTCAGATCCTTTGCTCAGACATTCATATTTAAGTCACATGCTGTTCATTTCCTTGTGATCCTCCTTGAGGCCAATTTCACACGTCAGTGGCTCCGGTACGTGAGGTGACATTTTCCTCACGTACCGGAGACACTGACTCACGTAGACACATTAAAATCAATGAGTCTCTGCACATGTCAGCGTGTTTACACGGATCCATTAAAGTCAATCGGTCCGTGTAAAACACGTACCGCACACGGATGTTGTTTGTGTGCAGTCCGTGTGCCGTGCAGGTGACAGCGCTACTGTAAGCGCTGTCCCCCCCGCGTGTGGTGCTGAAGCCCCATTCATTTCTTCTGTCCAGCAGCGTTCACTGGAAAGAAGAAATGAATAATCTTTTTTTTATTTTATTTTTGTTTTTAAAATAAAGTTGCTGGTAATCTGACCCTCCCACCCCCTGTGCGCCTGCCCGCTGGCATTAAAATACTTACCCAGCTACCTCGGCGCTTGCATCCTCTCAGCGTCGCTGGTTGTCCTGTATGAGCGGTCACGTGGTGCCGCACATTACAGTGATGAATATGCGGCTCCACCTCCCATAGGGATGGAGCCGCATATTCATTACTGTAATAAGCGGCACCACGTGACCGCTCATACAGGAAGAGCTGCGACGCTGAGAGGATGCAAGCGCCGAGGGAGCTGGGTAAGTATTTTAATGCTAGCGGGCGGGCGCACGGGGTGGGAGGGGCAGATTACTGGCAACTTTATTTTAAAAACAAAAATAAATAAAAAAATAAATTATTCATTCCTTCTTTCCAGCGAACGCTGCTGGAGAGAAGAAATGAATGGCTGCTTCAGCACCAGTTGCAGGGGACAGCGCTCAACTGTAGCGCTGTCTCCTGCACGGTGCGTGGGGTACCCAGTCGGCACACGGGCGGCACACGGATGCCGCACGTGTGCCACACTGATGTGCCACGTGAGCACACGGACACGTATAATTCCGGTACCGGAATTATCGGGACGTGTGAGACTGGCCTGAGATGGTTCTACTTCTTCATTGGAGTCCAGCTGTGTTTCATTAAACTGATTGGACTTGATTTGGAAAGGCACACACCTGTCTGTATAAGACCTCACAGTGCATGTCAGGCCAAATGAGAATCATGAGGTCAAAGGAACTGGCCAAGGAGCTCAGAGACAGAATTCTGGCAAGGCACAGATCGGGCCAAGGTTACAGAAGAATTTCTGCAGTACTCAAGGTTCCTAAGAGCACAGTGGCCTCCATAATCCTTAAATGGAAGAAGTTTGGGACAAGCAGAAGAAATAAGATTCTCTGGTCAGATGAGACGAAGATGGACCTTTTTGATAATTGTAAGCGGTGTGTGGAGAAAACCAGGCACTGCTCATCACCTGCCCAATACAATCCCAACTGTGAAATATGGTGGTGGCAGCATCATGCTATGGTGGTGTTTTTCAGCTGCAGGGACGACAGGACGACTGGTTACCATTGAAGGAAACATGAATGCGGCCAAGTACAGAGATATCCTGAATGAAAACCTCTTCCAGAGTGCTCTGGACCTCAGACTTGGCCGAAGGTTCACTTTCCAACAAGACAATGACCCTAAGTACACAGCTAAAATAACGGCTTCAGAACAGCTCTGTGACCATTCTTGACTGGCCCAGCCAGAGCCCTGACCTAAACCCAATTGAGCATCTCTGGAGAGACCTGAGAATGGCTGTCCACCAATGTTCACCATCCAATCTGACGGAACTGGTGAGAATCTCCAAGGAAGAATGGCAGAGGATCCCCAAATCCAGGTGTGAATAATTTGTTGCATCATTCCCAAGAAGACTCATGGCTGTACTAGCTCAAAAAGGGTGCTTCTACTCAATACTGAGCAAAGGGTCTGAATACTTATGACCATGTGATATTTCAGCTTTATTTTTTTTTTTATTTTTATTTTTTATAAATTTGCAAAAATGACATTTTCATTTTTTCTTCAGTCAAGATGGGGTGCAGAATTTATGAAAAGAAAATGAACTTTTTTGAATTTACCAAATGGCAGCAATGAAGCAGTGAAATTTTTTTAAAGGGGTTTGAATACTTTCCATACCCACTGTAAACTTTACAAGTCAATTACCAATTGACGTTCCTCTTCTATATGTAACGCTGGGTGAAGACTGAATCAGTCCTTTAACATTGGGATTTGCTAATAAAATCCCCCAGTGTACAAGATTTGAAACACTTTCTCACATTATTGAAGGTTATTATTATTATTATTATTATTATTATTGTGACCACCATTTCTTCTTTACTATTGCGATTGGCCTAAAGAGCCCATCTCTCTCTTCCAAGTGCCTCGGAATGACTGGTCCAGAACCTGGCACGGATTTCCCCTCTTGCTGAACGTATAATAAAGATCATCCGCCTATCTTCTGAAGACACCAATTTTCGAACAGTTTCTCTTGATCTGGAGGAACTGGCCTTTTGAAATGCCCCGCATGAGGGCCATTGGATGGTGGCTATCCCGTTTTTGAAGGCTGTTAATGGCTGTCTGTTTTCGTTAGCTACAAGTGGCAATAGATACATCATCTTTTGTTATTGTTAAATCAAGGAAAGCAATACTATATTTCTCACACTCGACTGTGAATCTGAGGCCGAGCATATTGCTGTTGATTCTTTCCACGAACAGCCTATAGTCAGTCTCGGGCGAGATCGAAACACACGTCGTAAGTATATCTGGCCCAGAGGCAGATAAATGGGTGCCACCATCTTTCCTCCTCTCCGAAGATAAACGTCTTCCACCAACCCAGGAACAAATTGTTATAATTGGGGGTGCAATCGCTCCCCGTTGCTGTGCCCCTGAGCTGGTGGAAGTATCTACCATCAAAGAGGAAGTATTTGTGGGTAAACAGCAACAGTTCCTCCACTGTTATCATAACATTAATTCTTCAAGAAATGTCCCACTACCAAAAATCTCACATCATGTGGGATGCTACTGAAGAGTGCCTCCACATCAATGGAGGCCAACATGGCAGTATCCTCCACAGTAACATCCTCCAATAGGGTAAGCAGGGGTGACGTGTCATATACATATGAGGGCAATGAAGTGACAAACTTTTATCAATCTAGACTTTTAATGGATTTAAGCCCTTATGGATCTTCGCTAAGACATAAAAAGTAGGGATTGTTGGCACCTCCTGTGTTAGATATTTATGTTCACGGCTTGGGATTAGTCCTTTATCTCTTACCAGCCTTCAAAATATCAGCAAGTGTCTTGGTGTAATTAGCAGTAGGGTCATTAGATAGGATTTCATAGGTATTCTGATTATCCAAGATGGATCCAAACATCCTCAGATATTAAGTGTGGTCAAGGAGACCCCGGTTTTCTCCTTTATCTGGTGCTTTTATTATCAGCTCTTTATTCTTTTTAAGTTTCATTAATTCTTGTGATTCATTTTCAGATAAATTGTAATTTTGATGGGGTCTTTTGTTTGTAACTTTACACAAGTCTTCCTCCACCAATTTCAAAGTCATTTGTAGTACCTGTATCAGTCTTTTATTTATTTATTTATTTTTGGTCAGTGTAAGGTCATGGCATAATTTAACTTGTTAACTGAATAAAAGGCCATGCTGCGATTTTGGAGGTGATGAAAAAATGCCTCCGAAACTGCTAAAAGATAACCAAAAAAAGCTCTGAGTCGCTGAGAACCATTCTTTGCCTATAAAGACTAATCATACAATATATTTCATATTTTTTTCTTTTATTTTTGATCTTTTCTTTATAAACGGGTTTCATATTTATGGCCTGTGATTAGGATAGCTCAATATCTGATTGTTGGTGCGACACCAGCTACTCCTGCGTACCTGCTGTTCCAGGTGCTGGCAGCGGCAGAAGGTGTTGAATTTCCAAACTGCTCAGCTCTGTCAGCGGAATAGAGGCCACAGACTGGTACTGCACATCTGCCTCCTATTCATTTGATTGGGGTTTAGACTGTTCAATATTTCTCCCATAAAACATATGACCGAAGTGATTTGACACTAAAAACATTGCCAGATATGCATAGTTGTGGTCAAAAGTTTTGAGACTTACAGCAAGTTTATGCAAAGACTCCATAAGACTTAAAAACATGAAATGCTAATTGACACTGACATTTTCATGGTTACTGAAGTGCAATGTCAGTGGGTTTGGAGCAAAGAAGGCTTTAGGCTATGTGCACACGTAGGAAATGTGTGAATTTCCTGCACAAAATCCGCATCTCATGGCAAAATCCGCAGCTGCGGATTTGCCGCAGTTTTTATGCGGATTTGATTTGCCCCGGAATTGATGCGGATTTTCTGCGGTTTTTGCCACTGCGGATTTTCATCATGGAGGGGTGCAGAAACGCTGCAGATCCGCACAAAAGTGACATGCACTTCTTTTAAATCTGCAGCAATTCCGCACTGATTTTTCTGCACCATCTGCACAACTTTTTTTTTTTACCCATTGACTTAGATTGTACTGTAAATCACAGTGTGGATCTGCAGCGTTTCTGCGCGGAAAAATCTGCAGCAAATCCGCATCGTGTGCACATAGCCTTATAAAAACCCTTGTCAGGGATTGACAGCAACATTTTAAGATGTTTTGCGGTAGCGCAGATCGTTTCTTTTAAAACTAGATGTAGGCTTTGCAATATAACCAGCATCTACCCTTGTGGAGCAGACACAGTTCCTGAGCCCGCTCCAACCACCTTTGCATGCTTGCTCCATGATTTGTTTATCTGGCATCTCAGTGGTTCGCACTGTTGCTTCTCAGCGCTGGCGTCCTGGGTTCAAATCCCACCGAGCACAACATCTGCAAGGAGTTTGTATATTCTCCCCTTGTTTGCGTTGGTTTCCTGCCACACTCCAAAGATGTACTGTTAGGGACTTCAGATTGTGAGCCCCAGTGGGGACAGCGATGATGTCTGTAACGCACTATGGAATTAATGGCGCTATATAAGTGAGTAAAATTAAACAAATAAGTCATGGGGCGTTAGGGGGGGGGGGGGGGTGAGAAAATGTTACATTGTGTGTGAACTACCGTATATACTTGTGTATAAGCAGAGTTTTCCATCACATTTTTTTTTTGTGTGCTGAAAGCGCCCCCTCTCGGCTTATACATGAGTCATTGTCCAGAAAGCCGACGGGGGAGGGGGAGCGTCAGGAGCCGGAGGCTGTGGCTGTAACTGTGCAGCTGCTAAAGAGAAATGAATATTCATTTCTCTTACAGCTCACAGTGACAGCTGCAGCCGCCGGCTTCCAGAAGACATCATACTCGCCCTCCTCTGTGCCGTCGCAGCATCTCGATGGTCCCAGGGCCTGCAGCTCTTGCTATGCTGAGCAATCACGTGGCACCGCTCATTAAGGTAATGAATATGCACGTGTCTTCACTCCCATAGGCGTGGAGCGCTTATTCATTACCTTAATGAGCAGTGCCATGTGACCACTAAGCACGGGAAGAGCTGCAGGCCCTGGGACCAACAAGAAGCTGCAACAGCATGGAGGAGGAGGGTGAGTAGAGAAGCAGGGACGTGCAGGGACCGCACCAGGAGCAGGTGAGTATACCGGGAGGGGAGTGCCGCGCGATATTTACCTGCTCCTCGTTCCGGTGCGGCTCAGTCTCCAGCGTCCTCTGGCTGTGACGCTCAGGTCAGAGGGAGCGATGACGTGGTCAGTGCGCGCCCTCTGCTGAGCGTCAGTGCTGGAGACGGAGCCGCACGAGGAGCAGGTAAATATTGAAAGCGCCGGCGTCCTGAGCGAAGAGAGGTGAGTATGTGACTTTTTTTTTTTTTTTTTATTGCAGCATTATATATGGCACAGATTTATAAGGAGCATCTATGGGCCATAATCAACGGTGCAGAGCAATATATATGGCACAGCTTTATATGGAGCATCTATGGGGCCATAATGAACAGTGCAGAGCATTATATATGGGGCACAGCTTTATGTGGAGCATCTATGGGGCCATAATGAACGGTGCAGAGCATTCTATATGGCACAGATTTCTATGGAGCATCTGTGGGGCCATAATGAACGGTGCAGAGCATTCTATATAAATAAATAATATTTTACTATATAACTAAGGGTCACTTCCGTCATTCTGTCTGTCACAGAAATCCCAAGTCGCTGATTGGTCACGGCAAAACAGCCACGGCAAAACAGCCACGACCAATCAGCGACGGGCATAGTCCGGCGGAAAAATGGCCGCTCCTTCCTCCCCGCAGTCAGTGCCCGCTCCATAATACCCTCCAGTCAGCGCTCACACAGGCTTAATGGCAGCGCTAACGGACTGCGTTATGCCGCGGTGTAACGCACTCAATTAACGCTGCTATTAACTCTGTGTGACCCAACCTTTTACTATTGATGCGGCCTATGCGGCATCAATAGTAAAAAGCTATAATGTTAAAAATAATTAAAAAAAAATCATTATATATTCACCTTCCTGATCCAGCCCAGGCCTTTCCCACTCCTCGCGAGACCGCAAGTCAACATCTCGCAAGACCGCAGTGCACTCTTGGGAGCGACGGGCACAATAGGGCCGCTCCCTATTCCCCTGCAGTCAGTGCCCCCTCTATACTACCCCCCCAGACATTGGCGCAGGATTTAAATCCCGCTTCGCTGATTGGTCGCGCCCAGCCGGCGCGACCAATCAGCGACATTGGCGCGGGATTGGAATCCCGCTTTGCTGATTGGTCGTGGCCAGCCGACGACATTGGCGCGGTATTTAAATCCCGCTTCGCTGATTGGTCGCGCGCGAGCAATCAGTGAGTGAAGGTGGATTCAAATCCCGCGCCAATGTGGCTGATTCATCGCGCCGGCTGGGCGCGATCAATGTGTATTCATTGCATTATTCTGAAATCTTTATAAATAAACTACATACATATTCTAGAATACCCGATGTGTTAGAATCGGGCCACCATCTAGTCTACTATATAATTGTCTAAGGCGTGCTTCCGTCTGTCTGTCTGTCCCGGATATTCATTGGTCACAGCCTCTGTCTGTCATGGAAATCCAACTCGCTGATTGGTCGCGGCAAAACAGCCACGACCAATCAGCGACAGCCACAGTCCGGCGCCAAAATGGCCGCTCCTTCCTCCCCGCAGTCAGTGACCGCTCCATTATCCCCTCCAGTGAGCGCTCACACAGGGTTAATGGCAGCGCTAACGGACCGCGTTATGCTGCGGTGTAACGCACTCCATTAACGCTGCTATTAACCCTGTGTGACCACATTTTTACTATTGATGCTGCCTATTCAGCATCAATAGTAAAAAGATCTAATGTTAAAAATAATAAATCATTATATACTCACCTTCCGCCGCCTTTCCCGCTTCTCGCGACGCTCCAGTGACCGCTCACAAGTGGCAGGTTCCGGTGGCAAGGATGGTATGCGAGAAGGACCTGCCATGACGTCACGGTCATGTGACCACGATGTCATCACAGGTCCTGCGCCCATACCAACCCTGGGACCGGAAGCTGCCGCGTGCACCGCACACAGGGCCAGGACTTCAACGGGCTTTCGGAGGGTGAGTATATGTTTATTTTTTATTTTAAGTTTGTATACTACGTGGCTGGGCAATATACTACGTGGCTGGGCAATATACTACGTGGACATGCATATTCGAGAATACCCGATGCGTTAGAATCGGGCCACCATCTATTATATTATAATGTAACATCTGTCTTGAAAAGTTGAAAAGCTGCAGGTCACACCCAGGTGTTAATAAGTATTTTCATGAGATGAGTTTTCACCAAGGGGTCCTGCTGTAAGCCAAGAAGAAGGGTAACATTTGACACCTCATAGCTCTTGGAAGGCTGGGATCACACACAGCGAGATATGGCTGAGTCTCACAGGTTAAAACCAATCTCTGGCATCGGCACTCTAGAGTGGAGCGTGCGGCCGCATAGCAATACATGGAGCTGCATGCTCCGCTCCGGAGTGCCGGTGCCAGAGCTTGTTTTTAACCTGCGAGACTCAGCCGTATCTCACTGTAGTGTGACTCCAGTCGAAGAGACATGTTAATTACGACCTGCTAGTATCTCTGTGAGAACTTTTACACAAAGGATCTCAAGAGAAAATGTTCATTGGGGGGCACGGCCGTGGTCCAATCAAAAAACAAGCAATTAAGATATTAACCTGAGGGGCTGGTCTAGAAACCTGACCTCCAGACCAAAGCTATAAATTAGGGCTGTATACAGAGAAACGTGTTCACATGTGAGGGCAGCCTGAGACGCTGATGTGTTCCACCAACTCCATTCATCCCCCCCCCCGCCCTCCTCAGGGAGCAGAAAGCAAAATACCAGTTAGATGATTTGTGTAAGTTTCTTATGTTTATTTTTATACTGTTTTGCATAAGTTGTGTCTTTTTATTATCATATTTTTATACCTTTTCTTATTGTAAGCATTGAACCTTTTGTTATTAAAGTATAAAACTTTAATAAGTTGAACCTTGAATGTTCTAAAATAATCCATAGCCTAAGGTGTGTGAGCCTTATGAGTGGTAGACATGATTAGTACTAATATTTCCGGGGCTCATCGCCCGTGTATTCGGTGAGTGGTGGCAGCGGGTGTGTGGCCTGGGTTGGTGTGTGATTTATGCTCCCATTACAGCATAGGACAGAGGTTGGATGCTGGACTGAGAATGGAGAGATAGATTAACCTTTGCAGGCACAACCCAAGTCACGTGCGGAGAGCAAGCACGTGATGAGCTAGTTACACCACGGAGTAGGGATCCGTGACAATCCTGTTGAGAAAAATTATTTCTCGCTCCATTGAAATGTTCTATTATGTCAGAGGAAGAAAGAAATGTTCCCAGATCCCCAATGGTTCCTTTGCACTGGATCCCCATGCCCTCCTTTTTCTCCTGAAGCAATATGGAGGGCTCATGCACAGTGCGCCCTCCGAGATTTGCCAGATAACAGTCGAATGGATTTTTCTATTGTTTGTTGACTTTTGATCACTGTAATAATCCCTAGCTTAGGGTTGGGCTTTTTTTTTCTTTCCAAAAGTAAAAAAATTGACAATATATTCAATAGGACGATTTAAGGTTGTTAAATTTTGCGATGCGAGTGCTTCAAAGTCACTGAGGGGTGTCATAATGCAATCTCTCTTTCTCTCCTTTTTTCCCCCCCATAATTTCTTTTGTGATTTTGTTCACTGGTGTGTTAGAGAATGCAAAATGTGAAGAACAAAAAAGTTATGTACTTTTTTTTTTTTTTAACTTTTGAAAAAAAAAAATGAAAATTTCTTTGTTACACTTTCCATTTCTCCTCATAGTTCAGGCCAGAACCAAGTTGGAGAAACAGAAAAAACACCATTCCACTCAGAACTTAACTGTATAAGCTTCTGCCCGATGTGTCACAAGAATATTTTTAATATTTTACCCGTGCTGACTCTCACAAAATTTTGAGAAGCATTTCCAAATAAACTGATTATACAATTTTCAAAAAAAATGTAAGATACATGTCTCTTATGCTAGCCGCGTCTCTGCCAAAATTCAAGTTTGGATTTTAAATGGATCGTGTTTTTTTTTTTTTTTAACCCCTTAGCGACCGCCAATACGCCTTTTAACGGCGGCCGCTAAGGGTACTTAAACCACAGCGCCGTTAATTAACGGCGCTGTGGAAAAAGTGTATAGCGCCCCCCACAGGCCGATTTTCTCCGGGGTCTCGGCTGCCGAGGGTAGCCGAGACCCCAGAGAACATGATTCTGGGGGTTTTTAACCCTCCCCGCATTTGCGATCGCCGGTAATTAACCGTTTACCGGCGATCGCAAAAAAAAAAAAAAAAAAAAGCGATCTCTTTTTAATTTCTCTGTCCTCCGATGTGATCGCACATCGGAGGACAGAGAAAAGGGGTCCCAGGTGGCCCCCCAATACTCACCTAGCTCCCCCGATGCTCCTCGTGTCTCCCGGTGGGCGCCGCCATCTTCAAAATGGCGGGCGCAGTGCGCCCGCCGGCCGGCACCGGGAGAATCTTTGGGGTCTCGGCTGCCTGTGGTAGCCGAGACCCCAAAGAGCATAATCGGGGGTCGGTTTTAGCGACCCCTGTTTTGCAATCGCCGGTAATTAACTGTTTACCGGCGACCGCAAAAAAAAAAAAAAAAAGTAAAGTGTAATTCTCTGTCCTCTGATGTGATCGCACATCAGAGGACAGAGAAATAGGGGGATTCGGGGACCCTAGCATACTCACCTAGGTCCCTGGATCCTCTTGCTGCTCCTCCTGGCCGCCGGCAGAAGAACATGGCGGACGCATGCCCAGTGCGCCCGCCATCTGTCTCCATCTGCCGGCCGGCAGGAGAACAGCGGTTAGGGCTAAAATTAGGGGTAGGGTTAGGGGTAGGGGTAGGGTTAGGGGTAGGGTTAGGGTTAGGGCTAGGGTTAGGTTAGGGGTAGGGTTAGGGGTAGGGTTAGGGGTAGGGTTAGGGTAGGGGTAGGGTTACGGCTAGGGTTAGGTTAGGGGTAGGGTTAGGTTAGGGGTAGGGTTAGGTTAGGGTTAGGGGTAGGGTTACGGCTAGGGTTAGGTTAGGGGTAGGGTTAGGTTAGGGGTAGGGTTAGGTTAGGGTTAGGGGTAGGGTTAGGTTAGGGGTAGGGTTAGGTTAGGGGTAGGGTTAGGGCTAGGGTTAGGGCTAGGGTTAGGGCTAGGGTTGGGGCTAAATTTAGGGTTAGGGTTGGGGCTAAATTTAGGGTTAGGGTTGGGGCTAAATTTAGGGTTGGGCTTCTTTCACACTTACGTCGGTACGGGGCCGTCGCAATGCGTCGGCCCGACATACCGACGCACGTTGTGAAAATTGTGCACAACGTGGGCAGCAGCTGTAGTTTTTCAACGCATCCGCTGCCCAATCTATGTCCTGGGGAGGAGGGGGCGGAGTTACGGCCACGCATGCGCGGTCAGAAATGGCGGATGCGACGTACAAAAAAACGTTTCATTGAACGTTTTTTTGTGCCGACGCTCCGCCAAAACACAACTGATCCAGTGCACGACGGACGCGACGTGTGGCCATCCGTCACGATCCGTCGGCAATACTATGGGCAAAAAACGCATCTTGCGGGCACATTTGCAGGATCCGTTTCTTGTCCAAAACGACGGATTGCGACGGAATGCCAAACAACGCAAGTGTGAAAGTAGCCTTAGGGCTAGGGTTAGGGTTGGGGCTAAAGTTAGGGCTAGGGTTGGGGCTAAAGTTAGGGTTAGAGCTGGGATTAGGTTTAGGGTTTGGATTAGGGTTGGTATTAGGGTTAGGGTTGGCATTAGGGTTACGCTTGGGATTAGGGTTAGGTTTGGGATTAGGGTTAAGGTTAGGGTTGTGATTAGGGGTGTATTGGGATTAGGGTTAGGTTTGAGGTTAGGGTTGAGATTAGGATTAGGGGTGTGTTGGATTTAGGGTTTTGATTAGGGTTATGGTTAGGGTTGACATTAGGGTTGTTTTGGGGTAAGGGTTGTGATTATGGTTAGGGTTAGTGATTAGGATTATGGATCAGGTTGGGATTAGGGTTAGGGGTTGGAGCTAGAATTGGGGGGTTTCCACTGTTTAGGTACATCAGGGGGTCTCCAAACACGACAGCCAATTTTGCGCTCAAAAAGTCAAATGGTGCTCCCACCCTTCTGAGCTCTGCCGTGCGCCCAAACAGTGGGTTACCCCCACATATGGAGCATCAGCGTACTCGGGATAAATTGGACAACAACTTCTGGGGTCCAATTTCTCTTGTTACCCTTGTGAAAATAAAAACTTGGGGGCTACAAAATCTTTTTTGTGAAAAAAAAAAATATTTTTTATTTTCACGACTCTGCATTCTAAACTTCTGTGAAGCACTTGGGCATTCAAAGTTCTCACCACACATCTAGATAAGTTCCTTGGGGGGTCTAGTTTCCAAAATGGGGTCACTTGTGGGGGGTTACTACAGTTTAGGTATATCAGGGGCTCTGCAATCGCAACATAATGCCCACAGACCATTCTATCAAAGTCTGCATTCCAAAAAGGCGCTCCTTCCCTTCCGAGCTCTGCCGTGCGCCCAAACAGTGGTTTACCCCCACATATGGCACATCAGCGTACTCGGGATAAATTGGACAACAACTATTGCAGTCCAATTTCTCCTGTTACCCTTGTGAAAATAAAAACTTGGGGGCTACAAAATCTTTTTTGTGAAAAAAAAAATATTTTTTATTTTCACGACTCTGCATTCTAAACTTCTGTGAAGCACTTGGGCATTCAAAGTTCTCACCACACATCTAGATAAGTTCCTTGGGGGTCTAGTTTCCAAAATGGGGTCACTTGTGGAGGGTTTCTACTGGTTAGGTACATCAGGGGCTCTGCAAATGCAACATAATACCCGCAGACCATTCTATCAAAGTCTGCATTCCAAAACGGCGCTCCTTCCTTCCGAGCTCTGCCGTGCGCCCAAACAGTGGTTTACCCCCACATATGGGGTACCAGCATACTCAAGACAAATTGGACAACAACTTTTGGGGTCCAATTTCTCTTGTTACCCTTGTAAAAATAAAAACTTGGGGGCTACAATATCTTTTTTGTGGAAAAAAAAATTATTTTTTATTTTCACGGCTCTGCATTATAAACTTCTGTGAAGCACTTGGGCATTCAAGGTTCTCACCACACATCTAGATAAGTTCCATGGGGGGTCTAGTTTCCAAAATGGGGTCACTTGTGGGGGATTTCTACTGTTTAGGCACATCAGGGGCTCTCCAAACGCGACATGGCGTCCGATCTCAATTCCAGCCAATTCTACATTGAAAAAGTAAAACGGCGCTCCTTCACTTCTAAGTTCTGCGGTGCGCCCTAACAGTGGTTTACCCCCACATATGGGGTATTGGAGTATTCAGGAGAAATTGCATAACAAAATTTATGGTTACATTTCTGTTTTTACACTTGTGAAAATAAAAAAAATGGTTCTGAATTAAGATGTTTGCAAAAAAAAGTTAAATGTTCATTTTTTCCTTCCACATTGTTTCAGTTCCTGTGAAGCACGTAAAGGGTTAATAAACTTCTTGAATGTGGTTTTGAGAACCTTGAGGGGTGTAGTTTTTAGAATGGTGTCACACTTCATTATTTTCTATCATATAGACCCCTCAAAATGACTTCAAATGTGATGTGGTCCCTAAAAAAAAATGGTGTTGTAAAAATGAGAAATTGCTGGTCAACTTTTAACCCTTATAACTCCCTAACAAAAAAAAATTTTGTTTCCAAAATTGTGCTGATGTAAAGTAGACATGTGGGAAATGTTATTTATTAACTATTTTTCGTGACATATCTCTCTGATTTAAGGGCATAAAAATACAAAGTTTGAAAATTGCAAAATTTTAAAAATTTTCGCCATATTTCCGTTTTTTTCATAAATAATCGCAAGTAATATCGAAGAAATGTTACCACTAACATGAAGTACAATATGTCACGAAAAAACAATCTCAGAATCAGCGGGATCCGTTGAAGCGTTCCAGAGTTATAACCTCATAAAGTGACAGTGGTCAGAATTGCAAAAATTGGCTCGGTCATTAAGTACCAAATTGGCTCTGTCACTAAGGGGTTAAACTATATGAATCGTGTCAATTTGAAAATCTCTAATTCAGATCTGTTCAGCCTGTGGTCTGAAAGTGTAGAAACTATATTTTCCAAACAATAAAAAAAAAAAGTTTAATGACTTGTCCTGATCTTTAAACCAGGCAAATCATTATATAAATCTATAGTGGATAGAGTGGAAGGTTTTTACAATAGTGATGAAGTGAGCTGAATTATACCTGGCAAAAAAGACTGTCTGTGAAAGTGAACGCTAAGAAAACTCATAAGAGGATGGTTCGTGCCAAATTGAAGGAGACCTATGATTTTTTTTTTTTCTAAATTCAACTTCTGCCAAAATAGGATTTTCAAAATGTGCTGCCCTGCGACCTAAGAATTGTCGTGGCTGGTGGGAGTGATGCACGCTTAGTCTGAGTTTAGGATTGATTGACGTAAGCTGAAAGATATTCAGATTGGGAAGTCCAGCCGTAGTGACCACACAGTATGTCTGTCCCCAATAATGTGTCCAGAAAAGTCTTCGTAAAGTATTTGTTAGTGTTCGGAGATTTAGTTTTCATCGCCTCAGCTGAATGATTTACAGCTGCTAGCCAGGCTGAGTACATGTGGGGGTTGCCTGGTTGCTAGGGAATCCCCACATGTAATCAAGCTGGCCAATAGCTGTAAATCATTCAGCTGCTGTGATGAAAACTTAATCTCCCAGCAGTCATGAATACTCGGAGGTCACTCGAGCAACGATTACACTCGCTCATCACTATCTGTTACCTAAATATCTGCAGAAAAAAAGTCCTCCAGTAATGGCTCTCCAAGAAAAAATATTACATTGTTTCGAGGCTATGGTATAACTTATGAACAGTGGGTATCTGGTGACAGATGGACATTTGACGCTTTTTCTCAGGCTATGTGCACACGTAGAAAAATCCGCTGCGGATTTATCGTGGTTTATAATGCGGATTCTGCTGTGGTTTTCCATCTGCATTTTTCTATTGGAGCAGATGGCAAACCGCTGCGGATTCCGCACAAAGAATTGACATGCTGCGGAAAATAAACCGCTGCGTTTCCGCGCGTTTTTTTCCGCAGCATGGGCACATCGTTTTTGGTTTCCCATAAGTTTACATTGTACTGTAAACTCATGGGAAACTGCTGCGGATCCGCTGCAAAATCCGCAACGTGTGCACATAGCCTAAAAGTGCAGACGACTGTGTACAATGTTTATGACCAGCTGATAATTTATTAATCCTATGGCCAAAATTAAATTTCAATTAATATATCTGTTAAAAACGAGTAACTTTTTTGTAATGTAAGTCATGGTAAAATTCTCTACCATTCACTCTGTACTGTAACTTAGGAAGTGGGTAATCTAGACAGAACCCTATGTTGATTCGTTTGAGAATCCCAGGGCATTATGGAATAATCAAATGAAACGTCCTCTACTGGCTGAAAACTGAAACTGCCGTCACTCCCCTTTCCGCTCTGAAATGAAGCATCTTTGGGGGTGGGCAGGGGATTCTGACACTCCCCTTGCTTTGTTTGCCGCTCTGAAACTGTCATCAGTGACTCATTTTACGGGCTTGTCCCTGCTGGGTCTTTGTCTCCTTCATGCCCAGTGTCCCCCAGTGCACTGTGCAAGGGGCTCAGTGTCCAGTCTGCTTGGCTGAATAGTAATAAGCCGGCAGCAGAGCGCTGTCACTATGCCCAACGGAGACCAGTGGCGTCCCCTTTTAATGCTGTATTAATTGAAATTTACTTCTGTGTTTAGGGCTAACCCTTTAGGCTGTGCGCACACGTTCTGGATTTTTCATGTGTTTTTTTTTTTTTTGCGTTTTTTCGCTATAAAAACGTGATAAAACCGCGAAAAACGCATACCTTAAGCATCGTATTAATAGAATGCATTCCGCATTTTGTATACACATGCTGCGTTTTTACCTGAGCAAAACCGCATTCCGGAAAAAAACGCAGCATTTTCATTCATTTGCGGAATCGCGGGGATTCCGCACACATAGGAATGCATTGATCTGCTTACTTTCCGCATGTGGCTATGCCCACCATGCAGGAATTAAGTGGATCATGTGCGGTGGTACCCAGGGTGGAGGTTAAAAAAAAAAAAGTAAAAAAAAATAAAAAATCGTGATATGCTCACCTTCTGATGGCCCCTGGAGTCCTCCCGCCTCTCAGCGGTGCACGTGGCGGCTTCTGTTCCCAGGGATGGTGTGTGCGAAGGACCTGGGATGACGACGCTGTCACGTGACCGTGACGACATCCCAGGTCCTTTGCACACAGTATCCCATCCGCCGTGTGCACCATTGAGATCGGGTGACGTCGGAAGGTGAAAATAACCATTTTTTTTAAAATTTTTTTTATTGTTTTTAACATTAGATCTTTGTACTATTGATGCTGCATAGGCCGCATCAATAGTAAAAAGTTGGTCACACTTGTCAAACACTATGTTTGACAAGTGTGACCAACCTGTCAATCAGTTTTCCAAGCGATGCTACAGATTAGCTTGCAAAATGCTAGTGTTTAGTGGGAATTTTCATGCCAATTCCGCATGCGATATACCCGCGGCAGGAGTTGCGGAATAGCCACGGAAATTTCCACACTGTCATTCCATGTAGTGGAACAGAAATAAAAACTAGGATTTTTTTTCACTCGGCAACAATAGTGAAGTCCATGAAGTGATTGAAGGTGGCACAAGATTGGCAATGGATGACGTAACAGGTTATGTGACGTGTGATTATGATCGGCACTGGTGGCTAATGTACTCCCCAAAGAGTATAATAATGAAGAAGTATTAGTGACTTTTCAGCATCTTCTGGTCAATCAAGTCCTTTGCGTATCTAAGAAAATCAGACTTAAAAGTAAATAAAAATCAGATGTTAAAGTGAACCTGTCTAGTGCCCCATCCCAGTCAGCCCTCTTTCAATGTTATCGCTGCCTGTGTGCATTATAACTTGTACCAGCAGCGTCAGTATTGTGTTACCACGCCAACAGAACATGGAAAGAGGACTGACTAATCTGGGGAACTAACGCCACATCGACTACTCAAAGCCCTCGTTATACAGGGCTGGTTAGACAGGGAGTTAATCATAAAAAAGCGAATACTGCTCGGTTGAAGGGTATGGGGGACCTGTCAAGTTCCCTTTAACTCGGGTGGACCCAAAGCCCATAACAGGCCATACATACTCTGACTCAAAAGACAACGGCCATTGTTTAAGAAATTGTGGACAAGACTCCTTTTTGCCCGGTAGAAGGGGCAAATTGATGATAAAAGGTCAGTTTAAATACTTACTATTAATTAAGACTAGCTCATATTTTATAGGTTGATGATTTAACTACTATTCTTTTTAAAAACTTGAAAAAGTACATGTCTAGTGATGCAGTAAAAAAGTTACATGTATATTTAAAAAGATGTGAAAAATATATATATTTTTTTAAATCTAGTATACGTTGTATAACATATGATTAGGATGAGACTGCATTTAGAAAATCACGCTTCAAAATCTGAATCTACGGAGATCCCAACTTGACACAAGTGCATTCTTTGGAAAATGTAGAATGTATAGTGTTCCCAAAATCAACCATCAAAATGTAGAACTTGACTATTCAAAAACAAAACATCAAACAGCCTGTGCAATTCTGAATAAAATGGTGACTCTCCCAGCTCTTTATCTTAATTGTAGCCCGAGGTATGATGATAAATAAGGTTATGCAAGCCCAAGGCTTTTTCAAAACTTTAGAAATCTATAAAGAAAAAAACTAATAATAAAAATTCCAATCTTACATTGTTACATTTACTAAAGTAGCCCTTAACCCCCCCCCCAAAAAAAAACAAAACAAAGAAAATAAATATCATAAAATGTGAAATAAAAAAATAATTCAGATTTGGATTGCTTGAAATGGAATGACCCTTTCCAAAGTTCAAATATTGCGTGTTGGGGCTAGAGAGGTTTAAGGTGTTTTGCAAAAAAAAAAATAAAAAAATTGACGATATTAAAAATGGCGATCATATGTTATCAAATTGTGTGCAGTATCTGTGGGTTCAAAATGCCCTGGACAAAATCGAGCGTAGTTTCCAAAATGAGGTCTCTTGGGGGAGGGTGTGCTCCTGTTTAGGCACCTTATGGACCCTGCAAATGTGACAGTGTGCCCATAATCCATTTCAGCCAAATTTGTGTTCAAATATCGCTCCTTGCGTTTGGGCTTAGTTTTTTGTGAAAATGTGAAAATCAGTTTTCAGGTAACTTAATGGTCTGAAGCAGTCACATGATAAACATGACCACAATATTATCATCAGCATTTTTTTTTATATTTCCTATTGAGTCAATTTGGTATATTTCCAGACAACCCCTTTAGATTGAAGTGTAATGCATTTCTGATTTGGGGACTCTTCCTCCCTCCCACCGCTGATTAGCAGCTTTTAAGGTACCGTCACTTTAGCGACGCTGCAGCGATACCGACAACGATCCGGATCGCTGCAGCGTCGCTGTTTGGTCGCTGGAGAGCTGTCACACAGACCGCTCTCCAGCGACCAACGATGCCGGTAACCAGGGTAAACATCGGGTAACTAAGCGCAGGGCCGCGCTTAGTAACCCGATGTTTACCCTGGTTACCATCCTAAAAGTAAAAAAAACAAACACTACATACTTACCTACCGCTGTCTGTCCTCCAGCGCTGTGCTCTGCACTCCTCCTGTACTGGCTGTGAGCACAGCGGCAGGAAAGCAGAGCGGTGACGTCACCGCTCTGCTTTCCGGCTGACCGACGCTCACAGACAGTACAGGAGGAGAGTAGAGCACAGCGCTGGAGGACAGACGGCTGCAGGTAAGTATGTAGTGTTTTTTTTTTTTTACTTTTAGGAAGGTAACCAGGGTAAACATCGGGTTACTAAGCGCGGCCCTGCGCTTAGTTACCCGATGTTTACCCTGGTTACCAGTGAAGACATCGCTGAATCGGTGTCACACACGCCGATTCAGCGATGTCTGCGGGGAGTCCAGCGACCAAATAAAGTTCTGGACTTTCTTCCCCGACCAGCGACAGCACAGCAGGGGCCTGATCGCTGCTGCCTGTCACACTGGACGATATCGCTAGCGAGGACGCTGCAACGTCACGGATATGCTAGCGATATCGTCTAGTGTGACGGTACCTTTACCTTATGCACAGTAATATGTAGGAACTGTGTTTTCCCTCCTAGAACTAGTACGTATGTGCTTGTTCATATGTTCTTTTTGTGGACCCATCTAACCTCCTATGTAATCAAAAGGGAAATCTTCTTTTGATTTGAGTCACTGGCCAAATGTGTCATTGAAGACTATGGCACCCTCTGATGGTACGCAGATGCCTTCTGTGTGGTGCCAGCTTTTCACAAACCGAGAGGAGACATTGATGTCTGAATGAGCCCAAAGAGAGACTGCTGAAGTGGTATGTCTCGCTATATGTAGTGTTCTAGCTAGCTAATCATTTCATGGTCATGTATCCTGGACTTTACATGACATTTAACAACTTTCTCTTTACATGCTTCTGAGTGTCTTCGTGCTGCTTTACCATGTGATTGTGATTCCAACTTCACCAGCGTTTAATTGGCAGATGTAAAAAATAAAAAGTATTTTCCACTTTGTAGCAATGATGCGAAACATGGAGCCTTCTTGCCAAAGCCATTGCTACTGTCATTTTGCTTAAGGTGCTTTTACATGTCCATCTGAGAGAAGTGCTAGTGCTTTTAAATGTTCCTTGTTCGTCACAGCTGTTCTTGGCAGCAATGCAAATTAGCCATGTGTCCAACTGCAGTTTTCATTTTTTTGTTTTGTTTCCTTCCCCACTCTCCTTTCTTTACTCCTTGTGAGCAGATGGATGGGTTAGGTGTGGCTATGCAGAAAGACATTTTTTTTTTTTTTTTTGAAAAAAAGTTTGTCATTGACTCCCCTCCCCCTTTCTACCTCATGTCCCTGTTGCACAGATCCTGTCATTCATTCCCTGCCAGCGCTCAACACCAGACAGCTAGCTTTTGGCCGCACTTCAGATGGGTGTACAGCTGGGACCTGTTACACTTCGGCTGTTTGCCCTTCCAGTTATAAATAGCTCCTACCGCCAGCCTTCATCAGAGCAGTCCCAGAGGTAATAAACAGGCTAATTACTGTGGGAACACTGGCAATCTTATGTATTCGCCCTCCATCGCTGCCTTTTACAATATTGTGCAACACTGGACTACAAGTCATATGAAGAATCAGCCTTCGATCCCGTTCTTAGAAATTTTGCAGATTAGAGGTATTTCATGCAGCAAGGAAATTGATCGCTGTGTACATGATCTGTTAAAACATGTGTAATATATATTTAAAAAAAAAACAAAAAAAAACAACAACAACTTTTGGTTGTTTGTTAATCTAAATTATTGAAAGTGTGGCTTTTTTTTTTTCACAGCCTGGCAGTCCCATGGATCAAATGGGAAAGATGAGACCCCAACCATATGGCTCGAGTAACCCATACAACCAACAGCCTGGTCCTCAGCAAGGGCATTCTGGTTACCCAGTGCAGCCTTATTCTTCACAGACATCACAGAGATACCCAATGGCCATGCAGGGTCGCCCTCAAGGAGCAATGAGTATGCAGTATGGCCAACAGGTAACTTTCAAAGTTTTGTAATGTTAAGTTTCAAAGAAGACAGCCTAACGTGTTAATCCATAGCAACACCATGAGGCAAATGCTAATTGCCCCATAATAAGGGAAAAATACCTATCTGACTCCACGTACGCCAATATGACTAATTCTGTGGATCAAAGACAATCACAGAATTTAGTACCCTTAACCTGTAATATAGTTTTCAAGAAAGTTATCCAGGCCCTTTTTGAACTTGTGTAGTGAATCGCCCATTACAGCATCATGTTGCAGAGAGTTCCATAGTCTCACTGCTCCAATAATAAAGCATCTCCTTCTGTGATTATGAGTAAACCTTCTTTCCAGTAGAAAACGTCCTCTTGTCACTGTTGTAGGCCTAGACATGACAAGATGATTAGAAAGACCTCTGTACTGTCCCTTTTTTTATATTTGTACATGATAATAAGATTGCCCCTAAGCCATGAACCTGAATAACCTTGTTTGATAACCTGTCTTTGTATTGTAGTCCACCTATTCCCTTAACCCCTTAATCCCATATGACGTACTATCCCATCAAGGTGACCTGGGACTTAATTCCCAGTGACGGGATAGTACGTCATATGCGATCGGCCGTGCTCACGGGGGGATCGCGGCCGGGTGTCAGCTGACATCCGGCCCTATGTGCAAGGAGCGGTCACGGACAGCTCCCGGGCACATTAACCCCCGGCACACTGCGATCAAACATGATCGCAGTGTTCAGCAGTACAGGGAAGCAGCGCGCAGGGAGGGGGCTCCCTGCGTGCTTCCCTGAGACGATCGGTACAAGGCGATGTGCTCACCTTGTACCGAGCGTCTCCTCCCTACAGGCCCCAGATCCAAAATGGCTGCGGGGCAACTTCCGGGTCCTGCGGGGAGGTGGCTTACCAAGTGCCTGCTCAGAGCAGGCGCTGGTAAGCCAGGAGCAGTGCACGTCAGATTGCTGATCTGACACAGTGCTCTGCAAAGTGTGAGATCAGCGATCTGTCACTATACAGTGATGTCCCCCCTGGGACAAAGTAAAAAAAAATAAATTTGTAAATGTGTAAGAAAAAAAAATTAAAAAAAAATTCCTAAATAAGGAGAGAGAGAAAAAGTATTGTTCCCATAAATACATTTCTTTAAATAAAAAAAAAACAAACAATAAAAGTACACATTTAGTATCGCCGCGTCCGTAACGACCCGACCTATAAAACTGGCCCACTAGTTAACCCCTTCATTGAACACCGTAAAAAGAGGCAAAAAAAAAAAAAAACGCATTATCATACCGCCATCAAAAAGTGGCATAACATGCGATCAAAAAGACGGATATAAATAACCATGGTACCGCTGAAAACGTCATCTTGTCCCGCAAAAAACGAGCCACCATACAGCATCATCAGCAAAAAAATAAGTTATACTCCTCAGAATTAAGCGATGCAAAAATAATTATTTTTTCTATAAAATAATTTTTATCGTATAAAAAAGCCAAAAAATAATCTAAATGAGGTATCGCTGTAATCGTACTGACCCGAAGAATAAAACCGCTTTATCCAGTTTACCAAACTTGGAACGGTATAAATGCCCCACCAAAAGAAATTCATGAATAGCTGGTTTTTGGTCATTCTGCTTCACAGAAATTGGAATAAAAAGTGATCAAAAAATGTCACGTGCCCGAAAATCTTAACAATAAAAACGTCAACTCGTCCTGCAAAAAACAAGACCTCACATGACTGTGGACCAAAATGTGGAAAAATTATAGGTCTCAAAATGTGATAACGCAAAAAATATTTTTTGCAATAAAAAGTCTTTCAGTGTGTGACGGCTGCCAATCATAAAAATCCGCTAAAAAACCCGCTATAAAAGTAAATCAAACCCCCCTTCCTCACCCCCTTAGTTAGGGAAACATATAAAAAAAAAAAATGTATTTATTTCCATTTTCCCGTTAGGTCTGGGGTTAAAGCTGGGGTTGGGGCTAGGGTTAGGGTTAGGGCTACAGTTAGGTTGTGTTTGGGATAGGGTTTCAGTTATAATTGGGGGTTTCCACTGTTTAGGCATATCAGGGCTCTCCAAACGCAACATGGCATCCGATCTCAATTCCTGCCAATTCTGCGTTGAAAAAGTAAAACAGTGCTCCTTCCCTTCTGATCTCTCCCGTGCGCCAAAACAGGGGTTTACCCCAACATATGGGGTTTCCGCATACTCAAAACAAATTGGACAACAACTATTGGGGTCCAATTTCTCTTGTTACCCTTGGGAAAATAAAAATTTTTTGGGGCTAAAAAAAAACATTTTTGTGGGAAAAAAAATAATTTTTATTTTCATGGCTCGGCGTTATAAACTGTAGTGAAACACTTGGGGGTTCAAAGTTCTCACAACACATCTAGATAAGTTCCTTGGGGGTCTAGTTTCCAATATGGGGTCACTTGTTGGGGATTTCTACTGTTTAGGTACATTAGGGGCTCTGCAATTGCAATGTGACGCCTGCAGACCTATCCATCTAAGTCTGCATTCCAAATGGCGCTCCTTCCCTTCCGAGCTCTGCCATGCGCCCAAACGGTGGTTCCCCACCACATATGGGGTACCTTCGTACTCAGGACAAATTGGACAACAACTTTTGCGGGAAGAAAAATAAGCCAGCTCACCCGTGATGCATAAACCAATCTTCGGGAGCACGGACCCGCTGTGTCCAGGCGTATAAAGTCAAAAAAGAAAGGAATGTCTAGCTTCACCGAATCCGTAAAAAAGAGTTTTCTTTATTCACAAACTTTAAACATTGGGGATACAGTCATGTCATGATTGGGGGAGCTTGGTCTCCAGAGACGCGTTGAGATTCTTACCCATATGGTTCGTGCTGAAGTCTGTATCCTCCATGTTTAACCCCTTCATGACCCAGCCTATTTTGACCTTAAAGACCTTGCCGTTTTTTGCAATTCTGACCAGTGTCCCTTCATGAGGTAATAACTCAGGAACGCTTCAATGGATCCTAGCGGTTCTGAGATTGTTTTTTCGTGACATATTGGGCTTCATGTTAGTGGTAAATTTAGGTCAATAAATTCTGTGTTTATTTGTGATAAAAACGGAAATTTGGCGAAAATTTTGAAAATTTCGCAATTTTCACATTTTGAATTTTTATTCTGTTAAACCAGAGAGTTATGTGACACAAAATAGTTAATAAATAACATTTCCCACACGTCTACTTTACATCAGCACAATTTTGGAAACAAAATTTTTTTTTGCTAGGAAGTTATAAGGGTTAAAATTTGACCAGCGATTTCTCATTTTTACAACGAAATTTACAAAACCATTTTTTTTAGGGACCACCTCACATTTGAAGTCAGTTTGAGGGGTCTATATGGCTGAAAATACCCAAAAGTGACACCATTCTAAAAACTGCACCCCTCAAGGTGCACAAAACCACATTCAAGAAGTTTATTAACCCTTCAGGTGCTTCACAGCAGCAGAAGCAACATGGAAGGAAAAAATGAACATTTAACTTTTTAGTCACAAAAATGATTTTTCAGCAACAATTTTTTTATTTTCCCAATGGTAAAAGGAGAAACTGAACCACGTACGTTGTTGTCCAATTTGTTCTGAGTACGCTGATACCTCATATGTGGGGGTAAACCACTGTTTGGGCGCACGGCGGGGCTTGGAAGGGAAGGAGCGCCATTTGACTTTTTGAATGAAAAATTGGCTGCACTCTTTAGCGGACACCATGTCACATTTGGAGAGCCCCCGTGTGCCTAAAAATTGGAGCTCCCCCACAAGTGACCCCATTTTGGAAACTAGACGCCCCAAGGAACTTATCTAGATGCATAGTGAGCCCTTTAAACCCCCAGGTGCTAAACAAATTGATCCGTAAAAATGAAAAAGTACTTTTTTTTCACACAAAAATTCTTTTAGCCTCAATTTTTTCATTTTCACATGGACAACAGGATAAAATGGATCCTAAAATTTGTTTGGCAATTTCTCCTGAGTACACCGATACTTCACATGTGGGGGTAAACCACTGTTTGGGCACATGGTAAGGCTCGGAAGGGAAGGAGCGCCATTTGACTTTTTGAATGAAAAATTATCTCCATCGATAGCGGACACCATGTCGCGTTTGGAGAGACCCTGTGTGCTTAAACATTGGAGCTCCCCCACAAGTGACCCCATTTTGGAAACTGGACCCCCCAAGGAACTTATCTAGATGCCTAGTGAGCACTTTAAACCCTCAGGTGCTTCACAAATTGATCCGTAAAAATGAAAAAGTACTTTTTTTTCACAAAAAATTTATTTTCGCCTCAATTTTTTCATTTTCACATGGGCAATAGGATAAAATGGATCCTAAAATTTGTTGAGCAATTTCTCCCGAGTACGCCGATACCTCATATGTGGGGGTAAACCACTGTTTGGGCACACGGCAGGGCTCGGAAGGGAAGGCGCGCCTTTTAACTTTTTGAATGGAAAATTAGCTCCAATTGTTAGCGGACACCATGTCGCATTTGGAGAGCCCCTGTGTGCCTATGCAATGGAGCTCCCCCACAAGTGACCCCATTTTGGAAACTAGACCCCCCAAGGAACTTGTCTAGATGCATACTGAGCACTTTAAACCCCCAGGTGCTTCACAGAAGTTTATAATGCAGAGCCATGAAAATAAAAAATAATTTTTCTTTTCTCAAAAATGATTTTTTAGCCTGGAATTTCCTATTTTGCCAATGGTAATAGGAGAAATTGGACCACAAATGTTGTTGTCCAGTTTGTCCTGAGTATGCAGATACCCCATATGTGGGGGTAAACCACTGTTTGGGCGCACGGCAGGGCTCAGAAGGGAAGGCACGCCATTTGGCTTTTTAAATGGAAAATTATCTCCAATCATTAGCGGACACCATGTCGCGTTTGGAGAGCCCCTGTGTGCCTAAACATTGGAGATCCCCCACAAATTACCCCATTTTGGAAACTAGACCTCCAAAGGAACTAATCTAGATGTGTAGTGAGCACTTTGAACCCTCAAGTGCTTCACAGAAGTTTATAACGCAGAGCCATGAAAATTTCTCAAAAATGAATTTTAGCCCGCAATTTTTTATTTTCCCAAGGGTAACAGGAGAAATTTGACCCCAAAAGTTGTTGTCCAGTTTCTCCTGAGTACGCTGATACCCCATATGTGGGGGTAAACCACTGTTTAGGCACATGCTGGGGCTCGGAAGTGAAGTAGTGACGTTTTGAAATGCAGACTTTGATGGAATGCTCTGCGGGCGTCACGTTGCGTTTGCAGAGCCCCTGATGTGGCTAAACAGTAGAAACCCCCCACAAGTGACCCCATTTTGGAAACTAGACCCCGAAAGGAACTTATCTAGATGTGAGGTGAGCACTTTGAACCCCCAAGTGCTTCACAGAAGTTCATAACACAGAGCAGTGAAAATAATAAATACGTTTTCTTTCCTCAAAAATAATTTTTTAGCCCAGAATTTTTTATTTTCCCAAGGGTTACAGGAGAAATTGGACCACAAAAGTTGTTGTCCAGTTTCTCCTGAGTACGCTGATACCCCATGTGTGGGGGTAAACCACTGTTTGGGCACACGTGGGGGCTCAGAAGGGAAGTAGTGACTTTTGAAATGCAGACTTTGATGGAATGGTCTGCGGGCGTCACATTGCGTTTGCAGAGCCCCTGGTGTGCCTAAACAGTAGAAACCCCCCACAAGTGACCCCATTTTGGAAACTAGACCCCCAAAGGAACTTATCTAGATGTGTGGTGAGCACTTTCAACCCCCAAGTGCTTTACAGAAGTTTATAACGCAGAGCCGTGAAAATAATAAATACGTTTTCTTTCCTCAAAAATAATTTTTTAGCCCAGAATTTTTTATTTTCCCAAGGGTTACAGGAGAAATTGGACCACAAAAGTTGTTGTCCAGTTTCTCCTGAGTACGCTGATGCCCCATGTGTGGGGGTAAACCACTGTTTGGGCACACGTGGGGGCTCAGAAGGGAAGTAGTGACTTTTGAAATGCAGACTTTGATGGAATGGTCTGCGGGCGTCACGTTGCGTTTGCAGAGCCCCTGGTGTGCCTAAACAGTAGAAACCCCCCACAAGTGACCCCATTTTGGAAACTAGACCCCCCAAGGAACTTATCTAGATATGTGGTGAGCACTTTGAACCCCCAAGTGCTTCACAGACGTTTACAACGCAGAGCCGTGAAAATAAAAAATCATTTTTCTTTCCTCAAAAATGATGTTTTAGCAAGCAATTTTTTATTTTCTCAAGGGTAACAGGAGAAATTGGACCCCAGTAATTGTTGCGCAGTTTGTCCTGAGTATGCTGGTACCCCATATGTGGGGGTAAACCACTGTTTGGGCACACGTCGGGGTTCGGAAGTGAGGGAGCACCATTTGAATTTTTGAATACAAGATTGGCTGGAATCAATGGTGGCGCCATGTTGCGTTTGGAGACCCCCTGATGTGCCTAAACAGTGGAAACCCCTCAATTCTACCTCCAACACACCCCTAACCCTTATCCCAACTGTAGCCGTAACCCTAATCACAACCCTAACCCCAACACACCCCTAACCACAACCCTAACCCCAACACACCCCTAACCCTAACCACAACCCTAATTCCAACCCAACTCTAAGGCTATGTGCCAACGTTGCGGATTCGTATGAGATTTTTCAGCATCATTTTTGAAAAATCCGCGGGTAAAAGGCACTGCGTTTTACCTGTGGATTTACCGTGGATTTCCAGTGTTTTTTGTGCGGATTTCACCTGTGGATTCCTATTGAGGAACAGGTGTAAAACGCTGCGGAATCCGCACAAAGAATTGGCATGCTGCGGAAAATACAACGCAGCGTTCCCGCGCGGTATTTTCTGCACCATGGGCACAGCGGATTTGGTTTTCCATATGTTTACATGGTACTGTAAACCCGATGGAACACTGCTGCGGATCTGCAGCGGCCAATCCGCACCGTGTGCACATAGCCTAATTCTAAAGGTATGTGCACACGCTGCGGAAAACGCTGCGGATCCGCAGCAGTTTCCCATGAGTTTACAGTTCAATGTGAACCTATGGGAACCAAAAATCGCTGTACACATGCTGCGGAAAAACTGCACGGAAACGCAGCGTTTTACATTCCGCAGCATGTCACTTCTTTCTGCGGATTCCGCAGCGGTTTTAGAACTGCTCCAATAGAAAATCGCAGTTGTAAAACCGCAGTGAAATGCGCAGAAAAACCGCGGTAAATCCACGATAAATCGGCAGCGGTTTAGCACTGAGGATTTATCAAATCCGCTGCGGAAAAATCCGCATAGGACCAGAATACGTGTGCACATACCGAAACCCTAACCCTAGCCCTAACCCTAGCCCTAACCCTAACCCTAACCCTACCCCTACCCCTAACCCTACCCCTACCCCTAACCCTAACCCTAACCCTACCCCTAACCCTAACCCTAGTTCTTACCCCAACCTTAGTGAAAAAAAAAAATTCTTTATTTTTTTTATTGTCCCTATCTATGGGGGTGACAAAGGGGGGGGTCATTTACTATTTTTTTTATTTTGATCACTGAGATAGGATATATCTCAGTGATCAAAATTCACTCTGGAACGAATCTGCCGGCCGGCAGATTCGGCGGGCGCACTGCACATGCGCCCGCCATTTTGGAAGATGGCGGCGCCCAGGAAAGAAGACGGACGGACCTCGGGTGGCCAGGTAAGTATAAGGGGGGGGGGAGATCAGGGCACGGGGGGGGGGGGGGGGGGGGGGGGGGCGTCGGAGCACGGGGGGGGTGGATCGGATCATGGGGGGGGGGGTGGATCGGAACACGGGAGGGAGGATTGGAGCACGGGGAAGGATTGGAGCACGGGGTGAGGGATCGCTGTGCGGGGGGGTGGTGGATCGGAGCACGGGGGGGGGGGGTCGCTGTGTGCGGGGGGGGGATCGGAGTGCGGGGGGGTTTGATTGCAGCACAGGGGGTGTGATTGGTGCACGGGGAAGCGGACAGGAGGACGGGGGAGCGGAGCACAGGACGGAGGGGAGCGGACCACAGATCGGGGGGCTGGGGGGGCGATCGGTGGGGTGGGTGCACATAAGTGTTTCCAGCCATGGCCGATGATATTGCAGCATCGGCCATGGCTGGATTGTAATATTTCACCAGTTTTTTAGGTGAAATATTACAAATCGCTCTGATTGGCAGTTTCACTTTCAACAGCCAATCAGAGCGATCGTAGCCACGAGGGGGTGAAGCCACCCCCCCTGGGCTAAACTACCACTCCCCCTGTCCCTGCAGATCGGGTGAAATGGGAGTTAACCCTTTCACCCGGCCTGCAGGGAAGCGATCTTTCCATGACGCATATGCTGCGTCATGGGTCGGAATGGCACCGACTTTCATGACGCAGCGTATGCGTCAAAGGTCGGGAAGGGGTTAAAGGTTGTTAATAAAGAAAACTCTTTTTTACGGATTCGGTGAAGCTGGACATTCCTCTTTTTTTTTTAAACAACTTTTGGGGTCCAATTTCTCCTGTTACCCTTGGAAAAATACAAAACACGGGGCTAAAAAACAATTTTTGTGGAAATTTTTTTTTTTTATTTTCACGGCTCTGCATTATAAACTGTAGTGAAACACTTGGGGGTTCAAAGTTTTCCCAACACATCTAGATAAGTTCCTTAGGGGGTCTACTTTCCAAAATGGTGTCACTTGTAGGGGGGTTTCAATGTTTAGGCACATCAGGGGCTCTCCAAAAGCAACATGGCGTCCCATCTCAATTCCAGTCAATTTGCATTGAAAAGTCAAATGGCGCTCCTTCCCTTCCGAGCTCTGCCATGCCCCCAAACAGTGGTTTACCCTCACATATGGGGTATCGGCGTACTCAGAACAAATTGTACAACAACTTTTGGGGTCCACTTTCTCCTGTTACCCTTGGTAAAATAAAACAAATTGGAGCTGAAGTAAATTTTTTGTGAAAAAAAAAAAACATTTAAAACATTCCAAAAATTCCTGTAAAACACCTGAAGGGTTAATAAACTTCTTGAATGTGGTTTTGAGCACATTGAGGGGTGCAGTTTTTAGAATGGTGTCACACTTGGTTATTTTCTATCATATAGACCCCTCAAAATGACTTCAAATGTGATGTACCTAAAAAATATTGGTGTTGTAAAAATGAGAAATTGTTGGTCAACTTTTAACCCTTATAACTCCCTAACAAAAAAAAATTTTGGTTCCAAAATTGTGCTGATGTAAGGTAGACATGTGGGAAATGTTACTTATTAAGTATTTTGTGTGACATATCTTTGTGATTTAACCCCTTAGTGACAGAGCCAATTTGGTACTTAATGACCGAGCCAATTTTTGCAATTCTGACCACTGTCACTTTATGAGGTTATAACTCTGGAACGCTTCAACGGATCCCGCTGATTCTGAGATTGTTTTTTCGTGACATATTGTACTTCATGTTAGTGGTAACATTTCTTCGATATTACTTGCGATTATTTATGAAAAAAACGGAAATATGGCGAAAATTTTTAAAATTTTGCAATTTTCAAACTTTGTATTTTTATGCCCTTAAATTAGAGAGATATGTCACGAAAAATAGCTAATAAATAACATTTCCCACATGTCTACTTTACATCAGCACAATTTTGGAAACAAAATTTTTTTTTGTTAGGGAGTTATAAGGGTTAAAAGTTGACCAGCAATTTCTCATTTTTACAACACCATTTTTTTTAGGGACCACATCACATTTGAAGTCATTTTGAGGGGTCTATATGATAGAAAATAATGAAGTGTGACACCATTCTAAAAACTACACCCCTCAAGGTTCTCAAAACCACATTCAAGAAGTTTATTAACCCTTTACGTGCTTCACAGGAACTGAAACAATGTGGAAGGAAAAAATGAACATTTAACTTTTTTTTGCAAACATCTTAATTCAGAACCATTTTTTTTATTTTCACAAGTGTAAAAACAGAAATGTAACCATAAATTTTGTTATGCAATTTCTCCTGAATACTCCAATACCCCATATGTGGGGGTAAACCACTGTTAGGGCACACCGCAGAACTTAGAAGTGAAGGAGCGCCGTTTTACTTTTTCAATGTTGAATTGGCTGGAATTGAGATTGGATGCCATGTCGCGTTTGGAGAGCCCCTGATGTGCCTAAACAGTGGAAACCCCCCACAAGTGACACCATTTTGGAAACTAGACCCCTTAAGGAACTTATCTAGATGTGTGGCGAGCACTTTGAACCCCCAAGTGCTTCACAGAAGTTTATAATGCAGAGCCGTGAAAATAAAAAATATTTTTTTTTTCCACAAAAAAGATATTGTAGCCCCCAAGTTTTTATTTTTACAAGGGTAACGAGAAATTGGACCCCAAAAGTTGTTGTCCAATTTGTCTTGAGTATGCTGGTACCCCATATGTGGGGGTAAACCACTGTTTGGGCGCACGGCAGAGCTCGGAAGGAAGGAGCGCCGTTTTGGAATGCAGACTTTGATAGAATGGTCTGCGGGTATTATGTTGCATTTGCAGAGCCCCTGATGTACCTAACCAGTAGAAACCCTCCACAAGTGACCCCATTTTGGAAACTAGACCCCCAAGGAACTTATCTAGATGTGTGGTGAGAACTTTGAATGCCCAAGTGCTTCACAGAAGTTTAGAATGCAGAGTCGTGAAAATAAAAAATATTTTTTTTTTCACAAAAAAGATTTTGTAGCCCCCAAGTTTTTATTTTCACAAGGGTAACAGGAGAAATTGGACTGCAATAGTTGTTGTCCAATTTATCCCGAGTACGCTGATGTGCCATATGTGGGGGTAAACCACTGTTTGGGCGCACGGCAGAGCTCGGAAGGGAAGGAGCGCCTTTTTGGAATGCAGACTTTGATAGAATGGTCTGTGGGCATTATGTTGCGATTGCAGAGCCCCTGATATACCTAAACTGTAGTAACCCCCCACAAGTGACCCCATTTTGGAAACTAGACCCCCCAAGGAACTTATCTAGATGTGTGGTGAGAACTTTGAATGCCCAAGTGCTTCACAGAAGTTTAGAATGCAGAGTCGTGAAAATAAAAAATATTTTTTTTTTTCACAAAAAAGATTTTGTAGCCCCCAAGTTTTTATTTTCACAAGGGTAACAAGAGAAATTGGACCCCAGAAGTTGTTGTCCAATTTATCCCGAGTACGCTGATGCCCCATATGTGGGGGTAACCCACTGTTTGGGCGCACGGCAGAGCTCAGAAGGGAGGGAGCACCATTTGACTTTTTGAGCGCAAAATTGGCTGTCGTGTTTGGAGACCCCCTGATGTACCTAAACAGTGGAAACCCCCCAATTCTAGCTCCAACCCCTAACCCTAATCCCAACCTGATCCATAATCCTAATCACTAACCCTAACCATAATCACAACCCTTACCCCAAAACAACCCTAATGTCAACCCTAACCATAACCCTAATCAAAACCCTAAATCCAACACACCCCTAATCCTAATCTCAACCCTAACCTCAAACCTAACCCTAATCCCAATACACCCCTAATCACAACCCTAACCTTAACCCTAATCCCAAACCTAACCCTAATCCCAAGCGTAACCCTAATGCCAACCCTAACCCTAATCCAAACCCTAAACCTAATCCCAGCTCTAACCCTAACTTTAGCCCCAACCCTAGCCCTAACTTTAGCCCCAACCCTAACCCTAGCCCTAAGGCTACTTTCACACTTGCGTTGTTTGGCATTCCGTCGCAATCCGTCGTTTTGGACAAGAAACGGATCCTGCAAATGTGCCCGCAAGATGCGTTTTTTGCCCATAGTATTGCCGACGGATCGTGACGGATGGCCACACGTCGCGTCCGTCGTGCACTGGATCAGTTGTGTTTTGGCGGAGCGTCGGCACAAAAAAAGTTCAATGAAACGTTTTTTTTTTGTACGTCGCATCCGCCATTTCTGACAGCGCATGCGTGGCCGTAACTCCGCCCCCTCCTCCCCAGGACATAGATTGGGCAGCGGATGCGTTGAAAAACTACAGCTGCTGCCCACGTTGTGCACAATTTTCACAACGTGCGTCGGTATGTCGGGCCGACGCATTGCGACGGCCCCCGTACCGACGTAAGTGTGAAAGAAGCCTAACCCTAAATTTAGCCCCAACCCTAACCCTAAATTTAGCCCCAACCCTAACCCTAAATTTAGCCCTAACCGTAGCCCTAACCCTACCCCTAACCCTAGCCCTACCCCTAACCTAACCCTACCCCTAACCCTACCCCTAACCTAACCCTACCCCTAACCCTAACCTAACCCTAGCCGTAACCCTACCCCTAACCCTAACCTAACCCTACCCCTAACCTAACCCTAGCCGTAACCCTACCCCTAACCTAACCCTAGCCCTAACCCTACCCTAACCCTACCCCTAACCCTACCCCTACCCCTAACCCTACCCCTAACCCTACCCCTAACCTAACCCTAGCCCTAACCCTAACCCTACCCCTACCCTACCCCTACCCCTAACCCTACCCCTAACCCTAACCCTACCCCTAACCCTACCCCTAACCCTAACCCTAATTTTAGCCCTAACCGCTGTTCTCCTGCCGGCCGGCAGATGGAGACAGATGGCGGGCGCACTGGGCATGCGTCCGCCATGTTCTTCTGCCGGCGGCCAGGAGGAGCAGCAAGAGGATCCAGGGACCTAGGTGAGTATGCTAGGGTCCCCGAATCCCCCTATTTCTCTGTCCTCTGATGTGCGATCACATCAGAGGACAGAGAATTACTTTACTTTTTTTTTTTTTTGCGGTCGCCGGTAAACAGTTAATTACCGGCGATCGCAAAACAGGGGTCGCTAAAACCGACCCCCGATCATGCTCTTTGGGGTCTCTGCTATCCCAGGCAGCCGAGACCCCAAAGATTCTCCCGGTGCCGGCCGGCGGGCGCACTGCGCATGCGCCCGCCATTTTGAAGATGGCGGCGCCCACCGGGAGACACGAGGAGCATCGGGGGAGCTAGGTGAGTATTGGGGGGCCACCTGGGACCCCTTTTCTCTGTCCTCCGATGTGCGATCACATCGGAGGACAGAGAAATTAAAAAGAGATCGCTTTTTTTTTTTTTTTTTTTTTGCGATCGCCGGTAAACGGTTAATTACCGGCGATCGCAAATGCGGGGAGGGTTAAAAACCCCCCGAATCATGTTCTCTGGGGTCTCGGCTACCCTCGGCAGCCGAGACCCCGGAGAAAATCGGCCTGTGGGGGGCGCTATACACTTTTTCCACAGCGCCGTTAATTAACGGCGCTGTGGTTTAAGTACCCTTAGCGGCCGCCGTTAAAAGGCATATCGGCGGTCGCTAAGGGGTTAAGGGCATAAAAATTCAAAGTTGGAAAATTGCAAAATTTTCGCCAAAATTTGTTTTTTTTCACAAATAAACGCACGTTATATCTAAGAAATTTTACCACCATCATGAAGTACAATATGTCACGAGAAAACAATGTCAGAATCACCGGGATCCGTTGAAGCGTTCCAGAGTTATAACCTCATAAAGGGACAGTTGTCAGAATTGTAAAAATTGGCCCGGTTATTAACGTGCAAACCACCCTTGGGGCTTAAGGGGTTAATAACCTTTAATAATTCTTTCTGCACCCGCTCTAGGTCAGCCATGTCCTTACACCCTGGAGTGTGCCTGTGCTAGCGATAGTCTGTGTTTTACATGTGGCTGCACTAGCGATGCTCTCTGTTCTACGTGTGGCTGTACTAGTGATACTCTGCGTTCTATGTGTGGCTGTAATAGCGATACTGTGTTCTACGTGTGGCTGTACTAGCGATACTGTGTTCTACGTGTGGCTGTACTAGCGATACTGTGTTCTACGTGTGGCTGTACTAGCGATACTCGGTGTTCTACGTGTGGCTGTACTATCGATACTCTGTGTTCTACGTGTGGCTGTACTAGCGATACTCGGTGTTCTACGTGTGGCTGTACTATCGATACTCTGTGTTCTACGTGTGGCTGTACTATCGATACTGTGTTCTACGTGTGGCTGTACTAGCGCTGCTCTGTGTTCTACGTATGGCTGTACTAGCGATACTCTGTGTTCTACGTGTGGCTGTACTAGCGCTCTGTGTTCTACGTGTGGCTGTAATAGTGATACTGTGTTCTACGTATGGCTGTACTAGCGCTGCTCTGTGTTCTACGTGTGGCTGTAATAGTGATACTGTGTTCTACGTGTGGCTGTACTAGCGATACTGTGTTCCACGTTTGGCTGTACTAGCGATACTGTGTTTTATGTGTGGCTGTAATAGTGATACTCGGTGTTCTACATGTGGCTGTACTAGTGATACTCTGTGTTCTACGTGTGGCTGTAATAGCGATACTGTGTTCTACGTGTGGCTGTACTAGCGATACTGTGTTCCACGTTTGGCTGTACTAGCGATACTGTGTTATGTGTGGCTGTAATAGTGATACTCGGTGTTCTACATGTGGCTGTACTAGTGATACTCTGTGTTCTACGTGTGGCTGTACTAGCGATACTCTGTGTTCTACGTGTGGCTGTACTAGCGATACTCTGTTCTACGTGTGGCTGTACTATCGATACTCGGTGTTCTACGTGTGGCTGTACTATCGATACTGTGTTCTACGTGTGCTTGTATTAGCGATACTCGGTGTTCTACGTGTGGCTGGACTAAGATCATGATTGTGCAGTCCTGATGTTTGCCATGGCAATTCATGACCAAATAGTGGCCTTAGTCTGCCGGCTATAGCGGCCTGTTGAGAAGTTAGTGACATTTCGTTGGTAAAAATACACTTTCATTTCTGTCATGTCACTTTGTGTTAATTCCTGGAAAGCACCTGAAGGGTAAATAAACTACCTGACTGCAGTTTTCAGTATGTCAAGGGGTGCTGCTTTTAAAATGGTATCACTTTGGCGGGTTTCCCAATATACAGGTCCTTCTCAAAAAATTAGCATATAGTGTTAAATTTCATTATTTACCATAATGTAATGATTACAATTAAACTTTCATATATTACTAGATGGCAGCCCGATTCTAAAGAATCGGGAGTCTAGAATCCATATATACTTTATTTATTCAAATGTAAAAATAATACAATTAATAAATAATAGTAAGAAAGAACAAAAAATGGCTGCACTCACCAGCTCTTGACAATTCTTGTTATTTAAGGTACAGTTACACAGGATCCATGAACATGCGTATGAGGGGAGGGATGAAAGACATCAGACGACAACTTTGCGTGTTGTGGCAAATGCCACAACAACGGTTCTTTGCTTAAGAACAATGTCAGGTAGTAGGAAAATAGCCAGTTAATAATAGGCAATAGTTCTTTGCAGGAATGCAGATATTAATAAATAGGCAGTTTATATTGCAGAGAAATTGCTGGGCAATAATGGACAATGTCCTTATGTGGCAAATAATAGAGCAATATACCCAATGTGGCAAAGAAGAGGTTAATAAACGGCAGTCTCTCAGTATAACAGTCAGTGAATAATAGGCAGTATATGGAGAAAACACCAAACAAAAGTTCAAAATTGGTGTGAAAATGTCACTGAACCACTTCACAACTAAATATATATAGTTTTGGTAAATGGTATTATCATTTTTTTGACGAAATTCGGCAGGAGCTTGAAGAGCAACGTCACTGGGCCCGCCTCCACGCAGTAGAAACTTGCTGTGAGGTAAAAATTCAAAAATCACACCAAAATGGCGGGCGGAGTGTGTCACAGTACGGCACGTTTCTGATTGGTCGCTCGCAGCAGGCGGCAACCAATCAGACACTGGACACTGTTGACGTCACTTATCTCCGGACATTAGCTCCGGACATTATCTCCGGACATTAGCTCCGGACAGGAAGTTGGCACAAATTGCAGGAAGTAGTATTCTAGGCAATTATATATTAGATAGATTCATTATCCACCAACTGAAATTTGTCAGGTCTTTTATTGTTTTAATACTGATGATTTTGGCATACAACTCCTGATAACCCAAAAAACCTGTCTCAATAAATTAGCATATCAAGAAAAGGTTCTCTAAACGACCTATTACCCTAATCTTCTGAATCAACTAATTAACTCTAAACACATGCAAAAGATACCTGAGGCTTTTATAAACTCCCTGCCTGGTTCATTACTCAAAACCCCCATCATGGGTAAGGGTACCGTCACACTATAACATTTCGATCGCTACGACGGTACGATTCGTGACGTTCCAGCGATATCGTTACGATATCGCTGTGTCTGACACGCAGCAGCGATCAGGGATCCTGCTGAGAATCGTACGTCGTAGCAGATCGTTTAGAACTTTCTTTCATCGCTGGATCTCCCGCTGTCATCGCTAGATCGGTGTGTGTGACACCGATCTAGCGATCTAGCGATGCGATCTAGCGATGCGTTCGCTTGTAACCAGGGTAAACATCGGGTAACTAAGCGCAGGACCGCGCTTAGTTACCCGATGTTTACCCTGGTTACAAGCGTTAAACTAAAAAAAAACAAACAGCACATACTTACATTCTGGTGTCCGTCAGGTCCCTTGCAGTCTGCTTCCAGCACTGTGACTGCCGGCCGTAAAGTGAAAGCAGAGCACAGCGGCTGTGCTTTCACTTTCACTTTACGGCCGGCAGTCAGTGAGTACGGGAAGCAGAGACTGCAAGGGACCTGACGGACACCAGAATGTAAGTATGTGCTGTTTATTTTTTTTTTTAGTTTAACGCTTGTAACCAGGGTAAACATCGGGTAACTAAGCGCGGTCCTGCGCTTAGTTACCCGATGTTTACCCTGGTTACCCAGGGACCTCGGCATCTTGGTCGCTGGAGAGCGGTCTGTGTGACAGCTCCCCAGCGACCACACTACGATTTACCTACGATCACGGCCAGGTCATATCGCTGGTCGTGATCGTAGGTAAATCGTATAGTGTGACGGTACCCTAAGACTAGCGACCTGACAGATGTCAAGAAGGCCATCATTGACACCCTCAAGCAAGAGGGTAAGACCCAGAAAGAAATTTCTCAACAAATAGGCTGTTCCCAGAGTGCTGTATCAAGGCACCTCAATGGTAAGTCTGTTGGAAGGAAAAAATGTGGCAGAAAACGCTGTACAACGAGAAGAGGAGACCGGACCCTGAGGAAGATTGTGGAGAAGGACCGATTCCAGACCTTGGGGAACCTGAGGAAGCAGTGGACTGAGTCTGGTGTGGAAACATCCAGAGCCACCGTGCACAGGCGTGTGCAGGAAATGGGCTACAGGTGCCGCATTCCCCAGGTAAAGCCACTTTTGAACCATAAACAGCGGCAGAGGCGCCTGACCTGGGCTACAGAGAAGCAGCACTGGACTGTTGCTAAGTGGTCCCAAGTACTTTTTTCTGATGAAAGCAAATTTTGCATGTCATTCGGAAATCAAGGTGCCAGAGTCTGGAGGAAGACTGGGGAGAAGGAAATGCCAAAATGCCTGAAGTCCAGTGTCAAGTACCCACAGTCAGTGATGGTGTGGGGTGCCATGTCAGCTGCTGGTGTTGGTCCACTGTGTTTCATCAAGGGCAGGGTCAATGCAGCTAGCTATCAGGAGATTTTGGAGCACTTCATGCTTCCATCGGCTGAAATGCTTTATGGAGATGAAGATTTCATTTTTCAGCACGACCTGGCACCTGCTCACAGTGCCAAAACCACTGGTAAATGGTTTACTGACCATGGTATTACTGTGCTCAATTGGCCTGCCAACTCTCCTGACCTGAACCCCATAGAGAATCTGTGGGATATTGTGAAGAGAAAGTTGAGACGCAAGACCCAACACTCTGGATGAGCTTAAGGCCGCTATTGAAGCATCCTGGGCCTCCATAACATCTCAGCAGTGTCACAGGCTGATTGCCTCCATGCCACGCCGCATTGAAGCAGTCATTTCTGCCAAAGGATTCCCGACCAAGTATTGAGTGCATAACTGAACATTATTATTTGTTGGCTTTTTTGTTTGTTATTAAAAAACACTTTTATTTGATTGGATGGGTGGAATATGCTAATTTATTGAGACAGGTTTTTTGGGTTATCAGGAGTTGTATGCCAAAATCATCAGTATTAAAACAATAAAAGACCTGACAAATTTCAGTTGGTGGATAATGAATCTATAATATATGAAAGTTTAATTGTAATCATTACATTATGGTAAATAATGAAATTTAACACTATATGCTAATTTTTTGAGAAGGACCTGTATAAGACCCCTAAAGTCACTTCAAACCTGTCTAGGTTCCTAAAAAAAACAAATTTTGAAAATTTCCTTGAAAAAATGAAAAATTGCTGCATTTTTAAATCTCCTAAAATAATAACAAAATGAAAGAACACTTTACAAATGGTGCTGATTTAACCCCTTAAGGACCAGGGGTATTTCCGTTTTTGCATCTCCATTTTTTGCTCCCCTTCTTCCCACGGCCATAACTCCCCCCCCCCCCCCCCCCCCCATATCAATATGGCCATGTGAGGACTTGTTTTTTTGCGGGACGAGTTGTACTTTTGAATTGTACCATATAATGTGCTTGAAATTGGGGAAAAAAATTCCACATGCAATGAAATTGCAAAAAGTGCAATTCCACAATTGTCTGGTTTTTTTTTCTTACCATGTTCACTAAATGCTAAAACTGGCTGCCATTAAGAATCTCTAGTTCATTACAAGTTCAGACACCAAACAGGTCTAGGTTATTTTTTCAAGTGGTGAAGAAAAATTCCAAAGTTTGAATTAAAAAAAAAAAAAAAAAAAAAAAAATTGTTGCCATTTTCCGTGACCTGTAGCGTCTCTATTTTTCGGGGTATGGGGCCGTGTGAGGGCTTAATTTTTGCATGCCGATCTGATGGGTTTATCGATACCATTTTGGTGTGTATACTAACTTTTGATCGCCTGTTATTGCATTTTAGTGCAATGTTGCAGCGACCAACAAAACGTAATTTTGGTGTTTTAATATATTTTTCTTGCTATGCCATTTACCGATTGGATTAATTATTTTTATATATTGATTGTGCGATTCTGAACGCGGCGATAGCAAATGTGTATATATATCGGAGTCTAGAATCCATATATACTTTATTCAAATGTAAGAATAATACAATTAATAAATAATAGTAAGAAAGAACAAAAATAATAGGCAGTATATGGAGAAAACACCAAACAAAAGTTCAAAATTGGTGTGAAAATGTCACTGAACCACTTCACAACTAAATATATATAGTTTTGGTAAATGGTATTATCATTTTTTTGACGAAATTCGGCAGGAGCTTGAAGAGCAACGTCACTGGGCCCGCCTCCACGCAGTAGAAACTTGCTGTGAGGTAAAAATTCAAAAATCACACCAAAATGGCGGGCGGAGTGTGTCACAGTACGGCACGTTTCTGATTGGTCGCTCGCAGCAGGCGGCAACCAATCAGACACTGGACACTGTTGACGTCACTTATCTCCGGACATTAGCTCCGGACATTAGCTCCGGACAAAGCCACGGAAGTTGGCACAAATTGCAGGAAGTAGTATTCTAGGCAATTATATATTAGATTAGACATATTTTTTTTTACTTGCTTCAATAGTCTCCATGGGAGACTAAAAGCTGTGATCATCCGATCGCTTGCTGACGCCGGATTGTCAAGCCGACCCATCTGCAGCCCGTGATCATGTGACACAGGCGCCGATGGGAGGAGGTAATGACACGCAGGATGCGTGCATGTTAAATGCCGCTGTCAGAGTTTGACAACGGCATTTAACATGTAAACAGCCACGTGTAGATTGCGATTCCACCCTCGGCTGTTAAGGGGCACATGTCGGCTGATCAGATCAGCTGTCATGTGCTGGAAAAGGTGCTGGCTTATTGCCGAAGCCTGCACCAAACGGGGAGGCGTCCAATGATGGATTCTGCCCGTCATTGGACATTAAGTGGTTAAAGCAGGCATGAGGGAAATGTTAATTGTTAATCTTTTTCTATGGTATGACTATCTGGATTGATTTTTCTCAAATCTGATATTTTTTGTAAATAAACAAAAAACAAAAAAAACATTGACCTAAATTTACCATTATCATAAATTATAATGTGCCATGAAAAAAGTCAAAAAATCACTGGGATTTGAAGCGTTTTCATTATTACCACATAAAAAGACATTGGTCAGATTTAAAAAAAAAAAAAAATTGGCCCGGCCACTAAGGGGTTAAAGGGGTACGATCCTATCCCAACATGTAGATGTAATAATATTCACCATATATGGGACTGATGGAGATAGTGGAGAACGTTAGGCAGTTAATGGAGTGGCAGCTTTCTTTTGATTGCCACTTGAATCAATCGGGGATATAAGGCCCTCTTTCTCATGATCAATGGGTGCAATTTTGGGACCACCCCTGTAAGTTTTGCTACATCCCATTGTAGCACTGGAGGTGGTATAATCAATAAGGAGTCTTTTGAAAGTTATAATGTCTTTATCACTTTTTTATATAAATATATTCCCTATTTCTATCTACAGATGACTTCATATGCGCAGCAAGGCCCTGGACCCTATTCTCAACAGAGCCAGTCACCATACTATAACCAGCAGAGTCTCCACCCTCCGCAGCAGCAAACACCACCCCAAACCCAGTATTCTCAGCAGCAGCAGTCAGCTCCTCAGTCTTACACGCAGCAGCAGACTTCCTCCTCTCAGCCACCCTCCAGCCAGCCTGTGCAGCCCACCTTCCCCCAACAGCAATCACCATCTCCATCACCCTATACACAACAGCAGCAGGGCCCCCAAGCAAGTTCACAAAGCCAGTCACCCTACACCCAGCAAACTCCACAGTATCCCACCTCACAGCAACAAGGCTCATCCTATTCCACCTCTGGGGCACAGCAGGGAAGTGCTTATTCCCAGCAACGCTTCCCTCCACCACAGGTATGACTGAACGCTTGTCTGTTTGGGACCATGTTAGGGTTTCTTTTTATACTTGTACCTTATTGTGGATCTGAATTTATTTTGCAGGAGCTCTCTCAGGATTCCTTTACTTCCCAGGCCTCTTCTACCCCTTCTCTGGGTTCCAGCAAAGGACAGGAGGATCTCGGCTTGGGGATGCAGCCGCGGCCCTCTAGCCTTCCAGTGAGTCCAATTCTTCAGATTACGAAGTAGTATTTTGTTAAATACGTCCATCCATTATTTTGGACACTTGCAGCTGGAGTTTTTTAAACATAGAGAACCAGACAAGCACATTGTAGGTAACCTGAGCTGTAGATTTATAACTTAATTTCTGTTCAGGGTATCGTGTAACAATGTTTGGTATTTTATTGCTTTTGTAGAATATAAATAATTGTTATACTTAATGGTACATTACTCTATTCTATATTTGATTTGTATGATATTTTGTTAATCTTTTTCACCTTCAATAAAGCAAGATTTGTTTAGAAAAAAAGATAAAGCCAGATGTTCACACTTAAAGAACTTGTCAAAGATTTCGATTTTAGCCATAAACTATTATTTAAAAAAAAAAAAAATAAAAAAAAAAGCAAAACAGGCAGGTAGTTACTCGTCTGTTCCAGCTCCTGCTGAGTTTCAGCTGTTCCAGGTCAACGGAACAGTTTTTTTTTTTTTCCTAGCTGCTCTGTCGACATGGCATTACTTTACATCAGAAGTCATACTCCATCGGCAGGACAGAATGGAAGAGAAGCTTCTGTTCTCAACGTGACCTTAGCGGAAGCTGCTGAATCACTGGCAAGAGCGGTCTGTCCTGGCAGAGAGCGACACAGCAACTACCTGCCTGTTAGTTCTTAGGCCTGTAGTAAAACAAAAAAGTTCAATTTAAAGGGGTTATCCAGGACTATCAGGTCAGATAACGCTATTAAACTGCAGATATGAGGTTAATTTGCAGGTGAAGGTGCCTGGCTGCAGTACTAAAAGGGCGTTACTCAGGTGAACATGAACTTTAATTTCTCGTGGTACTGCCAGTTTTCAGGTGTGCCCAGAGCAATTGGTTACTCACCACACTGAGTGGTGACAGTAAGCTTGCCCTGGCACTGACTGACTGCCAGCTTTGCAGTGCATCAGTGCAGTGTCGGCTGTGCCACTCTGTGTTCTGATCGGTGACTGTAAATGCTCCATGCATGCCTGATTGAAAGCCAATGGCTCTTAGGAGTAATATGATTAATTTTCTCCTAGGTGCTGCTCTTTAAGTACAACCGTTACACTGATGCCTCTACCTTGTGCCAGTCATTACACTGATTACCCATCCACTCAAGAATCCAGTACAAACTTATTACCCTCACCCACAAAGCACTCCATGGCTCAGCACCACCCTACATCTCCTCCCTGGTCTCAGTCTACCACCCTACCCATGCCCTCCGCTCTGCTAATGACCTCAGGTTAGCATCCTCAATAATCAGAACCTCCCACTCCCGTCTC